>NC_064833.1:83132500-83757500 GCF_024166365.1 Elephas maximus indicus
GCCTCAAACCCTCGCCTGTTGGAAGAGGGGATGGTGTTAATGAGGAGGATAAAATGGTAGGCAGATGCCAGAACTCTGGGTTAATAAACAACTCTTCTCTCCCTCTATACATGATAATTATCTGCTATAGTATTAGGCCGGGCTTGTTAAAAACCACTTTTCACCTTATATCTAAATTTAAATGACACATTTTTCTAAATGATTTTTCAGGAACAAGGCACTACCAGTGAAATTTTTTTAAAGCTGTATTTTAACTGAACTTGGTCTTATAGTCGAAAATCAAATAGTTGAACAGTGTCACCATGATTATGCAAGAAGTTTTCAAAAAATCTTTTATGGATGGGGAACTCTGTAAAAGAAAACGTGCATTGTTCTTTTCTCTAGAAAATCCGTGCTTTCAAAATTGTCTTCATTTCAATCTCACATACTACTGAGAGAAGAAAAGGCTAAGAATGACTATCTTATAGGCCTGGAAAAGTAAGACAGACGTTAGTGATTTCCTTCATTCTACGATGCATGTTCCTCACATTACGATTTTTTTAAATACCTGGATGGATCTCACACTACTGATTTAGTCTCATCTGTGGGGGGAGGGGCTATGTTAAATGTACCTTACAACTATGTCCATACTTTGAATTAAGGAACTATGGTAAAGGATTCTGGCCAATGTCAAAAGCAAGAAAGTAGCAGAATTGGACTAAAAAAAATCTGCTGTCAAGTTACTAATGCAAACGAAAAGGAATTTAATGGCCAATTTGGTTACTTTCATTAATTTCATTAAATACATAACGCCTACCTTCACTATGAGTCGGAACTGACTCAACAGCAGTGGGTTTTTGGTTTTTTACCTTCTACTAGGTTCTTCTATGAAGCCATACAAAATACCTATCCTGCCCACAAGAAGTATATAACCCAGATTAGATGCTTACACAAATACCAACAGAACAAAACAATCAGGGATTGACACCAGAAGAATGATACAAAGTGAGACACATGAATCTAGATAAGGAGTAGTCACTTCCAGCCAGGATAACAGGAAAACCTTGACACATCATAAGAACTTAATATGTGCTGAGTCTGAAGATATATAGAAGACCTGAGTTAGGCTTTGAAGGACTGATAAAATTTCACAGGGATGTACTGTGGTAGAAGGGCACCCCAAGCAGAGAGAGCAGCAGGGACCAGGAAAAAGAACAAGCCCGCAACAGCCCATGGCCGGTAGGCCTCACTGGCAGATGCAAATGGAGAACAGTAAATATGGGTAAAGAAGTCTAAACCAAAACCAAACCCACGTCTAGAAAGGACCCAAATAGAGACCTCCTTGAAGGGTAAACTAAGGAATACAAGCAGAGAAGTAGCCTCCTGACAGCCGCGTTTCAGAAAGGTGAATCTGACAGTCAACTGTACCAACTGAACTGGAGCGGGGAGAAAATACCTATGGTCTAAAACCAAACCCGACTCACAGCAACCCAATAAAACCAAAAACCAAACCCGGTGCCGTCAAGTCGATTCCGACTCATAGTGACCCTACAGGACAGAGTAGAACTGCCCCACAGAGTTTCCAAGGAGCGCCTGACGGATTCAAACTGCCGACCATTTGGTTAGCAGCCGTAGAACGTAACCACTACGCCACCAGGGTTTCCACAGGACACAGCAGAACTGCCCCATAGGGTTTTCAAAGCTGAAATTTTTACAGAAGCAGGCTACCACTTCTTTCTCTCATGGAGCAGCTGGTGGGTTCGAACCGTCAACCTTTTGGTTAGCAGCCCAGCGTTTTAACCACTGCACCACCAGGGCTCCTTATACAGTCTAGAGTCAAATATTCATTGTCTGAAGGACACAGTAACAATACCAACTGCCTAAGGACTATTTTGGATGAGGGCAAATTCCAACAGAACAGCCCACCAACTTGTTTATATTTGTAGCCTCACTACCCCCACTTTTACCACTGTTTAGTAAATAAGAAATAAGCTAAAAGAAGGCAACCTGCAAAGTCTAAGCTGAATCTTCATTACTGCTAAGATAGTCCAGTGGCCATATCAGTCCTCTCTCTACTTCTCCAACCCACTCATATCATAAAAAAATCATAGTTGATGTGAATTCCCTCTCCAATCTCCTTTTTACAGCCTAAATCAAATTCTGCCAGAAGGTTTTGGAAGCACCCTTCCTTCTCCTTCCAAATATGTCACACCGGTCTAATTATATAAATCTGCTACTTAAAGAAAACTGTTTGCAAAACACTGCTTTACCCAGGGTTTTATCTAGAAAACGTTCACTTTCTACATATACACCAAAAAAACTTGCTAAATAACTATACCTATAAAGTTTTTCTTTTATGCAGCAATCAACATGCTTCTTGCGTTACTGATAGAACCTGCTACATCATTAGTGCAACCACAAGATGCTGCTTCCATTTCCAAAGTTGTGCAAAGGGTCCCAAGTTGTGCAAGAGTCACCACCGAAATCAGACTCTGGTATATTAATAGAACATCTGAACAAGCCTTAGGTTTATAATTAGATTCAAGATAATGCCAAAAATCACAGGTACTAAAAGACATTTTACAATGAATTTTTGTTTCCTTTTCTGAGAAATATACTATGATATTAATTTAAGTGACAATAATTCTGCTTCACATGGACATTAGATCACCTGAAAATTAGCAGTTGTGACCCCCAACTCGATTTATGTAAAAAAATCACAGTATCCCCAGGAAACAATTTGGTTGTCTGAACTTACAAATAAAACACACACACACACACACACACAGAGAACACTGAACGACCTTGCATTACTACCACATCACGTCAGTTTACACGTGGCAAAAGTCATCACAACTCTTTCTTGCACTAATGACCTCAAAAGGGATTCCCCCGTCATCACGTAATGAGATGTGACTTATTCTGTCTTGCGTGAGCTGAGGGTGTTAAAAAATAACAATAATAACAAGCAAAAAGGTTTCCTCCTTTTCCTCTCTGCCGGCCACGCAGGGCGCGCTCTGGCCAGGCCTCGGCTGATGCCTGCAGGTCGGGAGGTGGACCTGGTCAGGAAATCTAAGCCTGTCCCCATCCCCTTCTGCTCTCCCCTGCCTTCCTCTTTCTCGGGGCCCTGCTCCGAGGGTGCAGCCATCGGGGTCGGGCCCTCACAGCCCGGCCTGGGCCCCGCCTGTCACCGCCAGCCCGGATCCGGCCTCACCAACGCCTGCCGCGGCCCCGGCTGCAGGGTCGGGGCTGGCGGCGCCCTGGGCGGGGGCCGGCGGACCGGGCCTGCCAGGCCGCGGCCGCTCGCAGTGCCCACGTCACCAGCTCCAGCACTGCGGAAATGGAGCGGCGCGGCGGGGAGGAGGACGGCGAGGCGCAGGGCGGCGTCGGCGCCGGCCCGCCGCCAGACGCCGCTTCCCCGTCGGCCCGGGCCCGGCGGCCGCTGACAGCCGCCCGCCCGCCCGCCCCGGACCCTCACCTGTGTCGCCGATGATGATGTACTTGAACAGATAGGCGTACGCCATGGCCGCGGCCGCTTGGTGCCAGGGCACACGGCTCCTCCTCCTGCTACTGCTCCTCCTCCGCACACCTCACCCCGGCGCCGCTCACCCTCGAAACGCCAGGCCCCGCCTGCGCCGCTGCCGTCAGCCGCCGGTCGTGAGGAGCAGAGAGGAAGTGGGACAAACTGACACCGGCGCAGCCGAGGGGAGACAGCGCCCGGCCGAGCCCTGCCGAACAATAACAGCCGCCGCGGCACCTCCGCCCCGCCTCCGCGCCGACCCGGAAGTGCTGTGATGGCCGGCGCCGCCGGAGGAAGGGGCGGAGCCCCGCACGCCGGCCGCGCCCGCCCCGCCCGGCCGGAGCCCTGCACGCCCGGAGCCTCGCCCAGCCAGAGCCTTGCACGCCCGGAGCCCCGCCCAACCAGAGCCCCGCCCCGCTGCGGCCAGGCCAGGCCAGGCCCGAGGTGCCGCGCCCGTCCGCTCGGTTCGCCCCGAGGCCAGGCGGAGGTCGTTCCAGCACGTTTGAGCGGCGACCCCGGCACCCGGGAGACGCTGGGGAGCAGAGTGGCGTTCGGTTCCACCGCCGCCAGGCGCGCGGGCGCCGCGTCCTTCCGCCGAGCGGTGGGGTCGCGGGCTCGCGGTGGGAAGGCGCAGGTCGCGTTCGGGGCAGGCCCCGCCTGGGGCTGCTGAAACGTGTTTGAGAATGTGAGAGCCACACGGAAGGGGGATGGGGAGACGGCATCTTCATTGTTTGGGGACGAGACGTTGACAGTGAAAATGGAAGCTTTGTAATGGAAATCGTATGTCAGGGCGCTGTGGAAAGCTACGCTGCTGTTAATTAAAAAAAAAAAAATAGAGCCCGTCTTTATGTGAAAAGTGAAAACAAGATGCAGAAATCTATGCATAGTATTTTCTCCAGTGTGGAAAAAGTGAGAGGAATACCCTTGAATACCCGCGTGTGCACAGTCTCTGGGCAGGATGGGATTGAAGGAAAGACCTAAGTTCCACAGAAAATTTGTGTGTGTGCAGTTTGATTTTTTTTTTTTACAGTGTTCGTGAATTAACCGTTGAAAGATACTTTCAAAGGAAAAGCAAAGTAACTTCCTTAGTCATTCAGTCAACATTTATTGAGCACATAGTATGTCAGGTACTGACTGTTAGCTATTGCGAGTAGAAACTGACCCTGTTCTAAAGAAGCACAAATTTGGGAAGAGGAGGTGAAGGGTGTACCCTGGGGTTTCAGGAAAGGCGACCTAGAGAAGGTGATGTCTCGTATGAATAAGGAATATGACTGATGAGTAAGAGTGTGTCAGATGTACAAAAGTTAGGGGAAGGGAACCGAAGTTCAGGCACAAGGAACAGACTGTGCAAATTTCATGGAACTGATAGGAAGAATTTGAAATTGCATAAGGAAGCGAATTTACAAACTCACGCCCTCTAAGTTTGGGAGTGGAAGGAGAATCCTTGCTGGGGGAGAGGTGATGTTGCCCAATTATTATCCACTCCATTTTGGAATTGCTCACCATATTATCCCTGGTGCCACAGTGGTTAAGAGCCCTGCTGTTAACCAAAAGGGCAGCAGTTCAAATCCACCAGGTGCTCCTTGGAAACCCTATGGAGCAGTTCTGCTCTGTCCTATAGGGTCACTATGAGTAGGAATTGACCCAATAGCACACAACAACAACTGACACCATCATGCTGGTCTGGCTGTGGTTGCTGATCTTGCCAAATGTGAATTTGAGTTTTTTTCTGGAATATATGCAGGAGATTTTACCGAAGGCTCAGGGGTAATAAGAAATTGACATGAAGAGTTACCTGGAATTGCATAAATCATCTTTAGTTTGTGGTGGAGGTCCCCGCCCAAGGCCTCCACCTTGTCCTTCCTGTCTTTCCTGGGTGATGTTATTGTTGTTAGGTGCCACTGAATTGGTGACAACCTGTAGTGACCCTGTGTACAACAGAACAAAACGCTGCGTGGTCCTGTGCCATCCTCACAATCATTGCTATGTTTGAGCCTATTGTTGCAGCCACGGTGTCAGTCCATCTTGTTGAGGGTCTTCTCTCTTTTGCTGACCGTCTACTTTAGCATGATTCTCCAGGGACTGGTCACTCCTGATAACATGTCCAAAGTACATGAGACGAAGTCTCATCATCCTTGCTTCTAAGGAGCATTCTGGCTATACTTACTCCAAGACAGATTTGTTGGTTCTTTTGGCAGTCCATGCTATATTCACTATTCTTTGCCAACACCATAATTCAGAGGCCTCAATTCTTCGGTCTTCCTTGGTGATAGACATCAGGATATCTCTAGGAAAAACTCAAGTCATTCCTCACAGGAGTGTGCCTTTACCAGTAGTCTCAACAGGACAACACTATCAGGATATCACAGATCTTTACAAGTCAGGGGCATGCCCATGCTCTTAGAGGAGTTATGTAAGTTGATGGATCATCAGCTTGTGCCGGGTTGGTGAGGGTCTTGTATGCCTTATTAACCATAGAGAACTACCCAGTGGACACAAAGGAACCTGTGAAGAGAAAGATGGTAAGAATTGGGTAGGTAAAAAAGTCATACAAATAAATACAGAAATATAGAGGCAATGTGGTATAAAGAAAATAACTCAAAAAAAACCTTGATTCTAGTCTTGGCCCCGGCACAATCGGTCTGAATGATTGTGACAAATCATTGGCATTTCAGAGCTTCAACGCACCCACCTATACAATGAAGGAGTGAGTGTTACTGAAAAGTACAATTCCAAATCTGAAGTTCTACAGTTTTGTACCTGTTTGAACTCCAAATTCAAAGCCCACCTGAAAGAAGGTGGTAACCCTTCTCTCGTGAAAATGTCAGAACTATAAAAAAAAAAAAAATAGAAGTAAGAAATGTATGCTCTTTTTGCACAAAACTGAAATGCATTGCTTCCTTTTGCCCAGGGTCTTAGGCTGGGTTCTCTAGAGAAGCAAAACCAGCAAAACATATAAATATCTGTGTAAAGGAGATTTATATCAAGGAAATAGCTCATGCAGTCGTAGAGGCTGGGACATCCCAAGTCCGTAGGTCAGGCTGGAGCCATCTGATTCATGTAGCTACAGGGGCTGGCAAACCCAAGATTGGCAGGTCAGACAGCAGGCTCTTATTCCCAGGCTGTGAAGGCCAACGAATCCCAAGATCAGCAGGCAAGACCGCAGGTAAGCCGCTAGCTCAAGTCCCAAGAACCAGAGGTCAGATGAACAGGAGCCAGCTGCAGGGTCCAGAGTGAGCAAAAGCCCACGAGCCGTGCCAGAATGTCCACTTATATTCAATGCAGGCCACAGCTCCGAGGAGATTCACTTCCAACTGATTGGCTACTTACAGCAGATCCCAACACGGAGGTGATCACATAGTACCAGATTTCATCATGGAGGTGAGCACAACAACATACCACTGCCAGCCTACATGATAACTGCCAAACCACTGAGAATCACGGCCCACCCAAGTTGACACACAATGTTATTCATCACAGTCAATGGTAATGACCAGTTGCTACAGAGCAATGTAATCTAATGGAAAGAGCGTGGACTTGATTTTCAAGTCCTTTTAGCCTCAGTTTCCCTACATGGGAAATGTGGATAATAACTGCCTCACAAAGTCATTTTAGGATCAAATGAGATAAAATGTTTGAAAATGGATTCTAAATTATGAAAAATATATATTCAACATAAAACTAATTTTGCATGATTTTTAGAAATTAAGGAAGTGAAGGCCTAGTTACTATACACATGCAGTTTTTAAAATTAGCTTCATTCTTGGCTCTATTTTATTTCTCTACCTTTTTTTTCCTACACAAAATTCATAGTATTTTGTTACATTTTCTCTAGACTTGTTAGCTGCCTTCAGTCCTCTTTGAAACAACAAAAATCACATAAACCTCATTTTAAACATTCAGCCCATAAAACCCAAAAACATTTCTCAAGAAAAATTCCTCAGGCAAAATGACAAACCACTCTCCCCTCAAGTGGTAGTATATTTCCTCGGATTTTTCCATTCCGTTTGATTTTCAGCTATTTCACCCTCTTGGGAATGAATTCCGATAACCTCAACTCTCAGTATTACATCATGCGTGGTCTGAAGGTCATAGCTGTGAAATTTTAAGATTGCAAGAGTACATTCTCCTCTCCAAGGTCTCTTTATTCAAGTTCTGTGTGACATTTGAAAGTACGGTACTATATTGGCGTTTTGCTCTTACTGCTTCCAAGCAAACTTTTTTATATGTTTACGTTTTCTCTGGTTTGCGTTGCTCTCAGATTGGGGGAAGGAGGTAGGGTGGAGTGGGTTGGGAGGAGAGTGGCTTGGAATACTGTCCTACAGAGGCTCTCTCCTTTGTTCTCTGGGGCTATGTGAGTCTCCTGAAATGGTAGGCAAAATGTGTGTATGTGCATTTTTTGTGGGAGAGATTCTTATCCATGATCCAGAAATGATAACCACTGTGAAATGAATTCTTTCAGCCATTTCTAATTGCCATGACAGAACTAGTTTTCCAGCAAATACTTAATAAGCTCAGTATGAGTTTTAGAGGCAGAAAGCGTTCAAATCCTGACTTTACCACCTGTCAGCTGAGTGATCTTGGGTAAATTACTAAACTCTCTAAGCCTTAGTTTCCGCATAAGATGACATATGTAAGGTGTCTGTCACAACGCCAAGCACATAACAGACACTAAATAAACATTGAAGTAACCTCTCCCTCCATTCCCAACATGTCGCTTCACTGTAGGAGTTAAATGAGCCTAACAAGGAGGTTGTAGTTTCCTTGCAATAAGTCAAGTGCTTGAGTAGCTTTGGCCTGGTGAGGGCCACAGAAGAGGTACTGTGTTATTTCAGAGAGAATTTCTTTCTTGGAAACGAGGGAAGGTTTCACAAAGGAGAGCCATTTAAGCTGAGCCTTAAAGGGCTTATCTTTGATAGTTATTGCTCGAACCTACCCATCCCAGGGGATAGCACCTTGGTGTTTCATCAGCCTGGTCCATTGCACTTTGTTTTCTTCATCCACCTGATCTGCCATTTCTATTCTGGTTGGGTAACATACTCAGTATTCCCAGTTTTACTTCTCTGTCCCTGACCTATTCCAGACCCTCTGTCCAAGCCAGAAATAACCATTTTCTCTCTTTCACACCATTCGGTTATCCTTCAAAAGCTTACTTGAAAAGTAAAAAATAACAGCCTCAGATTCACATCCTTCAATGTGTATGTATGTGGGCAAAGAAACTTTCTTTTATGTATGGGCTTTTTTTTTTTTTTTAACCGACGGACTGATGATGAGTAATAGAGAGGGCCAACATCCCCTCGTGCGTGAAGCTGCCACGAGTCAGGGAGGACTCTACAGTTGCCGCCACTGCCACCACAAGTCCATGAACCTGTGAAGCAGTGAATGTTGCAGTAACAGGAAGCTCACTTTATCAAAGAGTGGATTAAGAATGTAACTATATATTTTGAACTAATAATAAAAACTTAAAAATTAGTTTAAAAAAAAAAGAGAGAAGAGTATTCCTAAGTTAACCAAGCTTTCTAAAGTCCTTAGGACTTTTCCAGTGCTTTCTGCCAAGAAAGTGGTCTGGAGAAAGGCCCAATTTTGGATTTCAAGGGGCCGGAGTGATAGTCCCTTCCTTACCACTAACTAGCTGGCCTTCAGGAAATCCTCTTCAAGCTTTTCTTCATCTGTTAATTAGAGATAATAGTTCCAGTTGCTTCCATAATAGAATTGCTGGGAGATACATGTGAAAGCACTCTGAAAATGCATTGTCACTATGGGGGCCCGTATGTACCAAATTGCAGGTAGATGATTTTCTACAAATATGTCTATATTAAAAGACCAACTCCTACATAACTATGATACTTTATTACATTCATTTTTGGCCTTTTGTCAGCAAGACCAGAACTTGTAACTGTTGCAAACCCTTCTTGCCATCATCTTCAATGTGTTCTATGTCTTGTATTAATTGGTAGGTGCTCCTTGCTTTGGAAACCCTGGTGGCTTAGTGGTCAAGAGCTATAGCTGCTAACCAAAACATCGGTGATTTGAGTTCACCAGGTGCTCCTTGGAACCTCTGTGGGGCAGTTCTACTCTATCTTACAGGGTTGCTATGAGTCAAGAGTCTACTCGATGGCAGTGGGTCTGGTGTTCTGGTTCCTTGCTTTAGAAAAATTGGGATGGGAATGTGAATGCGGATGTATGCAGATCTCACACTGTGCCGAAGAGAGAACCACTGCCTACTTCCATAGCTGCTACAATTTGTTTTCATCTTTATCCCTAAAGGTGTTTACATTTTGATAAATTGTTTTCTCTCTGTTTTTGAAAGGATGATAAGCTAGCTCTGTTCTAATGGACCGGTGGACAGAGGAAGCCTTCTGTCACTGATGTCTTTTGTGAGAGATAGGATCTTAGGTGCTAAGTGGTACAGGGAATTGTGAGATCACATTTCAGCCCTCTCCTGTCTCCCCACCCTCCTATATAATCTTTCTCTCTGCTGCTAACCATCTCGTTACCAGAATTTTCAGCATATGGACTTGAGAGAGGTGCAAAGGACCATCATATGGCCATATTTCACTTCTAATCTGGAGAAAATAGGAGTCTATTTATCCAAACTTTCTTATGTGAAAACATAAAATTAACTTATTAAAAGAATGAGCCTGTTCTTCAAAACCTGAAATTACATCAAAGGACTCAAAATTGAAAACCCTGCAAGGCTAATACAGGCTTGTTCCCAAAACCATTGCTGCCCTTCCACTTCTCTGTTAAATTTCTCAATTTAAGGAACCTAGAGATCAGTTTTTAAGAACATCTTCAAATAAACAGATGAAGAGAAAGTATGGTACAACCTTAAAATAATACTTACCCTCTCACACAATTTCTGTGGGTCAGGAATCTAGGAGAGCTTAGCCTGGTAGTTCTGGCTTGCGGTCTTTCATGGGGCTCTAGTCAATCTGTCAGGCAGGGCCGCAGTCATCCATAGATTTGACTGAAGCTGGAGGACTCACTTCCAAGATGGCTCACTCACATGGCTTTTGGCAGGTGGCCTCAGTTCCTTACCACATGGACTTCTCCATAGGACTGTTTGAATGTCCTCATAACATGGCAGCTGATTTCTCCCAGAGCAAGTGATCTGAGAGACAGAAAGCAAAGCGAAAACTTCAACATCTTTTATGACCTAACCCCAGAAGCCTGCTGTGTTCTGTTGGTCCCACAGACCAGTCATGATAAACTATGGGAGGGGACTACACAAGGGTATTAATACCAAAGGCAGGGATCATTGGGAGCCATGTTGGAGGCTGGCTACCACAAACCTCAAGGGATCAAGAAATCATAATGTCTAATAAATGCCTAACCATCTGAAGTCAGATACATTTTGAGTCAAATCAGGTTTATTTAATTTGCCTATATGCAATAAAATTTTACTATAAATGGATTGGCGTATATTTATTGTGGTTTTGGTTTTGTACCATTCCGGAGATGTTTTAGATACAGGACCTGAAAATAATTATTTTATAATTGAAAATGAAAGAGAAAACATGTTCAGTTTTTTAAAAATTATATTTCAAGGCAACTGTTTTGAGGATAGAATACAATGATTAAAACAAAAAACCCCGCCAAACCCGTTGTTGTTGATCCCAGGTGCTTCAGGGTAGAACTGTACTCCGTGGGGTTTTCTTAGCTGTAATCTTAGAGAAGCGGATCACCAGACCTTTCTTCACAGCACCCCAGGGTGGAATCAAATTGCCAACCTTTCAGTTAGTAGTGGAGAGCAAACAGTTTGTGCCACCCAGGGACCTATACAATGACAAAGTAGCTCTTAAAAAGGATTTTCTTTTTTTTTTTTTAAAGAATTACTGTTCGCTTGTATCCCAAGTCATTAAGGGTTCATGTGGACAACAGGGTAAACAGTTCATTTCTAATTTTTCATTAGCTTTCTTGAATACTTTTATGATAATATTATCCTACTTGTGGAAACTCTTACGTCAAATTATTATAGCAGTTGATTATGCATTTTAAGTTTCAGGTTAAAAAAAATCTGAGTAAAGGAAGCACTGTCTTTAGCTAATCAAGTTTAAGATGCAAACCAGTAGGGAAGCTTGATGATCATCTTCCTCCTCAGAAGTAGTCTTCTGTGGGACTGCAGTAGTCTCTATCAGAACTGCAGGCTTACCTCATTTTGGAGCCTTATCTTGAAGTTTTCATTACCAGACTTAATGGAGAACAACTTTTTACTCTTAGTCAATAAATTTTTTAGTTTTTTTGATACCTTACTGCCTTGGATACAAGTTATAATGCGGAAGCATCTGTTAGAGCAGATGATTCGGCATTGGAATGCTATAGTTTTTGCTAATTTTTCTTTTAAAAAAAATTTATAAACAAAACCCTTTTCAGAACTAGATCTTTCTTTCTTTGAGTCAACTGAATGCATTTCTGGAAGGTTCTCCTTTTACTTCACCCCAAATGACACTGACTCCAAACACTAAATGTGAGACTGTCTGATCTGATCCCTGAGATAAGTAAGCTATTTTGCTTATCTATAAAAGAACAGACTGATATCCTTCAATTACTAATTAAAATACAAAAACAATTATTTACTTTTTCTGTCTTAGAAACAAGCAGAGATGAGGAAGCAAATGTGATAACGTATTTTATTTTAAGTGTGGGCTCAGTATACAGACGTCCCTCAATTAATGTTAAGTCCCTTAAAAATTTTTTAAATCACTTAAGTAAACAGCAATTTAAAAATTAATACACGTGAAAGAATTACTTGAGACCTGTCATTCATATGCCAGGCACTATGCCAAGTGTGTTAAGGAGGTAGAAAAGGGGTAGATTTTCTGTGAAACTAATGAAGGTATCGTGAACCCTCTCCAAGGCAAGTGTGTTCAAATGGTCAATTTTTTTTTTTTTTTTGGCAAAAGTAAGGAAAAAGTAACATAAATCAGTTAATTCTGTTGTCTCTTTCCTCTCTGATTTCCCATTTATTACCCCTCTCCTTTTGCTGGGGAGCCCTGGTGGCACAGTGGTTAAGAGCTTGTCTGCTAACCAAAAGGTCAGCAGTTCAAACCTACCAGGCGCTCCTTCGAAACAGTATGGGGCAGTTCTACTCTGTCCTGTAGGGTTGCTATGAGTTGGAATTGACTCGACGGCAATGGATTTGGTTTGGTTTTTGGTTAAGGAAGAGCTGAGTTGGGGATATGTTAGTTTTTTAGGGTATATTTATTTGATCACTTCTGTGTATAGTTGAATTATTGAGTTTTCAAGGGTGGAAATGGCTTCTAGGGAAACTTCAGTCCCTACTGTGCTGGCTCATGCAGTTTCATATGTGCTCATTAAGCATGGCACACTGGGTTGGTTTTCTACTGCTAAGTAACAATTACCACAAACTTAGTGCCTAAAAACAATACCCGTTTCCTGTCTCACAGATCTGTAGGGCAGAAGCCTAGGCATGACATGGCTGGGTTTTCTGCTCAGGGTCTCACAAAGCTAAAATCAAGGTGTCGGCTGGGTTGCATTCCCATTTGGACCTTACGGTTCTTTTCCAAGCTTGCGTGGCTGTAGAAGAATTTTTTGTGGTTGTAGGATTGAAGTCCCTGTTTCCTTGCTGGCTGTTAGGGAGGTGAAGGGAGCTGTTCTCAATAGCTGGAGGCTGCTGCATTCTTTGCTATGTGGCCTACTCCTTCTTCAAAACCAGCAATAGAGAATCTCTCTCACTTTTAATCCCTCATGCTTTGAATGTCTTCCCTCAGGAAGGACCCAGTTCCTTTTGAAGTCTCAACTTGTTAGGTCTGGGCCACGAAGGATAATCTCCCTATTTTAAGGTCAACTGATTTGAGACCTTAATTTTATATGCAAAATCCCTCACAGCAGCACCAGATTAATGTTTGATGGACTAGCTAGGAGAAGGTAAGTGTTCATCAGGGGGCAGGGATGTTGGAGGCCATCTTAGATTTCTGCCTACTGGCACTGGATGTATATGGATTAGTGGAAGGTGTTCTATTGTAAAGATTTTAAATTCAGCACACATATTTTCAAAGACATAGAAGGAAAATTTAAACATAAATGAAATGAAAAAGTTTATTCAAAAGACTGATACAGCTCAATTATACCTTTTTATTTGCAATATTTTGATTAAAACTAATAAGAAATGACAGGTTCCTGATTTATTTATTAAATACCTAGAGATTTTTATTTATTAGAAACAAACAATTCTAAAAATTAACAATACACCCTAAAGACAATAAAGATGAAAGATAAAATTAATGAAAATTATCCTGTTAGAAACTTAAATTGTAACAAAAGTTTTTGAAGAACACACCAAAAGCAATAGTTTAAAAAAGGGAAGAAATAAGTTTTGAAAAGAAGCGATAAATAAAGAAGTAAGCCCAGTGCCTTTCATAGGCTCAAATGAGTGGGGCCCTGCTCTTGTCTCCACTCTTGTTAGAGCATCTTACACACAGCAAATACTGAAACACAGGGATAGGCATTTTTCTCTTTGACCTTGTAAGGGAGATGCCTGAAAGCTTGGTAACTAACGAAGGATGGGAAATTATGAGAGGAGGAATTGTGAGGAGGGCTGGGCCCCTAGGCCAGGGGAGGCTGGCTGAGAGCAGGACAGAGTGTGCAGTGTCAGGAGGAAAACTGCAACCTAGCCCTTGGAAACCAGAGAATGAAGGGCAGCTTCTGCTTCGACTTACCCCGCCCAGTTGCCTTCGAGTCAACTCCAACTCATGGCAAACTTAAGTCTGTCAGAGTAGAAATGTATTCCACAGGGTTTTCAATGGCTGATTTTTTGGAAGCACATCGCCAGGCCTTTCTTCCAGGGTGCCTCTGGGTGGATGAAAACCTCCAACCTTTTGGTTAGCAGCTGAGCGCTTTAACAGTTTGTGCCACCCAGGGACTCTCTGCTTCAACTTGGCCGCTCCAGATCACCCTCTTGGTTTCTAGGCAGACCAGAGTCCCTAGACACTTGTTCTTTCTATCTTCCTCTGCTCTGCTGGTGTAGTTAGGAGAGGTGAAGTTGCAGAAGGGCAAACATTTTTTTTGAGGCAAGAGAGAGGATCTGCCCTCCCTGGCTTCCTGAGGAACTTAGGTTACTTCCTTCTGGAATCTGGGTGGGTTCAGGCACGAACCAAGAGTCCAGGGCCTAACCAGGCCCAGCTTTCTGATGGAGTGTGTGTAGATGGAGTGGAAAGAACAATTAAGCATTATTCCTAGGTATTTTGCCTGATGAACAGGGTAGCAATCAACTGAAGTAGCAGAGACCAGTATGTGGGAAAGAAGGGAAGGAATCAAAGATTCTCTTTGGACATGCTAAGTCGAGATGCCACTTAGAATCTTGGGCAATTGAACATCTGAGTCTGTAGTTTGACAGAGTGGACTGAACTAGAGATAGAAATACCACGTAGTTGGTGTTGTTGAGGACAAACACTTTTTTCAAATGTCTGATAGACATTTGTAGTTCCTCTACTGTAAAGGATGTTTATATCCTCTACCTATTTACCTGTTGAGACACTGACAAAAGCTCTTAAAATTCCCCATGAGTTTAATACTATTAAAAATGTATAACAGACCACCCCCAAGGCATCAAATCTTCACAGCAAACCCAACATAGTTTTTTTTTTTTTTTTTGGACAACCAATTAATGCCAATGAGTTTTGTACTTAGTTTCATGATTTTGCAATTCAAATAGGAAAAGTAATTTATACCAACACTGTAGGTCTGTTGAATTCATTTTTCCTTTAGAAGGAGTTGTGGTTGGTAGAATCTAAGACAGCACTCTTAATCCCTGCTATTGTTTGTTGTTGTCATGTGCTGTCAAGTTGATTCAAACTCATGGTGACCCCACAAGACAGAGTGGAACGTCCTCATAGATTTCCTAGGCTGAAATCTTTGCAGAACAGATTGCCAGGTCTTTTCTCCCGTGGAGAGAATATTCCGATCTCTGGCACAGTGATTTCTCATTACAATTTGACATTCTGCTTTTAAAAATCAGACTCTCATAAATTACATATTAAAAAAAATTAGACTTATAAACTAGGTTGATGTGAGTTCATTTCTGAAAGGTGAATTCACTTTTGATGTGCACAGAAATCAGGTTTCTAAGCCAGATTTACTATATATACCATTCCGTGAGTTCTCTTGGGAGACTTAATATATGCCTTCTTTGTGAACTTAAAGTGTACATCACTCCTCTGTGTACGACAAATATGTACTTTTTATTTGTTATACACCGATGGCTTTGGAATTTGTATGTGGAGAGATTAAAACTCTCATTAGACCTGCATATCCAACTTCCAGCACTGGCACTTACTCTGATGACATGAAAAATCAATTAACCTCTTTAAGCCTCAGTCTTTTTCTCTATGAAATGAAGTTTTTTTTTTTTTTTTAAAAAACCTATGTCGAGAAGCCCTGGTGGGGCAATACAACTAGCCTTTTCTTACCCTAAGCGAAGAGTAAAGGGAATGGAAGATTTAACAACCTTAAGCTAAGAGACCCTATACGTCTGTCAGATTGTCGTACTCTGGGGGCTTGTGTGCTGCTGGAAGCTATGCCACCAGTATTTCAAATACTAGCAGGGTAGCCCATGGCGGACAGGTTTCAGCTGAGCTTCCAGACTAAAACAGACTAGGAAGAAGAACCTGGTGATCTACTTCTGAAAAAATTAGCCAGTGAAAACCTTATGAATAGCAGCAAAAGAGTGTCTGATATAGTGCAGGAAGATGAGACCCTCAGGTTGGAAGTCCCTCAAAATATGACTGGGGAAGATCTGCCTCCTCAAAGTAGAATTGATAGGGACGGAATCAAGCTTTTGGGACGTTCATCTGCTGATGTGGCGTGACTCAAAATGAGAAGAAACAGTTGCAAACATTGTTAATAATTGGAATGTGGAAAGTACAAAGTATGAATCTAGGAAAATTGGAAGTAATCAAAAATGAGATGGAATGCATAAATACCAATATTCTAGGCATTAGTGAGCTGAAATGGACTGGTATTGGCCATTTTGAATCAGACAATCATATGTTCCACTATGCTAGCAGGGACAAATTGAAGAGAAATGGAGTCACATTCATCAACAAAAAGACCATTTCAAGATCTATCCTGAAGTATAAAGCTGTCAGTAATAGGATAATACTCGTATGCCTACAAGGAAGGCAAGTTAATATGACTATTCTCCAAATTTACTCACCAACCAATAATGCCAAAGGTGAGGAAACTGAAGATTTTTACTACCTTCTGCGGTACGAAATTGAGCAAACAGGCAATCAAGATGAATGATAATTACTGGTGATTGGAATGTGAAAGTTGGAAACAAAGAAGAAGGATCGATAGTTGGAAAATATGGCCTTGGTAATAGAAATGACGCTGGAGATCACATGATAGAATTTTGCAAGACCGATTTCTTCATTGCAAATACCTATTTTCATCAACATAAATGGTGGTTATACACATGGACCTCGTCAGATGGAATACACAGGAATCAAATTGACTACATCTGTGGAAAGAGATGATGGGAAAACTCAATACATCAGTCAGAACAAGACCAAGGGCCGACTGTGGAACAGACCACCTATTGTTCATGTGCAAATTCAAGTTGAAGCTGAAGAAAATTAAAACAAGTCCACAAGAGCTAAAGTACGTCCTTGCGTATATTTCAAGTGAATTTAGAGACCATCTCAAGAATAGATTTGACTCATTAAACACTAACGACCAAAGACCAGATGAATTGTGGAATGACATCAAGGATATCATACAAGAAGAAAGTAAGAGATCATTAAAAAGACAGGAAAGAAAGAAAAGACCAAAATGGATGTCAGAAGAGACTCTGACACTTGCTCTTGACCATAGAGTAGCTAAAGTGAACAAAAGAAATGATGAAGTAAAAGGGCTGAACACAAGATTTCAAAGGGTGGCTCAAGAAGACAGAGTAAAGTACTATAATGAAATGTTCAAAGACCTAGAGTTAGAAAACCAAAAGGGAAACAACGTGTTCAGCATTTCTCAAGCTGAAAGAACTGAAGAGAAAATTCAAGCCTCGTGTTGCGGTATTGAAGGATTCTACAGGAAAATATGAAGCGACACAGGAAGCATCAAAAGATGATGAAAGGAATACAGAGTCATTGTATCCAAAAGAATTGGTTGATGTTCAACCATTTCAGGAGGTAGCATATGACCAGGAATCCATGGTACTGAAGGAAGTAGCCCAAGCTGCACTGAAGGCATTGGCGAAAAACAAGGCTCCAGGAACTGAAAGAGTGCCAAACTGAGATCTTTCAATGAACGAATGCAGGGCTGGAGGCACTCACTCATCTTTGCCAAGAAATTTGGAAGACAGATACCTGGACAACCAACTGGAAGAGATCCATATTTGTGCCCATTCCAAAGAAAGGTGATTGAACCAAATGCAGAAATTATTGAACTATATATATCATTACTATCATAAAAAAAATTTTTTTTTTTTAAATACACAAGTAAAATTGTGCTGAAGATCATTCAAAAGTGGTTGTAGCAGTACATTGACAGGAAACTGCCAGAAATTCAAGCCAGATTCAGAAGAAGATGTGGAGCCAGGGATATTATTGGTGATGTCAGATGGATCCTGGCTGAAAGCAGAGAATGCCAGAAAGATGCTACCTGTTTTATTGACAATGCGAAGCATTCGATTGTGTGGATCATATCAAAATTATGGATAACACTGTGAAGAATGGGAATTCCAGAAAACTTAGTTGTGCTCACGAGGAACCTGCACATAGACCAAGAGGCAGTCATTAGAACAGAACAAAGGGATACTGCATGGTTTAAAATCAGGAAAGGTATGCATCAGGGCTGTATACTTTCACCATACTTACTCAATCTGTATGATGAACAAATAATTCCAGAAGCTGGACTGTATGAAGAAGGACACGGCATCAGGATTGGAGGAAGACTCATTAACAACCTGCAATATGCAGATGACACAACCTTGCTTGCTGAAAATGAAGAGGACTTCAAGCTCTTATTGATGAAAATCAAAGACTACAGCTGTCAGTATGGATTACACTTTGACATAAAGAAAAAAAAATCCTCACAACTGAACCAATAAACAATATCATGATAAACAAAAAAAAGATTAAAGTTGTCAAAAATTTCATTTCATTTGTTTCCACATCAACACCCACGGAAGTAGCAGTCAAGAAATCAAATGACACATTTCGTTGGGCAAATCTGCTGCAAAAAAAAAAAAAAACAAAAACAAAAGACCTCTTTAAAGTGTTGAAAAGCAAAGATGTCACTTTGAGGACTAAGGTGTGCTTGACCCAAGCCCTGGTGTTTTCAATCTCCTCATATGCCTAGGAAAGCTTGGCAATGAATAAAGAAGACTGAAGAAGAATTGATGCCTTTGAATTACAGCATTGGTGACAAATATTGACTATACATACCCATGGACTGCCAGAACAAACAAGTCTGTTTTGGAAAGAATACAGCCAGAATGCTCCCTAGAAGCAAGGATCGCAAGACTTCATCTTACATACTTTGGACATGTTATCAGAAGGGAGCAGTCCCTGGAGAAGGACATTACAGTTGGTAAAGTAGAGGGTTAACAAAAAGATGAAGACTCTCAATGAGATGGATTGACACAGTGGCAGCAACAGTGGGCTCAAGCATAAAGATTGTGAGGCTGTCGCAGGACTGGGCAGTCTTTCGTTCTGTCACTGTGAGTTGGAACCTACTTGACAGCTCCTAACAAAGCCAAGAGAACATTAGACATCTAACTTATTCGTGAGGTGGTCTTTCCAGGGGAGAAACTTTGTGACTACCAGTGCCTGAGTCAGGTCCTGCATGCTCTGTTTGTCAGTCCCCATTACACCTAGGGGCTCACTTTGACCTGATGACCCTGATCCAATGGCCTTAGCCAAGTCTCAAATACTTTGATAAGTGAAAAACTCCCCTCCATAGTGTTTCAATGAAGAATAACAATTTTTATCTCTGAGGTCTTTTTTTTTTTTTCCTGAGCCTCTAAGCCTGACCAACCCCCCTTCTGAAGGACAGTCATTTTGGATACCTTAAAGTCAATCAAATTACCATCTAGTTCTGGCTCTGGGATCCAGTCTGAGTCTTTAGGTCATTCCTGTAACTTTATTTTGCAGCCAGAAGCTACTGACCATATGACCTAGCCAAGCCGTTGATTTCTCTCTGTACTTTCATTTCTTAATCTATAAAATGAGGAAAACAATATCAAAGCCATAGATTACCATGCAGTGCCTAGGATGTGGAAAGTATGTTATCCATTATCATCACCCCATCTGTCATCATTACATTTTGACTTTTATTATTATATTATTATATCCTTCCCTACCCTACCCCACCCTACCATAATATCCTACCATACCCGAAAACCCGCTGCCTACCATACACTACTCACATACCATATCAAATTATATCATATCATGTTATGCTATATTATAGGTTAACTTTTTTTTTTCTGCTTTCTTAGGTATACCCTCACTGTAAAACCCAGTTTCTATAATGTCAGTAACAGCTGGTTCTAAAGCAAAAAGAATGGGCAGTGGTCTATGTTCCATGAGCTTCAAAACTAGACCAGGAAACAGTAACATATGAAATTAAAACTAAAATTAGATAGGAAACTTTAGCCACGGACCCTGTTACCAGTCTGTTGAAGTCCATGGGTGCCATCTCTGAATAAGGATTTTAAAATTACAAAAGAAAATACAGAAAATTACAGAGAAATTTGATTTTATTGACCCAGTTATCAAAACATTATAAAGTAAATTTGTCTTGGAGTAATATATGTGCTTCTTTATCCATGTATTAAATAAAAAGATCTAAAAACAGTCTAATAACTACTGTAATTTAGCAGTTGAGATGAGTGTAAATAACATCACAAGATATTTGTACCAGCTGTACTGTATTGTGCAAATACCTGTATTTCTATTAGTGACAAAGTCACAGGTACTGACTGCTAATACTGCTGTGGTGTTTTTGCCAAAAGTCATAATGAAAGGAAATGTTAAATTACAGTGAAAGTTAATAAAAATAATAAATGGTAATTTTTCCCCACTCATGTCTATGGGGTTCATAGACCCACAATTAAGAATCCATACATTAGAGGGTAGTCCTGTTATACATAAGGTCATAATGGCAACTAACAACAGGTGCAGATGCCAGAAGGAGAGAGTATTTTTGAAGGAGGAATGGGTGAACATGTTTAGCAGAAATGTTAGAAATAATGAAGATGAAAATGCTTATTGGGTTTATTACTTAGGAGATAATCAGTGAACACTGCCAGTTTCATTAGAGAAATTGGGAGCATAAGTCAAGTCACTGCATTTGGGTTTGGGGGGAGGGCACATGAGGAAGTGGGGAAGGAGGTGAAAACTTCACTTTGAGGAGCTTGTCCAGGAAGGGCCTAAGGGGCAAGTGCCATGATGTGAGTGCATTACTCTCATGGAGGGCTTGGTTACTGTGGTGATTAATTTTACGTGTCAACTTATAGACTTGGTGTCTGGTTGTTTGGTCAAAAACTAGTTTAGATGCTGCTGTGAAGGTATTTAGAGATTACTAACATTTACAATCAGTTGACTTTTAAGTAAAGCAGATTCCCTCCACAATGTGAATGGCCCTCATCCAATGAGTTAGAGACGTTAAGAGCAAAAACTGGTATTTCCCCAAAGAAGGAGGATTCCACCTCAAGACTGTACATAGAAATCCTGCAGAAATTTCCAGCCTGTCACCTTGGTCTTGCCAGGCTCTACAGTTGTGTAAGCCAATTCCTTTAAATCTCTCTCTCTGGGGTTTGAATCCTGGCTCTACCACTTTCGAGCTGTTTGACCCTGGACAAGTGAATAAGCATTTAAAAAGCCTTATTGTCTTTAGTAAATAAAAATGGGACAATAATACTTCATGAGATTGCTGAGAAGATTAATAAGAGAATGTATAAAAAGAGTCTCAAATTTCCTGGTCTTTAGATGGGGCTCAGTACATGTTAGTTTCCTTTCTTCCTACTCTCATGTGCGTTGGTTTATAGCGTAGCCACTTGGTAATATCTGCAGGGATTGGTACCTTGCTATTTCCAACAAATTTTTTGAGGTGCTAGTATCTTCTAATGAGGGCATGAGGCATTATTTAAACCATTTGATCAGGAACATTACAGATGGTTCAAGCACAATGTGTTCATGTCACAGATGGCTCATTGATAGCAAGTCTGTATTAATAAACAAAAATAGATGTATCAGTTTTAGAGTTAGGTTTTTGTCTCCTTAAATATACTACTGTGGTATAAAATGGATAAAATATGTATGTGTAGCTTTTCTATATGTTTCATAATTGGATGAAGATGTATAAGGAAATGATTTGTGTTCCTTTTTTTGTTGTGGGAAATACATGCAATAAAGCATTTGCCATTTCAACATTTTTTACATGAATGGCTCAGTGACATTAATTACCTGCGTCATGTTGTTCAACCATCACAGCTACTCTTTTCCAAAAATTTCCATCACCCTTAACTGAAGCTGAGTGTCTCCTAAGCAATGAGTCTCCCAATCCCCCTCCCTGGTAACCACTAATGACACTTGCCTATTCTAGATATTTCATATATATGGGATCATACAGTATTTGTCTTTTTGTGACTGACTTATTTCACTCAACGTAATGTTTTCAAGGTTCACCCGAAGTGTAGGCTATATCAATACCTCAGTTCTCTTGATGGCTGAGTAGTATTCCATTGTATGCATGTACCATGGTTTGTTTATCCATTGATCTGTTGATGGACCTTTAGGGCTGTTTCCCTTTTGGCTATTGTGAATGGTGCTGCAATAAACATTAGTGTACAAGTATCTGTTTGCATTTATGCTTTCAACTTCATCCTGTTTTGAATCCATCTTGTTTCCTTCAAACACAGGCCTTTGTGCATAAGGCTATCTCAGACTGGAAGTTAGCTCTGCTTTCTTTCAGATTCTGTGTAAATCATTAATCCCTCTGGAAATACCTCCATGATTTTCCAGACTAGGTAGGCCCTTTTGTTTTTGTTCTCATAGCCTTGTGTTTTGAATATTGATGGCAACAGGTTTTATTGCTGTGTAACAACCACCCCAAAATTCAGTTGTTTAAATACCAACAGTGTTTTATTTTTCATGATTCTGTTGGTTGATCAGATGGTTTTCTGCTTCACGTGGTGTTGGCTGGGTGCTGAGAGAAGCTGAAAGGTCACAGCTAGCATACCCCACTGGGCACCTACCGGTCCATATTATCCTCCACGTGAACCTCTTCATGTGGCTGTTTGGGCTTCCTCACACAACGGCAGCTGGATTCTAAGAAAGTGCATTCCAAGAAGTCAAGCCTCGTTGTGCAAGCTCTTAGCAAACTTCTTACACCGTGCTTGCTGCTGTCCCATTGATCAAAGTTAGTCACGTGGCTAAGCCAGGCCTCGACATGGGAGGGTACTCCACGAGGTCACGGGTATTAGGAGGCATGGTTCATTGGGCTCCGCCAAAGTCTATCACATCTGGCGAAACTTTCCTTTATAGCATTCATCATTGTTTGCAATTATATATTTGTTTGTGTTATTATTTAATAGTCTTGCTTTCTCTCTCTCTTCAAGTAGACTCTAGGATTCATGAAAGCAGCTACCTTTTTTTTTTTTCATAATCATTGTGAATGGAACCTTAAATGCAATTTAGACTTTTGAAGAAGTCTGAATGGTTGAGAAACTAAAAATAGGTGCCACCATGCGGAACTTGCAAAAGCCTTCACATTATTTTAGAGAAAGTCACAGGTGTGCCATGTTCTCTCCCCATCATGGGTGAGGAGGCTGGGCTGTCTCCCTCACACCTCATGTCAAATGTGAGGGATTTCAAAAACTACTCGAACAGTGAATATGTGACCCTTGGACTTTGGTGGTGTATAGACTGAACTGTGTTCACCAAAAGTATGTTAGAATCCTAACCCCTACACCTGGGGATGTGATCCTGTTTGGAAATAGGGATTTCTTTGTTGTGTTAATTTGATCATATCTGAGTACAGTGGGTTCTAAATCTAATCACTCCTGAGTTATAAAAAGAGCAGATTAGGTATAGAGGCACATATATACATGGGGGAAGACTCATGTTATTTGAGGGTTGCCAAGGAACTAAGGAATCCCTATGACTGTCTACAAGAAAGGAATCTACATAGCTGAGACTCTGTTTTGAACTTTTAGCCTCCAGAACTATGAGAAAACAATTTTTTTTTTGTTCCTTAAAGCTATCTACTTAGTAGTAGTTCTGACAGCAGCACCAGGGAACTAAGACAGGCAGTATAGAGGAAATGGTGTCTGACAGGAGAAATATACAAGTGAAAGCTGCCTGGGGCCCGCCTGGGGCCCACCTGGAACAGGTGACAGAGAAAACAGAGGAGACTGTTTTAGAAATGGACTGCATGTCACCAATGGCGGGTTTTTCTGGATATCAGTAAACCAGTCTGGGGCAGTTTTGAAAACAGTCCTGGCCAAGAGCATCCCTGGGGTTTTGTTGTCAGATAAAATACAGGATGCTGAGTTAGTGTTAAACTTCGGGTAGACAATGAATACCTTTTTTTTTTTTTAAGTGTAACTATGTCCGGTGCAATATATGGGACATACTTTTACTAAAACTTGGTCATTATCTATCTGATGTTTAATGTTATCTGCTAAATCTGGCAACCCTACCTGGGGAGTGAAGGGAATCCAACCGAAAGGAGGACAAAGAGAAACCCAGGGCTAAAAAGAGAATTGCATATACCCAGCCAGAGGAGATGCTGTGCTTGGGAGGTCACCTGTAGGGGAATCTCTAAGGAACACACACACACACACACACACACACACACACACACGCCCTTGAAGGACAGGGTGAGAAGGCATGCTTCTCTCTCCCAGAGGGCACCAGTGCCAGATTATAGCTGTACATACCATGTAAAACAGTGACCTTTCCCCTAACCTCATTGAACCACTGTGACACCCAAAAATATGGATGAAGCTAAGTAACATGCTGTTCAGTGAAAAAAACAAATCTCAGAAGACTGAAGGTAGGCTTCTGACTACCTTTAGAGTTAAAAAACAAACACAGCTAAGCAGTAAACTACTTAGGCACATGTGCATAGCAAAGTTGTTTTTTTTTTTAAGCAAGGGAATTGTCTTGGTTATCTAGTGCCGCCACAGCAGAAATACCACAAGCGGACGGCTTTAACAAAGAGAAATTTATTCTCTCACAGTTTAGGAGGCTAGAAGTCCAAACTCAGGGTGCTGGCCCTACGGTATGGCTTTCTTTCTGTGTTGGCTCTCATTCTTGTCATCAACCTTTTCCTGGTCTAGGAGCTTCTTAGCGCAGGGCCCCCAAGTCCAAAGGACGTGTTCCACTCCTGGCTCTTATTTCTTGGTGGTAGGAGGTCTCTCTGTCTCTCTGCTCACTTCTCTCTTTTATATCTCAAAAGAGATTGACTCAAGATATGACCTAATCCTGTAGATTGAATCCTGGATCATTAACATAACTGCCCCTAATCCTTCCTCATTAAAATCATGACATTTGGCTCATTAACATTTGGCTGGTGGATTTGAACTGCCAACCTTTTGGTTAGCAGCCAAGCTCTTAACCACTGGGCCACCAGGATCTTAACATCATAGAGGCATGATTTACAACACATAGGAAAATCACATCAGATCACAAAATGGTGGAAAACCACACAATGCTAGGAATCATGGCCATAACAGGAATGAATGATAAATCCTGCCTGCCTCTTTTTATATCTGCCTCATTCTTCTTTCTCTGTGGACCAGTATTCTTTGCTTCTCCGTGGACAGGGATGTTGACATGACTTAAATTTAGCCATCCAGAAAGACTCATCGATGACTCACTCTGTCTCAGATCCAGTCTCCTGGGTGAGAGAATTAGATCGGCCCAGCTTGAGTCAGCTGATCTTTCCTGGTCCGATTAGCTACACCAGGGGACCCGACACACAGCACAGATATTGTACTGCAGTTTGATTTAGAACAGACTGATTCTTCTGATTAAAAACTAATTTTCTACTGCAAGAAGGAGAGCTAGAAGCAGACTCTTTTTTCTTGTAATGGGTTGGGCCTTTCCACAGAGAAGACAGACTTGAAAGGCATGGGTAAAACAGGCAAGTTTTAATGCTGCTTCCATTTTTCAGAAATCAAGGAAGAATGATCCCTGGCCAAGACGGGTACTAGGAATTACAGCCTTCCTTGTCGCCTCGGGCCAAGGGAGAGAGACAGACAGATGGACAAACACACATGCGCGCACACACACAGAGACCAGGACTATTCATGATCCCTGCTGTTAACTGCTGTCAAGTTGACCCCTGTCTAATGGTGACCCTATGCACAACAGATCAAAACGCTGCCCTCTGCTGCACCATCCCCATGATCGGTTGTAGATCAGACTGTTGTGATCCATAGGGCTTTCATTGGCTGAATTTTGGAGGTAGATTGACAGACCTTTCTTCCTAGTCTGTGTTAGTCCGGAAGCTCCACTGACATCTGTTTAGCATCATAGCAACACACAGGCCTTCACCGACAGATGGGTGGTGGCTGTGCATGAGGTCCATTGGCCATAGACTCTCTCGTGGAAGGTGGGAATTCTTCCATTAAACCACAAAGAAACCCTTTACGATTCCTTGTTGTTGTTGTTGTTAGGTGCTGTCGAGTAGGCTCTGACTATAGTGACCGTAAGTACAACAGAATGAAACACTGCTTAGTCCTGTGCCATCCTCACAATTGTTACTATGCTTGAGCCCATGGTTGTAGCCACTGTGTGAGTCCATCTTTTTGAGAGTCTTCTTCTTTTTCACTGACCCTCTACTTTATCAGGCAGCTATGGTTCCTACACACAAGGAATTCCCTTGTATGAATTGTATGATTTTTTTTTTTTTTTTAAATTTAGCTAAGAGTCAACCATCCTCTAGCTTTTGAAGCATAGCTTTGGAGCCTAAATTCAACTCTGGCTTTTGAAGTATCTCTCTGGAGCCTGTCTTCCAGCTGTTGCGTTGTATTCAATTGACACCAGCCTACTTTATAGTTCTAACCTACAGCAGGTTCCCCAGCTTTCTCAATTAAGAAACTCCTTTATGTCTCAGTAATTTTCTTGGCCCCTGTAGACCAAAAGAAACACTTACCAGTTCTATTTATTAGGTACTTAAGTCCCAAAAGCTTGATAAGTTCTCGTGTCCTAAGAAGACAGTATCTATTTGAAAAAATAATACATATACATAAAAATATCATTTTAATCTCATTCTTTTTAATTTTTATTGGGCTTTAAGTGAAAGCTTACAAATCAAGTCAGTCTCTCATACAAAAATTTATATACACCTTACTATACACTCCTAAATTGCTCTCCCCCTAATGAGATAGCACACTCCTTCCCTCCATTCTCTCTTTTCATGTCTCTTCTGCCAGCTTCTAACCTCCTCTACCCTCTCATCTCCCCCCTAGATAGGAGATGCCAACATAGTCTCGAGTGACCACTTGATCCAAGAAGCTCATTCTTTACCAGCATCTTTTTCTTTCTCATTGTCCTGTCCAGTCCCTCTCTGAAGAGTTGGCTTTTGGAATGGTTCTTGTTCTGGGCTAACAGAAGGTCTGGGGGCCATGACCACCAGGGTCCTTCTAGTCTCAGTCAGACCATTAAGTCTGTTCCTTTTATGAGAATTTGGGGTCCACATCCCACTGCTCTCCTTCTCCCTCAGGGGTTCTCTGTTGTATTCCCTGTCAGGGCAGTTATCGGTTGTCACCAGGCACCATCTAGTTCTTCTGGTCTCAGGATGATGTAGTCTCTGGTTTATGCGGCCCTTTCTGTCTCTTGGGCTCATAATTACCTTGCGTCCTTGGTGCTCTTCATTCTCCTTTGATCCAGGTGTCTTGAGACCAATTGATGCACCTTAGATGGCTGCTTGCTAACATTTAAGATCCCAGATGCCGTTCTCCAAAGTGGGATGCAGAATGTTTTCTTAATAGATTTTATTATGCCAATTGACTTAGATGTCCCCTGAAACCATGGTCCTCAGCCCCCAGCTCCTGTTACGCTGGCCTTCGAAGCATTCAGTTTATTGAGGAAACTTCTTTGCTTTTGGTTTAGTCCAGTTGTGCTGACCTGTCCTATATTCTGTGTTGTCTTTCCCTTCACCTAAAGTAGTTCTTATCTACCATCTAGTTAGTGAATACCCCCTTCCACCCTCCATCATCCCTCCCCCCTCTCATAGCCACCAAAGAATATATTCTTCTCTGTTTAAACTATTTCTCGAGGTCTTATAATAGTGGTCTTACGCAATATTTGTCCTTTTGCAACTGACTAATTTCACTCAGCGTAATGCCTTCCAGATTCCTCCATGTTATGAAATGTTTCACAGATTCATCACTGTTCTTTATCAATGCGTAGTATTCCATTGTGTGAATATACATAATTTATTTGTTCAGTCATTCATTGATGGGCACCTTGGTTGCTTCCATCTTTTTGCTGTTGTAAAGAGTGCTGCAATGAACATGGGTGTGCATGTATGTGTTCATGTAAAAGCTCTTATTTCCCTAGGATATATCCCAAGGAGTGGGATTGCTGGATAGTATGGTAGTTCTATTTCCAGCTTTTAAGGAAGTGCCAAATCGATTTCCAAAGTGGTTGCATAAGTCTTCCAGGCTCTCCACAACCTCTTCAACATTTATTATTTTGTTTTTTTTTTGGATTAATGCCAGCCTTGTTGGAGTGAGATGGAATCTCATTGTAGTTTTGAACTGCGTTTCTCTAACTGCTAATGATCATGAGCATTTCCTCATGTATCTGTTAGCAACCTGAATGTCTTCTGCAGTGAAGTGTCTGTTCATATCTTTTGCCCATTTTTTAATTGGGCTATTTCTCTTTTTGTAGTTGAGTTTTTGCAGTATCACATACATTTTAGAGGTCATATGCTGATCAGAAATGTCATAGCAAAAAACTCTTTCCTAGTCTGTAGATAATCTTTTCACTCTTTTGTTGAAGTGTTTGGATGAGCATAGGTTTCTGATTTTTTAGGAGCTCCCAGTTGTCTGCTTTTTCTTCTGCATTGTTAACAATGTTTTGTATACTGTTTATGCCCTGTATTAGGGCTCCTAGCATTGTCCCTATTTTTTCTTCCATGATCTTTACCGTTTTAGAGTTTATATTTAGGTCTTTGATCCATTGTGAGTTAGTTTTTGTGCATGGTGTGAGGTATGGGTCTTGTTTCATTTTTTTGCAGATGGATATCCAGCTATGACTGCACCATCTGTTAAAAAGACTGTCTTTTCCCCTTTAACTCTTTTGGGGCCTTTGTCAAATATCAGCTGCTCATATGTGGATGGATTTATGTCTGGATTCTCAATTCTGTTCCATTGGTCTATGTGCCTGTTGTTGTACCAGTACCAGGCTGTTTTGACTACTGCGGCAGTATAATAGGTTCTAAAATTAGGTAGAGTGAGGCCTCCCACTTTGTTCTTCTTTTTCAGTAATGCTTTACTTGTCTGGGGCCTCTTTTCCTCCCATATGAAATTGGTGATTTGTTTATCCATCTTGTTAAAAATGTCGTTGGAATTTGGATCAGAATTACATTGTATGTATAGATGGCTTTTGGTAGAACAGACATTTTTACAGTGTTAAGTCTTCCTATCCATGAGCAAGGTATGTTTTTCAACTTATGTAGGTATCTTCTGGTTTCTTGCAGAAGTGTTTTGTAGTTTTCTTTGTATAAGTCTTTTACATCTCTGGTAAGAATTATTCCTAAGTATTTTATCTTCTTGGGGGCTACTGTAAATGGCATTGATTTGGTGATTTCCTCTTCGATGTTCTTTTTGTTGGTGTAGAGAAATCCAACCGATTTTTGTGTGTTTATCTTGTATCCTGATACTCTGCTGAGCTCTTCTATAAGTTTCAGTAGTTTTCTTGAGGATTTCTTAGGGTTTTCTGTGTATATGATCATGTCATCTGCAAACAGAGATACTTTTACTTCTTCCTTACCAATCTGGATGCCTTTTATTTCTTTATCTAGCCTAATTGCTCTGGCTAGGACCTCCAGCACAATGTTGAATAAGAGTGGTGATAAAGGGCATCCTTGTCTAGTTCCCGATCTCAAGGGGAATGTTTTCAGGCTCTCTCCATTTAGGATGATGTTGGGTATTGGCTTTGTATAAATGCCCTTTACCATGTTGAGGAATTTTCCTTCTATTCCTATTTTGCTGAGAATGGGTGTTGGACTTTGTCAAATGCCTTTTCTGCATCAGTTGATAAAATCATGTAATTCTTGTCTTTTGTTTTATTTATGTGATGGATTACGTTAATTGTTTTTCTAATGTTGAACCATCCCTGCATCCCCCCAAAAAACAGTGCCGTCCCTGCATACCTGGTAAGAATCCCACTTGGTTATGGTGAATTATTTTTTGGATACCTTGCTGAATTCTATTGGCTAGAATTTTGTTGAGGATTTTTGCATCTAAGTCCATGAGGGATCCCAACCCAAAAACCCAGTGCCGTTGAGTCGATCCATGAGGGATATAGGTCTGTAATTTTCTTTTTTTGTGGTGCCTTTACCTGGTTTTGGTAATGGGGATATGCTGGCTTCATAGAATGAGTTTGGGAGTATTCCGTTCTTTTCTATACTCTGAAATACCTTTAGTAGTAGTGGTGTTAACTCTTCTCTGAAACTTTGGTAGAACTCTGCAGTGATGCAGCCCGGGCCAGGCCTTTTTTTTTTGTTTGGAGTTTTTTGATTACCTTTTCAATCTCTTCTTTTGTTATGGGTCTATTTAGTTGTTCTACCTCTGTTTGTGTTACTTTAGGTAGATAGTGTGTTTCTAGGAATTCATCTATTTCTTCTAGGTTTTCAAATTTGTTAAAGTTTTTCATAGTAATATGATACAATTCTTTTAATTTCAGTTGGGCCTGTTGTAATATTGCCCATTTCATTTCTTATTTGGGTTATTTTCTTCCTCTACTGCTTTACTTTTGTCAGTTTGGCCAATGGTTTATCAATTTTGGTGATTTTTTCAAAGAACCAACTTTTGGTCTTGTTAATTCTTTCAGTTGTTTTCCTGTTTTCTATTTCATTTAGTTCTGCTCCCACTTTTACTATTTGTTTTCTTCTGGTGCCTGAGGGTTTCTTTTGTTGCTCTCTTCCTATTTATGCAAGTCGTAGGGATAATTCTTTGATTTTGGCCCTTTCTTCTTTTTGGGTGTGTGCATTTATCGATATAAATTGACCTCTGAGCACTGCTTTTGCTGTGTCCCAAAGGTTCTGATAGGAAGTGTTTTCATTCTCATTGGATTCTCTGAATGTCTTTATTCCATCCTTAATGTCTTCTCTAATCCAGTCTTTTTTGAGCAGAGTATTCCTCAGTTTCCAAGTGTTTGATTTCTTTTTCCTACATTTTTCTGTTAATGATTTCCACTTTTACAGCCTTGTGGTCAGAGAAGATGCTTTGTAATATTTCGAATATTTGGATTCTGCTAAGGCTTCTTTTATGACCTAATATGTGGTCTATTCTAGAGAATGTTCCATGTGTGTTAGAAAGGAAAGTATACTTGTCTGCTGTTGGGTGAAGTGTTCTATACATGTCTATGAGGTCAAGTTGGTTGATTGTGGCATGTAGATCGGCCCTGTCTTTACTGAGCTTCTTTCCAGGTGTCCTGCTCTGCACCAAAAGTGGTGTTTTGAAGTTTCCTATTATTGTGGAGCTGTCTGTCTCAGTTTTCAATGCTGTTAGGGTTTGTTTTATGTATCTTGCAGCCCTGTCATTGGGTGCATAAATATTTAATATGGTTATATCTTCTTGGTATATTGTCCCTTTAATCATTATATTGTGTCCTTCCTCATCCTTTATGATGGATTTAACTTTAAAGCCTATTTTGTCAGAAATTAGTATTCCCACTCCTGCTCTTTTTTGATTGTTGTTGGCATTTTTCCATCTTTTGAGTTTTAATTTGTTTGTGTCTCTAGGTCTAAGATGTGTCTCTTGAAGGCAGCATATAGATGGATCATGTTTTTTAATCCATTCTGCCTCTCTTGTCTCTTTATTGGTGCATTTAGTCCATTTACATTCAGCATAATTATGGATTGGTATGAATTTAGTGCTATCATCTTGATATCTTTTTTCGTTGTTGACAGTTTCTTTTTCCCACTTAATTTTTTGTGCTAAGTAGATTATCTTTGTATATTGTCTTTTCCTCATATTTGTTGTTGTTTATTTTGTTTCTGCTGAGTCTGTACTTTTCCCTTGTATTTTATTTTGATGAGTAGGATAGTTTGTCTCCTTTGCGCTTACCTTATTATTTTATTTACCCCTATTTTTCTAAATTTAAAACTAACTTTTATTTCTTTGTATCGCCTTGTTTACCTCTCCATATGAAAGATCTATGACTACATTTCTTAGTCCCTCTTTATCGTTTTAATGTTGTGTTCTTTTACATAACAACATCGCTGTTTCCCTGTTTTGAGTGTTTTTTTATCTTGATTTATTTTTGTGATTCCCCTGTCTGGGTTGACATCTGATTGCTCTGTCCAGTGTTCTAGTCTTGGGTTGATACCTGATATTATTGATTTTCTAACCAAAGAACTCCCTGTAGTGTTTCTTGTAGTTTTGGTTTGGTCTTTATGAATTCCCTAAACTTCTGCTTATCTGGAAATGTCCTAATTTCACCTTCGTATTTGAGAGATGGTTTTGCTAGATATATGATTCTTGGCTGGGAATTTTTTTCCTTCACCTTTTTATACAAGTTGCTTTCTTGCCTGCATGGTTTCAACTGAGTAGTCCGAGTTTATTCTTATGGACTCTCCTTTGTAGGTAACTTCTTTTATCCCTGGCTGCTCTTAAAATTGTCCCTTTATCTTTGATTTTGGCAAGTTTGATTATAATATGTCTTGGTGACTTACTTTTAAAATCTACCTTATGTGGAGTTTGATGAGCATCTTGGATAGACATCGTCTCATCTTTCATGATATCAGGGAAGTTTTCTGCCAAAAAAAATCTTCAACAATTCTCTCTGTATTTTCTGTTATCCCTCCCTGTTCTGGTACTCCAATCACTCCTAAGTTATTTCTCTTGATAGAGTCCCACATGATTCTTAAGTTTTCTTCATTTTTTTAAACTCTTTTATCTGATTTGTCTTCAAATATATTGGTGCCAAGTGCTTTAATCTTCAAGTTCAGAAATTCTGCCTTGCACTTGCTCAATTCTGCTCCTTTGACTTTCTTTTGAGTTGTCTAATTGTATAATTTTATTGTTAATCTTCTGAATTTCTGATTGCTGTCTGTCTATGGATTTTTCCAGCTTATTAAATTTTTCATTATGTTCCTGAATAAACTTTTTAATTTCTTCAATGCTTTATCTGTGTGCTCCTTGGCTTGTTCTGCGTATTGCCTGATTTCCTTCCTGACGTCTTGAAGGTCCTGTATATTAATCTTTTGTATTCTGCCTCTGGTAATTGCAGGAAGGCACTTTCATCTAGAAGATCCCTTGATTCTTTGTTTTGAGAGCTTGTTGAGGTGATCATGGTCTGTTTCTTTATGTGACTTGATATTGACTGTTGTCTCTGAGCCACCTATAAGTTATTGTATTAGTTTATTTTATGTTTTCTTACTGTATGGTAGCTTCTTGCTTTGTTTTGTTTCGGTATGCTCAAATGGGTTGTTTGAGTCAGTTAGCTTGATTATTTTTGCCTTTGGAGCTCTGACATCCTGTCCCCAGATGGCTAGAGCTGTTATCTGGTACATCAGCCTAGGAGTCCATTCACTTTTCTTGTATGAATTCAGCTCAGGTGTCCAGGTAGCTGATCATCAAGTGTGTGGTATAGGCTCTGTCCTACAGTCTTAGAGGGGTAGGGGTGATTGGTGTAGGTACCAGTATCTTGTTGCAGCAGAAGGTCATGCTCTGGGCAAGGTGGGGGGCTAAGAATCATCCCCCATGTGTCTCTGAGGAAAGCGTATCCTGTTCCCTACAGCGTACAAGTGGGTGGGTTCTGCAGACAGCCCGTGGGCACCCAGTTTTTATGGTTGTAAGGACTGGGAGGTACCAGTTATGCTTGGACCCCTGTTGCAGGTGGCTGGGTGACCTGAGTGGAGCCACCAGTCCTTAGGCCCCTGATGTGGGTAGGTGAGGACCTTGTTTAATAGGCAAAGTGGTGTTAAACATCAAACACTCACCTCTCCACTGCAGAGCTGAAACAGCTGTGGCCTGCCAACAAGGGCCTATTCTTCTGAAATAGGCCCACACAGGTCCATGCAGAGGGGAAAGGTACTCAAAGTCCACAGACCATTTACGCCTGGACAGGAGCTTCTTCTGTCCTAAGCTCCCCCAGTTAGTGGAGCTGGCAAATTATCTTTTCCCCAATTGCGAATTTATTCCTTCTCCAGGGCCTAGAGGATGGCTCTAGGGGCTCAACAGGGCCTATCACAGGCCCAGGGAAATCAACAGCCTCTGAAGCTGTCTTGGGGTGGGGGGAGCAGTAAAATATATGCAAGTACTTAGCTTTTGCCGAGAGTGGTGCTCTTCTCTCGTTCCTGAGGTGTGAGTAGTCTGTGTGGCTGGCTGCTTCTCCCTGGGAAAACTGCAGCCCAACGCTAGTACCAGCCCGCCACAGCCTCTCCCAAGAATAGTGCCTAAGGAGTCCCAGCGATTCAGATCTGGTAACTCCTCTCTGCTTCTAAACTGTCTCTTCCTTCCCCTGCCCCTCCGTTTATTTTCTAACTTTGCCTTTGATATTCAGGGCTCCCAGCGTGTCATAAATATACTTCTTTCACTTGTTTTTTGGGGCCTTTGTTGTAAGAGGGCTCGCCGGAAGTGTCTATTCCGCCATCTTGGCCCTGCCTCCTAATCTTATTTTTAAATACCACAATGATTTTACTAACTGGAATGGGCACCCAGAAGCTGGACAACTTCTCAAAACCCCAGAATTGAAGGGCATCAGCATACTCACCTCTTGTTACATAGTGATTTTCACGTGGTACTTGCTTTTTAAAAATACAACTGCCAAAAACCCAGCTTTGCAAAGATACAACATCATTGAAAGGAATGTAGTATTCTAATGTTAGTGCCGCAAACTCCGTCAGGCTAGTAGCTTTTGTGATGTATACCGGATGCTGAGTGTCTCTGTATATCTTGCAAAAGTTTTAAATTTCCTGTGTTGTCCTTATGAGTTTACTGGGAATCATGGCTTCAACTGATTTTGGAGATAGTCTGATGATAAAAAAAAAAAAAAAAAAACCAAATCTTTCTACAGTTTGTGGGCACCAGAGTTTTTGGCAGGCGCCAGGGTTTTTGTGGGTTCCAGGTTGTTTGTGGGGCATTAGACCCCACAATGGGATTTTTCCAGGAATTCTTGCGAAGCAGCCTCTCTGTGAGAAGGAACGATGGCTGCCAGAGAACGTCTTCTACCAAATAATCTTAGCTGCATTTATTGAGTATCTCTTATGTGACAGCATCTCAGATATTTTTTCTGATTTGTAAAGTAATCCTGCAAGGTAGGTGGATTTCATCCGCATTTTACAACGGGAGAACCAAGACTCAGAGAGGTTGAATGACTTGTCCCATGGCACACAGATAATAAGTAGTAGTGCTGTGATTCAAACTTGGGTCTGTCTGGCTTCAAAATTCATGTCCTTCCCCTGGCACCTCACTGTCTTCTCTGAAGGCAACTTTGGGGGCAGGTGCGAGATGAAGAAGGGGGAAGCAGGACGAAGTGGGATGGATGAAGGCCTCGGCCAACACTTTGGGGAGGTCTGGAGCAAACTGTGCCATTAGCGTTGTCCCACTTCAAGACAAAATAGCTGGGCCTTGTTACTTCTGTCTCCCTCAAGCACAGGATGTGGCTGCCCCAGGAAGCCATGACCTCAGGCAGGTGGAGTGGCCGTTCAAGTGGCTGATAGCTGGAGGCCCGTGCTGACCGCTCCACAGCCAGGGAGCCACCTTCTTTGAAGGGCTGCAGGCAGCCCATCCCTGAGTCTCCTACCACACACACCCCTGAGGTATTAGCACTTTGTTTTAATTTCTCTTTGGGCATTTTTATTTTTTGAATATTAACAAATGATACTATATTATTATTTCTGTTTTAAAACTGTTATTATCTTGAAATTCATTTAATACCTTATCAGATTTGAGCAGGGGACTCCCATTCTTACAATCTATGGCTGCTCTGTATTATCTATAAGAGAGTCTGAATTCCTTCTTACGGCATACGAAACCTATCGTAATCAAACTCTAAACTGTATTTATGAGCTTCTACCTATCACTCAAAAACCCTGATGGCGTAGTGGCTAAGTGCTACAGCTGCTAACCGAAAGGTCAGCAGTTCGAATCCACCAGGTGCTCCTTGGAAACTCTGTGGGGCAGTTCTACTCTGTCCTATAGGGTCTCTACAAGTCAGAACCGACTCGATGGCATTGGGTTACCTATCACTCTTCCGCATTTGCAGGCTCCCATTACTCATTCCACCTTTCTGAACAATGCTTCAGCTACACTGAACTTCTTAGCGGTCCCAGGATATTTCATGCTCTTTACCTACTATTTTTGTATCCCCTAGTGTGTGGCACCCTTGTGGCGTGGTGGTTAAGAGCTTGGCTGCTAACCAAGAGGTTAGTAGTTTGAATCCACCAACTGTTTCTTGGAAACCCTATGGTGCAGTTCTATTCTGTCCAATAGGATCAATACGAGTCAGAATGAACTCTGGCAATGGGTTTTTTCTTTCTTTCTTTTTAGTTCTTCTGGATTATGCTTCCCTGACTTCTCCACTTGATGAAATCCTATTCATCCTTTAAGATAAAACTTAAAAATTATTTGACTCTCCTGGCAATTCGTTGCTGTATCCCTGAGTTTTCCCATTATGTGGTTTCTCAATTATTATTGGTTTATACATTCATACATATGGCTTGTGTATACATACATGTTTAGTAATTGCGTTGTGTGTTAGGGTGGTTTGGGCTACAACTAACAGAAAACCAAGTCTTGTCTTTCTATTGACTTCAACCTTTTTGGTTAGCAGCTGCAGCTCACCATAGCTCTTAACCACCCCGCCACCAGGGCTCCTCTGTGTTGGTAGTTGGTTTGATACTTGAGTTTCTGTGTCAGCACTTACTAACTACTAGGTGCAAGGTATTTACGTTGCAGAATGGACCATTAATTTAGCTTCTTACCTATATCTGATTTGAATCTGGAACTGATATAGTAGTCTTAAAATTCCTCAGTCTGGATGCCCTCTTCTATGAAATTCAGCAGATTGTTATAAGGTCTGCTGTTCAGTGCTGTGGAGGATATGAAGAAGCCTAAGGAATAAACATGAATGAGGAATAGAGGACTCATAGATGACTATGCCAGTGTCCATGAGAGCATAAAAGAGGCCCAGGCATGTTGTAGGCGTGCAGGGGAGTATCTTTGCTTCTCAGTTGAGGAGAGGGAAGAATGGGGAAGCATCCTAGACTGCGGGAACAGAGTGAGCAGAGGCAGGAAAGTGCAGGCTGTCTTTGTGAATTGTGAGTAACCCCTTGGCTCCAGCACAGAGTCTATGCAGGCGAGTCGTAAGGACAAAAATGGAATCAAAGATTGGGTGGTATCGAGGAAAGCTTCACTGGGAGAGCAGTGAGTCACCAAGGCTTTGGAGTGACTTGCTCCCGCTTAGCTCCCTGACTGTGTCTCAGGGAGTTACATGTTTGTGATTACATCGCATCTTGTTCTCACTCTTACCTGATGGAGAAGACTCTCACTTTAAAATAAAAAACAAAAAATTGTGCCCTTGCACTGAATCCCCTTCTAGTAACTTTATCCCTACACAGCCAAGCCCATCAGAACAGGTTACAATTTCTGTCTCTAATTCCCCCACTTCCGATATATTCTTAAAAAATCTCAATCCCACCACCACCACCTCCACCAACAAAAACTCTTTTTTTAAATTGCATGGGATATATGTTCATTACAGAACATTTAGAAAATACACGAGTAAAAATTATGAAATTAAAATTTACCCATTATCCAATGCCTCAAAAGCAACTGTAGTTGAAGTGTTGGTGTATATTCTTCTGTTTTTTCTGCCATACACGTATTTATATATTGTCTGTTTATGCTTACGATGCTTGATTTATAAAAATGATGTTTTAAAACCTATTTTCTTCAGTTATTAATACAAAATGATCATCATTCCGTATCATTAAATGTTTTTCTACAACTTCAATTTCTTTAGGTCAGGTGTATTGAGGTATAATTTATATACAGTAAAATTCACCCTTCTTGAGTGTTCAGTTTGATGATTTTGACAAATGTGTACAGCTACCACAAAACCGAAATATAGAACATTTTCATCATCTGCTAAATTTCCTTCCCCACCCCCAGGTCCTGGAAACTACTCACCTGATTTATGTTTGTACAGTTTTATCTTTTCCAGGGTGTCGATAAATAGGATCATACGGTATGTAGCTTGTGTGTGTGTATGTGTGGCTCCTTGCATTTAAAATAAAGTTTTTGAGATTCATTTGTGTCATTGAATATATCGGTAATTCATTTTCTTTTATTGCTGAATAATACTCCATTGTATGTATGTACCACAGGTTGTTAGTTTATTCACCAGTTGATGGGCAATTAATTGCTTCCAGTTTTTGATGATTATAAATAAAGCTGCTATGAGCCTTCGTGTACAAGTCTCTGTGTGGACCTGTGTTTTCATTTCTCTTAGGAGTGGGGTTTCTGGGTCATGGGATGAGTGTATGTTTAACTTTATAAAAAGCTGCCAAACTGGTTTCCGAAGTGGCACTACCATTTTGCATTCCCCTCCAGCACCATGTGAGAGCTCTAGTTGCTCCACATCCTCATCTAGAGAGTTCGAAGGTCTCTGGGTGGCGCAAATGGTTTAAGCTCAATTATTAACCTCAATGTTGGTGGTTCAAACCCACCCCAGTGTCACTGTGGAAAGATTATAGCCAAGAAAAACCCTTTATAAGCCATCAGTATCTTTTCTGTGATGAAGTACCTGTTCAAATCATTTACTCACTTTGGCAGTGGTGGTGGTGGGGGTCTGTTTGTCTTATTATTGAGTAAATCTTTGTTTTTATAACAATATGAATAGACCTGGAGGAGATCCAGGTTTAGAGGGGCCCAAAACTTTTGCACTTTGGGGAGTTCACTTAAAGGAAAAGACTATACATTATTTATACAAAATTAAAAGGGCCTATCCTAGGGTGTTGATGCGATACATGCAAATGGATTGGGGGCAGCTGACTTTAATTAGCGTCATGGTAAATTTGCCCTGATAGAACACAGTTGGTATGACCAAGATCCTGTTATTGTACATTTAAGTTGTTCCTTTTCTTTCTTTCTAGTTTAACCATTAAAAACCATGTTCAGATGACTAGCTTATAGCTAAAGCGTGGCTTAGATCTATATTCTTTTCCTTGGGATAACTTTCTAGACATAGAGTAGCTGGGTCAAATGGTATGACTAAAAGCTTTTGATAAAAAAATACTACATACACCTCTTCCAGCAGTCTGTGAATATCCTGTCCATCCTCACCAATTCTGGTTATAATCTTTGCCTTTGTTTTTTTATCTTAGACATAATGCCCTCTTCATTTAACTTCAGTGACGTTTCTATCTCCAATGTCACTGAAAAGGTTTGGCAAAAGTCGCCAAGACCTACTTCCCAAATCCAGTGAATTCTTTTCACTTTCGATATTCTTGATTTCTCTGGGTCATTTAACTTTGTTGACTGTCCAGCCTTTTTTTATTTTCGTCTGTGGCACCATTGCCACAGGTCTCTTGGGATCTCTGTGGTCGCCCTTCAGACCCTTTTGCCCTGGCCATCGCTCACTTTGCTCAGCCTCCTGTAGTGTTGATGCTCCTCGGGGTTCTTTCCTTCACTCCCTTCGTTTTCCTTCCCTTTTCTTCCTGCTCAGTATAAGTGCATCTCAGACTCCAGTTGCATTAGAATAACCTGTGGTGCTTTGTTAGTAACAGAGGTCCCAGCCAGTGCTCTCTCTCCCAATTTGGCTTCAATTTGGAATGAGCAACATGAGTACATACACATCGTCAATTCTCCTATATTGAACTATCACCAACCAGCACGTTGATTATTCCCAAACCTATAGTGCTAGTCAAATCTCCCCTGAGATCCAGATCCTTGTAAATGTCTGCTTGACATTTTATCTACTTGTTCCTTGGGCAACTGATCGCACCATTTTGCTAATAACATCTTTATTCCCCACTCTGGAAAATGGTACCAACATCTTTCCATTCTCCTCAAGGAGAAACCTAGAAGCTGTACTGGACACCTTCTTTACCCTTCTCCACTCCTTGTTATCTTTCACCATCTTCCCTACCTCTCCCCCACAGCCACTGCCATCATGTGAACTCCCCACCGTCTTCAGCTTGAATCATTGTAATTAACGGTACCCCCATCTTTTGTCACTTATCCTCCCAATCCAATTTCCACTGCTTTGCTAGGTCCATTTTCTAAGATGCAAATCTGATCATGCTGTCTTTCCTACTTAGCCCACAGGATAAAATCTAAGCCCCAGGATGACATAGAAGCCCTCTCTATCTGACCTGGCACTACTTTAATGTAATGCCTCCATCCCCATACAGGATCTAGCCAAACCAAACTGCTTGTAGATGTTTAGGTGCACCAGGGTGTTTTTCACATATCCATAATACTGACATCATATAGGTGATTACATAGGTAAGCGATCACTTACTCATCTTAAAAGACTCAAGAGTCACGCCTGCTGCCAAGCCTTTCCTGATGTTTTCAGGTAGAACAAAATTTTTCCAGACTTACTTTGATCAAAGCACCTGAAACACTTATTTATTTACATGTATGGCATGTGAATAAATGGCAATGAATTCCCTACTAGATTTGGAATTTTTTATTTCTTCTATCCTTAGCACCTAGAAAAGAGTCTGACATATACTATGGATATATACTTGTGTCTGTTGAAAAGGAATAAATGAGTTAATTATAGAGGAAGAGCGTTGCTCTAGGACTTCAATTACATCAGTCTACTCCTGGGTCAACCACTTACAGGCTAATTTACCTTGGACGAGTCATTAACTCTACTGAAGCATAGGTAGCCTTGAGAGTCACTGGAAAGGAAGTGGTAAAAACATGAGCAAGTGATGAGAGAATTGGCATTCAGAGTATGCTGTGACTGTCATTACAACCAACCAGTTACCACTGAGTTGATTCTGGCCCATGGTGACACAATGTGTGTCACAGTAGAACTCTGTTTCATAGAGTTTTCAATGGCTGATTTTTTAAAAGTAAATCATCATGTTTTTTTCTGAGGTGCCTCTCGAAAGACTCACATCTCCAACCTTTTGGTTGGTAGCCAAGCAGGTCAACTATTTGCACCAACCAGGGACTCCTAGAATTACCTTATGACCCAGCAATTCTGTTTCTAGGTATAATACTCAAAAAACTTGAAAACAGGGACTCAAACAGATATTTATACACCAATGCACATTGAAATATTATTCACAATAACCAAGATGTGGAAATAGCCCAAGTGACCATCAACAGATGAACAGATAAACACAGTGTGGTATATCCATACAATGGAATTTTATTCAGCCATAACTAGAAATGAAGTTCTGATACATGCTACATATGAAATGAATGAACCTTGAAAACATTATGCTAAGTGAAATAAGTCAGATACAAAAGGACAGATATTGTATGATCCCCTTAATATGAAATCTCTGGAATAGGCAAATGTATAGAAACAAAAGTTTATTAGCGGTTATGAGGATAGGTGAGGGGGGGAATGGGAAGTTATTGTTTAAAGGGTGCTGAGTTTCTGTTAAGGGTGATGAAAAAAATTGGAAATGGATAATAGATGACAGTTGTACGACATGGTGAATGTAATTAATGCCACTGAACTTTACACGTAAAAATGGTTGAAATGGCCAATGTGCTGTTTTATATATTTTACCACGATAAAAAAATTATTTCACTATCTGTCTTACTGGCTCATCAGTTGAATGTTTTCCCACCTATGACTTTGACCAACCACTGCTTAAAAAATTTAAATTTCTAGTGATAATGTTATTCACCCACTGCTTATACAAGTTCATGTCTTCTAAGCCCTGTCTCTTACTGTCTGAGGCTGGCTTCTCTAGAGAAGCAAAACCAGTGAAGTGTATGTGTGTGTGTGTGTGTGTGTGTGTATCATTGCCCCAAAGTCTGTATCTTATAAAAGCTCTCATATCAGCTACACAAAACGTTTAAAAAACATGTTTGTTGGCCCTCTTATTTGAGGAAAGTTTATCTCCAGTGTTTGTTGCATTGTACAGACTTGTGCAATAGTAATAATAGAACAAAAATAGTGTGGAACACAGTTATAAATTAGTGAAAAACAAGGGTGCGAAGGAGGAGGATCTGGCCCCAAATCAGAATAGATTCTTATGTAACCACTTTTGTTTAGGGCTTTAAAACTCCCTAGTGGGAAGGGTTGCTAGTAAACACTAGAACTGCATCATGTTACCGTGTTTAAATTATACCTCCCTGTTATTTCTATTTTGTATATGCATGTGTATTTAAGTTAACTGTTTAATAATATTTCATTCATTCATTTACCCACTTACTAATTGCATGTTTCATGCTTGGTATGTGCCAGGTGTTGTTAAGAGCTGGGTATATAGTTGTGAACACTATAAACTTGGGAATATTTTCTTGAGTTATATCACATAAACCCTATTCCACAGTGAAGAAACATTTTTTTTTAGTTAACTTTGTGACTTCTTAAAAATCTCAAGATGTTCATGTGTTATCTTCCTAGCTAGACCACGAGCTATTTGAGGGTACCAAAAAAACCAAACCGAACCCAGTGCCGTCGAGTTGATTCTGACTCATAGCGACCCTATAGGACAGAGTAGAACTGCCCCACAGAGTTTCAAAGGAGTGCCTGGCAGATTCGAACTGCTGACCCTTTGGTTAGCAGCCATAGCACTTAACCACTACGCCAACCGGGGTTTCCATTTGAGGGTGGATATCCTATAATTTTTCACCTTTGATATCAGAGCCTAGCATAATGCATTACTCTTGGTAGGTTCTCAGGAAATGTTTGTTAAATTGACTCAGTCTCAGCTGGTATAATTTAAGACAGCCACCTAAATTGGCTAAATCTGACATTTATAGCAGGCAAACTGTAAACAATGTTTCTTATGAAATAGGTGGCCTTATGAAACAGGTACACCTATGGACTAGGTGGTATTCTGTTTGAATGAGCCACTTAAAGGCACCAGCATTGCAGGGGATGTCACTCATATAATAGTTCATGAAAATGTAACGCATAGCTGAGAAGTACCTTGTCTGAAGGGCAGTCATATCAGTACTCCTTCCTGACCAAGCCAAACGACCTCAACTGCCCTTCCTCCATTATTATTCAGTGCTCTTTGTCACTGATTGACTCCTTTTTGCTCTCTACAACTCTTCAAAACTTCTTTCTTCTAAAGCTTCCTCTAACCCTTCCCATTCCCCACACTTTTTACCAACACATTACCTTGTGTTTAGTGAAGAATTAATTTTTCCCAAAGAGAGGTTTGACCTTTGCCCTCAGCTACTGGAAGGTGATCTCCAGGCCCTTGGGATGCCGTCTTTAATAGGAGTGTCTTTGTTTGCTTGGAGATGTTGGCCACTACAAGTCTAACAGTGTGATTTATGATGGGGGCTTTGGGTTAGGTGGTATCAACTTTGCCTCTGGAAGGAACTGAAGACTAAAGTATCAGCCTGATTTCTGGGAGGAGCAGGACATTAAAGGTCAGCCACAAGGACAGTATGTGATTGAGTCCCAATAAAAACTCTGGGCACTAAAGTCTTCTTTGAGCTTCCCTGCTTGGCAGTACTCCATGCCTATTGTTGTACATTGATACCAGTAGAGTATCATGTCTGTGGCTCCATGGGGTGATGACAACAGAAGCTCTGCATCTGGAACTTTTCCTGGACTCTGCCCCATTTGTCTCTTCCTTTGGCTGATTTTAATCTGTATTCTTTCCTTGTAATAAACTATAACCATGAGTATAGCAGCCTTCACTGAGTTCTATGAGTCCTTCTGGCGAATTATCAAATCTGATCGTGGTTTTCCGAATCCCCCAAACTTGCAATTGGTATCAGAAGTGAAGGTGAGGTGGTCCCTTGCAGGAACTGTTCCCTCTAATCATTGTAGTCAGCCTTTACTCCTGCATGTGGTCTTCTGTATTACAGATAAAATCGAAGGTAGAAAAAATAAATTCCCACTATTTTCTGTCCTCACATCTAACATCTTATCTTTTTCTGCAGAAGTCTCCCTCCCTGAAGGCTTAGAGGTGCCTTTTCTTTAGTCATCATTATTCCCTCTGTCTGTTTGAGCTCCAGATCTGACACCTTCTGCCCTTTCTGAAAACTTATTCCTCGAGTTTTTCTCTCTTGAATTTTTAACTCCTGTCTTCTCCTGGCCTTTCTAACAAGTGATGGGTTTGGGCTTCTCCTGGCCTTTCTAACAGCGATGGAGTATACTCAAGTCTACCTTTTTTTTTTTTTTCTAGAGAGAGAAACAAAAACAAACACTTATCTCTCCCTGCACCCCCCTTCCCTCCCCCTACCTTAACACTAGGGTGCCCTGTTATTACCTACCTTCCTTTGAAGAAAGTTTTGTGCTTGATTTATCCATTTTCTCACACTTTAGCAAATTGCAATTAGACTTGGTCTAACTATTCCACCACAAATGCTTTGACAAAGATTATGAGTAGCCCCCTATTTGTAGCTCGGTTATCCATTTGGTAATTGAACAAAATTTATTGAGTGCCACTATAAGTCAGGCATATTGTTGGGCAATGATGACCAAAATGGATACAATTCCTGCTGTCGTGACACTTAAATAGTTCAGTAGGGGATCCAGGTGAGTACTTAAGATACAGCATGTTAAGAACGGCATCATGAGAAATATAGGAACTGTGGTGGGCTTAGGGAGGACTCTAGCCCTGTCTCTATAGCATTTGATACTGTTGCCATTCCCTGATTTTTTGTTTCTCCTTTTTTTCTAAACTTTTTTTTCTCATTTCTTTACTTCCTCCTCTTCCTTTGCCCACCTCTCAAACTTTGGTGTTTGCTAGCACCTGGGCTTGGAACTCTCTCTCCTCTCTCTACACACTTTCTCTAATAGGACTCATTCACTTTTATGACTATAACCAATATCCCAGGGATTCCCTATCTCTGTCTCTTATTTAGACCATACCCCTGAAATCTAGTTGTATCACCAACTCTCTGTTGGATTTAACATGACTCAGATGGAACTTAACACCTTACCCCCTCAAAACTGCTCTGTCTTCTGTGTTTCCTACCTTGATGGATAGAAAATGTCACCATCTATTCAGCCACCAAAGCCATAGGGCTGGATGTTATCCTACACTTCTCCCTTTCATTTACTGTCTCATCCAGTAACCAAGTCCTTTTAAGTCTGCTGTGTTGTGACCATTTGTCATTTTCTTGATGGTTCTGGATCTGCCTCCCTTTCCTATTCTGAGGAATTCTGCCCTCATGTGAAACTTGGCAGGAGTCAGAACACCGTCCTCCATTTCAGAAGTCAGGTACTTGCTCTCTCCACCCTCTCCATCCCCCAGCACTAGTGAGGGCACACGACACGTACCTGGATAATCAGATGCTCCTCTTAGGACTTCCAATTTGGTTTTCCTTCTTCCACCCTTGTCCTCTTTAGTTTCTTTCCCACCGACTGATCTTTTTAAAACATAAACCAGATTGTGTTGCTCCCTGCTGACAATCTTCCAATGACTTCCGGTCTTATTTAATATCAAGTTCAAAGACTTTATCATGGTCTACAAGGCCCACATAATCAACCACTTACTCTCCACAGTCACTTCCTATCGCTCTTCCTCTTACTTGTTCTGCTCCAGCCTCCTTGTGCCTGCAACATGCCACGTGCGCTCCAGGCTCAGAGGCTTTGCATTTGCTCTTCCTTCTGTCTGAGATGATCTTCTCCCTGATCTTTACACGATTCATTCTCTTATTTGATGCAGACTTACTCCAATGTTTACAGAGATACTTTCTGTGACCATCCATACAAAATAGCCATCTCTCTCCCAAGTCACTCTCTGATCCTTTATCCTACTTTATTGTTGTTTTCAAAGCACATCCCATCATCTGATATTGTTTACTTCATTGTTTACCAATCTGTTTTCTACCTCTCCCACTAGAATGTAAACTCATGTGGGTGAGAGCGGTGTGTCTTGTTTATGGCTGTATCTAGTCTGGCATACGTTTCTGTTAGTTGCCGTCGAGTCTATTTTTGACTCATAGCAACCCCATGTGATAGAGTAGAATTGCCCGATTGGGTTTTCTAGGCTGTAATCTTTACGGAAGGAGGTCACTTGGTCTTTCTCCTGTGGAACAGCTGGGTGGGTTTGAACCACCAAGCTTTCAGTTAGCAGCTGACTGCTTAACTGTTGCACCAGCAGGGCATATGTTGTTGTTGTTGTTGTTATTAGGCACCGTCAAGTCAGTTCTGACTCCTAGTGACCCTATGCACAACAGAACAAAGCACTGCCCAGTCCTGTGCCATCCTTACAATCGTTGTTACGCTTGAGCTCATTGTTGCAGCCACTGTGTCAATTCACCTCGTTGAGGGTTTTCCTCTATTCCGCTGACCCTGGACTTTCCCAAGCATGATGTCCTTCTCCAGGGACTGATTCCTCCTGACAACATGTCCAAAGTATGTAAGACGCAGTTTGGCCATCCTTGCTTCTAAGGAGCATTCTGGTTGTACTTCTTCTAGACAGATTTGTTCATTCTTTTGGCAGTCCATGGTATATTCAATATTCTTTGCCAACAACACAATTCAAAGGCGTCAATTCTTCTTTGGTCTCCCTTATTCATTATCCAGCTCTCACATGCATATGATGTGATTGAAAATACCATGGCTTGGGTCAAGTGCATCTTAGTCTTCAAGGTGACATGTTTGCTATTCAACACTTTTAGAGGTCCTTTGCAGCAGATTTACTCAATGCAATGCAATGTGTCTTTTGATTTCTTGACTGCTGCTTCCATGGCCATTGATTATAGATCCAAGTAAAATGAAATCCTTGACAACTTCAATCTTTTCTCCCTTTATCATGATGCTGCTCCTTGGTCCGTTTGTGAGGATTTTTGTTTTCTTTATGTTGAGGTGCAATCCATACTGAAGGCTGCGGTCTTTGATTTTCATTAGTAAGTGCTTCAAGTCCTTTTCACTTTCAGCAAGCAAGGTTGTGTCATCTGCATAACGCAGGTTGTTAATGAGTCTTCCTCCAATCCTGATGCCCCATTCTTCTTCATATAGTCCAGCTTCTCGTATTATTTGCTCAGCATACAGATTGAATAGGTATGGTGAAAGGATACAAGCCTGACACACACCTTTCCTGACTTTAAACCAGTTGGTATCCCCTTGTTCTGTCTGAACAACCACCTCTTGATCTATGTACAGGTTCCTTGTGAGCACAATTAAGTGTTCTGGAATTCCCATTCTTCGCAGTGTTACCCATAATTTGTTACGATCCACACAGTCAAATGCCTTTGCGTAGTCAATAAAACACAGGTAAACATCCTTCTGGTATTCTCTGCTTTCAGCCAGGATCCATCTGACATCAGCACGCGTCCTCTTGTGAAACCAGCCCGAATTTCTGGCAGTTCCCTGTGGATACACTGCTGCAGCCATTTTTGAATGATCTTCAGGAAAATTTTGCTTGCGTGTGATATTAATGACATTGTTCTATGATTTCCGTATTTGGTTGGATCAGCTTAACTCCACAAATATTTATTGAATGAAGAAGTGATGGATCAATGGACTGGAATTCCCAGTGGTCTCAAAGAATTGTTTGAGTAAAGTTACAAGAAACTTATCTCAATGAGACAACTGCTGGGATGTTGAGTGTGGCTGTTCCACATATTGCAGGACACAGAGCATCCTTGATCCTGTAAATGCCAGCAGCATCCCCTTGTCTTCTAACAACACAAAACACAAAACATGTTTCTAAATGTCTCCCCCGACTGATAATCAGTGTCAGAGGAAGTGAACTGGAAATGCAGGAGGTTGTAGTTACATGGGAGTCCCTGGGTGGTGCAAGCAGTTAACATGCTCAGTTGCTAACCAAAATTTTGGTGGTTTGAGTCCACCCAGAGGCACCTTGGAAGAAAGACCCAGTGATTTACTTCTGAAAAACCAGCCACCGAAAACCTTATGGAGCACAGTTCTATTCTGACACACATGGGGTTGCCACAATTCAGAATCAACTCGATAGCAACTGGTGGTTGCATAGGCAGATGCTACCGTTTCTTATCGTTCCTCTTTCCATTATAGCCTAGAAGATGTTTTGTTTCAGTTACTCATTTCCGCCTCTGTCTCACTCTATTAATCTGGAAAGTCTCTGCGAGTAGGATCCATGATTTGTCAGAGTGCCCTCCCCCATTTGAATACACACACACACACAGACACACACAGACACGCACACACACACACACACACACACACACACTTTTTCCTATTGGACTGCCCAGCTTCCCTGGCTGGGCCCAGCCTCCACAGGACATTCTTTTCCCCACCTTCTGACCCGTGAGGTGTCGCTCAGCAGGCCTAGCAAAACAAACCAGGGACTTTGACGTTACACACTCTGGCCTTTGCATGGCTCCTGGCACAGCCCTGAAGCAGAGTCTGCTCCTGTTATTACAGGTGTGATTATTCCATTTTACAGATGTGAAATAGAGGCTCACATTTCTCATCTGAAGCTCAGTGATTGATAATAAATTGGCCCTCGTAGACTAACTTTCGGTATTGCCTCCCTTACAAAAAGCTCTCAGCCCTATTTCATGATTTTAAAGAGAAGACTCCGCAGGTACTAAAAGAAAGTGCTGACCGACAGTGTCATCGCTTTAGGTCAGGGTGACTAATAAATAGATCTGCCGTTTCCCTCATTCTGGGCTGAGGGAGAGCAGCCTCTGATTTGTGGCAGTCACCAGGCTGGCAGTGCCTGCAGTTATTTGCAGCTGGCTCTCTTGCTTTGTCTGTGGAGACGTTAACTGACCTGCTTGGATCCCCTGGACTAAATAGTGGTGTGGCCAGGACTGGAACTCAAAATTCCTTTTTCCATTTTACTATGCTCACCCGTGTTTGGTGTCATCTTGACTTCAAATATGTCTTATTTGTTAGGATCTGAGTTTTCATAACGCTCATCAGTCAACTCCCATGCCCCCAAGTGCCCCAGTATATACAGGGCACACAAGGACCACTTCAATCAATGTGGGCTTCATGACACTAGGGCTTTTGCCCCACACTCTTCTCTCTGTGATTTAGGCTTGACCACATATTAGTTTAAGGCATAGAGAAGATGAGTATGGTCCTTGGCTTATTTCTCTTAGCCTAGACCCATGCCCTACTTTTTTTTTTTTTTCAGTAACGTAAACCTTTACTAATAATTTTTATAAAAAATGATATTCAACTGACACCATTTTTACTTTTCTAATAGAACAGTGGCTTTTTTTTTTTTTAATTTTATTGTACTTCAGGGGAAGGTTTACAGCACAAATTAGTTTCTCATTCAAAAATTAGTACACAAATTGTGTTATGACGTGGTTGCAATCTCCGCAATGTGTCAGCACTCTCCCCCTTTCCATCCCAGGTTCCCCATGTCCATTCGTCCAGTTTTCCTGTCCCTTCCTGCCTTCTCATCTTTGCTTTTGGGCAGGTGTTGCCCATTTGGTCTCGTATACTTGATTAAACGAAGAAGAACTGTCCCTCACATGTGTTACTGTTCGTTCTGTAGGCCTGTCTAATCTATGTCTGAAACGTGGGCTTCAGAAGTAGCTTCATCTCTGAGTTAGCAGGGTGTCCGGGGGCCATAGTCTTGAGGGTTCCTCCAGTCTCTGTCAGATCAGTAAGTCTGGTCTTTTTTTGTGAATTTGAGTTTTGTTCAACCTTTCTCTCCTGCTCTGTCCAGGGCCCTCTGTTGTGATCCCTATCAGAGTGGTCAGTGGTGGTAGCTGGGAACCATCTGGTTGTTCTGGGCTTAGGCTGATAGAGGCTGTGGTTCACATGGTCCAGTAGTCTTTTGGGCTAACATTTCCCTTGTGTCTGGTTTTCTTCATTTTCCTTTGCTCTGGATGGGATGGGATCAGCGGAGTATCTTGGATGGCCGCTCCCAAGCTTTTAAGACCCCAGATGCTATTCACCAAAAATTGTGCTTTAGGTGAAAGTTTACAGTGCAAATTAGTTCTCATTAAACAGTTAATACACACATTGTTTTGTGACATTGGTTGCCCACCCCATGATGTGTCAACACTCTCCCCTTCTTCCACCTTGGATTCCCCATTTTCATTCATCCAGCTTTCCTGTCCCCTCCTGCCTTCATGGAAACCCTGGTGGCGTAGTGCTTAAGTGTTACAGCTGCTAACCAAAGGGTGGGCAGTTTGAATCCACCAGGATCTCCTTGGGAACTCTACAGGGCAGTTCTACTCTGTCCTATAGGGTCGCTATGAGTCGGAATTGACTCGACGGCACCAGGTTTTTTCTGGTTTTCCTGCCTTCTTGTCCTTGCACTTGGGCTGGTGTGCCCATTTAGTCTTGTATACCTGGTTGAACTACATGTGTTATTGTTTGATTTATAGGCCTGTCTGCTCTTTGGCTGAATGGTGAAACTTCAGGAGTGAATTTAATACTTAAAAGTATGTCCGGGAGCCGTACTCTTGGGGTTTCCCCAGTCTCTGTCAGACCAGTAAGTCTGGATTTTTTTGTGAATTTGAATTTTGTACATTTTTCTTTCCCTCTGTTCTGGACCCTCTATTGTGATCCCTGTCAGAGTAGCTGGTGAATTGTTAGGTGTGTAGATATTTATTACATTTATGTCCTCTTGCTATATTGTCCCTTTAATCATCATAAAATGTCCTTTCTTATCTTTATGGTTGATTTTGCCTTAAAGTCTATTTTATCTGAGATTAGTATTGCCACTCCTGCTCTTTTTTGGTTACTGTTTGATGATATATTTTTTTCCATCCTTTGATTTTTAATAAATTTATGTCTTTGGGTCTAAGGTGTGTCTCTTGTAGACAGCATATTGATGGATCATGCTTCTTTATCCATTCTGCCGCTCTCTGTCTCTTTATGGGTACATTTAAGCCTTTTACGTTCAGTGTGATTATTAATAGGTATGAGCTGATTGCTATCATATTGTTGTGCTTTTTTTGTGGTGTCAGCGTTTTCTTTCTTTTACTTTTCTTTTGTTAGTATAAATTTTGTGTTTACTGAATCTTTATGTTTTTCTTCTTTTTTATTTTGATGAATAGGTTTGTTAACTTTCTTTGTGGTTACTTTGAAGTTTACCCTTATCGTCCTAAGTCTGTAAAAAAAAAACCAATCTTTTATTGCTTAATATCGCCTTGACTTCCTCTCCATTTGAAAGCTCTATACCTATGCTGCTTATTCATACTCTACTTTTTTGCCCTGTGACAGGAGGTGTGAAAATATGAGTTCTTGTTCATCAGGCCTGCAGAAAAGCTGCCAGGTTTCCCCTCTTATTTAAACTCTGGGTCATGACCAATTAGAGGTTTGTAAAATCAGTTTTTACAACCCATAGTAGCAGCAGTGGAGAAATCAAATGAGGCACTGCATTGGGCAAATCTACTGCAAAAGACCTCTTTGAAATGTTAAAAAGCAAAGATGTCGTTTTGAGGACTAAGGTGTGCCTGAACCAAGCCATGGTGTTTTTAATCACCTCGTATGCATGAGAAAGCCAGAAGAGTGAAGAAGAATTGACGCCTTTGAATTATGGTGTTGGTGAAGAATATAGGATATACCATGGACTGCCAGAAGAACCAACAAATCTGTCTTGGAAGAAGTACAGCCAGAATGCTCCTCACAAGCGAAGAATGTGAGGCTTCGTCTCATATACTTTGGACATGTTATTAGGAGGGACCAGTTCCTAGAGAAGAACATCATGCTTGGTAACGTGGAGTGTCAGTGAGAAGAGGAAGACCCTCAATGAGATGAACTGACACAGTGGCTGCAACAATGGGCACAAGCATAGCAAGGATTGTGAGGATGGTGCAGGACCAGCCACTGTTTCATTCTGTTGTGCATGGGGTTGCTGTGAGGCGGAACTGACTGGACAGCTCCTAACAACAACAACAACGAAATCAATTTTGTGGAGTTGCCTAGCATTTAAAAGATTGTAGAAAATAGAACAGAATACAGAAGTAGCTCTATTCTGTGAAATCTTTTTTTCCGTTGTGTTTGTGTGTGTGTGTGTGCTGGATCACAATTCAAAGGTATTTCTTATTACAGTTTGTAGTAAAAATTGGGAATCCTCAACTCGCAAGTGATGGTTATGATTTAGAGACTATATCAGGATGATATAGCACTAAAGGCACATCAGAGTCTCCGGAGGGAGGGACTGGGTGTGTGTGTTTTTACCGTTTCTCAATTGGTTATAACATACGTCTCTTGCTACCTCCCCAGCTCACACATGTACATGCACACATACACAATCTGCTATTGTTGAGAACAATTATTTCCTATTACCTGGGTATTCCCCTTGCCTGTAACAGGGCCTGGAACTTAGAGGGTACCAAACAACGTTTATATTTGTCAAATGGCAAAGGTTAGAAGGCTAAAAACTAGAATCTATATAGCTTTCTTTCACTGTGCTCAGCATAATCTGGCATTTGATAAATGCCATTTGATATGATATGATGACTTATGGAAAACAAAAATAAAACCATGAGTAGTTATATGAATAAAACACACAGGTGCAATGAACAGACATAGAGCTGGGCTGGCCTTTCCCAAGACAGAATAAATCTCTTCTTCCCCCTCAATGCATTTCAACAAACCAATCCAACCAGGAAACCTCAGGGAAGGAGTGTCTGTCACCTCCCTAAGTAATAGAGCCTATCTCCTCTTAACCTTCCTGACCCTCAAAAACCAGTAAATTCCTTCTTTTATCTATCCTAAATCCTTTATATTACCCTCTAAGCCAATTTTCTCTTGTACTGTATTCAATGGGAATTGGAAACAGCTGGTCACCATCTGCTGTAGATTAATTCTTCATGTACTTGAAGCCTATAATTAGGTCATTCCTCAACCTTCTCTTCTCCAGGCTAAATATCTTATTTCCTTTAGCCCTTCCCAAAAGGTTTTATTTTCCAATTATTTAATTGTCTTCATAGTTTTACTCCCAGCGTCAGGATTTCTCAACCAGACACCTTAGGTTGAGGAAGCTGGTCAGTGTGAAAGGTTCTGTGTGTTTAAAGTCACCAGTGCCACTTTAGGGGAGTCATTTTTCTGCAGGTTGTTTATTTTCAAAGGGGCAATTAGAAAGGAACAGCAGCCTTTAATTGAATTTGACACTTGCGGTTAGCTGCTGCTGAGTTGGCCTCTGCCTCATGGTGACCTCGTGCATATTGGAACAAAACACTGCCATACCCATGATCGGTTGCAGATCTGACTGTTGTGACCCACGGGGTTTTCATTGGCTGATTTTTAAAAAGTAGATCACCAGGCCTTTCTTCCTAATCTGTCTTAGTGTGGAAGCTCTGCTGAAGCCTGTTAAGCATCCTGGCAGCACACAGGCCCCCACTGACAGTTGGGTGGTAGCTGTGTATAAGGGGTGTTGGCCGGGAATTGAACCCAGGGCTCCTGCATGGAAGGCAAGAATTCTACCACTGAACCACCATATGACCCTGACACTGCCACCCCTGAAACTGCAAACAGAGGAAAAAGAGTATCTGTGCTCTGCTTCTGCCCTGACTCCTGATAAGCTGGCCCGTAGCCTTGACTTTGCATCCCCAGACCCGTGAGGCAGCCAGGGGAAATCTATAGGTAGTCATTCTCATTCTTGATTATGGATACATCACTACGACAACATTTTGAAAATGCTTTAGAACTTGGAAGGTCTTTGACAAGGGGAGATTATTTTTAACTTGACTAAGCTCAGGAAACAAGCTCAGGAGAGATGTAGTCTTCCTTTTAAATTCAGGAAATGTCCTGCTGGTATGGTATACCCAGAGAGGAATAAACCATGCTCAAGCTCAATTTTCCAATGCAATGGCTTTCTATCTTTTCTCCCTTATGGAATGTGTGTGTGTGTATATACATATTTATACATATACATTTCCTATTATCCAGATTTTGATACACAGAAATATTTTGTGGATAGATTATTGAAATTATGTCTTCACTTCTCTGGCTCTCTGCCCTGTCTCTTGAAACTGTGTTGTAGTTTTATTGCATGAGTTTTTGGTAGAAAAAAAAGTAACTTCTCGTTGTCTGATCTTAGAAAGACTACTATATTACTCAGAAATAAACTGTTTGGTATTTTTTTGCCTTGCTCTATTAAATATCCTGTCTAGGTGCATCATGTCTAACTTGGAAACAGCCACAGATGCATGGCTTCTGCTCATTTAATGTGCACAAATCACTTTGCAAGGCAGATACTGTCACCCTCATTTTTATAGATAAAATAGATTTACAGAAGTTAAAAAAAATATATGCTTACCATTACTTAGGTGGCAGAGCTGAGATTTGGTTCCAGGTCTGGTTGGTCTCTCTAGTGTCATCAGAATAACATGCTTGTTGAAATACAGATCCCTGGACTCCATACTCAGATTCTAATTTATGAGGTGAGGCTCAATAATCTGCATTTTAAAATCAAACACCCCAGCAATGCTGATGAAGTAAGCCAAAGTTCCACACATTGAAAACTAAAGGCACTCGACTGTGTGGATCATAACAAATTATGGATAACATTGCGAAGAGTGGGAATTCCAGAACACTTAATTGTGCTCATGAGGAATCTGTACATAGACCAAGAGGCAGTCATTGAACGGAACAAGGAGATACTTCATGGTTTAAAGTTAAGAATGCTGTGCGTCAGGGTTGTATCCTTTCACCATACTTATTCAATCTGTATGCTGAGCAAATAATCTGAGAAGCTGGACTATATGAAGAAGAATGGGGCGTCAGGATTGGTGGAAGGCTTATTAACAACCTGTGTTATGCCGATGATACAACCTTGCTTTCTGAAAGTGAAGAGGACTTGAAGTACTTATTGATGAAGATTAAAGACCACAGCCTTCACTATGGATTACACTTCAACTAAAGAAAACAAAAATCCTCACAACTGGACCAATAAACAACAAGATAAACAGAGAAAATATTGAAGTTATCAAGGATTTCATTTTACTTAGATCCACAATCAAAGCCCTTGGAAGCAGCAGTCAGGAAATCAGAGGACACATTGAACTGGGCAAATTTGCAGCAAAAGACCTCTTTAAAGTGTTAAAAAGCAAAGATGTCACTTTAAGGACTAAGATGTGCTTGACCCAAGCCATGGTATTTTCAATCGCATCATATGCATGTGAGACCTGGACAATGAATAAGGAAGACCAAAGAAGAATTGATGCCTTTGAATTGTGGTGTTGGTGAAGAATATTGACTATACCATGGACTGCCAAAAGAACGAACAAACCTGTCTTAGAAGAAGTACAACAAGAGTGCTCCTTAGAAGCAAGGATGGTGAGACTGCGTTTTACATACTTTGGACATGTCAGGAGGGATCAGTCCCTGGAGAAGGACATCATGCTTGGTAAAGCAGACGGTCAGAAAAAGAGAGGAAGATCCTCAACGGGATGGATTAACACAGTGGCTGCTGCAATGGGCTCAAGTGTAATGACAATTGCGAGGATGGTGCAGGACTGGGCAGTGTTTCGCTCTGTTGAACCTAGGGTTGCTATGAGTTGGAACAGACGCTATAGCACATAACAGAAACAATTTGATGGTGGGGCATTGAATTAGAACGTCTAGGCCATTATTTCTCAAACTTTGTTGTGTAGCTACCCAGGAACTTGTTGCAAAGAAGCCGGGAGTCCATTCTACAGCTACCGAAGTAGACTCTAGGATGGGCGAGGTCCAGATTTTGTACTGTTGATAGGCAGCCCAGGGGACTCTGAGGCAAATTGAACCTCCCTGCCAGTGATTTCCTATCCCCAGCACATTTGCATGCTTCTGTAGGGGATTAAGTCTGCTAAGAAGAAAGAAATGAGATGGTATTGGCTTAGGTTGGTTGGCTTCTCAAATGTGGAAGGAAGTTCTTGGCTAAGGAAACAGTGGGAAGATGACCCTTAAGAATGCCTGCTGTCTCACCAGGTGGGTATCTCCTAAAGAGGAAATCTTAACCTTAAGGATAACTATCCCATGGTTTTGAAAATCAGCTATTGTGCTGAAATCAAGAGTACAGTGAGAGGATGACCACTCCTTCAAATTTCACGGCAGGTTTTGTTGCCTTGGCAACACAGCAGGGTACTTACAAAGCAGGTAGATGGAAGAACAGATGGGTAGGGTGTCATTCCATTGAGAATTTAGGGGATAAAAAAGGGTTTACTCAAATGAGCAAAATAAAAATAATACTTGGCATACTGAGAGACCCAGTCATAGAAGATAAAACTCACAAGATTTAGTTCTATGAATATATTTTAAATCTGTAAAACATGTTTTAACAGCAGGAACAGAATGCTTATAGACAGAAATCTTCATCCTATAGCCCTCATTGCAAACAACTCTTCAATAAATCGCGTACAGTACCATATGTTAGTATACTGTGTGTGGGAAAATGAGTATGATGTTAGTTCTTTTTTTTTTTTTTCTCTTATTTTTCCTGGTCATGATGTTTAATGTTAGAGTCAGTTTATTTTTATTCATTTATTTTTTTAATTGTGCTTTAGATGAAGGTTTACAGAGCAAATTTTTTTTTATTAAACAATTAATATACATAGTTTTGTGACATTGGTTGCCAACCCCCTGACCTGTCAATGCTCTCCCTTCTTGCCTTTGGGCTCCTCATTATCAGCTTTCCTGTACCCTCCTACCTTCTTGTCCTTGCCCCTGAGTTGGTATGCCCATTTAGTCTCCTTTTGTTTTATAGGCCTGTCTAATCTTTGGCTGAAGGGTGAACCTCAGGAGTGACTTCAGAACTGAATTAAAAGGGTGTCCAGGGACCATACTCTCAGGGTTTCTCCAGTCTCTGTCAGAGCAGTAAGTCTGGTCTTTTCTTGTGAGTTAGACTTTTGTTCTATATTTATCTCCAGCTCTGTCTGAGACCCTCTATTGTAATCCCTGTCAGAGGAGTCGGTAGTGGTAGCTGGGCACAATCTAGTTGTATTGGATTCAGTCTGGTGGAGGCTGTGGTAGTTGTGGTCCATTAGTTCTTCTGACTAATCTTTCCTTTGTGTCTTTGGTTTTCTTCATTCTCCTCTGCTCCAGACGGGGAGCAACCAGTGGAGTATCTTAGATGGCTGCTCACAAGCTTTTAAGACCCCAGATGCTACTCACCAAAGTAGGATGTAGAGCATTTTCTTTATAAACTATGTTATTGCCAGTTGAGCTAAATGTCCCCCAAGACCATGGTTGCCAGCCCTCAGCCCAGTAATTTGATCCCTCAGGGAGTTTGAACATGTCTATGAAGCTTCCATGACCTTGCTTTGGTCAAGTTGTGCTGGTTTCTGCAGTATTGTGTACTGTCTTACTCTTCAGCAAAGATACCATTTATCTTTTATCTAGTTAGTATTTTTCCTTTCCCACCTCTTCCCTCCCTTGTAACCATCAAAGATTGTTTCTTTTTGTGTACACCTTTTCATGAGTTTTCATAATAGTGGTCTCATACAATATTTGTCCTTTTCTGATTGACTTATTTCACTCAGTGTAATGCCCGCTAGATTCATCCACGTTGTGAGATATTTCATCTGTTGTTAGGCACTTAGGCACAACCATGTTCATTGCAGCATTATTCACAATAGCAAAAAGATGGAAACAACCTAAGTGCCTATCAACAGATGAATGGATAAAAAAACTGTGATACATACACACAATGGAATACTATGCAAAGATAAAGAACAATGATGAACCTGGGAAGGAAGTACCATATCATTTTCCAAAATGGTTGTATGATTTTTGCCTTTCCACAGCAATGCATCAGAGTTCCAATCTCCCCGAAGCCTCTCCAACATTTGTTATTTTCTGTTTTTTTGATTTGCGCCAGTAACGTTGGGATGAGACGGTAGTTTTGATTTGCTTTTCTCTAGTGGCTAGTGCTCGGGAGCATTTCCTCATATGTCGGTTAGCCAGCTGAATGTCCTCTTTGGTGAAGTGTCTGTTCATATCCTTTGCCCATTTTTAATTGGATTATTTGTCTATTTATTGTAGAGGTGTTAGATTTTCCTATCGATTTTAGAGATTAGACCGTGTCAGATTTGTCATAGCTAAATTTTTTTCCCCAGTCTTTACTCTTTTGGTGAAGTCTTTTGATGAGCATAAGTGTCTAACTTTTAGAAGATCCCAGTTATCTAGCTTATCTTGTGGTATTTGAGTATTGTTAGTTATGGTTCGTATCCTGTTTATGCTGTGTATTAGGTCCGCTAGCGTTGACCCTATTTCTTCTTCTATGGTCTTTATAGTTTTTGGTTTTATATTTAGGTCTTTGACCCATTTTGAATTAATTTTTGTGTGTGGTATGAGGTATGGGTCCTGTTTCATTTTTTTGCAGGTGAACATCCAGTTTTGCCAACATCATTTGTTAAAAAGGCTGTCTTTTCCCCTAATCGAATTTGGGCCTGGTGTTAGTTCTTAAAAGCCAAAGCCACACAAAAATGATTAAACTGTCATTAAGTGACCTAAAGATAATTGGTAGAATTCAGGAGTCAGTATTTATCAGGTAAACCGGTTGCCATCAAGTCTATTCTGACTCATGGCAACCCTATGTGTTATAGAGTAGAACTGCACTCCATAGGGTTTTTGTGGCTACGACCTTTTGAAAGCAGATCATCAGGTCTTTCTTCCGAGGCACCTCTGGGTGGATTTGAACTGCCAACCTTTCCTGATTGCAAGAACAAGGGACTCTACTTATCAAGAAATAGAAATAATTTTGAAGGTTCACGAATATTTGTATTTAAGTTTCAGTGTTATAATACTTACAAAAACATTTAAAAGTATCATATTTTATTTCCTTAGATACATTTTGAGTTATACTTATTTGATTCATTTTTACTTTGAACCGAAGAAAGCTTATTACTTAACACTTCTACACTTCATCGAGTCCTCAAATCCATGATAACTTAATCAAAATTATTAGAAAAAAACCTTTATATTTCATACTTTACACTAAAACAACTAACCTTCAGTAGTCTCTTTAATACTAACAACTAAAGTAAATGATTTAAAGGAAGCATTGATTCTATACAAATATCTATCCCATCACTTGGTAAAAATAATGTGGATTTTCTGACAGGCTGAGCAGTAAATAGACGCTGACCTCCTCAGGACAGGGCTATGAATTCCTCACATTTTTTTTCTGGTTTGTGTTGGTCTTTGTGCTCAAAGGACAGAAAAAGAAAGAATAACATCCCACGCAGGCAAATGATTTCCTTCAGAACTTACCCTCTGAATACTCTTTGGGATTGAACAGTATCCCCCAACAAGATATGCTGAAGTCCTAACCCTTGTGTGACCTATTTCTACACAGGAAGTAGATTCTTTCTTTGAAGATGTTATTAGTTAAATTAACAAGGTCATAGTGGAGTAGTAGTAGTTGTTGTTGTTGTTAGGTGCCATCGAGTCAGTTCCGACTCATAATGACCCTAAAGGATGGAATAGAACCTATACAGTTTCCAAGTAGCGGCTAGTGGATTTGAACTATCAACCTTTTGGTTAGCAGCTGAGCTCTTAACCACTATGCCACCAGGGCTCCACACTGGAGTATGGTGGGTCGTAATCCAGATCCCTTCTGGGTGATGTCTTATAAAAGGGAACAGACACAGAAATGGAGTCACACACACAGGGGGAAGACAGCATGCGAGGATCAGTCTATAAGCCAAGGAATCCCAAGGAATGCCTAGGGCTTCCAGACGCTGAGAAGGACAAGGATGGGTCTTCCTCCAGAGCAGACAGAGAAAGAGCACAGCCCTGCCGATGCCTTGAATCCAGACTGCCAGCTTCCAGAACTGTGGGAAAATAAATTTCTGTCCTTTAAAACTACCCACTTTGAGGTGTTTTGTTTTGGTAGTCCTAGGAAACCATGACATGAACCTTTCCTATAGACAAGGGTTTTCCAAATTCATCTGTGCTCCTTCAGAGACGGGTGCAATTGTATTCTTCCTTGCCCAGACTCTCTGAGATTCTCCTATTCTGATTTCTTTAGCTTCACAGCCTTGTAAAATGGAACACCTTCCAAGACAGAAAATGAAGGCGTCTCTCAACCCTTTGTGTTTTCAGGGGTTTCTGAGTCTTCCTTCACAACACCTAATCCCACAACTGCTCTCAGTTTCTGTGTTTCATGGATTAAGTCTCAGAAGGAATTTTCTGGACCGTTTCTTTCTATGCCCATGATTCCTAAGAAACGTAGTTGCTGAAATCAAATCCTGCTTGTTCAGGACATCACGGAAGAGCTAACTCAGTGCATGGCTTAGTGTTACCAAAGCTGTCTGACCCCCAAAAGCCCATCCCTTTCTTATGCCAGCACTAAGGAAGTCAGTTTTGAGGAAAAGACCCACTTTTACACGGAAATTAGAATTTCATGATGGGAGTAGATTGGTGTGAACATGGTCAGAATGAGACACTGCCCTGATTAATGATCTGTGCTCAGTCAGTCACACAGGTTTACAATCACTAAATGGTTCCCTCAGACAGCGGTGGTTCAGTGGTAGAATTCTTGCCTTCCATGCCAAGACTCAGGTTCAAATTCTGGCCAATGCGCCTCATGTAGAGCCACCACATACCTGTCAGTAGAGGCTTGCGTGTGGCTATGATGCTGAACAGTTTTCTGTGGAGCTTCCAGACTAAGACAGAGTAGGAAGAAAGACTTGGTGATCTACTTCCAAAAATCAGCCAATAAAAACCCTATGGACTGAACAGTCCAATTTACAACCGATCACGGGGATGGCTTGGGACTGGACAGTGCTTTGCTCTGTTGTACATGGGGTTGCCATGAGCTGGGGGCCAACTCAACAGCAGTTAACAACATAATGAGACGGTTCCTGCTGACAGAAAAGTCTCAAAACGGAAGTTTTCTATAAAAAAAAAAGTCTGAAATTCTGGGATAGATTCTTTTATCACTTAGGACTCTCCTGGTTGCAAATAACAGAAACTGATTTGAGCTAGCTTTTGCAAAAAGGGAAAATTTTGTTTTAAAGATAAAGGAGCATCTCCTGATATCCAAGGGAGGGATACAGCCCAACAAACATATGGCTAGAGCTGGAATCAGGGAATGAAATCTTATTGTAGGTGGCTGTTCGCTGGCCTCTACTCCTTTTTGTGTGTTTGTGCATTCCTCTCTCTGTAGACTGATTTCTGTTACTTCTCATTGTCCGTATGGGAAAACATGGCCCTAACCAAATTGTGAGGCTTCATTTCCTCCATTCAGGAGGGAGTCACATTGAAATGAGAATCTTTTGCTTACATTTTCAATTTCCTCTGAGAAGGGTGTATTGGCTCAGCTTGGGACAGGTGTACGCTTTGGTCCAATCAAGCATGTATGGTGGAGGGTCACACTGTACAAAAATGGCTGTTGTTCTGGCCATATAGATAGAAATGGGATTATAGGTACAGATAGGGCACTCATTCCCAGAGCTGGGTAAATTGGTTTGAGCTAGAAAAGCATAAGACCCACCTCCTTCCCTAACCCAGGCTTTTCTTCTTTTTTTTCCTCATACTTTAAAGATTCCCTCAGGTGGCATAGTGGTTAAGGGCTACAGCTGCTAACAAAAGGGTCGGCAGTTTGAATCCGCCAGGTGCTCCTTGGAAACTCTATGGGGCAGTTCTACTCTGTCCTATAGGGATGCTATGAGTGGGAATTGACTCGATGGCACTGGGTACTGGGTGGGATCATAATTCAAAAGTATTACGTAAAAATCAATTGTATGCAGTATATACCCATAACCTTATGCAGGGCACACCAAGTCCCGTTTGGTCACTGCATCCTGAAGAGTTTTAAGGAGGTATTATTCAAGATTATAGCTCCAGCTTTCTGGGCTAATTCCATTCCTCTTCTAGTTAGTTCATTCTTGTTCTTATCTACATATGATAGCTCACAATCTTGCAACCCAATCTAGAAGGAGTCTTGGTGGTGCAATGGTTAAGCACTCAGCTGCTAACCAAAAGGCTGGCAGTTGGAATCCATCCAGTGGCTCTAAGGGAGAAAGGCCTTCAATCTGCTCCTGTAAGGACCACAGCCTAGATGGTGTCACTGTGAGTTGAAATAGGCTTGACGGCCCCTGTTATGGATTGAATTGTGTCCCCCCCAAAAATGTATGTCAACTTGGCTAGTCCACGATTCCCAGTATTGTGTGATTGTCCACAATTTTGTCATCTGACGTGATTTTCCTATGTGCTGTAAATCCTACCTCTGTGATGTTAATGAGGTAGAATGAGCGGCAGTTATGTTAATGAGGCAGGACTCAATCTATAAGATTAGGTTTTGTTTTAAGTCAATCTCTTTTGAGATATAAAAGAAGCAAGCAGAGAGACAGGGGGACCTCATACCACCAAGAAACAAGAGCCAGGAGAATAGCACGTCCTTTGGACCTGGGGTCCCTGCTCTGAAAAGCTCCTTAACAGGAAAAGACTGATAACAAGGACCTTTCCCCAGAGCTGACAGAGAAAGAAAGCCTTCCCATAGAACTGATGCCCTGAATTTGGACTTCTGGCCTACTAAACTGTGAAAGAATAAACTACTGCTTGTTAAAGGATTGCGCTTGTGGTATTTCTGTTAGAGCGGCATTAGATAATTAAGACAGCATCTAAAAACAACATGTCTGGTACACAATGGTGGAGCAAAAATTAGAATAACCTCCCATGAACACAGAAAATAGGAAAAGGGGAAGAGCCATCACTAGTCCTAGATCTAGAGCTTATGCCTTCTATCCTTGATAAATTATGGGATCCCAGGCTTTCCTGCATCCACTGGTCAATCATTTCATCGCTGGCAGTGGAGCGAGTGCCTTGGTCAGCTCTTCTGGCTCCCTCAGGTTCTCACTGCTGGGTGAGTTAAAAACAAAAACAAACCCACTGCCATTGAGTCGATTCTGACCCATAGCAACTCCTTAGGGTTTCCAAGGCTGTAAATCTCTGTGGAAGCAGACCACCACATCTTTCTCCTGTGGAGCCACAGCTGGTTTTGAACCGTTGACCTTTTGGTTAGCAGTCAGTCTATCACTAACCACCGTGCCACTAGGGTTCCTTAGGGCTGGGTGGGTAGCCGTTATCCAGTGCCTTTAAAGGCCGTCTGAGAGTGGCACTTGGGAAGACATGCGGCCTGTACCATCAAAGCAGTCCACATCTGCTGGTGCAAATACTTGGGCCTGAGGATTATTTTAGAAGCTGAACAACTGTGGAGCTTTCTTCATTAGGCTTTTTTTTTTTTTTTTTTTTCCTGGTGATGCAACTCCCTTAAAACCTTCGTTTCATTTCTGGGGACTCTATTTGCTAACGACCCTTGCCAGAAATCCCACGCATTAGTTTTTTAGCACAAGGGGGTTGGTATCTCTCTCCCTGGCTTCTTCTCTCAGTTGGAGGGGTACGCTTTCTCCTCTAACCTGGAATATCGCGGCACCCTCTGCAGGAAGCATTGTCACCTTTGTCTGCCAAGAGAGTTTAGTCAGATCGCTCATCCCCTGAGGCTGTCTTCAGGAGAGCCTCTCCAGGTCTCAGAGATGGGCGCTGCGCAAAGAGCAGCGAGGACTCATCCGACTTCCCAGCTCTCTGAGGCCTTTCCTCCCAACGGCCAAGGCTATCAAAGGGCTCGTGCCTGTGCTGTTGATCGGCACCCCAGGGTCTCCCAGGCGTCCGTCCACTGATCATCTCATCGCTAGCAGGAGGGAGTGCCTGCCTTGGTGCCTTGGTCTCCTGGTGTGGCTATAACAGAAATATCACCAGGTGGGTGACTTTAACGGACAGAAATTTACTTTTTCACAATTTGGGAGGCTAGAAGTCTGAATTCAGGTGCCAACTCTAGGGGAAGGCTCTCTCTGTCGGCACTGGGGATGACCCTGATCTTAGCTTCTGCAGCCCCGGGGTTTCCGTGTTCCTTGGCCATCTTCATGTGGCGTCTATCCCTCCCCCGACCCCCCCCCACACTGTTTGTGCTTGCTCGTCTCTGTGTCTGTGCTGCTGTTTATAACTTACCGGTGGCTACGTTTAGGAAGCACCCTACGCTGATATGGCCTCATTACCATAGCGAAGAAAACCCTGCTCCCAAATAGGATCACATCCGCAGGCAGATAGGTTAGGATTCCAACATGTATTTTTGGGGAGCACAGCTCAATCCACAACACTTGGCCAGCTGATCTGACCAAGTATAGAGGTGACTGTAATATTAGGTACTGACTTAAACAGAGTTCTTCTATTATTGCTCCTGTTACTGCTATATTACTACTACTGACACATATGGGGTCACCATGAATTGAAATCAACTCAATACCAGCTGGTTTACTACTGCTACTACTAGTAGTACTGCTACTTCTCTTACTCGTATTACTTCTACTACTACTACTTTTTCTACTCCCCCCCTCCTACTATTATTTATTATTTACTAGGCGAAACACTTTACATCTGTCATTTCAAGTAATCCTCACAATAATTCTATCAAGTAAGTATTATCCCCATTTTATAGTTAAGGAAATTGAGGTTTAAAGAGTTTAAAAACCAAAACCAGTTGCCACCAGGTTAATTCTGACTCATGATGACCCCACGTTAGAGTAGAACTGTGCTCCCTAGAGTTTTCAGTGGCTGGTTTTTCAGAAGAAGAACACCAGTCCTTTCTTCGAAGGCATCTGTGGGCGGACTAGAATGTCCAATATTCCAGTTAGCAGCCGAGTGCGTTAATCATTTGCAGCACCCAGGGACTTCTTAAAGGGTGTAAGGAACTTAATTAAAGTTACCCGGCTAGTAAATGGTGACAATAGACAATTCTAAAGCCATACGTTTATTTACCGTAATAGAATGGTCACTGTTAAAAAGCACCTTTTCTGTTTTTCGGTTTTAATTATAAAGTGGGTCAGATTGTGTTCCTTTGTCTATAGCAGTAGTGCCTTTCATACTGTAGTAGAGTATGAAATATGTACCTTCATTTAAAAACTGGGAAGGCAGCTTTAAATATGTAATACATGTCAATACGAAAATGTGTTTGGAAATTGAAGCCATGGCTACAGAAACACATCTAGGGAGTACCGCTCACTCGTAACAGATGAAAGGTGGTCCATTTCAATTTCCTGAAGGATTTCACAGCTGCATTTATGGGAATGATTTCACATTGATAAAATATTTGCATAAGTAAAATCTTGTGATTAATTGCATATTGCTTGAGTGGTCATCTGTGAAGGTGAAGAGTAAGCTGTTTTCACTTATTCCTTGCTTCTCAAAAAAACAATCAAAATCTTGGTAAATATGTATGCATTTCTCCATTTGTCCTTCTCCAACTTCTTGCCTCCAAACTGATAACAGAATCATTCAAATTAAACTTTTCCAAAATGTCTGTGAACTATGATTCAAAATGCCTCACATACTCCCATAAAAAAAAAAAAATAGCAGTCTGATTTTAAGCTTATACAAATATGGAATTGAAATGCAAGATCATCATGGTTTAGTGGAGAGATTATGAGATTTATAATTACTGGTTTCAACATTTACTAGCTTTATGGCTTACGAGCCTCACATTCCTTTTCTGTCAAATAGAATTGTTCAGAAAATATGGAACTCTGGTGAAGAAGCTCATATTTACTGAGTTTCACATATACAAAACACATTGTGCTAAGTCCTTCACATGTCATGCCATCGAATCCTTATGACAATCCTCTATGGGAAATACTGTTATCCTTTACTTACAGATGAAGAGGCAGAGGCTCAGGGAAGTCAACATTTGGTCAAAGACACATTAATTGTGAGGATCACTGGTGAATGGCACCCAGGTGATTCCTTACTAGGAGGAAGAAGCCCATAGCAGCTAAGCTTCATTTCCTGGGTCCCTGTCTTAGGCTGGGTTCTTGTTGTTGTTAGGTGCCCTCGAGTTGGTTCCGACTCGTAGCGACCCTATGTGCCACAGAATAAAACACTGCCTGGTCTGCACCATCCTCACAATTGTTATGCTTGAGCCCATTGTTGCAGCCACTGTGTCAATCCATCTCGTTGAGGGTCTTCCTCTTTTCTGCTGACCCTGCACTTTACCAAACATGATGTCCCTCTCCAGGGACTGATCCCTCCTGACAACGTGTCCAAAGTATGTAAGACTCAGTCTCACCATCCTTGCTTCTAAGGAGCATTCTGGTTGTAATTCCTCCAAGACAGACTTGTTTGTTCTTTTGGCAGTCCATGGTGTATTCAATATTCTCACCAACACCACAATTCAAAGGCGTCAATTCTTCTTCCTTATTCATTGTCCAGCTTTCACATGCATATGACGTGACTGAAAGCACCATGGCTTGGGTCAGGCACACCTTAGTCTTCAAGGCGCTATCTTTGCTTTTCAACACTTTAAAGAAGTCCTTTGCAGCAAATTTGCCCAATGCAATGTGTCTTTTGATTTCTTGACTGCTGCTTCCATGGATGTTGATTGTGGATCCAAGTAAAATGGAATCCCTGAAACGTCAATCTTTTCTCCATTTATCATGATGTTGGTCCAGTTGTGAGGATTTTTGTTTTCTTTATGTTGAGGTGCAATCCATACTGAAGGCTGCGGTCTTTGATCTTCATCAGTAAGTGCTTCAACTTGTCTTCACTTTCAGTAAGCAAGGTTGTGTCAACTGCATAATGCAGGTGGTTAATGAGCCTTCCTCCAATCCTGATGCCCCGTTCTTCTTCATATAGTCCAACTTCTCGTATTATTTGCTCAGCATACAGATTAAATAGGTATAGTGAAAGAATACATCCCTGAAGCACACCTTTCCTGACTTTAACCCAATCAGTATCCCCTTGTTCTGTCTGAACAACTGCCTCTTGATCTATGTAAAGGTTCCTCATGAGCACAAATAAGTGTTCTGGAACTCCCATTCTTCTCCATGTTATCCATAGTTTATTATGATCCACTCAGTCGAATGCCTTTGCATAGTCAATAAGACACAGGTAAACATCCTTCTGGTGTTCTCTGCTTTCAGCCGGGATCCATCTGACATCAGCACGATGCCTCTGGTTCCACGTCCTCTTCTGAATCTCGCCTCAGTTTCTGGCAGTTCCCTGTCGACACACTGCTGCAGTTGCTTTTGAATGCTCTTCAGCAAAATTTTGTTCGCTTGTTATACTAATGATACCATTCAGTAATTTCTGCATTTGGTTGGATCATCTTACTTGGGAATAGGCATCAATATGGATCTCTTCCAGTCAGTTGGCCAGGTAGCTGTCTTCCAAATTTCTTGGCTTAGACGAGTGAGCACTTCCAGCGCTGCATCCATTTGTTGAAACATCTCAGTTGATGTTCTGTCAGCTCCTGGAGCCTTGTGTTTGGCCAATGCCTTCAGGCCATCTTGGTTTCTTCCTTCAGTACCATTGGTTCCTGATCATATGCCACCTCTTGAAGTGGTTGAACGTTGACTAATTCTTTTTGGTATAATGACTCTGTGTATCCCTTCCATCTTCTTTTGATGCTTCCTGAGTGGTCTAGTATTTTCCCTATAGAATCCCTCACTACTGCAACTCAAAGCTTGAATTTTTTAAATCAGTTCTTTCAGCTTGAGAAACGCCAAGCATGTTCTCCCCTTTTGGTTTTCTATCTCCAGCTCTTTGCACATGTCATTATCATACTTTGTCTTCTTGAGCCGCCCTTTGAAATCTTCTGTTCAGTTCTTTTACTTCATCATTTCTTCCTCTTGCTTTAGCTTCTCGACATTCGAGAGCAAGTTTCAGAGTCTCCTCTGACATCCATCTTGGTCGTTTCTTTCTTTCCTCTCTTTTCAACGACCTCTTGCTTTCTTCATATAAGATGTCCTTCATGTCATTCCACAATACATCTGGTCCTCTTTGGTCATTACTGTTTAATGTGTCAAATCTATTCTTGAGACGGTCTCTAAATTCAGGTGGGATATAGTCAAGGTCATATTTTGGCTCTCATGGACTTGCTCTGATTTTCTTCAGTTTCAACTTGGACTTGCATAGGAGCAATTGATGGTCTGTTCTACTGTCGGCCCCTGGCCATGTTCTGACTGATGATATTGAGCTTTTCTGTTGTCTCTTTCCACAGATGTAGTCGATTTGATTCTTGTGTATTCCTTCCAGTGAGGTCCATGTGTATAGTTGCTGTTTATGTTGGTGAAAAAAGGTATTTGCAATGAAGAAGTTGTTGGTTTTGCAAAATTCTGTCATTCGATCTCTGGCATCATTTCTAATACCAAGGCCTTATTTTCCAAGTACCAATGCTTCTTCGTTTCTAACTTTTGCATTCCAATCACCAGTAATTATCAATGCATCCTGTTTGCAATTTCGGATTGCAGAAGCTGATAAAAATCTTCAATTTCTTTATCTTTGGCCTTCCTTAGTGGTTGGTACTTAAGTTTGAATAATAGTCGTATTAACTGGTTTTCCTTGTAGGGGTATGGATAGCATTGTATCATTGACAGTGCTGAACTTCAGGATAGATCTCAAAATATTCTTTTTGACGACGAACGCAACACCATTCCTCTTCAAGTTGTCGTTCCCGGCACAGTAGCGTACATGATTGTCTGATTCAAAATGGCCAATATTAGTCCATTTGAGCCCATTAAAAGGTACGATATTGATGTTTATGCATTCCGTTTCATTTTTGAGGGTTTCCAATTTTCCTAGATTCATACTTCGTACATTCTATGTTCCAATTATTAATGGATGTTTGCAGCTGTTTCTTCTCATTTTGAGTTGTGCCACATCAGGAAATGAAAGTCCCAAAAGCTTGACTGCATCCACGTCATTAAGATCAACTCTACTTTGAGGAGGCAGCTCTCCCCCAGTTATCTTTTGAGTGCCTTCCAACCGGGGGGGGCTCATCTTCCAGCACTATATCATACAATGCTCTGCTTCTATTCATAAGGTTTTCACTGGGTAATGCTTTTCAGAAGTAGACTGCTGGGCCCTTCTTCCTAGTCTGTCTTACTCTGGAAGCTCACCTGAAACCTGTTCTCCATGGGTGACCCTGTTGGTATCTGAATACTGGTGGCATAGGTTTCAGCATCACAGCAACCCACGAGCCTCCACAGTATGACAGTCTGACAGACACGTGGAGGAAAATAATGGAAGCAAATCACATGTCCCTCAATAATGTTCTTATTGATAAACCATAGACATCTATATGATAGAAGATTATAAAACACCATGAAAAGAATGTTGTAGATCTCTAAAATGTTATATATATTGCTGGGTGAAAAGAACAAAATGCAGAAGAGTGTGCATTACATGCTATACTAGAAAGAGGGTTGAAGGAATGAAAATATTTGTAGTATTTGCTTATATTTAAAAAAAAATGGAAAGATAGAAACCAAATCTAATTTATAAACTGTTACTGTGGTGAATTAATTACTTTTGTGTGTGGCCCAGGTGATTGGGTGGGACTATGTGATAAGGTGAAACCCTGATGGAGTAGTGGTTAAGAGCTATGGCTGGTAATTAAAAGGTTGGCAGTTCAAATACCCCAGGCACTTCTTGGAAACCCTATGGGGCAGTTCTATTCTGTCCTACAGGGTTGGTATGAGTCGGAATTGACTTGATGACAATGGGTTTGGTTTTTTTTTTTTTTGGTTTATGTGAAAGGTAATTGTGGCCCACCAAGGGGATTGGTCAGTTTTGCCTTAAGAGAGCCAATTCCAGAGCAGAGAGGAGGATCCTACTACCTCCAAGGAAGAACAGCCAGGAGTGGAGAGTGAGTCCTTTGGACCTGGGATCACTGCACTGAGAAGCTCCTGGGAGCAGGAGACTGAGAGAGAGAGAGAGAGCAAGCTGGAACCCTGAAGATGGTGAGAAGTGGTGGCGGGGAGGCCTGGCCCCAGGAAATGGTGCAGTGGGCTTCCTGGCCCATGGAGAGAGAAAGTTGAGTGCCTTTGGGCAGAGACTAAGGGCCAGGAAGAGATGTGCCTATGAGCACAGCTGGGAAGAGGGTATCGTGATGGAAGAACTGGATCTTGAGTGTCCCTGAGCCTGAACTGTAACTATGACTTCCCTGATAAACCTCATGATCGTGAGTATGGCCTGTGAGTTCTGTGTGGCCGTTGCAGTGAATGATCGAACCCAGGAGACTATGCTGTGGGAGGGACAGTTGGTGTCCGAGCTGGTAAAGATGGCAGAGAAAGGAGGCATGTCTAAATCCCGCCTCATAGGAATTAGCCTTGGGCTGTTGATCCTGGTTCTCCTTCCCCCTCGTGAAGTTGGAGGAGGTCAGACACTATCCTTAAGCCACTTTTACAGTTACGTATGTGGGAGGGTTGACATATGGAGGAGAGGTCAGTCACAGACACTAGACCTCTCTAAATATACCTTGTTTACTAGTGCTATGAGTCGGAATCGACTCAACGGCAGTGGGTAGTGGGTTGGGTTACTAGTTTGACTATGAAACTATGTAAACATTTCACATGGAAAATTTAAATAAAAAAAGGCAAACTTAGAAAATTAAAAACAAATGGAAACAAATGAACCTAACTGATAACAAGCTGGCTGCATAATCAGAAAAAGAAGAAATACCTCAAGTGACTTAAAACATAGTATTTTGATTCTATATCTTTAACAGGATACATCTTAAGAGCAAAAATCTTTACCTGCATTCAACTCGGTAGTCTTATTTTCAGTTATAACACTGATATTGTTATTTTAAAGTTATATCTATATATAACACACATATACATAATCGCTTTTTTATACATAATAAAGCTCATAAATAACAGTGTTAATTTTATTGGGAACCAACATTTTTAGTATATGAGAAATTGAATACAAATATAAAATCAAAGAATTTTGAATATTTGTATTCAATCAAAAATTTGTATTCAAGTAAAAATCCTGTGACCTTTAATGTGAGTTGGGAATATCAATACAAAATAATAGTTAAGTTTTCTATTTCTAAAAAAAAAAAAAAAAAATCCATGTATCCCAGCTCTGTTCATTGAAATCTCCAGGAGCAATGACGTCTAGCAGCAACGAGCACTCCTAGTGCTCAGATTGTGTTCTCTAAGGACCATTACCCAATTAAAGAAATCAGGGCTCCTTTGACAAGTCACTAACTCCAGGTCTGGGGTAACACATGTATATGATAAGCCTAGGACATCTTGTCATGCCAGAAAACAAAGACACTCTCTAAAACTATTGGGGTATATTGTTAAAAGCACCCAGGATCAAGTTAGCCTAACCAAAACCAAAAAACCAAACCCAGTGCTGTCGAGTCAATTCTGACTCATAATGACCCTATAAGATGGGACTAAATGACAGTTAAAAATAATGTATCCAATGAATTAACATATATCAAATATACAAATCCATGGGTTTGACATGATCATAAAGGAAACAACTTATTTATCATTTTTTGAACATGCTATGACACCAACTTACTATTCTGAAAATTGATAGATAAAAATAAAGAATTAAGCATTTATAGAGTCTTTCCTGTGTTGCCTGTATTGCTGGGGAAGCAAATGGTTGATGAGGAGAAGCCCTTTATGGAAGAATTCCAACTAATAAATGTAGGGGAAATTATATAAACTTAAACACGTGTTTTGGAACCCCTAGTGGATCCTGTCATCAATAGCCAATTGCTGCTATTATATGTAAAGTTTACTGGAAACTTTATTAGGGATGGAACAGCCTGAATTTACAGGAAATATAGGAGATAGAGGAAAATGTTAACTGATATTATGCAAATGCAATACATGGAATACAGAAAACGAGAAATTCTTTAGGTTTCTTCAATAAATAAATGGCTTTAAAAATATCAACAATTGGCAAATGGGGTGTTATGTATGTTTTTACAAAAAAAAAAAAAAAAAAAGGATGAAAAGGAGCTGCTGTTAAGGTCACTTACATACAGCCAAACACCTCATGGGATTTGCTTTCTTAGTTTGGAGGTAGGGTCATGGTTTTGAGGGACATCCCATTTAATTAGCCTGATATTATTTTTCAGTACTTCTGTTCCACCTCGTTTTCCATTGTGTGGTTCCTGGGGTATTAAAAGCTTACAAGTGGACATCCAAGGTACAATAATTGGTTTTCATCTACCTGGAGGAGCAGCTGAAGAAGGAGAGTCAGGAATGCATGTCTGGTTGCCTCCATGAACAATGGCCTTCTTTGCCATGAGATCCAAAGATCTGGATGGTGCCTGACTGAACATTTGATCAAAGATTCTATAGCAGAATCCTGACCAAAAGGGGGAAAATACTGAACAGAATTTAAAATTCTCAGTGGAATTCAGACTTTATGGAGCCATTGAGGCTGGATGAACGCCTGAAACCATTGCCCTGAGATAACCTTTAAACATTAAACCTTAAGCCAAAGCTATCCCCTGAAGTCTTATATGAACCAAAAATATTTTAGCTTAATTAGTAAAGTATGTCTGTCTTCAGCATTGTGCTGTTTTAAAGAATTATCCACATAAGATCAAACTGACAATGGCAACTGTGAAGCTGGATGGGAAGCTCAGTGGGCAGTGAGTTTAAGACAATGGTGGTAGAATAATTTGAAAAATGTATAGGAGGAATGGTAGCACACCTTGAAAAATGCCATCAGTGTCACTGAACTGTCCATGGAGAAACTGTTGAAATTGTGTATCTCTGGCTATGTATATTTTCAACAAAATTAAAAAAAAAAAAAGAGTAAGGGAACTGTTTTGGGTATAAAGAGACATAAAAGACATCAATCAAATGCAATGCGTAGATCTTTTTTTGGATTATGATTTGACCAACCAAGTGTAAGAAAAAAATGCTGAGACATTTAAACACAAATTGGATATTAAATGATATTGAAGCATTACTGCTAATTTAGTTACATGATATAATGATGTTATGGTTTATGTTTTTGAAAGTGCTAGGTGTTGTTGTTACATACTGAAGCACTGACAAATGAAATGACATGATTTCCATGTTTGCCTTAAACCAATTCAGCAAAGTTAAATTGGTGGCAGAATTAGATGATGAAAAGTAGTAAAATGTGATTAATTGTTTAAGCCGGGTGATGTTGCACGTGGATTCATTATACTATTCTCTCTAAACATAAACATATTAGAATTAATGCTTTCATACATTAATCTTTTTGTTGTATTTGTACAATAAACTTCAGCTAAAAAACTGTTCCTCCTTTTTCTATCTCACTTTATTTTGTCTTTCCTGTCTTCTTTTTCTAACGAGCTTCTTGATTCTTTTTTTCCTTCATTAACCGGTTTTGAAGAATACTACTTCCAATCTTTTAACAGTTATTCTTCACATTTTAACATGCATACTTGACTTAATAAAATCAAATATTAATTAATATCTCTGTATACCTTCTTGATAAATACAAAATTCTTGGAATGGGGTTCCAATCACTGCCCCTGAAAATCTTGCATATTATTATTGTCTAGTTGTTTAGTTCCATCTTATTTTTATAATCCTCATTATTCATGATTATTGTGATTGTATCAGTCAATGTTTGCTTTAGATTTTCCTATATGTTTCATTTAACTCATCATTTTTTAAAATTTCAATTTATTTTGCTTTTAATGTCCTTTCTGAATATATCCATTATCAATGCTTTCTTTAAAAGTATACTAATGGTAAATTCTTTGTCTTGATTTTTCCAAAAGTGTCTATATTTCATCCTTATTCTTGAATGAGAGTTGGGTATGGGATTATTTTTTCTCAGCCTTTGAAGATGTTATTCAATAGTCTTCCCATCTTCTATACCTAATCCTCACTTACCAACTATCTCATTATCCGACATTTCACATTTACTACAGTAGTAAAAAGTTTACTATCTATTTTGTGAGTTAAGGAGGGGTCAAGGTGAAATGGGGAGAAGGAGAAGAAGGGTGAGGTTTGTGAGAGGGAGTGAGGCCCTGTGGGCGGCCTGATTCCTTTTATTTGGTCGGACAGAAGCGCTGGGCCAGCCGCGCGGTGAGTGGGGGCAGGCAGGCAGTGCACAGAGACGGGGGTGACCAGGGGGAGCCAGGGCTGCAAGAGTTGGGTGAGTTGGGGGGCTCGGAAGTCTCTTCTTCCAAAAAGGCCTCTCTGCCACCTCTGCAGCCTCTGCCAGGCTCAGGTGGCCCGGCCTCTCCTGCTCGAAGGCCTGGGAACCGCCCGTCACTGAGACCTGTCCCCTCCACAAGGGAGTGGGAAGGTAGAGAGGAAGGTGCAGTGGTCTGTGCAGAGGCCAGAGGACGGCCAGGCGATGGTGGGTCCCTGCTGCTCTGGAGGCAGCGGACAACTCCGATCACCACCACCCCCAACCCCAACCCCGGTGGGCTCCACGCTGGTGGGGAAGGCGGACCTCCAGGACTGGTGCTTGCCAAGGTGCGCTGGGGGTGCCCAAGACAGACTGCGGCTCCAACTCACATATAATGCTGATTTTCCCATAATGACCTGGCCTTTGGAACCTAACCATGTCGTTAAGTGAAGAGTGTGTGTATTATTGCTGATGACGAATCTGTTGTCTGTTATTCCTTTTTAAGTAACCAGTACTTACTTTTTTTTAAATCTCTTTAAATTGATGTTTTACAGTTTTACAGTGATGTGTCTAGATATAGATCTTTTTGAAATCTATCTTGTCAGTAATTATTGTATTTCTTAAATCTGAGGATTTTTTTCATTAATTTTGGACACTTCTCAGCCATTATCTATTTTAATATTTTTCCCTTCCCTGCCCCTCTATTTTCTATTCTTTCCTTTTGGAACTTTTCTGTTTTCTATGTCTGGCTTGGTGACCTACTTCTGAAAATTATTCAATAAAAACCCAATGGATCACAACAGAATATTGTCTGATATAGTGCTGCAAGAGGAGCCCCAGAGGTTGGAAGACACTCAAAATACACAGTGGCTGCAACAAAGAACCAGAGCATACCAATGATCGTAAAGATGGTACAAGACTGGGCAGTGTTTTGTTCTGTGTCGTACACGGGGTCACCATGAGTCGGAGGTGACCCAGCTTCAACAGCAACTATGCTGCACTGTGGATTATTTCCTCAGATATTTTCCGAGGAACAATCATCTTTTCTCTTTATTGTGGTAAAAATATACATAACAAAACATTGGCCATTTCAACATTTTTTTATATGTACAATTCAATGACATTATTAAGTTTGTCATACTGTGAAAAAAAAAGAAAAGATGCAAATAACCAAAATAAGAGATGAAAGAGGAGACATTACAACTGGCTGGGTAGAAATAAAAAGAATTATGAGTCTCAACAGACCCATAACAAGTGAAGAGGTTGAATCCATGATCAAAAATCTCCCAACAAGAAAGTTTTGGACTAGATAGCTTCACTAGGGAATTCTATCAAATATTTAGAGAAAAATTGACACCAATATCGTTTAAACGCTCTCAGAAGATAGAGAAGGAAGGAATACTTCCTAATTCATTCTATGAAACAAACACATACTGATGCTACAACCAGAAAAACAACAACAACAACAACAAACTACAGACCAGTATCTTTTATGAATATAAAAAAACCAAAACCATGCAAAAATTCTCAACAAAATGCTAGCAGCCACAATCCAACAGCATATTAAAAGAGTCATACACCATGACCAAGATGCATTGACGAGGTGGCCACAACAATGGGCTCAAGCATGACAACTATTGTGAGGATGGCGCAGGACCAGGCAGTGTTTTGTTCTGTTGTGCATAGGGTCACTATGAGTCTGAACCGACTTGATGGCACCTGATGGCAATAACATCTCTATGTATACCATCTATGTATCTCTATCTGTATGTTTATATACAGTTAATGATTTTTACCCAATTTTTATTATCTGAAGTTCATGAAGGCTGTCTAGTTTTAAAGTTTGCTGTGTCATAGCAGACTTTCGTTCCGTAGTTTTGGGTTGTGAGGTCATCTTTAGCAGGCCTGTATATATGGGAATCCTGTGAGACCTGGTTTGAGGGATCTGTGGAGTAGTTTTGTGTTTCCATATATTAGGATGTCAAAAGAATATCACCAGCCTACGACTGGATTTAATTAATTAATTAATATTTTCTTTGTTTTACTCTTTTATTAAGTCACTTGAATAGTTAATATTGATTGAAAAATTAAAGAGACTAAAGTGAATATGACTAAGCTCTTCTTCCATCTCTGTACTCTTTCACCCAGTTAACCTTCTCAGATGGAACTACTATTGGCAGTTTCTTTCTTAATTCATTCATTTTTTCAACAAATATTGAGTGTCTACTATGTGTCAGACATTGTTCTAAGAGTTTGGGGTACAATAATGAGCTTATCTCATAGGGGTGTGTGTGTGTTTGTGTGTGTTCATGGTGGGGTGGAGAGAGATAATAAAAAAGACAGTAAGTAAATTGAATAATATGCTTGAAGGTGAAAAGTGGTATAGGAACTAGGTCAAGTAAAGTACTATTAGTATCAATAGTGCTAGGGTTGGGGCAGGCTGCTGTATTAAATGATGAGGTCACAATATTAAATGAGATACTCATAGTAAGCCTTATCGACTTGGTGAGCTTTGAGATTTAATGAGTGTATACATAATACATATTCAGTAAACAGTTGCTGAATGATTATGCACATGAGAACAGGAGTGGGAATACATCGCATCTTTACAGAATGAAGATTTTGCATAGAGAGATTTGGTCAAAGGTCAAGACACTAAAAGTGTTGGTATTTAATCATGTTTCAAAATACTACACATGTTACGTATTAACATCTAGATGATACACGGGTGAAATGGCAATTGTTAAATATTGACAGGATATTAAAAATCACTACTCTTGTTTAGATCAAATAAGAATGCAGAGGCACACTCTGGAAACCTTAGAACTACTTACATAAAACAAATATTCAGAATGCATTAGTAGGGGTAAAAAATTATAAAATGATGGTATGGTATTTACGATACGGGGTGAGAAGCAGAGCTGAGGATGTCAGGACTATGATGTCCATGTAATTCCACCTGCTTTCCCTGATTGTAAGTTGTGCAAGGGCAGGGCCACGAGGTGCCTAGCACATAGCAGGTGCATAGTACATGTCCACTGAACTGAAATGTTCTTGAGGATAATATGAGATATTCTTAATAGAAAAGAAATATGTTTTAGCAACAACGTATGTATTAGTTAGCTAGTGCTGCTATAACAGAAATATCACAAGTGAGTAGCTTTAATGAACAAAAATTTATTTTCTCATAGTTTAGGTGGCTAAATTCTGAATTCAGGCCGCTGGCTCTGGGGGAAGGCCCTTGTCTCAGCTTCTCTAGCATTCTTCTTGGCGTTCCTTGGAGATCTTCACGTGGCATCTATCTTTCCCCCATTTTTGCTTGCTTGCTTCTTTCTCTGTCTAGTCTGCTCTTTTTATATCTCAAAATGATTAGGTTTAGGACACAACCTACATTGAGATGGCTCATTAACATAACAAAGAAAACCCTATTCCCAGTTACATCCGCAGGTATAGAGGTTAGGATTCCAACACGTAAATTTCAGGGGCATAATTCAGTCCACTATAGTTGTTGTTAGGTGCTGTTGAGTGGATTTTTGACTCATAACGGCCCCATCGCAGTGTATAAGCATTAGGGAGGGGATTTATTTATTATAAAGGCCATAATGACACTATTACAAGAGAACAATCTAATGGCTAATGATAATAAATATTTCTATAGCACTTATGTGCTACTTTTCCAAGCATTTTACATACGATGACTTATTTAATCTGTATACCAGCGTTGTGAGGTGGACATTATTATTATTCTCATTTTCCAGACTGGGATACTGAGGCACAGAGGTTAAGTAACAGGCATGGTGTCTTGTAGTTAGGAAGTGGTAGGACTGGGACTCAAGAACATTAGAAGAGCTTTTTTGCTTCCTGTTCTCTCCCAGAATTTGTTCACACGCTCACATATTTTCATAGCTGTAGTCATAAAATACTTATAATCAGGTAGTCAGCTTTTCGTTTAACATATTCTAAACATTTCCCTAAATTGCTACACAGGCCTAAACTTTATAATTCCAAATTGGCTGTGTACCATTCTACTGAGTTATACATCATAATTAACTTCACTGTTTCTCAATTGTTGGAAATACAAGTTGTTTTCAATTTTCTGTATTATGAATAACATAAAATGATTATGTTAATACATATAGCATTTCCTTTCCTTAAATTATGTCCTCAGGATAAACATATTACTGTCAGACTAGTTGTAAAAGAATATAATTAGTTCTATTACTCTTATTATGTAACGAAATTGAGAAGAATCGTGTAAACCCTAATAACAGCATATGAGAATATAACTTTTTCCCAACTGCACTAGCAATGGATATTAACGTCTTAAGTTTCAATAAATAATTTTGCTTAATTTTTTATAGGCATATAATTGAATTTCTCTCTTTTCATTTTCATTTATATACTAGGAATACTGGATCCTTTTACATAAGACGTTTTTCCTCTTTTACTACCAAATTTGCTGCAAACAATTTTCTAATCTGTTGTTTGCCTTCTAATTTTACTTTTGATAGTTTTCTTCCTAGAAATTTAGAATTTTTACATAGTCAGATTTGTTAGTCTCTTCTGCTGTGATGTCTCCTATTTCATGACTTAGAATGTCATCATTCTAACGAAAATATTCTGGGTTATTTATTTACGGCCAGAGTGCTACTTGATTTTTGGTCCACATAGTTTAAATTGTTAAGAAACTGTAAAACCTTCAGAAGTTTTGGAGAGAGGCTTTTAAAAGTGTGTTAAGAATGTTGCCGTTGTTAGCTGCTGCCGAGTCAATCCACACCTCACGGGGGCCCCGTACTGTCGTGATCCGTAGAGCTTTCCTTGGCTGACTTTCAGAACTAGATCACCAGGTCGTTCTTCCTAGTCTGTCTTAGCCTGGCTGTTCCACTGAAACCTGTTTAGCATCCTAGCAATATGCAAGCCTCCATGACAGACAGGCGGTGGCTGCTCATGAGGTGCGTTGGCTGGGAATGGAAGCCAGGCCCCTGGCATGGAGGGTGAGAGTTCTACCGTGAAACCCCCACTGCCCACTGTGTTAAGCATAGTCTGCTGCTGACAATCAGCTCCGACTCCTAGGGGCCCCATGGGGCTTCTGAGGCTGCAGATCTCTGTGGAAGCAGACTGCCACAACTTCCTCCCATGGAGCTGCTAGTGGTTTCCAACTGCCGACCTTTTGGTTAGCAGTCAATTGCTTTAACCACTGCGCCACCAGGCTTGAAGGAAATGGAGTTGGAGCTGTATACAAAACTGCACGAATTGTTTTGTGACTCATCATTTTATGTTGCGTTGTAGCAGTTCACAATTTAATGCTCGGTGTTACTGAATCCTTTCCTGCAGCACAGATCTGACCCATGAAAATAATTTCTCCACTTTTACAGGCCTCAAGCTGTTTTACAATCTGGAGCATTTGAGATAGACTGGTACATGCGCATCCAATACTGTTGTTTGTTTAAATTTGAAAGATGGCATTTGGCAATGTGGGGATATTATGGAGGAAGGTTGGCGTCTCAGTCCCCAGACTTCTCCACGCTGACATTTACTATCCACAGATGCTACACTGCCCCAGGTCAGATTCTCAGCTTACAAGTTTCAAATATTTAAAATTTTAAGCACATGTAGTGTGGCTCCAGCTCTCAGGGACAGATCCACCTTTAACTAAGGTGACGAGACTGAAGTATAAATCAAAGTGCCAGGATTATTTTGCAATGAGGGCTATGAGCTTCCCTTTTACTCAGATATTTACACCAGTGTGAGAAGTATTATATTATCTCTGTCTTGGCAGCTCTCTGTCAGGTGTAAAGTTATCATCGGAAAGTTCCATGGCAGGCATTTTAAATACCTAGTGCTGCTAAAACAAATATCCCAGAAGTGGGTGGCTTTAAAGAACAGGAATTTATTTTCTCCTAGTTTTGGAGGTTGTAAGTCCAAGTCTGGGCATCATTTCTAGGAGAGGGTCCTTCTTTGTAGCCCCAGGAGTTCCTTGGTGTTTCTTAACATTTGTCTTCCTGTTGTGTGTGTCTCTGTGTCTGTTCTTCTCTCTTTATAACTCAGAAGTGATTAGGTTTAGGACCCACCTTATTCTGGTACGACTTCATTAATATAATAAAAGAAAACCCCTATTTCCAAACAAGGTCATATTTACAGATACAGGGGTTAGGATTTCAAGACATATTTTTGGGGGACACAGTTTGGTCCATAATAGTGGGAGTCATCTGGTTTAGATAATTAATCAAATTGGGCTTCAGAGATCATATATGTCCATGTCCATAGACTATAGTGCTGGAGTTCATGGGCCCCTTTATCCCTCCCTTTATCAGAGCTTGTATGAACACTGCCCTCTTTTGGGTTTTCAAGTTTACCTATGCTGGGTGTAAGGTTGGCCATCTTTTCAAGTTCCAGCTCTCCTTTCTCATGACAGTGTGCAATATAGTTGAATAAGTCCCTGCTTGCTAAGTTCTAGTCACAGTCCAAGTTGGCCTCCCAAGGTGATTAGAGTTTGGGTGTTTTTGAACACATTTCAACAGCCTCTTAGAGTACCCAGATGAATAACTCCTTTCTGGCTTAGCTCTTATCTATTACTATTATTTTTATTGCTGATTTAGCTCTTTGAGGACAAACTTTTTCATGTTCTTGTGGGAGGTCCTCAATGTTACCCCCTTGGGCTGTCTACATTATGGTCCATTGAAAATGGGGGTTTGGGATCACTTTCTTCAACTTGAAATATCTTTAACCCCTGCTTCCACATCTCCTTGTTGTCCCCTCTTGGAAATTTTCCTATCCAGGCAGTTGGCCTTCACTTTCCTTTCTTGGCAAATCTCAAGCCACACAAATTTGGGGCTTGGTTTTCCCCTTCAGAAAATGCACTTGAACCTTCATGAGCTGAAGGGAAAGGCCTAGGCCAACCTTTGAAACTACTCTAGACTCCAACTGCTCCATCTTGGTTGCCTTTCTGGACTATCCTCTCCTCTTTGGGCCACCGTGGCGTGTTCCACTCACCTGGTCCTGGCGCCCAGCCTCATGCCTGGCTCTTCAGCCTTGAATAAGCACTGTTAGCTGCTACATGATTGATGACGCTCAGGACACCTGACAGCTTGGCTACGTCCTGAAACACACTTTGTCAAAACCAGCAGCATAAAACGTGCTTGAATATGTAATCTACTTCTTTGGAAAAAAGTTTAAAAGTTTTAAAAGTGCCTTAAGAATATTACATTTCAGAATATTTCACAATGACTTGGACTAATAAAGGAGCCCTGGTGGCACAGGGGTTAAGAGCTTGGCTGCTAACCAAAAGGTAGGCGGTTTGAATCTACCAGTTGCTCCTTGGAAACCCTATGGTGCAGTTCTGCTTTGTCCTATAGGGTCGCTATGAGTCGGCATCAATTCGACAGTGCCTCAGAAGAAAGGCCTGGTGATCTGAAAAATCAGTCATCGAAAACCCTGCGGAATACAGTTCTGCTCTGACACACGTGGGGTTGCCGTAAGGTGGAGCAGAACTGGCGGCAATTTACTGGTTTAATAATGAATGATGTTCACGTATGCAAAGTATACAAAGGATCAATCAAATAGTTTTTTATTATGTTCTAGATTTTACGTTTATATTTATCATATTATTGTATAGCAACTACTTTAGCAACCTAATCAGTGGAGGTAGCAAAACTGAATAATCAAGGCTCAAGAAGATACGTAAGATCCTTTTTCTTTTTTTATCGAATGTTTTGTAATAAAAAAAAAAAAGGTTTACATTAGCAAAATACTTCTCGTGTGAACTTTTGTCCGGAACGTCTTTTTGATAGTACTGAACTATTTAATAAGATTTGCTCATATAGTGCTCTATTGAATTCTTGAAAAAAAAAATGAAGAACTTGAAAAATTAGTTGGGAACAAAGGTTACATACTGCATGTATGTCAATAGTGAATCTGATAGTTTTTTTTTTTTAGAAAATGTTCTTTTTCTTTTGAGACTACAAACACACCCTATATTCGTATAGCACTTTAAAGTTTATAGGGAGTCCCTGGATGGTGCAAATGGGTAGCAGGCTTAGCTGCTAACTGAAAGGCTGGAGGTTTGAGTCTATGCAGAGGTACCTAGGAAGAGAGACCTGGTGATCTGCTTCTGAAAAACCAGCCACGTGGAGCACAGTTCTACTCTGGCACACACGGGGTCACCACGAGCTGGGCTTGATGGCAGTTGGTTTGTTCTGCTCTGGCACACACGGGGTCACCACGAGCTGGGCTTGACGGCAGTTGGTTTGCTCTACTCTGGCACACACGGGGTCACCACGAGCTGGGCTTGACGGCAGTTGGTTTGCTCTACTCTGGCACACACGGGGTCACCACGAGCTGGGCTTGAGGGCAGTTGGTTTGTTCTACTCTGGCACACACGGGGTCACCACGAGCTGGGCTTGAGGGCAGTTGGTTTGTTCTACTCTGGCACACACGGGGTCACCACGAGTTGGGCTTGACGGCAGTTGGTTTGTTCTACTCTGGCACACACGGGGTCACCACGAGTTGGGCTTGACGGCAGTTGGTTTTAAAGTTTATGGTGTACTTTCATGCAAATGATCTCATTTATTCCTTATGATACCTTGTGAAACAGTGTGTTATCCACTTTTTCATAGGTGAAGACAGCAAGGCTCATTTTAGACGTGGCACGTGTAGGACTCTAATTTCAGGGCTTTTCCTCCACACAGTGACCAGAGAAATGATGATTATATGTGACTGATGTAAGGCCGACTTCCCACAAACACAGGCTCCTCTTGCCAAGAGCCTTTTCCTTCGGGCAGTTACACTTCCGTTGTTGACAGTTACATAATTAGCACTAGCAGAATGTTCACTGCATGTCTGAGACTGTGTAAGTGCTTTTACGTGTGTGTGCTGGGCATCTGCACATTTGCTCTCAGGCCTGTCTCTGCCCTTTGTTACTCTGTTCTGTGTCTCAGACAGCCTGTGTCACTCCTCAGACCCCTTGCTTTCTGACTTCTGTCTCCCTCTGGTCAAGGAGAGGCCCTGGCAGGAGACGCAGGGTGGGGGACAGGGATAAGCTTTCACCCCCTTCCTTTCTACCTGGCGAGGTTCTCTCCATACCCAGCAGCAGCTCATTCTCTGTGCTTTGGCTTCCCTGCACGGGCCCAGGCCCTGCTTAGCAGGCCCTCCAGGGCTCCAGCTCCTGCTGGTGACCCTGGCTCCCAGGCTTTGTAAAACTACCACCTTTCTTTGTCTTTCTAGCCCAGGGCTGGTAGCAGCTAATCTCCAGATAGCCTCTTTGTTCTGTTTGGCTCCTTATCTTCTAGTCCCGGTGGAAAAAATCCCCTGCCTTCTATTCTATTTGAAAAACCTAGAGTAGTATTTTTTTTTTAATTTTTGTTGTGCTTTAAGTGAAAGTTTACAGCTGGAGTTAGTTTCTCATTCAAAAATTTATACACGTATTGTTTTGTGACTTTGATTGTAATCCCTGCAATGTGACAGCACTCTCCACTTTCCACTCTGGGATCCCTGTGTCCATTCGTCCAGTTTTCCTGTCCCTTCCTGCCTTCTTGTCTTGCTTTTGAGCAGGAGTTGCCCATTTGGTCTCATGTATTTGATTGAACTAAGAAGCACGTTCCTCATGTGTGTTTATTGTTTGTTTAATAGGCCTGTCTAATCTTTGGCTGAAAGGTGGTCTTTAGGAGTGGCTTCAGTTCTGACTTAGCAGGGTTTCTGGGGGCCATAGTCTCGGAGGTTCCTCCAGTCTCTCTCAGACCAGTAAGCCTGGTCTTTTTTTATGAATTTGAATTTTGTTCTACATTTTTCTCCCGCTCTGTCTGGGACTCACTAGTGAAATTGTTTCATGACCAGACTGTGCTGTTACAACATTTAACCTTCATGGGACCCCTGGAAGGAGGTACTACCACTGTTCCCCTTACAGATAAGGAAAGCGAGGCTTAGAGAAGACAAATGATGTGCCAAGCTCATATGCTCTGTGTATGAGGGCTCTGGGACTCAATCCAGCGCTGTCGCGTCATGCCCACCTCTGGATGACAGGCCGCACTGATGAGCGTGAGTCGGTGCCAGGTGGCGGGGCCAGGTGTGCCCATATGCACCATCTCATTTAGTCCTCACAACAGTCTCTCCAGTTACAGATGAGGAAGTTTGGCAATGTTTGCTTGCCAAAGGTGCAGGGCTAGTGGGCGCAGAGATGGGATTCAAACCCAGACGTCGGATGCCAAGTCTGTTCTTTCTACTACACCTCTCACACTTCAGTGTGTGTTGCAGCCATGGTGGTGATATGGTGTTGCTGGTGTGCAAGTTTCTAGGCCCAACTCCCAGAAATGCAAGTTCAGAAGGTTTGGGAAGGGGCCCAGGATTTGCACTTTACACAACTGACTTAAGTGTTGCTATGGCCCGGGATTTGCGAACCACACAGGTCAAAGCCTGATTATCCTCTGTGGCTTTCCCTTTCCCACTCTACCAGCAAACACACTCTGTGGCCTCTGTTTCCTCATCTGTAAAGTGAAGGGTTGGGCTAGGGAATCTCCAAGGTTCATCTCAGTCAGCTCTTGCTGACTCCCCCAGACCTGTGTGCTTCAGGGTACAAGACACATGCTGTGTGCTTCCAAAGGGGACTGTGTTGCCCCCGCAGCCCCCTTCCAGCACTGCCAGGCCAGCATCAGAGGCCTAGTGACTCCAAGCTGGACCCCCAGGCTGCGAGGCTCCACAGAGCTCTGTGGCTGGAGGGAAAGGAAAGGCCTGTTTACTGGTTTGCAGTAGTTGGCAAAGTGGCATTTTGAAGAGCAAACGACTGTGGGGTGGAGGTTTTAATTCAGGGAAATAGTTGAAGAACTCAGTGTTTGCTCTGGGAGGCCATTAAATAGGTTTTGTTCCCACACCCTCTGGAAAAATGATGCTTCATTAAAATGGCAACATGAGGTGTAGTGAAAATGGTGAAATGGGGAACACTGAAAAGACGCATTCACTGGATTCCACTTAAAATGTAAAAGGAGTGTAAAGAAAACAAACGGACATTTTCTTGAGGCAGCTGAGCGATACAAAACACAGGCATCTTTGTCTCTTTCTTGAAACTTCCACAATGCCTTCTCCTTTCTTGCTCTTGACTAATCTGTACTTCTAAGAGGTGTTGAGTTTCGGCCAAACTTTCGCTCTGCTGGCCTCGAAGCCTGCCCTTTGTGAATGGACGACTCTCACCTAATGATCCCTCCCCTCACTCCTGACCAAGGACGCAGGTCACTCCCCATAATTAGCTCGCAGACAGAATTTCCCGGCGGGTTCCGGGCGCATCAATCACAGGGATGAATGGGAAGCCCATGTGTGGGAACCGCAGAGGAGCTGGGTGTGGAGCTGCCATCGCCCCTGTGACCTGGTGGCGACATCCCTGTTCACACCATGTTCCCTAGCCTGCCCCTCATCTTTGGTTGACAGAACAGCTTGTGTTAGTTACCAGATACATCAAGAGGGCTTTCGAGGCATGGGGTGGATATTCCCAGAATGGGAGGCAGGCTAAATTTGTTTGTATGATGGCATGCTCTTTCTACCTGGTTCCGACTGGGTCTTGGTTCTGGGTTGGGGTTTTGTTTTTACCAGTAGAGGTTATACGGTTTAAAGCCCTGAGTGTGTTTAACAATACCCACGGTCCAAGGGAGACTGGGGCTCTCCTTTTCTCCTTCATGCTTTCTGCCTAAATTGCTCAGTGACCGTGTTTCCTTCTTTCATCTAGGGGCAGTGGTAGTTCAGTGGTAGAATTCTGCCTTTCTTGTGGAGACCCGGTCAGGTTTCCGGTCAGTGCACCTCATGAGCAGTCACCATTATCAGTGGAGGCTCGTGTGTTGCTATGTTGTTGGATAGGTTTCAGTGGAGCTTCCACACTAAGATGGACTAGAAAGAAAGGCCTGGCAAACTACTTCTGAAAATCAGCCAATGAAAACTGTGGATCACAACTCTCTAATCCACAACCGATCAAGGGGATGGTGCAGAACAGGGCAGCATTTCCTGTTGCGTGGGATCATCATAAGCCTAGGGCCAGACTCCACTGTACCTAACAATAAGATTCTTTCATCCATAAAAATGGGGTTGATTGTCCAGACTTATTAGCTAATAGTAAGAGAAGCATAGAACACTTGGAGAATACAAAAGAATGTACATGTGAAATCTTGTTTGCTTTTCATTGATAATCTTTCCCGAGGTTGGTCTGACCACCTGTTGTCCCCTGACCAGTTCTGGGGTGTGAGGATGCACCTGCTCCCAGCTGCCTTTTCTCTGCAAGCTTGTACCTGCTCGGGGGTCTTCAGTGCATGGCAACCTGTGAGTTCAGTGCCCACATAAAATGTAGTCATTCTGATGCCTACTTTTGGGCCTGTGTCTGACATCTTTACCCACACCTGGTATCAGGGACAACACCTGACAGCCAGCACAACTGAGTTGGGTCTCAGCTGGCAGCTCAGAACCTCTCCCCCATCCTACAGAAGGAAGAGGTGCGAGAATCCTCCTGGGATAAGGGGCTGCTGCCCGGGGAAGGGGTGGGGAAGGGGTTCTGGCTGATGCTCCTCGAGGCACTTCCAGATTTCTGCAGCACAGAGAGGTTTTCCTGGGGGAGGAGAGGGCACATTGTGACTAGAAAAAATCCACCACCAAAGCCCAGCGGAAGCATCTACAACAGCATCAAGTCTATGCTGTCCCCTGGTGGTCATGGATTTTACTACAGTCGGCTCACATTCGCTGTGAAATTACAATGACTCTGCTAGTGGCCGGGTACCTTCTATTTACACTGAACCTAAGTCTAGAGCGAAGGTGAGTCAGTAAAGATAAAGGGCAATGAAAGCAATTATAGATCTTCTAAATCTTCCCATGGAATTGAAAACAAATGTTTTAATGTAGAAGCCGTCCGGTCCTATAGGACAGGGTAGAACTACCCCGTAGGGCTTCCAAAGAGAGCCTGGCGGATTCCAACAGACAGCTTTGGTTAAACAGCCAGAGCTCTTAACCTCTAAGCCACTAGGGTTTCCCCTTTATCTGGTAGAGCGTATAAACTATAAATAATATAAGAATAAAAATAACAACAACAACAAAAAGTTGTTGTCATCGAGTCGATTCCGACTCATAGCGACCCCATAGGACAGGGTCAAACTGCCCCATAGAGTTTCCGAAGAGTGCCTGGTGGATTTAAACTGCCAACATTTTGGTTAGCACCTGTAGCACCTAACCACTATGCCACCAGGATTTCCATAACAAATTTAGTGGACTTAAACTGTTTTTGAAATTTAAGAATTAAAGTGTACTATTTTCTTTGAAGAATCATGTACATGGGATCAAACTGGCAACAGCAGCTGGAAAAGTTAGATGAGAAGCTTAGGAGGCAGTGAGTTTGCCTTACTGGTGGTGAAATAATCTGGGAAGGATATAGCGAGAATGTTGCAGCACCTGAAGAATGTAATCAGTATTACTGAATTGTGCATGCAGAAATTGCTGTGTGTGCCTTCACCAGAAAAAAGTAAAATCTATTAAAAAGTATTTGTTTAATATATTTTGACTTTTGCCAACATTTGTTTTAAAGTTACATCTCCCCCTCCTGCCCCCTGCCCTTTATAGCAGTTTGGAGGTGGGTGAGGGAAGAGAATGGTATGTTTTTGTCCTCATTTCATGGGTGTGGGATCAGACGCAGGGGCCTAAAGCTTCTTCCACGTCAGTAGCAGATGTCTAGTTTCTACAGACGTCTAGTTCCTAAATCGAAAGTCAGATGTGCAGCAGGGGTTGTGGGGCAGAGCTGGAGAGCTTTACTCTTGGATTAGCAGTCTCTTCTCTCTGCTCGTTCCCCAAGGGTGTCACGCACACTAGGAATGTTTCTACTTAGCTGTGTATGCTGTGTTAGGCACAGGCACTTCAAATATGTTTCTGGAAGTTGTCAGTGCCGTTCTCTGTGAAGCTGGGAAGCAAAATGCAATGTTTGTAGTAAATAAGCTACTAAAATTGTATCAACTATTAAGAGGATGGATTATTTCCAAGTTCCTTAGCCATTTTGGCTGAATGTTGAATTCAGCAGTGGTGCCAACACATTATGCACAGGAATTTTGTATCTGGACACTGAGAGCTACACCAAGATGGCGGTGCAGGGTCTGCTGGGCGGTGTTATCAAGGTGTGATCAGCAGGGTTCAAGAAGGCTGCTGTGGAGATGCAAGAGAAGGTTCTGGAAAACTTGCTGGTATGATACAGAGGAGTCAGACAGCATTGGAAGCCGGAAACAATGTTTTACGAACAGTGGACTTCTAAGGAATATTCATTACTGGAATTGAAGGCACTTCTATGTGGGTTCTCTCATTTCTAAGTCTCCTTTTGAATTTAGAGAGTCTGACTGCACAGCCCACCCACTCAGTGTCCACACCAACTATGTGAAAGCCATTAAAGGAAACTCGGTAAGGGAACTAAAAAATCTTGAGAAACAGGAAAGTGACTTATGAAAGAATATCTGGTTTGAATGGCATCCACTATCTTTTACTAGACAAGATATATTAGCACAATTTTTGGAGAAAAGTCCAAATACATGCCCCAGATATGTATACCATAGTAATGACTGAGTATAAATCGTTTTCCCCCGGCTTTGTGGTGTCTTATGGAAGGAATCCAAATAGAGTGAAAAATGTTCTCAAACATAAATGAATCATACAGCCAAGCTCTGTGGAACCAAGCTACAACATTATCAAATGTTATAAGAAAAAAATTCTCTCTTCTCAGCTGTCAGGACACCTGGTGTTTAGTTTAGAGATGACATGATTTGATCAAACACTACAAAAGATTAGGGGAAAAAGGACCCTTAGCTCTGAGAACTTAGAATCCAGCTAATGTAGGGTGTCATGGGTGGTGGTGATGATGTTAACACTGGTGAGCCAACTAACCTAGCTACTTGCCGTGACCAGCAACTAGTCAGTTGCTGTCAAGTTGACTCCAGCTTATGGTGACCTCAGGTGTGTCAGAACAGAGAGGTACTCCATAGGGTTTCCAGTGGCTGATTCTTCAGAAGTGGATTTCCTGGCCTTTCTTCTGAGGTGCTTCTGGGTGGACTAGAAAATCCAACCTTTTGGTTAGCAGCTGAGCCCATTAACCATTTGCGCCACCCCAGGACTCATCTTCCCACGACAACCTGTTGCTGTCGAGTGGATTCCGACTCATAGCGACCCTATAGGATAGAGTAGAACTGCCCCATACAGTTTCCAAGGAGCGCCTGGTGGATTGGAGATTCCAGCCTTTTGGTTAGCAGCTGTAGCTCTTAGCCACTGCTAAGAGCCAGGGCTCCAATGATGCAGGCACTAAGTTAAGTGCCTGACATATTTCAGTTAAGTTTCACAACAATGCTAGGAGATAAGCGTTGGCATAATGTAGAGGTTCAACTTGGGTCGCCACAACTACTTTGCTGTGTGACCTTGACCAAATAGCTTCACTTCCTGTGTCTCAGTTTTATCGTTTGCAAAAAGGTTGTTGTTAATGCATGTGAACTTCTTGAATTAATGCCTGGCACAGAGGAAAAATACAATAAATGTTATAACTGCTAGTATTTTCCTTAACATTCACGGATGAGGAAAGAGAGGTGTGATGGTTAGCTTTATGTGTCACCTTGGCTAGGCTGTGTTGTTGCTGTTGTTGTGCGCCGCCCAACTCATAATGGCCCTACAGGACAGAGTAGAACTACTGCATAGGGTTTCCTAGGCTGTAATCTTTATGGAAGCAGATCATCAGATCTTTTCTCCTGTGGAATGTCTTGTGGGTTTGAACCACCGACCTTTCAATTACAAACTGAGTACTTAACCATTGTACCACCAGGGCTCCTTTGACTAGGCTATTGTTAGTTGTTAGGTGCTGTCGAGTTGGTTCTGACTCATAGTGACCCTACATACAACAGAACAAAACACTGCCCAGTTCTCTGCCATCCTCACAATCATTGCTGTGTTTGAGCCCATTGTCGCAGCCATTGTGTCAGTCCATCTCGTTGAGGGTCTCCCTCTTTTATGGTGACCTTCTACTTTAAAAAAAAAAAAAAGTTTTTTTTTTTTTCCTACTTTACGAGGCATGATGTCCTTCTCCTGAGAACATGTCCAAATACAAGAGATAAAGTCTCGCCATCCTCTCTTCTAAGGAGCATTCTGGCTGTACCCCTTCCAAGACACATTTGTTCATTACTCTGGCAGTCCATACCAAAAAAAAAAAAACAAAAACAAACCTGTTGCCGTCGAGTTGATTCTGAATAGTATATTCAATATTCTTTGCCAACGCCATTAATCAAAGGTATTAATTTTTCTTCGGTCTTCCTTACCTACTCTCCAGCTTTCACATGCACACGAGGCGATTGAAAATACCATGGCTTGGGTCAGGTGCATCTTCGTCCTCAAGGTGACATATCTCGTTTTTAACACTTTAAAGAGATCTTTTGGGGCGGATTTCCTCAACGCAATATGTTATTTGATTTCCTGACTGCTGCTTCCTGGGCGTTGATTGTGGATCCAAGTAGAATAAAATCCTTGACAATGTCAATATTTTCTCCATTTATCATGATGTTGCTCATTGGTTCAGTTGTGAGGATTTTTGTTTTCTTTATATTAAGGTGTAATCCATACTGAAGGCTGTAAATGGTTCAAGTCCTCTTCACTTTCAGCAAGCAAGGTTGTGCCATCTGCGTATTGCAGGTTGTTAATGAGTCTTCTTCCAATTCTGATGCCGAGTTCTTCTTCAAATAGTCTAGTTTCTCGGATTATTTGCTCAGCATACAGACTGAGTAAGTATGGTGAAACGACGCAACGAAGACACATACCTTTCCTGATTTTAAACCATGCAGTATCCCTTTGTTCTGTTTGAATGACTGCCTCTTGGTCTATGTACAGGTTCTACATGAGCACCATTAAGTGTTCTGGAATTCCAATTCTTCTCAATGTTATCCACAATTTGTTGTGATCCACACAGTCAAATGCCTTTGCATAGTCAATAAAACACAGGTAAACATCTTTCTGGTATTCTCTGGTTTCAGCCAAGATCTGTTGGACATTAACAATGATATCTCCTGTCCCATGTCCTTTTCTGAATCTGGCTTGAGTTTGTGGCAGTTCTCTGTTGACGTTTTTGAATAATCTTCAGCAGAATTTTACTTTCCAGTGATATTAACGATATTGCTCAATAATTTCCACATTCTATTGGATCACCTTTCTTTGGAATGGGCACATGTATGGATATTTTCCAGTCAGTTGGCCAGGCAGCTGTCTTCCGAATTTCTTGGCATAGACCAGTGAGCACCTCCAGCACTGCATTTGTTTGTTGAAACATCTTGATTGGTATTCTGGAGCCTTGTTTTTCACCAATGCCTTCAGAGCATCATGGACTTATTCCTTCAGTACCATCGGTTCTTGATCATACGCTACTGCCTAGGAAATGGTTGAACGTCCACCAGTTCTTTCTGGTACAGTGATTCTGTGTATTCCTTCCATCTTCTTTTGATGATTACTGCATTGTTCAATATTTTCCCTGTTAAATCCTTCAATATTGCAACTGGAGGATTGAATTTTTTCTTCAGTTCTTTCAGCTTGAGAAATGCCTGGTGTGTTCTCCCTTTGGTTTTCTAACTCCAGGTCTTTGCACATTTTATTATAATACTTTACTTTGTCTTTTTGAGCCGCTTTTTGAAATCTTCTGTTCAGCTTTTTTACTTTATAATTTCCTCCATTTGCTTTAGCTACTCTATATTCAAAAGAAAGTTTCAGAGACTCTTCTAATATCCATTTTGGTCTTTTTTTTTTCACTTTTCTGTCTTTTTAATGACCTTCTGCTTTCATCATGTATGATGTCCTCTCACAACTCATCTGGTCTTTGGTCATTAGTCTTCAGTGTGTCAGATCAGTTCTGGAGATGGTCGCTAAATTCAGGTGGGACATGTTCAAGGCCACACGTTGGCTCTTATGGACTTGTTTTAATTTTCTTCAGCTTCAACTTGAACTTGCCCATGAGCAACCTATGGTCTGTTCCACAGTTGGCCCCTGGCTTTGTTCTGACTGATGATATTGAGGTTTTCCATCATCTCCTTCCACAGATGTAGTTGATTTGATTCCTGTATATTCCAGTGAGGTCCATGTGTATACTTGTTTATGTTGTTGAAAAAAAGGTAAATCCAGTGAATAGGTCGTTGATCTTACAAAATTCTATCATGTGATCTCTGGTGTGGTTTCGATCACCAAGGCCAAGCTTTCCAACTACCAATTCTACTTCTCTGTTTCCAACTTTCACATTCCAATCACCAGTAATTATCAATGCATCTTGATTGCATGTTTGATCAATTTCAGACTGCAGAAGTTGGGAAAAATCTTTAATTCTTCATCTTTGGCATTTGTGGTTGGTGCATAAATTTGGATAATAGCTGTATTAACTGGTCTTTCTTGTATGGATATTATTCCACCATTGACAGGGTTGTATTTCAGGATGGATCTTGGAATGTTCTTTTTGATGATGAATGTGCCTCTGTTCCTCTTCCATTTGTCATACCCGGCGTAGTAGACCATGTTGTTCCATTCAAAATGGCTAATACTAGTCCATTTCAGCTCACTAATGCCTAGCATATCAATCTTCAAACATTCTATTTTACTTTTGACAACTTGCAGTTTTCCTTGATTCATACTTTATACACTCCACTTTACAATTAATAGGTGTTTGTAGCTATTTCTTCTAATTTTGAGTTAGCAAATGAAGGCCCCAAAAGCTTCACTCCATCCATGTCATTAAGGTTGAATCTACTTTGAGGAGGAAACTCCTAGTTTTATTTTGAGTGCCTTTCAACCTGAGGGCTCATCTTCTGGCACTATATCAGGCAGTGTTCTGCTGCCATCCGTAAGGTTTTCGCTGGTCAGTTTTTTCAGTAGATCACCAGGTCCTTCTTCTCAGTCTGTCTTAATCTGGAAGCTCAGCTGAAACCTGTCCACCATGGGTGACCCTGCTGGCATCACAGCAACATGCAAGCCACTACAGTATAACAAACTTACAGATGAGTGGTAGGCTAAGCTATAGAGCTCAGATATTTAATGAAACAATAATCTAGGTGTTGCTGTGAAGGTATTTGGCAGATATAATTAACATCTACCATCAGTTAACTTTAAGTAGAGGAGATTATCCTCTGTAATGTGGGTAGAAGGAGTCCTGGTGGTGCAGTGGTTAAGAGCTCTGCTACTAACCAAAAGGTTGGTGGATGTCTTAATTATCTAGTGCTGCTATAACAAAATACCACAAGCGGGTGGCTTTAATAAAGAAAAATTTATTTTTTCACAGTTTAGGAGGCTGGAAGTACAAACTAAGGTGCCAGCTCCAGGGGAAGGCTTTTTCTCTCTGTCGGTTCCGGGGGAAAGTCCTTGTCATCAATCTTTCCCTGGTCTAGAAGCTTCTCAGTGCAAGAACTTTGGTTCTAAAGGAAGAGCTCTGCTCCCGACATTGCTTTCTTGGTGGTATGAGGTCCCTCAGCCTGGGCCTTTGCTCCACCTTATAAGCTTACTGGAATGGCAACTCTGCTCCCTCAGCTTTGGGCAGCCTCATTCTCCTAGTCCATCTGAGTGGCAACTCCACCTTTCGAGACTGAGGCAGCTTTGCTTCCTGTGTTCTTTGTGTTTTCAGTTTCTGCTTCCTGGTTCCTTGGCCTCTTGGCCCTTAGGACTCACCACCCACATCTGCCCTGCTTGAGCAAGTATTTGAAAGCTCTTTAGCTCCACCGATAAGTGCTTGGAGGTGCCCCACTCCTGATACCAAATGTCTTAGGCTGAGTTCTGTAGAGAAGCAAAACCAGTGAAGTGTATAAATATATATATATAAAGATTTATATCAAGGAAATGGTTCATGCAGCCATAGAGGCTGGAACATTCCACGTCCATGGGTCAGAATAGAGGCTTTTCCTGATTTATGTAGCTGCAGGGGCTGGCAAATCCAAGATTGGAAAGTCAGAGAGCAGAGCTCTTGCTTATATGCTGTGAACATTGATGCATCCCAAGACTGGCAGGCAAGACCACAGGTAAGCTGCTAGTTCAAGTCCCAAGGACCAGAGATCAGATGAACAGGAGCTAGCTGCGGGATACAGAGTGAGCAAAAGCCCCACAAGCCTTGCCAGAGTGTCCACTTATATTCGATGCAGGTCACATACCCAAGGAAACTCCCTTTCATCTGATTGGCTATTCACTGCAGATCCCATCATGGAGGTGATTACATTATATCAAATCTCATCATGGAGGTGATCACAACATCATACCACTGCCAGGCTACATCATAGCTGCCGAACCACTGAGAATCATGGCCCAGCGAAGCTGACACGTAACCTTAATCTTCACAGTGGTTCAAATCCATCAGATGCTATGTGAGAGAAAGATGTCACAATCTCCTTCTGTAAAGATTATAGACTTGGAAACTCTATGGAGCAATTCTACTCTGTCCTATGGAATTGCTGTGAGTCATAATCGACTTGACAACGATGGGTGGTAATGTGGGTGGACCTCATCCAATCAGTTAAAGGCCTTAAGAGAAAAACCTGAAGTTTCCTGGAGAAGAAGAAATTCTGCCCCAAGACGATAACATAGATATCCTGCAGGAGTTTCTAGCTTGCTGGTCTTCCCTCTGGATTTCAAACTCAAGACTGTAGCCTCAACTTTTGCCAGGGTTCCCAGCCCATCACCTGGCCTACCAATTTTAGACACAAGAGTGTCAGAATTTCCAGCCTGTTGTGCCTGGCCTACAGATTTTGGAAATGTAGCCCCCAAAATCACGTAAGCCAATTTCTTCATATCCATCAATCTGTCTTTCTCTCTTCATATGTATATATGTATATGCTATTGTTGTTAGCTGCCATGAAGTCATCTCCCAACTCATGGTGACACTATGCACGATGAACTGTTGTCATCCATAGGGTTTTCATTGGCTGATTTTCGGAAGTAGATCACCAGGTCTTTCTTCCTCATCTGTCTTAGTCTGGAAGCTCCACTGAAACTTATTCAGCATCATAGCAACACACCCGCCACCACTGACACATGGGTGGTGGCTGCGCTTGTGGCGCATTGGCCAGAAATTGAACCCAGGTCTCATGGAAGGCGAAAATTCTACCACTGAATCCCTGCTGCTCACACACGTGTGAGTATGTTTGTGTGTGTGTGTTGTATTGGTTCTGTCTCTCTGGAGAACCCTGACTGATGTAAGGGGACAGTTGAGGTGTTAAGCAGTTCACTCAGTACACCATGTGCGCTGTGACAGGAATCTGGCTGGCACACTGGGCCATTGCATTGGCTGGTTCTCCAGCGCCTCCCGTTTGGTCATATTATCTTTGCTGGTACTTTTAATTTATTCCTGATGAGACACATACGAGGATGACTGTAATATGTGTGCTACACTCATGTGGTATTATCAGGGGCTACATAGAACACTACTTCTTCCTCGCCCTCCTCCAGAGAATACTTCTGAGATTAAAAAAAGGACATGGAATAACCTCATACTCTTCTGTCCTATTTGAAAATATATTTTCCCCAAAACATTGCAACTGTATTATTAGTAGCAAAACCTTGAGACACACCATTGTCCCGACACCTTGGAATCCATATTTGCTTTATCATTCTCTGTATCCGTAATTTTTTCCTGGGCCATTTGAGAGTAAGTTCCAGACATGCAGCCAAAACTTCACTCCAAAACTTCAGAATATGTTTCCTAAAAACAAGGACATTCTCTTATAGAACCACAGTGAAGTGACCAAAACCAGGAAATTAATGTAGATGATTCTAATATCTCATTTATTGACCTTACTCAAATTTTACCAATGGTTTTACTATGTCCTTTATAAAAAAATTATGTTTTTCTGGTCCAGTATCCAAGCCAGGGTCACACATTTCATGTAGTTACCATGTCTCTTTAGTCTCTTTTAATGTGGAACAACTTCTCATCCCCTCCCCCCTTTTTTTACCTTTCATGACCTTGACATTTTCTGAGTACAGACAATTTATTTTGTAGACTGCTGTCCCTCAATTTGAAAACAGATTTATTTTTAATGTGTACTTTCTGGAAGTACAATGACTTTACCCAAAGGAATGAAAAACTGGTGGGAATATGTAAGATATCATAACAGACACCAGGTGGGAATAATTTGAGGTAGGTACATCTTCTGATAGCACTGATATTGAGCTTTATTATTGGATATCATAATTGACCCTGATAGAAAAGGTTCTTACCATCAGTCTTGGTAAATCAGTTGCCTCATACATAAAATTATGGATTTGATTTATATGCTTTCTAATATTTTGCCCAGCCCTGAAATTCTTCTCACATCATGAAATTCTGATACGTTGTTAATGATGCTACTTTGTGCTTTCTTGGCTTAAGTGTCCCCACACTGCCTTCCCATGGTAAGGTTAACTGTACACATAGCATTCTAGTTAACATCATTCATCTCCAACCTCTCAATTCCTGCTTCCTTCAACATTTACAATGTTTATGTGCTTTCTTCATATACTCAGATGCCTCATTTTGACCATGCTACCGCAATGTGGTTGCTTGTGGAATGCAGGAAATAAATACCTCATGTCATTCCAAAACATTTGCTGCATAGAGGAAACTACCATTTATTGTGAAAGCAGCACTTTGCCAGAGTCTCAGTTTACCATCGCCACCTAAGATGATTGTGATTTATTCTCCACGCCCGCCCCCCCACCAAAATTACTGTGTATCTACAGTTGGCAAGAGCTGAACCACCTGCTGAGTGGGACTGTAGATGTGGAGTTGGCCTCGGAGCCGTTGCTCCCTGGATGGCAGTCCCCAGGCACATTTTCTAGATGTTATTTCCAAGAGGCCCATTCACACCATGTTTGCTTTGGGGAGTAAAAGAGACAGACAAAGGCCCATTAGAATAATAGACTTTGGAAATGAGTCTAGGAGAATGATGATGCTAAAAAAAAAAAAAAAGGATGAAATTTTGCTAATAATTACATAGTGGAGGAATGACTTTCTAGTTGCAGGCGAAATCACAAAGAATTGTCCATCTACTTGGAAGGGGAAAAGGAAGAGTCTAGAAAAAAGAGGACTTTTGAGTTCCAGACAGCCGTCTGTGTGTAAATACAGAAGGAATGAAAATAGAGCAGTTTACACTTTACAAAGCAATTTCAAGCATCCATCCATCCATCCATCCATCCATCCATCCATCCATCCATCCATCCATCCATCCATCCATCCATCCATCCATCCATCCATCCATCCATCCATCCATCCATCCATAATTTACTTATTCAGCATGTCCAAGGTTCCATTCTAGGCCCTGGGAATGAACCATCTCAGTTCATTAGCTAGCCAGGCATCGTACATGGTAATCACAATACAGTGCAATAATGCCGCAAAGGCGCCATTATTAGAATCTTAGGAGCACGAAGAATGATGAAGTCGGGAAAGGTCTGTGAAATGGGAATGTTTCATCTGGATCTTGCAGAGTGTGTAGGAGTTTGCTGTGTGGAGAAGAGGAAGCGGGCACTTCAGCGCATGCAAATTAGTTATATACAGAAAGGATGTGATCTCATGAGGTGGGAGGAGCACAGTCTTTGCTTTTGATTGACCCTGGGCGTATCTGAAGTCAAGTGGGATCTGATTAGATAGCATCAGCCCCAGATAAAGTCAGGAGGGGTAGAAACCCACCTCAGCCCCCCTTCCCACTCCTTCCTATGTCTCCACTGGCCTTCCCTCTCTTGTCTGTCAGGGGAAGAACTTCAGAAGATATTTGTATAATGGGAGAGGAAAAAGAATAACAGTTTGAGACGGTGGTTCATACCCAGGGCTGCACATCAGAATATTCTTGGAAAGTTTTTGAAAATGTCCGGAGCTAGGCGTGATGTTCAGAGACTCAGACTCAGGGGCCTGGGGTGGGCCCTGCACAGAACAGCTTGATGGGGTTTCTGAGGTGTGTCCTTGGTGGGGCATATGTTACCTTTTTCCTCTACTAAGAGTGTCTGCACGCAGGAAGAAAGGATGCTGAGTACTAGAAATCCATTTGTGGAGACAGTACCTGGCAATCTTTCAAAAAACAAACCAAACCCGTTGCCATTAGTAGACTCTGACCCCTGGCAACCCCATGTGTGCAGAGTAGAACTTTGCTCCACAGGGTTCTCAATGACTGAATTTTTGGAAGTAGATCTTCCAAGGCGCCTCTGGGTGGACTCGAACCTCCAACCTTTCAGTTAGCAGTCGAGCACTTAATTGTTTGCACCACCACACTCTATGTCCTGTTGCTGTGGTTACAAATTCTCACACAGGCTATTTCAATTTCAGGAGATGCTTTCAAATACACTTTTCTAATCTCCTCTAGAGCTCCAGAATCTATGTACATCATATTCTTCTGTTAATTTTTAATCAGGTTTTGTAATCATATTGGAGACCGGAAGAAGGCATGTGGAGGATGTCCGGGGTACTGGAAATGTTGGCTTGTTTGACTGGGTACTGATTACATGAGTGTGTTCACGTTGTAAAAATTCATTGAGCTGTTCACTTATAATTTGTACACTTTTCAGTAAAACGTTCACTTAAAAGTAAATTAATAATTTTAGGAATTGAAATGGTGGCATGATACATGAAGAGACCATTGTCCCCTCACCCTTAGGCCGGCAGCCTCACAGGATGGGTCCCGCCGTCACTCTGTGCTTGGCCAAGGATGAGGCTCAGCCGCCTCAGCAGGACACACAGAGTCACCTGTGTGCGGAGCCTCGGCGGGCTGTGGGAATGCCACTTTTGGATTTCCTGACTTTTGTGCATTGATGGGCTCCCTCACAGAGTTGCATTAACCCAGTTTCCTAGGCTGAATGAAACCATTGGCAACTTTCTGATTTGTTTTGCAGCCTGAGCTGAAGCTGGTAAATAAGCCAGAATTCCCAAGCTTTCCCAGGCAAGTGTGGAGAAACACTGGGCTGCCTTTCTCTTCTCCTCCTTCCATCTGCAGGCCAAGTGTGCTTCGGTCAAAGGCAAACTCTGAATTGAGCTTTGTGCAAGTCTCTGGAAAGACACCCAAGATCGTGTGACGGGGGAAAGTGACAGTGGTGGTGGCAGCGACATCTGCAGAGCCAGCCCCGTCCCTATCTGCAAGAAACGTGTGTGGGCATCATTGATGAGAACAATCCACCCAGGATAGAATGGGGCTTTTGACATCCGCCGGGACCCGGGCTGCCTTACAATGAGAGGCCTGTTGGTCAAAGGGAAGACTGTTTAATGAACTGAGAACCAGAGGCCGGCTCTGGCCATCTGTACTTGGGGTCATTAGAGCAACTCCTTACTGTAACTAGCTACAGTTAAGCACATGGCCTTTCAAAGAAAGCAACTGCAGTAATAAATTCATTCTTTGAAATTGTGAACTTCTAATTGGGATTGTGTGCGTGAGTGAAGTAAGGCGTTTAATCGATTTTATTAATAAGGAAGCCTGAAAAAGTTTCTCTCTTTTGGCTCTGAGGCTTTTCCCTTGCCCTGAATAGCAATGTCCTGTCAAGTGTATCAAAGCATTTTATGAAAATGAAATTTGTTAGAGCTCTTAATAATCAGGTGAGGAAGTGAGGTAATCACCATGTCACCACTTGTTGGCTGCAGACACTGGGGCTTGGAAGGATATTGACTCATCAGACCACGGCCGAACGGCAGGTGGGAGGTGGAGCGGACCTAGTTGTGTCCTTCAGCTGCTGGCACTCGGGAAGGACACGAAAGCCTGGATCGACTTTTCCTGGCAGGCTTCTTTTTCCCAGCCAGAATACAGGTGGCAGCGTTGTGGTTCCCGGTGAAACCTTCGATGCTTCAATGATAACCTCCGTCAGCGCCAGGCAGCAGCTGAGTGTCACGGCGCTACTGGCGGGCTAAGGCACTTCACGCTGAGGTTCTCGTAGCAGCCTCACATTTATTAGTTGTGCTGGAAAGAAATCTCTAACATGTAACTGGGTACCTCTGGATTTTAACAGCTGTGGTTTATAGAGATGGAGGGGGGATTGTTTTCAAAGTGCCTTTCAGGAAGTGTCACCTTTGATTGGAGTTTTCACTCTGTTCCAGTAGAATAATTTGTAACACTTTTGTGCTTCAAAACCCAATCACGCAGGAAAAATCAGGTTATATTCGCACACAACTTATTTGGAGAGTGTGCCTTCACACCATTTTCCCCTCCTGTCCTTTATTGGCAGTAGACCCGTTTTACCAAGAATGGAAGTGTTTTCTGTCCAAGGCTGAGTATCTTTGAAGGTGTTGTGTTCTGCACAGACACGACTACTTGGCTGGGGTTTTGGAGAGTCAGGGTTGGATTGAAAGACTATAAGGCCCCTCTAGTCAGAGATGTTAGGATTTCAGAACTATGCAGTCTCAACTCAAGAAATGATAACGTTGCTAGTTGCCCCCAAGTCCTCATGTACAACAGAATCGAACATTGCCCAGTGCTGCGCCACCTTCATGGAAGTTGGTATGTCTGAGTCCGTTGTGGCAGCTATCGTGCCAACCCATCTCATGGAGGCTTTCCCTCATTTTCACTGACCCTCTACTTTACCAAACATGATGTCCTTTTCCAGTGATTGATCTTTCCTGAGGATGTGTCCAAAGTAAGCAAGCCAAAGCCTCAAGACACATAACCCCAAGGAGCATTCTGGTTGTATTTACGCTAACACTGATGTGTTCATTCATCTGGCAATCGCAGTATATCCGCATTCTTTTCCAGCGCCACAGCTCAAACTGTCGATTCTTCTTCTGTTTTCCTTCTTCATTGTTCAGCTTTCACATGCATGTGAGGCAATTGCAAAGACCATGGGTAGGGTCAGGCTCACCTCAGCCATCAAAGTGACGTCTTTGCTTTTTAATAATAATTATCATTTATTGAGTGTTTACTGTGTTCCAGGCACTGTGCTAAGATCTTAACATCATGACTATGAACGATAACAAAAACGTTGTCAGTATTATCCGTTATTGGCAAATGAGGAAATTGGGGTTAAAAAGAAATTAAAATCTAGTCCAGTGACATAGACTTAAGGCTTAGCAAGTGATAGCCAGCTGGAAATGGATTCCAGATCAGCCTTGTTCTATGCTCTAAACCCACAGCTTAACCAGAGTGAAATTTAGATACCTCGTGGTTGCCCTCTTCTTGGGCTGAGTCCTGATTTCCAGCTATCAGGGAGAATATTGCTGACTTTTTTTGTTAGGTTCAGTAGTGAAGTCAGGAGAAAAACCTCAGAAAATGAAGAGATATGAGGGTTCATGAATCTTTCCTTTAGGCTTCTGGGATAGCTTGACGATGCGTCTCATCCTACCAGCTAGAGGTCCTCTAAACTTAAAAAAGTGTCTCTGTGCGGTACAGTTAATACACTTGCTGCTTAATGAATGGCTGGAGGTTCAAGTCTACCCAGGGGTGTCTCAGAAGAGAAACCCTGCGGAGCACAGTTCTACTCTGACACCCACGGGGCTGCCGTGAGCTGGAATGGACTGGATGACAACTGATAACAACAATAAAGTTTAAAACACACAAATGCCCCTGAAAAAAAAAGAATTTTGTTTTTTTTTGAGGAGGGTATTAATTATGACCCATTGCATAATTATTCATGACTTAGTATAATTTAGCAAATGCCCAGAGGGAATAAACTCAAGGTCCGTAGGTCCAGGTTACTCTCAGTGTGGGCATCCCCACTCAGCACTAGCTAGTGGGGAGCTTTGAGGACGGTTTCTCAGTGCCTAAGAGACAAATCCGTGTTCAGTGAAGACTTACTGAATTCTTAGCTCACAGTCCTTACCAGTGGGTCAAAACCATGATGCTTATTAGAAAGATACTCAAAGTTCTGCCCTGTGTGAATGGAAAATCCAGGTAATAATACGACTGCAGTCCACTTTTAAAATGTGCTCTGAAAAGTCAGGTATTAAAAAAAAATATGCATTTTTATATGTAGGAAAACATATAAATATTATATATATTCATATATAAATAATATTTTATATATTGTTGTTAGGTGCTGTTGAGTCGGCTCCGACTCATAGCAAGCCTGTAGGACAGAGTAGAACTGTCCCATGGAGTTTCCAGGGAGCAGCTGGTAGATTCGAACTGCTGACCTTTTTGGTTAGCAGCCCAGCTCTTAACCACTATGCCATCAGGGCTCCTTATTTTCTTTATATGTAATATACACATACACATGTAGTGTGTGCGTGTTTATATACACATACACATATTACATGTATATATAAGTATATATACACACACATATTTTTGTTATGGATTGAATTGTGTTTCCCCAAAATATATGTCGGAATTCTGATGCCTATACCTGTGGATGGAAACCCTGGTGACATAGTGGTTAAGAGGTCTGGCTGCTAACCATAAAGGTCGGCAGTTTGAATCCACCAGGCACCCCTTGGAAAGTCCATGGGGCAGCTCTACTCTGTCCTCTAGGTTTGCTATGAATCTGAGTCAACTCGAGGGCAACCGGGTTTTTTTTTTTTTTGAAATACCTGTGGCTGTAATCTGATTTGGGAATAGGGTTTTCTTTATGTTAAGGAGGACATAGGAGTGTAGGGTGTGCCCTAAATTTAATCACTTCTGAGATATAAGAAAAGCAGATTCCACACAGAAGCAAGCACACACTGGGAGAAGATAGATGCCCTGTGAAGATCCTAAAGAAAGGCTGCCCACCAGGGCTGGGAACTTCCCCCAGGGCCAACAGAAACATAGCCTTCGCCTATCGCCAACCTCCTGAACTGTGAGAAAATAAGCTTCTGTTCTTTAAAGCTACCCACCTGGGGCTTTTCTGTTACAGTGGCACTAAGAAACTAGGACAATTTTACTTCCTTTTTGTGGAAAAACTGTCCCTACAATTCAGTCTCAAGGAGGCGTTTTTCTCATCCAGTCCCTGGCTAGATGTACTCTCAAGTATTGCTTCCTGTCTTTCCAGTGGAGTACGGTGGCAGTTTGTACTACTTTTAGCTGTAAATGTTTTGCGACTTCAGAAGTCACTTCTCTTCCATGAGGGGCCCTTGATGTTTTATTTAAATAAAGCAAAACATCCTTGTCATAAAGGAGATGTCAATAACAGCAGAGTAGCCTAAAACCAAAAAAGCAAACCCACTGCTGACCAGTCGATTCCGACTCACAGCAATCCTGTAGAGTAGCCTAAAGCCATGTGAAGTCATGGAAGTTTGAACTAACCCTCAGGGTGAGATATACAGTATTTTGAATAATTCAAGTTACTAAGCTTCTTTTAACTTTGCAATTAAAATCAACTCAAAAGCAAAAATTATAGAAATTGGATTTATTATATGTCAGATCATTGAGCTATAAAGTACATGCCAGACAGAGTGCAAGATACTAGGCTTCATGTCATCACTTGAAGCCCATTAAAAAATAAATACCAGGTGCAGAATTCATATGTGAAGCTAATGTTTTCTCAAATCATGTAAGGCATTTTCCAACTTTGATGCTTTCAGAAACGCTCTGGGACTCATTTGGAAGTTGCCTGGCGACCCAGCATTGTGGAATTGTGAGGGCGGGATGGCTGCCTCCTGTTGGCAGACCCATTGCCTTCGAGTCAGCTGTGACTCACAGCAACCCTAGATGACAGAGTAGAACTGCCCGGATAGGGTTTCCAAGGCTGCAAATCTGTACAGAAGCAGAACGGAAAGGCTGGTGGGTTCAAACTGCCGACCTTCAGTTAGCAGCCCAGAACTTAACCCCTGCACTGCCAGGGCTCCTCTGAGGCTCTGTAGATCACGCAAAATAAAGAAAGGAGACGATTCAGATGTATACTTTTCTTACTGCCATTTTTCAATAAGCAAAGGAAGCATTTACAAAATGGCCAAAATGATTTTGGAAAACATCGTCACCACTGAGAGTGGGAAGGAGTGGGGGAAACAGAGCTGGCCAGAGTTGGAATGGAGTGAGTCCCTGGGTGGTGCAAATGCTTAGCACACTCGGCTGCTAACCGAAAAGTTGGAGGTTCAAGTCTATCCAGAGGCACCTTGGAAGAAAGGCCTGCGGATCTCCTTCTGAAAACTGGCTGCTGAAAACCTGAGGAGCCTTCTCTTTGGACACTCACGGGGTTGCCATGAATTGAGGTTGATGTGAGTTGACTCAGTGGCAAGTGGCTTTTTTTTTTTAATGGTTGGAATGACAGACCGGCATTACCTGCAGGTGTATGCTCAGAGGTGTGCTGGCTCCTGGCTCCTCAGGGTCTCTGTCCTCCAGCAGCACTTGGGAGGGGTCAGCTCCCTGGGGAAGTACAACGTGGCCTGTGTTCCTGGAAGCTCAGTGATTCAGCTTCCACTTGAGAGCTGCTGAATTTTCTAGACCTATTGTTTTCCCCTTTCACAGTTTGAATCTTGACTGGTTTCCTGATCGCCAGGATTCTTGCCTTTGTGTATAGGCTGGAGAAAGCACTGGAGGTCCATCAGTCAATCAGTAAATCTATTTTGAACTCATTAGCAAAATGTCTGGTGCAAGAGAGGTTGGTTAAAATACAATTTCGAAGGAGTTATATTTGAAATTTAATTACCCGCATTCTCTGAGAATTTGTAAATTCTTTTGTTTTGTTTTTTAATCGTCACTGTAGTATCAGCTGATGTGTCTTTAACACTGACATTTCACCCAGCTATCAGGTCTATATCTCCAAGCCTGGTCATTTTTTTGTGTGTGATTTTTACGTATTATGTCAGATTAATCATCTTATTACAACAGCACTTCAAGTCTTCCAGAAGTCTATTGTTGCTGATTGGACAAATAGATCCTAAATTAATGAAAGAGTATTGTTTTCTTGACTAACCAATATTCATCAAACACTACGTACCAGACACTATTCAAGACGTTGGGAATACAGCAGTGACGGAAAGTGGTAAAAATCCCTGCCTTCTGGTAGTTTCCCGGTTACCACCAGCTGCTGTCGAGTTGACTCCCGATGCACAAGGCCCCATGTGAGTCAGAACGTAACTGTGCTCCACAGGGTTTTCAGTGACTGATTCTTCAAAAGTAGATCAAAGGGCCTTTCTTCTAAGAAGCCTCTGGGTGGACTGGAACTGCCAATCTTTCAGTTAGCAGCCAAGGGTGTTAACCATTTGCACCACAAATGGGAATCCATTAGAGGGGTATAAAGACATGAAACATGATAAATAAATTTTACATTGGATAGCGATAAATGCTATGGGGAAAAAAAGCCAGGAAGAGGGAGAATAGTTTTTTTTCTTTCTTTTTTTCAATTTTAAATTGGGCACTCAGGGAAAGCACTCATTTTAAAAGATGACATTTAAATAAAGACCTGAAAGAGGCGAGGGCAGAAACCAGACTTCTGGGGAGGGACATCCTGGGAGGCGCAGGAAGGGCCAGCATGGAGGAAAGAGACCAGGTTATGCCGAGCATCACAGGCCAAGAATGACTTTGGTTCCTATTCTCAGCACGATGGGGAGCCAGTGAGGGGTCATTGGCAGAGAAATGACAGAAGCCGACCACTGTTTAACAAGAGATGCTGGCCGCAGCCGGGAGACTTGGCACAGGGGCCAGCGCAGAGACGAGGGGGTCTGTTCAGATGAGGCAGCAATGATCCAAGCCAGAGCGACCACGGTTGCTGAGGAAGTGCTGAGCAGTGGTTGGGCTCTGGATGTGCTTTACAGATCTTGCTGACAGGATTTGCTTGGGGATCAGATGTGGGCTGCGATAGAAAAGAAGAGTCAAAGGCAACTCCAAGTTTTTGGCTTGAGCAACTGGAAAAATAAAGTTGACATTTACTGCCATGGGGAGACTGGAGGTATCAGAAACCTGGTTATGCCCACGTGGAACTCGGGGTGCCTCCTGGTCATCTGGATTTGGTGTAGGAGTCTGGGGGACAGGGCCGGAGATACACATGTGGGGCTTACAGGCATCAAGAAGATACTTAGAACCCTAAGACTGGATGAAACCACTAAGTGTGGAAGAAAAAGAGAAGAGGCCTAAGGACTGGGCCCTGAAATACTCCAACGCTTGGTGGTCCAGGGAATAAGAAACCAGGGAGACTGGGAGGAGAAGAGGTGGGTTGACAACCAGAGAGGTGACAATGTGGGAGGTAAGGAAGAGAGCTTTTGATTCTCTCTTCATTCTTTCACACCCTTTATGGTGATAACCGCTATGTCCTTATTTCTTCATTTCAATCATTTCTTTTTACTCCTCTTTTGTTTTGATTCCCATGGTCTCCCCCATTTCATTACCTCACATTCGGATTATAGTAAAATTAATATGACCATTTCGAGGTATACTGGTCCCTCCCCTATTTCATACCTGTAGCTGCCTGGGGGGACCTGGCGGCTTTTATGACAAGCTGATGAGAAGAGAGGCCAAGCTTAATTCAGAATGGGTTGGCTGGAATCTAGGCACGAGTGAAAATGGACCCCTTGCCGCTCCACTCAGGCTGCCCTGAAAGGCAGAGGTCTGGAGAAGTCCAGGGTGCATCTGTCATCTACCTAAGGTTTAAAGGGCAGGGCCCGAAGTACAGCATTGGTGAGCGCGTGGGCACAGGGCTGTGCAGGCCAGAGGCGTAGCAAGAGTAATGAGTGCCCAAAGGCAAACTCTAAGTTTGCACCCCACCCCCTCGCCACCTCGTGGACTGGGGGGAGGGGCGAAGGGGTGGTAGAGTGGTGGCGAGGGGGTGGAGGGGGGAGGAGGGAGTTGGAGGCGGGGAATAGGGGTAACTCTCCTGCTGGCCTCTTCTGGCGCCCCCTTGGCAAATGCCTACCTCTAACCCTGGTGGCCTAGTGGTTAAGTGCTATGGCTGCTAACCAAAAGGTCGGCAGTTCGAATCCACCAGGTGTTCCATGGAGACTCTATGGGGCAGTTCTACCCTGTCCTGTAGGGTCACCATGAGTCCAAATTCACTTAACCTGCAGCCAGTTTTAACCTCCCCTCAGAGCCCTGGACTGCCAAAAGAACAAACAAATCTGTCTTAGAAGAAGTACAACCAGAATGCTCCTTAGAGGGGAGACTGCATCTTACATACTTTGGACATGTTGTAAGGAGGGATCAGTCCCTGGAGAAGGACATCATGCTTGGCAGAGTACAGGGTCAGTGGAAAAGAGGAAGACCCTCAAGGAGGTGGTTTGACACAGTGGCAGCAACAATGAGCTCAAGCAAAACAAGGATTGTAAGGATGGCTCAGGACCGGGCAGTGTTTCGTTCTGTTGTGCATGGGGTCGCTATGAGTCGGAACTGACTCGACGGCACCTAACAGCAACGACGACGACAACAACAACAGAGCCCTGGAGGTGTAGTGGTTAAGAGCTATGGCTACTAGCCAAAAGGGCTGCAGTTCAGATCCACCAGTGGCTCCTTGGAAACCCTATGGGGCAGTTGTACTCTGTCCTACAGGATCGCTATGAGTCAGAATCGACTCAACGGCAACGGGTTTGGTTTTGGGTTTAACCTCCCCTCGCTTTGCCTCTAGGGTGTACTTGTCAGAGGCCTGTAGGGAGAAAGCCTGGAGGAATCAGCACCAGCAGGTTTGGGGAGGAAGCCGTGGATGGCTGTTTCCTAGAGAACATCACAGAGGATGAGGCGCTAATCAAGTAAGGAGACAGGGTGGAGCACCCGGCGGCAGCCAGCCTGCTTCTTCATCGGCCTCCTGGGGCTGGTACGGACGCCAGGGCCTGTGCGCGGAGCAACCGGGGTGGCCCGCATGGAGGCGATGCACTGCCCAGGGCAGGGCCTCCTGCCCACCAGGGGTACGGCCAGCCGAGAGCCCCGATGCGGCACCACCCCGCGACCAGCCTCTCGGTGGCAGGTCGATGATACTGGACCCCTTTACACCTGTGTCTCCGCTGAACTACTTCTGCCCAGGGCTGCTCCCTTTACCCCCTTTACCCCCTTACAGGAGTTTTTTCCCGTGATCACTCCCCAGTAAACGCCCTGCATGCAAATACCTGCCTCAGAGTCCTTCCTGGAGAGCCTGACCTCAGACTCAAGAAGAGAGACCAAAGGAGGAGGAAAATTAGCAAAGCAGAGGGATGAATACGGAGTCGCTGATTGACGTGCAGAGCGCTTCCCACATCTGTCTCTTCCGGCGCCCTTGTCTGTCCCACTTCCATTCTCTCTCGCATACACGTTTTATTACGCACTTCCCAAAATATCCACTAGGTGGCAAACTTGCACCAATTTTACCACTCAAACGGTGACGTCCACCTAGACAGCGACATTGCTTTTATGTATCTATTTATCTATGTATGTATTTATTCGCCCATTACTGAAATGAAATGATGTATTCTAACTGACAATGAAAGGAATTTATGGCTCTCTTTAGTGGGCTAAGCTTTTCAGACGTTATATGCCTGAAAACATTCTGCAGAATTACCTTTTTCCTGTGACTGGCTGTTGCTGTTGAGTGTTTTAAGTAGAAGATGATCACCTGTGCGAAGACAAGGCTAAAATCTCTGCATGATCATTTTTGTTGAGCACGGCCTCTTGATTGGTTTATTATGATTTACCCGACGCTCCTTTAAATTTGAAAGACGGCGTGTTTTTGAGTTTCTGGAAGTGCGTATTGATCGAAAGATAACTGCAGATTAAGAAAATAATTTTATTCATTAAAAAGCCTTATCCACTGATGTGTTTTTTGCATTTCAGTTTTCAAACACTGGGCAGAGGAATTGATTTTCATATGCGTTGTTATCCTTGCCGATTTTCGAGAAAGTTTTATTGAGGTCACAGAATGTAGGTTAATAGAATCAAGTGTAGGTGAGTTTCTGGTGGCTGCCCCCGAGCAGCAGGGGTGTGGTCCCAGTCCCAGTGCCAGCCAGCCTTGCCACAGGAGGCTTGTACCAAGAGCCCTTGCTGGCTGTGGTGAGGCCTGCTCTGAAGGCTGGTCCTGCCACCAGCATTGGCAGTCCCTGCTGGCTCTGTGCACAGTCACAGCAGGGCCTCCCTAAAAATAGTCTGTTGTTGTTAGTGCCATGGACTTGGCCCTGACTCATGGAGACTTCATGCACAACAGAACACTGCCAGGTCCTGCGCCATCCCAGGATGGAACCGTTGTGATTCTTAGGGTTTTTGTTGGCTCATTTTTCGAAATAGCTCACAAGGCCTTCCTTCGTAGTCCATCTTAGTCTGGAAGTTCTGCTGAAACCTGTTCAGCATCATAACAATATACAAGCCTCCACCAACAGACGGGGAGTGGCTGTGTATGAAGTGCATTGGCCAGGAATCGAACCCGGATCTCCCACATGGAAGGCAAGAATTCTACCACCGAACTACCACTGCCCCCTGGAAGATAGTCTACGTGGGGTTTCTTCCTCCTGGTGCGCTTCAGAACAGGAGTCAAGCAGGGCCAAGCCCAGCCCACTGCCTGTGTTCTCATGGGCTAAGAATGGTTTTTATGGATGGCCATTTGCCATCTGGTGGCGTAGTGGTTAAGTGCTTTGGCTGCTAACCAAAGGGTCCGCAGTTCGAATCCACCAGGCGCTCCTATGAAACTCTATGGGACAGTTCTACTCTGTCCTATAGGGTCGCTATGAGTGGGAATCGACTCGGCGGCACTGGGTTTCTGGGTTTGTTTGCCATCAATTCCTATTCTAGAGCCGTTTCAGGCTACACCTATGTGAGTCTTCAAATAGGCTAAGTGAATCTTGGCCACACCAAATACACCCTTCGGTTCTGGAGTTGGCTCAGATTTGTTCTTTCAGCAAAGATGGGTGGAGATCCTCGGTGTTTGCGCCACCCACCCATTGGAAAGAAGTAGAGGCAGAAAGGAAGACAGACACGGGACCATTACCTTGAATCAAAGCCAACATATTCTTGCCCAGCAGCCTGGGAAGTGCCGTTTCAAACGACTGCGCTTATCTTCCAACAGGATGCTTGCTGTGTTTTACAAAAAGGGGGATTCGTACACCTTCTTCTTTGATTGAGCTGTTTGTGTTGCTGGGAATTCTGGCAAATGTCTCCCAGGGCTTTGCTGAGTGGTTTGGGTACAACATTGCTGACTGTTCTAATTTAAGAAACTCTCCAGAGATTGCAGGAAGACAAAGAGTCTGCAGAGAGGCTCAGCCCTGCAGCGCTTGAATGCTCTAATCTGAGTTCAGCTAGGCAAAGTCCTTTCTAATCCTCTTGTGCCCTGCTGTGCTCACAGTCTAGGGAAGAGCGGCAAGAGCAGAAGCTGTGGGAGACAGATTTAATTCAATCTAGGAAACGTTTACTGAGCGCCTCGGTGTGCCAGACACAGGGCCAGGTTCCAGAGATACAAAGATTGTGAAGATATGTTTCCAGAACTCAAGGAGGTCACGCTTTAGGTCCAGAGAAGCACAACCATGTGAATAACAAAACAGAAGGGGTGGGGAAGGAATGCACCTCTGAAGGGGACGTGGGTGTGTCGTAAATGGTAAGGAGAGGTTAACAGGCGAGAGGGGGGCAGATGAGCAAGCAGCCCAGGCAGAGAAAACAACATAAGCAAAGTTAAGAAGGTATCAAAGTCCATGCCGTTTGGGGTGGAAACTGGCCCAGTGGCGCTAGAGTAGAATTTGTATGGGAGAAAAGGCTGGAAATGTGGAGTGAGGTCCAATTGTGAATTCAGTCAACAAACATTTACTGCTGGGGATATGGTAGCACCTATAAAGAACCAAGGCCCTACCTGGTAGTAGGTGAAGACAGGAGAGAAATATAAAAAGCAGGCACATTATACAGTTATTGTTGGATACACTGTGTACTGCCAAAGGAACAAACAAATTGGACTTAGAAGAAATATAACCAGAGTTCCTTAGAGGCAAAGATGGTGAGATTTCTACTTGCTTACTTTGGACACATCAGCAGGAAAGACCAATTGTTAGAAAAGGACACCATGACTGGTAGAGGGTCAATGAAAATGAAGGAAACCCTCAGTGAGATGGATTGCCACAAGAGCCAAACAGTGGACTCAAACATACCAACGATGGCGCAGGACCAGGCAACATCTGAAGATAGACATAGAGTGATACTGTGAACCCTCTCTTTTCTTAAAAATAGAGAAAAGATTCAACATGATCCAGACATTCTACTTTTGCATATTTTGGGTCTGATATGGAGCCCTGGGGGCTCAGTCAGTGGTTAAGAGCTCGGCTGCTAGCCAAAAGGTCCACAGTTTGAATCCACCGGGTGCTCCTTGGAAACCCTGTAGGGCAGTTCTGCTCTGTCCTATAGGGTTGCTATGAGTTAGAATCGACTCGACAGCAATGGACTTTCAGTTTTGGGTCTGATATATTGGCACAATGGTTAAGTGCTTGGCTGCTAGCCAAAAGGTCCACAGTTCAAACCTGCCAGTGGCTCCTGGGGGAAAAGACCTGGTAATATGTTCTCATAAAGATTACAGCCTAGGAAACCCTATGGGGCAGTATACTCTGTCTTATAGGGTCACTGTGAGTTGGAATGGACTCAACAGCACACAACGACAGATATCAGGACAATGACTAAGTAGCTATTTTCTTAACTCGAATTGTAGGGTTTGTCCTAGGAGTGCCCGAGGGGCATAATTTACTAGGCGGTGATTTATTATGCTTCGTGGTCAACATAATGTCACCCTTAGCCGCTTCCGCAATGGAGTTATGTGCCAAGGTCTGAATTCCTTCACATTCATTCCTCCTGTCACTGCCCTAGTGCAGGCCAGAGCCATCCCTCTCCTGATCTAGGAGAATGGTTTCTTCAGTGATCTTCCTGCTTCTGGTCTGTCTTCTTTTCTTCATTCTAAACTATTATTAAAACATTTCCAGAATGTTTCTCCTAAAATACGAAACTGATGATCCACATCAGTCCCTGCTCCCACTTGAGACTGTTCCGTGACTCCATGTTGTCTCAGAGATAAACCATAGCCCTTGTCCTGGACCACAAAGCTGTTCCCAGGCCAGCCGAGACTTCCTTTGCAGTCTTGCTTCTGCTGCTCTCGACCTCAGGTTCCAACCTTGTCTTCACCGCCTGGGGTAGTGCCCTTTGCTCCTACCTGACCCACCCCCCTCAATGCCTTTGATAGAGAACAGTTATTATGCTTTAATATCCTGCATTTCCATCTATGTTTTCACTTTTGTGAAGAGTGGAAAGAACCAGTAAGACGTGGATTAGAATCAAGGCCTTAAAAGTTATCATCTGTGTGACCTTGATCAGTTACTTGACCTGAGACTCAATTTCCTAATCTACACAATGCAGGTAACGGTGTCTGCCTTGCAGAAATGTTATATACAGACTGTGTTGTTAACATAATGTTCAGCAACAGATATGTAACTGACTCTCAGTCAGTGGTAACTAAAAACAACAACAACAACAACAACAAACCGGTTGCTGTTGAGTCAATTCTGACTCCTAGTGACCCTATAGGACAGAGTAGAACTGCCCCATAGGGGCTGGCAGGTTCGAACAGCCGACCTTTTGGTTAGCAGCTGAGCTCCTAACCACTGTCCCACCAGGGCTCCAAGTGGTAAATTCTTACCAAATATCAGTTTGGACCTCAGGAGAGAAATTGTCTGGAATTAGATGTTCAGGAGTTGTGAGTGTCTGTGGAAGCTGTGGACCGTTTACAATTTCCCGGGCAGATTGTGTAGAGACACAGAAAACGACCCAGGACGAAACATGTAAAGTTAACTGACATTAAGTCTTAATCTAATACGTACTCACACCTCACCAGCTTAAATTCAACTAATTTAGACTTCATGATATTGCAGGCAAAACTGGGTTGCAACTTACTTTTGTGCTATTTATGTGAAAATTAATAGGGAGAACATGACTCGGAGCTCCTGATGTGGGGATGTCTAACCTACTTAAAAGAGTAAGCTTCCAAGTTGTGTTAGAATCCCTTTAGCAGTATGTTTAGCTAGAGACAATGAGCTACTTAAAATAATATAGAAATAAAAAATTGTAATTTTGGAGCCAGAAAAGATATAGCCATTAGTATATTTTAAGGATGAGGAAGTACAGGGATTAAAAAGGTCACCTGACTTGTCCAAGGCCAAGCAGAATAAATAACCAAACTGAGGTGGGAATCCAGGCCACCTGACCCTGAAACAGTGTTCCACTGTATATGCTAGACATCATCTTTTGCATTAAAAATGATCAGTGTTTTTTCCTGGACCACAGCTGGTTAGCCATTAAACCGAAAAACCAAACCTGTCACCATTGAGTAGATTCCAACTCATAGTGACCCTATAGGACAGAGTAGAACTGCCCCATAGGGTTTCCAAGGAGTGGCTGGTGCATTCCAACTGCCGACCTTTTGGTTAGCAGCAGAGCTGTTAACCACTGCACCACCAGGGCCCCAGTTAGTCATTAAACCTGTTGCCGTCAAGTCGATTCCGACTCATAGCGACCCTATAGGACAAAGTAGAACTGCCCCATAGAGTTTCCAACGAGCGCCAGGCGGATTTGAACTGCCAACCTCTTGGTTAACAGCCGTAGCATTTAACCACTGCGCCACCAGGATTTCCAGTTAGCCATTAAAAAAAAAACAAAACCATTAGTGTTTTGCAAATTTTTGATGATAACAGAGTGCCCGGTTATATAAAAGGGGCCTAGGTGGCACAAACAGTTTGTGCTACACTACTAACCAAAAGGTTGGTGGTTTGAATTTATCCAGAGGCTCCGCAGGAGAAAGGTAGCAATCTGCTTCCGTGAAAGAGCATGACCAAGGACACCCTGTGGAGCTCATTTCTACTCTGTAACACATGGGGTCACCATGAGTCAGGATCAACTCGATGGCAATGGGCTTTTAAAAAAATTTTTTTGGTTTGTCATAAATGAGCCAAATGATCTCTGTTATTTAGCTCTTCACAGCAAGCTGAGGTCCGTTAGCCCATAAAAGTCTGCCGGAACCAAACTCAAATTTTTATACAAATCCAGCTGTTTTAAATATAGCCCACGTAAGCAGATTTTTCATTACTTAGCACCTCCTTGCTTTACAACCCAGGAAACTGCACCCAGTGTCTACCAGCCCTGGATAAGATAAGATAAGATAAGCCCTGTTGTTGGAAGGACCCCCACCTGCATCTGTCCTTTGTAGTTCTCTGACCCAGAGACTCCCCACCTTGCTGCAGGAGATACCGTGAAGACATACATAATCCCCTTACCCCTCCCCAGGTTTTCATGCCTTCTTCCCCTTCTGGTGACTTCCTGTGCCGCTTGCCTCTGGGAGACCAAAAAATAACTTGTTGAACAATGCTGCTATCTCCTGGTCATACCTTTTTCCCTGATCAGCCCTAAATTTTCTGGACTCACTACCGTGCTATTTGCAAATTACTGTGCAGCTCAGACTTATTATTATTTCATGCTGGTGTGCCCAGTGAGGTTCTGGAACGGACTTCAAGGATTTGGCTGGCTTACATCTGAGAGAGACCTACTCAATGAGTAAGCTCCTGTTGGCAGCATCGCTCTGAACGAATGTGCTTTATTTAAAAAAAAAAAGGCCTCTAAATACTCAATTTAACTGACCGATTCTAATTAGGGCCATTCTGAGCTTCAGATTTTCTGTCCAGAGTAGATTGTCTGAATCCTGAAGTCTGGCTTGCTCAGCAACTAGTTCTCAGCTAAGATTACCAGATCAAAATCAAACCCAGTTGCTGTCAAGTTGATGCTGACTCGTGGTGACCCCATGTGGGTCAGAGTAGAACTGTGCTCCATTGGGTTTTCAATGGCTGAGTTTTCAGAAGTAGATCACCAGGTCTATCAGTAAGCATGTTAACCGTTTACAACACCCAGAGACTCCGGGCTAAGAATAAAAGCATTTTATTGACAATACCACACCATCCCTGTGAAGGTACTCTTCGGTGTGACACCTTCTTAGCCTCTCTCACTGGCTGAAATGGAAATATGAGCACGTACACAGTTGTCTCATTGGAGATCACTGAGGCTAATGGTCTTAAAGGATGAAGAGTTTATGCAGACTGTTGTTGGCTTGAACCTTCTCTCTCTTTTTTTTTGGCCAAGGTCTGTGGTCCCCAGAATTCCTACTACCTGACTTGAGAATCTGGGGAAAAAAAGAAAGGAGTAAAGAAAGAAAATAAAGAAAGAACTCTAGTATGATTCGTTCTCAAAAGGTTGATGTATTTGTTTGACTTAAAAATTTGTACCCTTAGCACCATTGCCTCAGGCTGCCAAGACAAAATAAGTCAGTGTGTTAATTACCTGAGTAAAACAACAGTAGAAAAACAGCTGCAACTAATCGAAAGAAGACAAACGGAAGCAAACTGTTGTTCCAATGTGGAAGATTACAAACTAGCCTGGAATTCTATACATTAAGAAATCAGCAAAAATGGAAACTTCTCAGGGCTGCAAACCACACAACCACAGTGAAATGCTACAGGGTTCTTTCTCCTGGGGAAGAAACAGATAAATTATGTCTCACGCTTTAACATCTAAGATATACGCGGTTTTTCTTTTCATATCTTGCTTATCCTCTGCCTTCTTCTTGGATTTAGCAGTTAAGATGGGAAGAAGAATGTCGATTAGACTTAAATGTATATTTTTGGTCAGAAGGATGAAGAAAAGAAAACCGAACCCACTGATGTTGAGTCGATTCTGACTCACGTGGTCCGACCCCATGTTTTAAGAGTAAAAACTGCTCCAAGGGTTTTCTTGACTATAATCTTTATGGAAGCAGATCACCAGGCCTTCCTTCTGTGGTGCCATCGGGTGAGTTCAAACTTTAGGTTACTAGTTAATGGCAAACCACTTGTACTACCTAGAGACCCCTCGGTCAGAACCAAACCCAAACCAAACCCATGGCGTAGAGTCAATTCCGACTCACGGTGACCCTATAGGACAGAGCAGAACTGCCCCATAGGGTTTCCAAGGAGTGGCTGGTGGATTCAAACTACCAACTTTTGGTTAGCAGCTGTAGTTCTTAACCACTGTGCCAACACGGCTACCCTTGGTCAGAAGAATGGAGAATATCTAAATGACCACTGGCATGGACGTTACTGAACTCATAGATTTACAGATTGACCCAAGCTTCAGCATGTGGGTGGATGGCCATGGGAAGCTCCAGATGTTCTGTGCCCAATTCTAAAACTCATAACTATTAAAAAGTCCGCATTGCCAGTTACAAAGGGATGCAATCAATGCCTTCTCACTGGAAGCCTTTGCCCTTGGTAGCAGAGGTGACATCATCATCTTAGTTCGTTTGGAGCCATGGCTTCCACAGGCTTTGTCTCAAGTGTCATATCTTATTCCACAAGAGAAAAATACTGGGTGCACTAGGCTCCATTACGCCCGTGAACATGGATTCTATACTAATCAAACCCAGCATGACCTGTCTGAACGGAGAGTTAGGCCTGGCAGAGAAGTTCTAGTTCTAAACCTCTTTGTGTGAGTGCTTGCTTCTGTTGTTGTTAGGTGCCGTCCAGTCAGTTCCAACTCACAGCGACCCTATGTACAAACACTGCCCGGTCCTGCACCATCCTTACAATTGTTGTTATGTCTGAGCTCATTGTTGCAGCCACTGTGTCAATCCACCTCGCTGAGGGTCTTTCTCTTTTCTGGTGACCCTGTACTCTGCCAAGCATGATGTCCTTCTCCAGGGACTGATCCCTCCTGACAACATGTCCAAAGTATGTAAGATGCAGTCTCACCATCCTTGCCTCTAAGGAACATTCTGGCTGCACTTCCTCCAAGATAGATTTGTTCATTCTTTTGGCAGTCCATGGTATGTTCAATATTCTTTGCCAACACCATAATTCAAAGGCGTCAACTCTTCTTCGGTCTTCCTTATTCATTGTCCAGCTTTCATATGCATATGATGAGATTGAAAATACCATGGCTTGGGTCAGGTGCACCTTAGTCTTCAGGGTAACATCTTTGCTCTTCAACACTTTGAAGAGGTTCTTTGCAGCAGATTTACCCAATCCAATGTGTCTTTTGATTTCTGGACTGCTGCTTCCATGGGTGTTGATTGTGGATCCAAGTAAAATGAAATCCTTGACAACTTCAATCTTTTCTCCGTTTATTATGATGTTGGTCATTCGTCAATCCATTGTGAGGATTTTTTTTTTCTTTATGTTGAGGTGGAATCCATATTGAAGGCTGTGGTCTTTGATCTTCATTAATAAGTGCTTCAAGTCCTCTTCACTTGCAGCGAGCAAGGCTGTGTCATTTGCATAATGCTGGTTGTTAACGAGTCTTCTCTCCAATCCTGATCTTCAGCAAAATTTTGCTTGCGTGTGATATTAATGATATTGTTCTATAATTTCCACACGCAAGCAAAATTTTGCTGAAGGTCATTCAAAAACGGCTGCAGCACTATACCGACAGGGAACTGCCAGAAATTCAGGCTGGTTTCAGAAGACGACGTGGAACCAGGGATATCATTGCTGATGTCAGATGGATCCTGGCGGAAAGCAGAGAATACCAGAAGGATGTTTACCTGTGTTTTATTGACTATGCAAAGGCATTCGACTGTGTGGATCATCTAAACTATGGATAACACTGCGAAGAATGGGAATTCCAGAACACTTAATTGTGCTCATGAGGAACCTTTACATAGATCAAGAGGCAGTTGTTCAGACAGAACAAGGGGATACTGATTGGTTTAAAGTCAGGAAAGGTGTGTGTCAGGGTTGTATTCTTTCACCATACCTATTTAATCTGTATGCTGAGCAAATAATCCGAGAAGCTGGACTATATGAAGAAGAACGGGGCATCAGGCTTGGACAGAAGACTCGTTAACAACCAGCGTTATCCAAATGACACAACCTTGCTTGCCTTTCTTGGATCACCTTTCTTGGGAATACGCATAAATGAGGATCTCTTCCAGTCAGTTGGCTGGGAAACTGTCTTCCATATTTCTTGGCATAGACGAGTGAGCACCTCCAGTTTCTGCATCGGTTTGTTGAAACATCTCAGTTGATATTCCATCAATTCCTGGAGTCTTGTTTTTTGCCAATGCCTTCAGAGCAGCTTGGACTTCTTCCTTCAGTACCATCGGTTCCTGATCATATGCCACCTCTTGAAATGGTTGAATATCGACTAATTCTTTTTGGTATAATGACTCTGTGTATTCCTTCCATCTTCTTTTGATGCTTCCTTCATCGTTTAATATTTTCCCCATGGAATCCTTCACTATTGCAACTCGAGGCTTTTGAATTTTTTCTTCAGTTCATTCAGCTTGAGAAACGCCAAGCGTGTTCCTCCCTTTTGGTTTTCCATCTCCAGCTCTTTGCACATGTCGGTATAATACTTTACTTTGTCTTCTCGAGATGCCCTTTGAAATCTTCTGTTCAGTTCTTTCACTTCATCAATTCTTCCTTTTGCTTTAGCTGCTTGACGTTCGAAAGCAAGGTTCAGAGTCTCCTCTGACATCCATCTTGGTCTCTTCTTTCTTTTCTGTCTTTTCAATGACCTTTGCTTTCTTCGTGGATGATGTCCTTGATGTCATTCCACAACTCTTCTGGTCTTCGGTCACTAGTGTTCAGTGTGTCAAATCTGAAGAAAATCAGAGCAAGTCCACGAGAGCCAAAATATGACCCTGAGTACATCCCACCCGAATTTAGAGACCACCTGAAGACTAGATTTGATGCATTTATGCTTGCTTCTAAAAAAAAAAAAAAAGTTTTTTTTTGCTTCTAGAGAATCTAAATTGTTTTTTATTTAGAGCATTTTGTTTTTCTTCTATCTGATTCAAAATCATCTGAGGAATTTGTGGAGCACAAGTTATATAACAATAGGCTTAAACTTTTGTTTTCTACTTTTTAGTGGAGACTAATTTTGTGTGAAAGTAGGGGTGGGTGGTGGGTGTTGGGGGAACTTATTTGTGTCTGCTTGGGGTAGTTGATGAAAGAAGTAGCTGGTCTGGGAGTGTAGTAGATGTTACATTCGGTGTTATCCAGGAGTTACTGAGTGATGCTAGTTTGGCCCAGTAAGCATTCTTATTAATGATAAAAAATCAGATGAATTCAGGCCACCCAAGTACTAGTAAGTACTATGTCTTCGAACTAGCTGTTGTTGTTGTTAGGTGCTGTTGATTCAATTCCAAGTCATAGCGACCCGACATGACAGAGTAGAACTGCCCCATAGGGTTGCCTTGGCTGTAATCTTCATGGAAATAGATTGCCAGGTCTTTCTCTGTAGAGCTGCTGAGTAGGTTTGAATCACCAACCTTTTGGTTAGCAGCCAGGTATTGAACTGTTGTGTTATCAGGGCTCCTTTTCCAGAGTAGTAGGCCCCCCAAATAAGTTAAAGTTTACTATGGTACATTGTATTTAAAGGAAAAATCTAGTATCTGCTGTTGTTGTTAGGTGCCGTCGAGTCGGTTCTGACTCACAGCGACCAACGTACAACAAGACAGAACGCTGCTGGTCCTTTGCCATCCTCACAATCATTGCTTTGTTTCAGCTCACTGTTGCAGCCACTGTGTCAATCCATCTTGTCGAGAGTCTTCCTTTTATTCACTGACCCTTTACCTTACCAAGCATGATGTCCTTCCTCCAGGGACTGATCCCTCCTGAAATATCTGCTATGCCTCCTTAAATAGACACATGAATCACTGAACACTCATCCAAATTGAGTGAATGCACTCAGATTGGAGAAAGAGAGATTTCGAAGATGAAAGGACGAAATTATTGGCTGTAAGTGTTTTATGCTAAATGGTTTGTGGCAGAGGGTGTGCCTGCGTCCTTCTCCTTAAAAAAAAAAAAAAAAAAGCTAAGTGCAGAAGTGGGTGAGGCCTGAGGGGACGGCAGAGCCATAAATGGAAGGAGTCTATGCTCCTGAATCACCACCAGGGGGAAAGCTTCCCACTAGGCAGGAGTATACATCTAAGACTTATTGAGCAAGAAATCAATTTCTGTTGTGTCAGGCCACTGAAATTTTGGGATTGTTACAGCAGCTAACTAACAGGATTTTAAAGTTAATGAGGATGTTTTGTGAAATTTGATTTTTTTCGTATTCTTATAATACACATGTAGCAAATTATTTGCTTTTTGAACACTCTTCACATGTACGATTCAGTCACATTAGTTATGTTTTTCTTGTTGTTCAACCATTACCATTATCGATTTCCAAATTTTCCCATCACACTTAACAGAAGTCAGTGTTCCCTAAGCAATGAGTCCACTTTGCCTCTCCCTCCTACCTTCCCTCGGTAATGGCTAATAAACTTTGGCCTCTCTTCATTTGCCAGTACTTGACATTTCATGTAAGTGGAGTCATACAGTATTTGTTTTTTGTTTCTGAATTATTTCATTCTGCATAATGTTTTCGAGGCTCATCCATGTTGTAGCATGTATCATGACTTTACTTCTCTTTATGGCTGGGTAATATTCTATCAAAGAGTCCTGGGGGCACAATGGTTCAGTGCTCAGCTGCTAACGGAAAGGTCAGCAGTCTGAACCCATCAGCAGCTCCACGGAGAAAGACGTGATGATATGTTCTCATAAATATTACAGCCTAGGAAACCCTACAGATCAGTTCTACTTTGTTATATAGGGTCGCTGTGAGTCAGAATCAACACAACAACAACGATATTCCCTTCAGGTCCCTGGGTGGCACAAATGGTTTGCTTTTGACTATGAACCAAAAAGTTCGGGGTTTGAACCCACCCACACTGCAGAAGAAAGGCCTGGCAATCTACTGATCTGCTTCTGTGAAGATTACAGCCAAGAAAATGCTAGGGAGCAGCTCTACTCTGACACACACAGGGTTGTCATGGGTTGGAATTGATTGGATGACAGGTCTTTTTAATATTCCATTATATATATGAACCACATTTTATTTATCCATTTATTTGTTGATGGACATTTAGGCTATTTGTGAAATTTGATTCTAAAGTAGGCTGTAAGCTCCTCATTTTGCACTGAATTATGATAATGACCCAAATCCTTAGCATGGCCTGCAAAGCCCTGCTTGTTTCAGCTGACCCTTCTACTCTGCCTCTTCCAATGCCCTGCTCCCTTTTCCTTCTGAATTACATCCACATTGGCCCCTTTCCAGTTTCTCCACTTGCAAAGCTCCCTCCTGCTTCAGGATATTTGAACATGCTTTTCCCTGTGCCTGGAGCCCTGCCCTTTCCTGGTCTGGTTAACACTGACTCATGCTGCAGAGCTCAGCTCAGAGGATACTTCCTAGCGACCTCAGCACAGGTCAGGTCCCTGATGGGTGTTCCCATTGCCTTCTGTACTTTTCCTTCATTGCCCTTCTCATGTATGGTGACTATGTATTCCTGTGATGATTTGATCAATGCCTACCCCTCTCTCTAGATTGTAAGACCCAAAAGAGCAGTGTCCAGGGCTGTTTTGCTCACTATTGGCTGCCCAGAACCTAGCAGAGAGTGGACCCTTAATAAATTTTGTTGAATAAAATAAATCTCCTTAACTAGCAACAATAATGCTTACCATTGGTGGAACATGTATGTGCCAGGTACTGTAATAAATGCTACATATTTTAATTAACCCACACCATCACTATCATTCCACAAAGTTTTATTTTAATCGAAAGCATTTAAAGCTATTTTCATTTGTCAGCTATTTGATGTTAAGAACAAGGGATTTTTTTTTATTATTATGATTCCATTGATTAGAACTCCCTTAGTCATTTTTTTTGTATAAACTCAACCTATATTTCAAAATCATGATTTCAAAAGTGCCCAGGATATACCTGTAATCTGAGTGTAGAATCCATCTATATTTTTACAATTTCTCCTACACCAATTTTTTCTAATTATATTAAAAAAAAAATTGCCAATAACTAATTTGACAGTATTTTTTAAATGACTTGTCTTTCACTTTCCGCATTCATATTTCATTGGTATGTAAAATAGTTAATTGTTATGTAATTATAATGAGGGCAGTGGCGGTTCAGGGGTAGAATTCTCACCTTCCATGTAAGAGACCTGGTTCGATTATAGGCTCATCTACCTCAGGCTCAGCCTCCACCCATCCACTGCTGGAGGCTTGTGTGTTGCTATGATGCTAAACAAGTCTCAGCAGAGCTTCCAGACTAAGGCAGACTAGGAAGAAAGGCTTGGTGATCTATTTCTGAAAATCAGCCAATAAAAGCTCGACAGATCACAATGGTCCAATCCTGTTGTGCACGAGGTCACCATGAGATAGGGGCCGAGTTGATGGTAGCAAACAACAACGATTATAGTAATAAGTAAAATTGGCATAAAAAACCAAAACCAAAAAAAAAAAACAAACCCCAAACCCATTGCCGTTGAGTCAATTCTGATTCATAACAACTCTATAGGACAGAGTAGAACCGCCCTATAGGGTTTCCAAGGAGCGGCTGATGGATTCGAACTGCCGATCTTTTGGTTAGCAGCCAAGCTCTTAACCACTGCACCAGCAGAGCTAGGATTGAAAACAAACACAACTGTATCACAGTAGGTGTACAGCTCAACAAGAGGAAGTATTATCTTGCACAGCCTGTAAGCTGTGTGCTTTCAGAGTTGCTTTCTGCGAGCATTTCCAGCTGATGTCCAAGGAGGCTGCAGCCTCTGTACCTCTCTGGATGGGGGAGTCTGGGCTCGTGAGTGTCCCTTTCCTTGGTATTTGTCTTCACACCAAAGAGTGTTAGGTGGAGCAGCTTGCGCTTTTGCTCAAGTGTCAAATTTCCAGAAAGCACCACGCTATCTAAAACAGTGCTCCCTGATCCCATCCTTTTCTATTTCTACTTTATTTTTTCTTAACTTTCTGCTTACTTGGCCTTATGTTATGTATGTTCTTGTTATTGTCTGTCTTTTCCAGAAGAACATGAATACCATTGAGGCAGGAATATTATTTTGCTCATTGCTTTATCCGCGGAGCCTAAAACAGAGCTGGCATATAGTAGGTCCTCAATAAAGAACGTGTTAAAGGAATGTTACGTGAACTGTGTTGGGAATAGTTAATCCCGTGGGAAAGTCAGGAAAGCTGTGACAGAAAATGGTATTTGAGCTAGGTCTTAAAGCTGAGTAGGATAGAGAAGGTTGGAAACAATGATCCACATGAGAGTAGAAAATACCACTCCCTGTTTAAAGGTCCTGGATAGATTTGGTCATATGATTCTTTAAAGTGATGGCTAGCAGTGAAGTGGAAAACACACACACACACACACACACACACATATGGTTATTGCATAGCTGAGATGGTTCTGAAAATCTTTGCTAAAATTTATTGAAGACTTATATTGGACTAGTCACTTTGGTAATCTTATTCCTCAAAACAAGCCTATGAGCTATTCTTGCTAATTAAGACAGTATCTAGCATATACCAGATGGTTAGGAACATGAACTAGCTTGCTCAAGGCCACACAGTTAATATGTGGATTTGAACTTGGTTTTCTCTGGCTCTAAGCCAGTTCTGTCCAGTAGCAATGTAATGTAATTAAAATTTTTCTATTGGCCACATTATAAAAGGTAAAAAGAAACAAGTGAAATTGGTTTGAATGGTATATTTTATTTAACTAATTTTTTTTAATCTAAAATATTATTTTAACATTAATCAACGTAGGGGAATTATTGAAATAATTTACATTCTTTCATAGCAAGTCTTTGAAATCTGGTATGTATTTTACTTTTAAATTACACCTCAATTTGCTCAATAGCCACATGTGGCTAGTGGTTACCATGTTGGACAGTGTAGGTCTAAGCCCTAAACTATATATAGACCGGTGAACTTGGAGATGCCTATTCGATATCCCGTTGGAGATGTTTAGTACGAAGTTGAAAGCTGATTAATATGTGAATCTGGAATCCAGGTGTTTGGTTGGTCAGGAGAGAAAAAAAATGGGAGTTGTCGAGCTAGAGCTGGTATTTAAGCCATGGGCTGGATGAGGTTACCCAGGAAGTGAGTGCAGAGAGAGAAAAGGAGCGGGCTGAGGGCAGAGCCCTGGTGCCCTCCACATTTAGAAACTGGGAGGATGAAGACCCAGCAAAGGAGAGTGGGAAGAGAGGTCACTGAAGTAGGAGGAAATCCAGGAGAGTGTGGTATTTCAGAAACCAGTTGGAGAAGTATAATAAGGAGGGATGGTTCGATTTGGCAATATAGAGGCCACAGGTGAGACTGATGAGGCTGTTTTCACTGGCATAGGGGGGATGGAAAGCCTGAATGGAGTGGGCTGAGGAGAGCACGGGAAGAGGTTCAGTGAAGAGTGACAAAGAATTGTCGGAGAATCGTAGAGTTAGTGACCTGGAAAGATAGGGCTGAGAGGGACATTTGGTTCACATAGTGATTTTCAGGGTCAGGCGGTCAAGGTACTACTTGCACTGCCCCTCTCAACTGCTTACAGTGGTTACTGCTGTCCCTCTGCCACTGCAGATAGAGGCCTGGACAATAACAGAGAGCATAGACGTTGGGGCCAGAACCGAAGGATATGGCTTAAAGCAGGACGCTGCTGTTAATTGGGGTCCCTGGGTGAATGGTTAAGCACTCATCAGTTGATTGAAAGATTGGAGGTTCAAGTCCACCCAGAGATGCCTTGGAAGAAAGTCCTGGTGTTTTACTTCTGAAAAATCAGCCACTGAAAAGCTTCTGGAGCACAGCTGTTCTCTGACACACACGGGGTCGCCATGAGTTGGGATCTACTCCAGCCGACGGGTGGTTCTACTCGCTGCATGAGCGTTCCTGGGCAAAGTATCTAGCCTACCCAAGACTCAGCTTCCTCATCTGTGTCTGGTCCTGTACCTCTGTCTGTATCTCCTGCACAGGGATTTTGACCATGCAAAAGATCTAGAAGGGTGCCCAACACACCACATCACTCAAATTACTGAAAACCCAGGCGGAGTCGGCATGATACACTCCCAGGAGGAGTGGTGTGGGCGCTGTACCCGCGGTCTGGGTGCTGTACCCGCGGTGTGGGCGCTATATCCGCGGTGTGGGCGCTGTATCCGCGGTCTGGGCATATCTGAAGAACAACAGCCACACCTTATTGTGAAGATTCTGGACCCTGCGTTAAGGCTGTGTCATGGCTTAGGACAACTCCCGAGTCTTCTGTTAGACATCCTCACTTACTTGGGGCTCTCTTCTGGGCTATTTCAGGGCCCCTTTTATGGATTTCTCATGGCGCAGTGGTTAAGAGCTATGGCTGTTAACCAAAAGTTTGGATCCACTGGCCGCAGCTTGGAAACCATATGGGGCAGCTCTACTCTGTCCTATAGGGTCGCTATGAGTTGAAATCGACTCAACAGCCATGTTTTTTTTATTTTTTTAATGGAGAAATAGAAACAATTAGGGAACATGAAAAAGTTATACACAGTAAGAAGGTGGAAGATCCCGGAGTAACAGCACCCCTTGTTCACTGGATTTTAGATGGACTTAGACTTTTTGTCTTAGAATCTCTCACGTCTTTCCAACCTGTCTCTTGACAATCCTCCTTGTAGTCAGTAACACCTAACCTTTTTCTTCTTTTATTGCCCAAGCTGAAGGCTTCTGAAGTTCCCCTACCCCCTAAGATGCCCTTGTCTACCCTAATCCCTGGACCTCATTTGATATTTGTTGGTAATTGGGCTGCACCAAGGTTTCAGGTATGGATTTATTCTCTTCTCATAGAAAACTTTGAACTTAGCATTTTTCTCTCAGTGTCTTCAGTTTCACTTGCGAAAATCATATTAAGTCATTTTCTGTATGTCATTTCTAAAACCAGTAAAAAACAGTTGTTGTTGATGGCAGCTCCATGTGTGTCAGAGTAAAACTATATTCCATAGGGTTTTCGATGGCTGATTTTTTGGAAATAGATTGCCAGGCCTTTCTTCCAAGGTGCCTTGGGTGGACTTAAACTTTCAGTCTTTGAGTTAACACCAAGTGTATTAACATTTGCACCACTCAGGGACTCCATGTCATTTTTAGGACATTCCTATTTAATCATGTTCGTTTTCTAAGCTTTTACATAAGAGACGGGATAGAGTTGGTTACAGGAAGCAAGCAGCACTGTGTCTGTGTTGTATTTGCCACTGAACTATTCAGTGTCTGTCTTCGAGCTTGTTCCTAAGGCATTTGTAGGTGGGGGCTGTGCCCTTTCGCCAGAAGAGCCCCAGGACCTAACGCGTAACAGCTGCTCGTGAAGTTTGCTGAGTGTTAAACGGACGTTTCCACAGCAAACCCTGGAAACGGTTTCTTTCTTTTGACTGCTTATTTAGGAATCGTGCTGACTATGAGAGGTTCTAATATGTTTCACCTGTAAAATTATTTCATCCTATCTGATGTGGGTTTCAGGACCCAAAAGGACTATGAGAGCAATCTGTGTATAAATGAGTTTGTAATTCCTCTTGAGTTGCCTACTACTGCAAAATGGAAAGTTTTTAGAACATTCTTGAGACATTTTAAAAACAAGACCTAATAGCTCATTAACAGGAATATAATTTAGTTTACGAAATGATTCATAAAGTTCATGATCCTTTTTATTTCATGCTACCCCCAGTTTGAAGGCAGTTTTGCAAAATCACAAAGACTAAGGTCCTCTTCCACCACCCGTGTGTTGGTTTGTTGTTCTGTGGTGGCCCGCGAGTGGTGTGATGCTGGAAGCTATGCCACTGGTGTTTCAAATACCAATAGGGACACCCATGGTGGACACATTTCAGTGGGGCTTCCAGACTAAGACTAGGAAGAAAGCCCTGGTAATCTACTGCCAAAACTTAGCCAGTGAAAGCCCTGTGGATCACAACAGAGTGTTGTCTGATACAGTGCTAAAGGATGAGCCACCCGCCTCCGGTCTGGAAGGCACAACGTAATATCCACAACAATGGGCTCAAACATGCCAGTGACAATGAAATGGCGCAGGACCAGGGAACGTTTCGTTTTGTTAGGTATAAGGTCCCCATGAGTCGGAGCTGGCTCGACAGCAACTAACAACAAGGAAAAAGGTCTTCACAGAAGCAGGCTCTTAGCTGTCAGGACATTACCTGCTGTAGGCATCTTTTGTTGCACATTCCCATCTGCTGATAGGAACCAACGAGTTCCCAGCAGTGAGTTTTTAACTCTGCTTTTTTGTTGCTTGCATAACTGCTGGAAGTATAAGCTTCATCTTGGACTTCTTGGCATGTCAGCCACGTTCCCATACCTTCCCAAATATTGGTTGTTCTTCTTAAAACTTACAGGGGAATTTTTACTGGCACACACATGTAGATTCAACCTTTTTGCTTTTTTCTCAGATATTAGCAAGATGAGGTTTGGGATTTGATGGGGTTATGTCAGAATCAAATTCTTTTAACTCTCATTCTAACACAGGCCTCTATCTAGCTGAAAGGTCTTCTGCTCTCTTGACATTTATTCCTTCAACATGGGACATATCAGAGAAGGAAGTATTAGAGTCTTGGGTTTTAAACATCAGTCTGAACTCTGGCAGTGATGGCTGACATTGACCCACCTCTGTCTTATCATCATGGATTCTTAGCTACAATGTATGGGTTGGAAGTTAAAATTCTTGACTGCCTTAATCTGAAACAACTTTACAAAATATCAAGTGTTGATTGAATTTCCAGTTTTCATCCATATATTTTAAGCCAATATTATTGCCTCTTCTTGTAATCTACATTTTTATAGTAGCAAAATTGAACTATCAATGTGAAGTTCAATAACAGCTGTATGATTCGCCTTCACTAAGTGTCTTAGTTTGCTAGTGCAAACTATTTCTGTAAACAGAAATACCACAGGTGAGTGTCTTTAAAGAACAGAAATTTATTTTCTCAAAGTTCAGAAGGCTAAAAAGTCCAAATCAGGGTCTCAGCCCTGTCGATTCCTTCCTCATCGGTAGTCTTGGCCATTTCTTGGATCTGTGGTGTTGTCTTCCTTCATTTGTGTATCTCACTGTCCATTCTGGTCTTTTGTGAGTATGTGTGTGTGTGTGTGTGTGTGTGTGTGTGCATCAGGTGAAAGTTTACAGAGCAAATTATTTTCCCATTTGATAGTTTGTACGGAGAGTGTTCCATTGGTTTTATTCCGCACAATGTGTCAGCACTCTCCTCATTTCCGTCTTAGTTTCCCCGTATCCTTTCAGCCTGATTTTCTATCCCTTTTTGCTTTCTCAGCTTTTGGGCAAAAGTCACTCTTTTGATCCTTCTAATTGATTGTTCTAAGGAGCACATTCCTCTTGGGTGTTTCTGGTTATTTTATGGATAGGGTGGATCTAGGGTGCTGGTGGGCCAGTAGCTCTATAGCTGAGTGGGGCAGCGGGGCCCATCGGGAAGGGGTGGAAGTGACATACAGTGCAGAGGGTGAGGGGTGGGAAAGTCTGTTTCTCTGGTTACTGGGTGTTCTGGCTTCTATCGGGAGCTCCATGAAACTGCCGTCTTGTACCCTGTCCATGGTCATTGCTGGCTGTGCTCCAAGATAGCAATGCTGTGCCGTGTTAGGCAGCAGGGTACCACCACTCCATATAACTCCCCTTGTTCTCTGTTTTTTTTTCAGTTTCTTCTTCCATTCAGTATTTGTTCTAGTTCTTTATCCTTCATTTGATGCTTAGGGCTCCAAGATTGATGTTTCTATCTGTTTTACTTAGTTTGGGTCTTTGCGGCAGAGGGGCGGTATGGTGCGTCTGTCTAGTGAACCGTGTTGGCCCCATCTACTCTTCATAGCTTTTAAAGGACATGTCATACCGGTTTCTGTAGTGGTCGTACCATTTTACATTCCCATCAGCAGTGTATCAGAGTTCCAGTTGCCCCACAACTTAGCCAGCACTTGCTGTTTTCTGTTTTTTTAATTATTAGTGCCAGTAGTGTTGGAGTGAGATGGTATCTTATTGTAGTTTTGATTTACAGCTCTAAAAAAAAAAAAAAAAAATTTTTTTTTTTTTTAATGGCTAATGGGAGCCCTGGTGGCACAGTGGTTAAGAGCTTGACTGCTAACCAAAGGGTCGCCAGTTTGAATCCACCAGCCGCTCCTTAGAAACAGTATGGGACAGTTCTACTCTGTCCTATAGAGTGGCTATGAGTTGGAATCAACTCGATGGCAATGAGTTTGGGTTTTTTTCTTTCTTTTTAAAATTTTTAAAAATTGTACTTTAAATGAAGGTTTGTGGAATAAACTAGCTTCTCATTAAACAGTAGGTACACAAATTGTTTTATGACAGTAGTTAACAACTCCCCCTTTTCGACCTTGGGTTCCCTATTACCAGCTTTCCTGTCCCCTCCTGCTGTCTAGTCCTTGCCTCTGGGCTGGTGTGCCCCTTTAGTCTTGTTTTATGGACCTGTCTAATCTTTGTTTTCATTTTATTTTTTATATCTTTTTTTAAAATTGAACTTTAGATGAAGATTTACAGAATAAACTAATTTCTCATCAAACAGTACACACATTTCGTATGCCATTGGTTAACAACCCCACAACATGTAAACACTCTCCGTTCTCAAACCTGGGTTCCCTATTACCAGCTGTCCTGTTCCCTCCTGCCTTCCAGTCCCTGACCCAGGGCTGGTGTGCGCCTTTAGTCTTGTTTTGTTCCGTGGGCCTGTTCAATCTTTGGCTGAAGGGTGAACCTCAGGAGTGGCCTCATTACTGAGCTGACAGGGCGTCTGGGGGCCAAATTCTCAGGGTTTCTCCAGTCTCTGTCAGGCCAGCAAGCCCGCTCTTTCTTTTTGAGTTAGAATTTTGTTCTACATTTTTCTCCAGCTGTGCCTGGGACCCTCTATTGTGATCCCTATCAGAGCAGTCAGTGGTGGTAGCCAGGTACCACCTCGTCGTACTGGACTCAGTTTGGTGGAGTCCATGTTAGATGTGGTCCATTAGTCCTTTGGACTAATCTTTCCCTTGTTTCTTTAGTTTTCTTCATTCTTGCTTGCTCCTGATGGGGTGAGACCAGTGGAGTATCCTAGATGCCCACTCATGGGCTTTTAAGATCCCAGATGCTACTCACCATGGTAGAATGTAGAACATATTCTTTACATTCTTTATAAACTCTGTTATGCCAATTGAGCTAGATGTTCCCTGAGACCATGATCCCTACAGCCCCCAGCCCAGCAATTCAGTCCCTCAGGGAGTCTGGATGTGTCTATGGAGCTACCACGGCCTTGGCTTGCACAGGTTGTGCTGGCTTCCCCAGTATTGTGTACTGTCTTACCCTTCAATAAATTTACCACTTATCTATTGCCTATTAAGTGTTTTTCCATTCCTACCCCTCCCCTCCCTTGTAACCATCAAATAATGTTTTTTTTTGTATGTAAACCTTTTCATGAGTTTTTACAGTAGTGGTCTCATACAATATTTGTCCTTTTGTGACTGACTTATTTCACTCAGCATAATGTCTTCCAGACGCATCCATGTTATGAGATGCTTCACAGATTCATCGTTGTTCTTTAGTGTTTTGTAATACTCCATTGTGTATATGTACCACAGTTTGTTTATCTGTTCACCTGTTGATGGGCATCTAGGCTGTTTCCATCTTTTCACTGCTATGAACAATGCTGCAATGAACATGGGTGTACAAATATACAGTCCTGTGACGACTTTTATTTCTTTAGGATATATTCCTAGGGGTGGGATTGCTGGATCCAACGATATTTTTACTTCGAGCTTTCAAAGGAAGCACCATATCGTTTTCCAAAAAGGTTGTATCATTTTGCATTCCCACCAGCAGTGCGTAGGAGTTCTAATCTCCCCACGTCCTCTCCAACATTTATTATTTTCTGTTTTATCGATTCATGCCAGTAATGCCAGGGTGATTTGTATTTCTCTGATGGCTAGAAATCGTGAACATTTCCTCATGTGTCTGTTGGTCACTTGAATGTTTTCTTTGGTGAAATGTCTATTCATTTCCTTTGCCAGTTTTTTAATTGGATTACTTGTCTTTTCGTTGTAGAGGTGTTGGATTTTCTTGTAGATTTTAGAGATTAGAGCTTTGTCTGATTTGTAATAGCCATTTTTTTTTTCCCCAGTCTGTAGGCTCTCTTTTTACTCTTTTGGTGAAGTCTTTTGATGAGCATAAATGTTTGATTTTTAGAAAATCCCAGTTATCTAGCTTATCCTCTGGAGCTTTTGTGTTGTTGGTTGTGATTTGTATCCTGTTAATGCCGTGTATTAGGGCCTCTAGTGTTGATCCTATTTTTTCTTCTATGAACTTCATGGTTTTTGGCTTTATATTTAGGTCTTTGATCCACTTTGAGTTAGTTTTTGTATATGGTGTGAGGTATGGGTCCTGTTTCATTTTTTTGCAAATGGCCATCCAGTTTTCTCAGCACCATTTGTTAAAAAGACTGTCTTTCCCCCATGTGACAGACTTTGGGCCTTGTCGAAGATCAGGTGACCATAGGTGAATGGATTTACATCAGGGTTCTCAATTCTGTTCCATTTGTCAATGTATCTGTCGTTGTACCAGCACAAGGCTGTTTTGACTACTGTACCTGTATAGTAGTTTCTGAGATCAGGTAGTGCAAGTCCTTCTACTTTATTCTTCTTCAATAGTGCTTTACTTATCCAGGGCTTCTTCCCTTTCCAGATAAAGCTAATGATAAGTTTTTCCATGTCTTTAAAGAACGTTGTTGGTATTTGGATCGGTATTGCATTGTATTTGTAAATCACTTTGGGTAGAATTGTCATTTTCACAATGTTGAGTCTACCTATCCATGAGCATGGTATGTTGCCATTTATGTAGATCTCTTTTGGTTTCTTGCAGTAGTGTTTTGTAGTTTTCTTTGTATAGGTCTTTTACACCCCTGGTTAGATTTATTCCCAAGTGTTTTATTTTTTAGGGGCAACTATAAATGGTATTGTTTTCCTGATTTCCATTTCATCATTCTATTTACTGGTGTATAGGAATCCAAATGATTTTTGTATGTTTATCTTGTATCGTGCAACTCTGCTGAATCTTTCTATTAGTTCCAATAGTTTTCTCCTGGAGTCTTTTGGATTGTCTTAGTATCATATCATCTGCAAATAGGGACAGTTTAACTTCTTCATTACCAGTTTGGATGCCCTTTATTTCTGTTTCTTGCCTTATTGCTCTAGCTAAGACTTCCAATACAATGTTAAATAGGAGTGGTGATAAAGGGCATCCTGTCTTGTTCCTGTTCTCAAGGGGAATGTTTTTAGCCTCTCTCCATTGAAAACGATGTTGGCCATTGGTTTTGCATAGATGCTCTTTATTATGTTGAGAAATTTCCCTTCTGTACCTATTTTTTTGAGAGTTTTTACCAGGAATGGGTGTTGGACTTTGTTGAATGCCTTTTCTGTGTCGATTGAGATGCTCATGTGATTCTTTTCTTTCCTTTCATTTATGTGGTGGATTACACTGATTGATTTTTTAATGTTGAACCATCCTTGCATACCTGGTATGAATCCTCCTTGGTCGTGGTGAATTATTTTTTTGATATGATGCTGAATTCTATTGGCTAGAATTTTATTCAGAATTTTTGCTTCTGTATTTATGAGAGATGTTGGTCTGTAATTTTTTTTTTTTTTTTTTTTTTTGTGGTATCTTTGCCTGGTTTTGGTATTAGGCTTATGCTGGCTTCATAGAATGAACTTGAAAGTATCGCTTCCTTTTCTACATTCTGAAATAGTTTAAGTAGTACTGGTGTAAGCTCTTCTCTAAATGTTTGGTAGGATCCTTCAGTAAAGCAGTCTGGGCCAGGGCTTTTTTTGTTGTTGTTGGGAGTTTTTTTTTTATTACCATGTCAATCTCTTCTCTTGTTATGGTTCTGTTCAGATTTTCAACATCATTTTGTGTTAGTTTGGGTAGGTCGTGTGTTTCTAGAAATTTGTCCATTTCCTCTAGGTTTCCAAATTTGTTGGAGTATAGTTTTTCATAATACTCTGTTATGATCCTCTTTTATTTCAGTTGGGTCTGTTGTAATGTCCCCCATTTCATTCCTTATTTGTGTTATTTATTTGCATTCTCTCCTGCTTCTGTTTTGTTAATTTGGCCAGTGGTTTGTCAATTTTGTTGATCCTTTCAAAGAACCAACTTTTGGTTTTGCTGATTCTTTATATTGTTTTTCTATTCTCTATTTATTTCTGCTCTGATCTTTATTATTTCCTTTCTTCTGGTGGTTGTGGACTTCTTTTGCTGTTCTCTTTCTATTTGTTCAAGTTGTGTAACTAATGTTTTGATTTTGTCCCTTTCTTTTTTGATGTATGCATCTCGTGCTATAAACGGACCTGTGAGGACTGCCTTTACTGTGTCCCAAAGGTTTTGGTATGATGTGTTTTCATTCTTGTGTGATTCTAGGAGGTTTTGATTCTATTATCCAGTGGTTTTTAAGTAGGGTGTTATTCAGTTTCCATGTAATTGACTTTTTTTCCTTACTCTTCCTATTGTTAATTTCTACTTTGATGGCATTGTGGTCAGAGAAGATACTTTGTAATTATCTCAGTGTTCTGGATTTTGTTGAGGGTTGCTCTGCGGTCTCTTTGGAGAATGTTCCATGTGCATTGGAAAAGAGTGTGTACTTTGCAGCTGTTGGATGGAGTGTTCTATATATGTCTATGAGATCAAGTTGGCTGATTGTTTTCTTTAGCTCTTCTGTATCTTTGTTGAGTTTCTCTCTAGATATTCTGTCCTTTACTGAGAGTGGTGTGCTGAAGTTTCCTACTGTTATTGTGGAACTGTCAATTTCTGTTTTCAGTGCTGTTAGAGTTTGTTTTGTGTATTTTGGAGCCCTGTCATTGGGTGTGTAGACGTTTATTATGGTTAAGTCTTCATGATGGATAGTCCCTTTAATCATTATATAGTGCCCTTCTTTGTCTTTTATGGTGGATTTTGTTTTAAAGCCTATCTTATCTGAGGTTAGTATTGCCACTCCTGCTCTTTTTTGGTAGTTATTTGCTTGATATATTTTTTCTATCCTTTGATTTTTAATAAATTTACATCCTTGTTTCTAAGATGTGTGTCTTATAGACAGCATATTGATGGATCCAATTTCTTTGTCCATTCTGTCACTCTGTGTCTCTTTATGAGGAGGGTGCATTTAGGCTGTTTACATTCAGTGTAATTATTGATAGGTGTGTGTTTATTGCTGTCATTTTGTAGTGCTTTTATTGTGGTGCTAACCTTTTCTTTGTTTCTCCTACTCTCCTGTGCTGAGTTCCTTTTGTTTGTGGATTTCTTTTTTCGTAGATTTTGTTTGTATTGAGACATTATGTTTTTCTTCTTTATCTTGATGAGTAGGTTTGTTAACTTTCTTTGTGGTTACCTTGAAATTTACCCTTATCTTCCTAGGTTTGAACCAGTCTATTATTATTTGGTATCACCTTGCCTTTCTCTCCATTAGAAAGTTCTATACCTATACTATTTATTCCCTCTTTTATTGTTCTGATGTTGTTGTCATGTAGAGATTAACCTCTCTGGTTCCCTGTTGCAATTGTTTTGGTTTTGGATAGTCCTTGAGAGTTCATTTCCTAGGTTGGTATCTGGCTGGAACAATCTTACGTCCTAGATTCAGGCTGTGGTCTGTTGTTGTTTGTTCTCAGACCGAAGATCTCCCTTCAATAATTCTTGCAAGCTTGGTTTGGTTTTTACATATTCCCTTAATTTCTGTTTATCTGGAAATGGTGTTTTTCTTTTGGGGTCTATCCTATATGGAGTTCTTTAAGCTTCTTGGATGGCCAGCTTTTCATCATTCATGATATTAGGGAAGTTTTCTGTCAGCAATTCTTTGATGATCCTCTCTGTGTTTTCCGTTTTCTCTCCCTGTTCTGGAACTCCAGTCACTCACAAATTTTTGCTTTTGATTGTATCCTATATAATTCTCAGGGTTTCTTCATTTTTCTTTGTTCTTTTTTTCTGATTTTTTTCTCAAACAGAGTTGTATCCAAGTGTCTGTCTTCCATCATTTCAGACCTGCTCCTCAGCCCTTCTATGACACTGTCCGTTTCTGAAATCTTGTTGTTTGTCTTTTGGATTTCTAATAGTTGTTTTTGAATGATTTCTAGTCTTGAATTTATTTTGGCATTTTTTTCCTGTATTATTTTCCTGAATTGTCCCCCCCCCTTTTTTTTTGGTCTGTATTTTCCATGAATTTGTCTGCCTTTTCCATAAATTTGTACATTTTTTCCTCATTTTTGACTGCTTTTTGCTTCAACTCGGATTTCTCTGAATATTAGAGATTTGAATTCCCTATCAGGTAGTTCTAATGCCTTTTCTTCTACTGAAAACTCATCTGGTATTTTATTTTCAACACCTACTGGATCCATCCTGTCTTTTTTTTTTTTTTTTTTTATATTGTCTGCTGTCTTCAGGACATTCAGTAGTTATTTTCATTTATTGATTGTAGATCTGTGTGTTTTGTCCTCCTTTTTTGTTTTATTTGGTTATATCTGAGCAAGCAGGCTGTGCGTTCTTTGTTGTTTGCTTGTCTGTAGTCATGGTACTTTACACCTCCTTGTCCAATGGGCAGGGCCAGCCATTCAGCTATTGTGCAGCAAAGCAGATGCAGCTGAAGGGGCGTGGCTGGGGTAGCTTCTTTGTGGCGCACACTAGGGCCAACAGGGTGGGCCAGAAATCAGTGCTGGGTGGGTTTCCAGTTGACCATGCCTGTGCTGCTTAGGGGTGTGATGCTCAGTGCACAGTGTAGGTAGGCAGGAAAGTGGGGGAGGTTGTGATGTGTGAAGCTAATGGGGTATGAGAAAGAGGAGAGAGAGGGGAGAGAAACAGGACCCAAAAACAAATAAGCAAAGGAATAAAGAAAAAAATGCTAAGGGAGCTTGCCATTGGAGTGGATAGATGAGAAACCAAGAAATGGAGAAAAGCAAAATGAAAAAGAGACAGAAAGAAAAAGGGAAAAAGAAAGAAAAAAATAACTATATAAAAATTTGGAAAAAAAAAAAAGAAAACCCCCCAGGAGTCCCAGAGTCCCACTGTTGGGCTGCTAAGACTGAGGAAGTGGCTCCCAGGCTGTGCAGTATAGCCTGGTTAGAGGGGGTATAGACATCACACCAGGTATTCAGGAGACAGGAAAAGAAGTGTAGAGAGATGAGAATTGAGAAATGGAGAAAGAGAAAAAGAGAGAGAGAAAAGAAAGAAAGAAATGCCCCCCAGGGATCCCACCTAGGCACTGCACAGATTGGGGGAGTGGCTCCTAAGCTGTGCAGTGCACCCAGGCTAGAAGGGGCTCCCAAGCTGCAAAAAGAAAAAGAAAACAAACAATCAAAGCAAAACAAAACTGAACAAAGCAAAACGAGGGAACAAAAGCCCCAAGGATCCCACCAGTGTGGTGTCATGGGCTGGGGGAGTGGTTTCCCAGTTAAGCGTGGCTTCAGGAAGAAGCAAAAATGGCACATGGAGCCAGGAGATCCAGAGAAAGGAGTGGGAGGTAGTAGGAGGCACAGAAGAAACCAAAACAGACAAGAACCAACACCAGCTCAAGGGCCTGGCCAGTGTGGGTAGGGTGAATCCAAGCAGTCTGAGGCCAAAGCAGTTGCCTTCTGGTCAAGAGTCTATGGTCTGAAGCAGAGGAAGTGGGGGCGGGGGGCGCTGTGAGGAGGGGAGAGAAAGGAGGGTGTTAGGAAAGTGTATATTGCTCGTTACCAGGTGCTCTGTCTTCCGCTGGGAACTTTGTGAAGCTGCTTTCTGGGACTCCCTGTCCACCAGTCTCCGACGTGGGCAGGGTGAATCCAATATCAGCATGGACGCTGCACTTCCCAGCCAGCTGAGGCACTGGAGCCAGCCAGGAAGCTTGGAGGTAGAGCAGAGGAGAGAGAATAGGGGGTGGAAAAGCATGTATCACTGGTTACCAGGTGCTCTGTTTCCTGCTGGGAGTTCCACAAAGCTGCTTTCCCATGCTCCTTGTCTGCCGATCCCCTGCAGGAGTCCAAGGTGGTGGATCAGTGCTGCATTAGCTGGTGGGGCCTTCAGCATGCATCTCTCCTCTTTCTCTGTACTCTGTCAGTTTCTTATTGCACTCAGTGCTTGGCTGAGTTCTTTATCTCTTCATTTGACACTTCAGGTTAAAGAATGATGTTTTTCTGTTTTACTTAGTTTTTCGAGTCTTTGCTGTGGAGGGATGGTGTGGTGCTTCTATCTATGATGCCACGTTGTCCAGAAGTTGCCTGTCTAATCTTTGGCTGAAGGGTGAACCTCAGGAGTGACTTCATTGCTGAGCTAAAAGGTTGTCCAGGGACCATACTCTTGGAATTTCTCCCGTCTCTGTCAGGTCAGCAAGTCTGGTCCTTTTTGAGTTAGAATTTTGTTCTACATTTCTTTCTAGCTCTGCACAGGACCCTCTACTGTGTTCCCTGTCAGAGCAGTCAGTGGTTGTAGCTGGGCACCACCTAGTTGAACTGGACTCAATCTGGTGGAGGCTGTGGTAGTTGTGGCCCATTAGTCCTTTGGACTAATCTTTCCCTTGTGTCTTTAGTTTTCTTCTTTCTCACTTGTTCCCACAGGGGTGAGATCAGTGGAGTATCTTAGATGGCTGCTCACAGGCTTTTAAGACCCCGGACACTACTCACTGAAGTATAATGTAGAACACTTTGTTTATAACCTCTGCTATGCCAGTTGAGCTAGATGTTCCCTGAAGCCATGGTCCCCATAGCCCTCAGCCCAGTAATTGGGTCACTCAGGGAGTTTGGATGTGTCTATGGAGCTTCCATGACCTTACATTGGACAAGTTGTGGTGGTTTCCCCAGTATTGTGTACTGTCTTACCCTTTACCAAAGTTACCACTTATCTATTGTCTATTTAGTGTTTTTCAATCCCTGCCCCACCCCACCCCCCTGTAACCATCAAAGATTGTTTCTTTTTGTGTGTAAACCTTTTCATGAATTTTTATACTAGTGGTCTCATACAATATTTGTCCTTTTTGTGATTGACTTATTTCACTCAGAAGAATGCCCTCTGGGTTCATCCATGTTGTGAGATACTTCACAGATTCATCATTGTTCTTTATCATTGTGTAGTACTGCATGGTGAGTATGTACCATGGTTTGTTTGTCCATTCATCTGTTGATGGGCATCTAGGTTGTTTCTATCTTTTTGCTATTGTGAACAATGCTGCAATGAACCTGGGTATGCATATATCTATTCACGTGATGGCTCTTATTCCTAGGGGTGGGATTGCTGGATCATATGGTATTTCTATTTCTAGCTTTCTAAGGAAGCATCGTATTGTTTTCTAAAATGGTTGTATCATTTTGCATTCCCACCAGCAGTGCATGAGAGTTCCAGTCTCCCCACAGCGTCTCCAACATTTGTTATTTTCTGTTTTTTTGATTCATGCCAGTAATGCCCGGGTGAGAATGTTATCTCATTGTGGTTTTGATTAGCATTTCTCTAATGGCTAGTGATCCCGAGCATTTCCTCATGTGTCTGTTGGCTGCTTGAATGTCTTCTTTGGTGAAATGCCTGTTCATTTCCTTTGCCCATTTTTTAATTGGATTATTTGTCTTTTTGTTGTAGAGGTGTTGGTTTTCCTGTAGATTTTAGAGATTAGACCTTTGTTGGATTTGTAACAGCCAAAAGTTTTTTCCTAGTCTGTAGGTTCTCTTTTTACTCTTTTGGTGAAGTCTTTTTATGAGCATAAGTGTCTAATTTTTAGAAGATTCCAGTTATCTAGCTTAACTTCTGGAGTTTGTGTGTTGTTAGTTATGGTTTGTATTATATTAAAGCCCATGTGTTAGGGCCTCTAACGTTGATCCTATTTTTTCTTCTATGATCTTTATACTTTTTCATTTTATATGTAGGTCTTTGATCCATTTTGAGTTAGTTTTTGTGTATGGTGTGAGGTATGGGTTCTGTTTCTTTTTTTGCAGATGGACATCCAGTTTTGCAAGCACAATCTATTAAAAAGACTCTTTCCCCATTTGATGGACTTTGGGCCCTTGTGGAAGATCGAGTGACTGTAGGTGGATGGATTTACATCTGGATTCTCAATTCTGTCCCATAGGTCAATGTATCTGTCGTTGTACCAGTACCAGGTCGTTTTGACTATCTGGTTCTTTATTTTGGCTGCCTGCTGGAACCATCTTGTGCTGTGTCTTTATGTGGTTTGATATTGCCTGTTGTCTCCGAGGCATCAAGAAGTTATTATATTTATTCATTGTATGCTTGTTTGCTGCATCCTGAATTTTGGGTTTTTTTTGATATATCTGAGAGGCTGGGCGTGTGTGCTACTCTGGCCACTAATCTGGCTGCCTTAAAGCTCTCACCTCCTGTCTCCAGGTGGGCGGGTGGGGAAGCAACTGGTTGTGTGAGCACAGTTGTCCGTTCGCTAGTCTTGCAGGGCTGCCGAGGTTATAGCTGGTGTTTTTGGTGAGGTGATGTGTCTGTCTGAGTGGTCACCTGGCTGTGGGTGCAGGGGGCATTCTTCCTGGTTGCTGGGCTGGTTGTTGTGTGTGCTTTGCTGGTTTCCAGGTGGTTGGAGCAGGGATGCCCAGGTCATCACTTACTGGGTGAGTGGTGTAGGAAGTCTCAGCAATGGTCCTGGCAAGCAGGGCTGTTTGGGGTATTCAGAGAAAGCACAACCTTCCAGTTGTGGGGTGGGGGTCAATGCATGGAGGGAGGCAGAGGAGATGTTGCCTGTCCACAGGTGCCTAGTTGGAGCACATCCCCTATCTGCTAGGTCGTGTTGTGGGGAGATTGTGTCGCTGGTCCTCATGCCCCCAGGGCTAGTGGCTTGAGGGAATGGCAGGCTCCTCTGGCACTGTAGGAGGCACTGCCAGACCATGGGCTCACAGTGTGAGTGGCTAGAGGGGATGGCAGGCTCCTTCAGTGCTGTAGGAGGCCCTGTAGGATGATGAGTTCCTGGCACAAGTGGCTGAGCAAAAGGATAGGCACCTCCAGTCTGTAGGCTCCTGGCCTAGGGGGTGGGATGGTGGTAGCTACCACCTGACTGTGATCATGTGTAGGGAGGGGAATGGGCAACGAGGGTGTGGGGCCCCAGGCCTGAGGGCCTCTGGCACAGGGATTAGGGTGGTCATGGTGGGTGGGGTGCATGCACTTAACTTTTGCAGAGTGGGAAGTACTGCTGCCTGGCTCTAGTTGTGAGTGCAGTCACTCCTGCTTGACTGTACCAGGTGATGGGGGTTTTGGCTGGGAACGTTGCTTGCTTTGTCTCTGTATCGTTGTGCTGTGCACATTTGGCTAGCAGGGTGCTGGCGATTTGCAATTCTCCGTGTCTGCTGCTTCCACATTGTCTTTCTTTCTACCTGGCAATTGGTCCAACTATTCAGCTTTGTGTTTGTGTTCCGGGTTCTATGTTGTTGTTGTTATTGCTAGGTGCTGTCAAATTGGTTCCAACTCATAGCGACCCCATAGGACAGAATAGAACTGCCCCATAGGGTTCCCAAGGAGCAGCAGGTGGATTTGAACTGTCAACCTTTACCAGCTGAGCTCTTAACTACTACGCCACCAGGGCTCCTTCAGGGTTCTATAGTTGCCATCTATATCCAATTCACTTGTTCTCTTGCGTCTTTGTTGTAAGAGGAATGCCATGAACTATCTGACTATCCACCATCTTGGACTGCCCTCTATTCTGGTCTTTTTATAACTCAGAAGTGATTAGATTTAGGATCCACCCGACACTGCCATGACTTCATTAACATAACAAAAGAAAACCCCTATTTCCAAACCCCCCCTCAAAACCAAACTCATTACTGTCTAGTCAATTCCAAATCATGGTAACCCCGTGAGTTAGACTAGAACTGCTCCACAGGGTTTTCTTGGTTGTAATCTTCACAGAAGCATGGTGTCAGGCTTTTTTTCTGTGAAGCTACTGGGATCAGCAGCCAATCACAATCCACTTGTGCCACCCAGGCTCCTATTTCCAAATAGAGTCATATTTGTAGGTATGGGAGTTGGGATTTCAACACATATATTGGGAGCCAACATTCAATCTATAATACTGAAGAACAACATTATTATCTTTCTTTTTTTTTTTTTAATTGAACTTTAGATGAAAGTTTACAGAACAAACTAGTTTCTCATCAAACAGTACACACATTGTTCTATGACATTGGTTAACAACTCCATGACATGTAAACACTCTCCCTTCTCAACCCTGGTTTCCCTATTGCCAGCTTTCCTGTTCCCTCCTGCCTTCCAGTCCCTGCCCCAGGGCTGGTGCGCACCTTCAGTCTTGTTTTGTTTCATGGGCCTGTTCAATCTTTGGCTGAAGGGTGAACCTCAGGAGTGGTCTCATTACCGAGCTGAAAGGCTGTCCAGGGGCCATACTTTCAGGGTTTCTCCAGTCTCTGTCAGGCCGGCAAGTCTGATCTTTCTTTTTGAGTTAGAATTTTGTTCTACATTTTTCTCCAGCTGTGCCTGGGACCCTCTATTGTGATCCCTGTCAGAGCAGTCAGTGATGGTAGCCAGGCATCATGTCGTTGTACTGGACTCAGTCTGGTACAGGCCGTGGTAGATGTGGTCTATTAGTCCTTTGGACTAATCTTTCCCTTGTATCTTTAGTTTTCTTCAGTTTTCCTTGCTCCTGATGGGGTGAGACCAGTGGAGTGTCCTAGATGGCCACTCACAGGCTTTTAAGACCCCAGGTGCTACTTAATGAAGTAGAATGCATAACATTTTCTCTATAAACTCTGTTATGCCAGTTGAGCTAGATGAAGGAACAACACTATTTTCTACTTTGTCACTGTGACTGTAATGTTTTTGGAAACGATTCTAATTTTGTTTTTCCCTGATTGTTATGGAACTTTCTGGGGATCTGGAGAAAGGGCCTGAAATTTTCCTCAAGGTCTTTACTGGTAAGAGTTGGCATTATCTAGGGTACTCGGACATCCAGGGAGTGGAACTCAATTATGTGATTTCCTTCTCCTAAGCCACAAGCCATAACTGATGTCGAAATGATTTGTTATGGAAACAAGATTTCATAATCCAAAATACCTAACTTTAATAGTCACAAAATAAATGATACTGAGAGAATGGTAGGGCTGTGTGGGATGAATAGAAATTTGGCTGCAGAATTGATACCATCATGTAAGGGAGTTTGCAGGTATGCAGCACAGGCCATGTGCTTCTCTATTTTACATCTTCCCAGGACGTTGTATTTGAGACCCTTTTCCTTTAAAATAAATAGGCATTTCTCTAGTTTTTGTAACGGTAAAGATGGTTAAGTGAACAGATGGTGAAATGGGGCCAAATAACGGAAAGCTTGACATAACTTGTTTCCAGACAGGTTAGCAGGTTTATAGATTGAAGGTTAACTCTTCACAGTGGGCCTTGTCAAGACTCTAATTTTGGGGCACTGGTTTGATGAAATTTGGGGTGGGAGGGGGTTGGCCTAATTACAGGTTGGCATGAGCATAAGCTCTTTACTAAAGAAGCAAGCATTCTAGTCTGCTTAGACTATTAGAGTCTGACTCTGACTTCACACACACAGAATAAACAGCCCCTTCCTCTGTGGAACTGTCTGTTCCCCTTTTGTTTTCTTAAACTCAGAGTCAAGCCACAGTATCTGACCAGCACCCTCTAACAGGGTTTATTATTAATTACTTTTTTATTTATGTGGAATTTTTACATTTGAATTTTTAATATGCTTCTTTTTAAAAAGTGCTGACTTTTTATTGGATTTGAAGTGTTCTACATTGTTTTTTGAATGTTTGGATGGAAATGATATGCTTACTTTTCAGCTGAATATGCCTAAATTTAAATGGACTCAGTAGCACCTGCATCCTGAGTCCCTGAAATAAATACAAGTGTTTTATTATATGCAGATTACTTGTTTTACTTATATGAGCAATGGGTGAGTTTAATTGACAACTGACCTTCCTTGTAAATTTTCCAGAAAGAAGGACTTCAGAAACCAAAAGCTCTTAATTTTTAATCTACATCATGTTTGGTAAAGTACAGGGTCAGCAGAAGAGAGGAAGACCTTCAACAAGATGAATTGACACAGTGCCTACAACAATGGGTTCAGGTATAACAACGATTGTGAGGATGGTGCAGGACCAGGCAGTGCTTTGTTCTGTGGTACATAGGGTCGCTATGAGTTGGAACCGACTTAACAGCACATAAGAACAACAACAATCGTAGTTACTTAATGTTGTTGTAACACAAACATCAGAAGTGAGTGGCTTTAAAAACCTGAAATGTATTTTCTCATAATTCCGGAGGCTAAAAGTCCAAATCAGGGTCTCAGCTGTGTCCATTCCTTCTGTGAACCTCTCTTCTGGTTTCTGGTGTTTGCTGGTGAACCTTGGCGTTTTTTTGCTTGTAGGTGGTCCTCACGTGTTGTCTGTCTTCCCCTGTGTATGTCTTTGTATCCATTCTGATCTTTTTATATCTCAGAAGTGATTAGATTCGGAACCCACCTTACTAGCTTCTAGCCTAATTAACATAACAAAGAAAACCCTATTTCCAAGTAAGACCATATTTACAGGTATAACTCATTGCTGTTGAGTCGATTTTGACTCATACTGATCCTACAGGACAGAGCAGAACTACCTCATAGAATTTCCAAGGCTGTAATTTTTACAGGAGTAGATTGCCACATCTTTCTCCCATGGAGATGCTGGTGGATTCGAACTGCTGACCTTTGGGTTAGCAGCTGAGTGCTTAACCACTGTACCATCAGGACTCCTGTTTACAGGTATAGGGGTTAGGATTTCAATACATATTGTGGGGGGATACAATTCGGTCCATAACAACTCCCCCAGTCTATAACTGGTCATTAGTTAACAGCCTTATAAAGAGGTAAATCCACTCAATTACATTGGGGTCAATTCAGTGAATTATCTTAGGGAGGTCAACAGGTAGTTATGTTGCTTAAAGTTGGGTGCTCAGTAGGTACTTTGAAATTTTAGTAAATAACTTCCCCTACAAAGATTACTGTCTCCATGTTCTAAACAACTTTGAGACTCAACTGTTCATTTTTCTGTGTATTGGAGTAGAAAATCTTGTCTGTGTCCCCAGGTACTCTTAGCTCTCCTCAGTGAAGGGTGTGTGGTAGCCTTTCATTTGTACATATGTGACCTCTTTAGGGGGGGGGTCTCAACTCTTATAAGAGCCTGTTAACTGTACTTGTATTAGCGTTCTCTAGAGAAACAGAACCCTGCTGGCTTTTGGTACCAGAAGTTGGGGCTGGCAAGTCCAAAATCCAAAGCCTGGTGGGTAGCATACTGCAGCCCCCACTGAAGGGGGAAGAATCTCCCAGAAATAATGGGGGTGTTTCTAACCAGAGGCGTCATAGTCTCAGATGAATGGAAAGGTTGAGAGCATATACATAACTACTCTTCAGACGGCTCTATTTTAAATCTCAAATTAGGCTAGCCTAAGGAACTCTCTAATAAGACTGAAGACCAGATGAGTTGTGGGATGACATCAAGGACATCATACATGAAGAAAGCAAAAGATCATTAAAAAGACAGGAAAGAAAGAAAAGACCAAAATGGATGTCAGAAAAGACTCTGAAACTTACTCTTGCATGTCGAGTAGCTAAAGCAAAAGGAAGAAATGGGGATGTAAAACAGCTGAACAGAAGATTTCAAAGGGTGACTCTAGAAGACAAAGTAAGGTATTATAATGCAATGTGCAAAGACCCGGCATTAGAAAACCAAAAGGTAAGAACACACTAGGCATTTTTCAAGCTGCAAGAACTGAAATAAAAATTCAAGGCTTGAATTGCAATACTGAATGATTCTATGGGCAAAATATTGAACAATGCAGGAAGCATCAAAAGAAGATGGAAGGAATATGCAGAGTCACTGTACCAAAAAGAATTGGTTGATGTTCAACCATTTCAGGGGTAGCATATGATGGTAGTGAAGGAAGAAGTCCAAGCTGCCCTGAAAGTATTGGTGAAAAACAAGGCTCCAGAAATTGACAATTGAGATATTTCAACAAACAAGTGACAATTGAGATGTTTCAACAAATGAATGCAGCACTGCAGGTGCTCACTTGTCTATGCCAAGAAATTTGGAAGACAGCTACCTGACCAACCGACTGGAAGAGGTCCATATTTATACCCATTCCAAAGAATGTGGAAATTATCAAACAATTTGTCATTAATATCACATGCAAGTAAAATTATGCTGAACATAATTAAAAAATGGTTGTAATAGTACATTGACAAGAAACTGCCAGATTCAGTGGAGGATGTGGAACGAGGGATATCATTGCGGATGTCAGATGAATCTTGGCTAAAAGCAGAGAATACCAGAAAGATGCTTACCTGTGTTTTATTGACTGTGCAAAGGCATTGAACTGTGTGGACCATAACAAATTACAGATGACATTTCAAAGAATGGTACCAGAATGCTTGATTGTGCTCATGAAGAACCTGTATATAGATCAAGAGGCAGTCATTCAAACAGAACAACAGGATACTTTGTGGTTCAAAATCAGGAAGGGTGTGTGTCAGGGTAATATCATTTCACCATACTTATTCAGTCTGCATGCTGAGCAAATAATCTGAGAAGCTGGATCATAGGAAGAACACAACATCAGGACTGGAGGAAGACTCATTAACAACCTGCAATGTGCAGATGACACAACCTTGCTTGCTGAAAGCAAAGAAGACTTGAAGCACTTACTGATGAAGATCAAGGCTACAGCCTTCAGTATGAATCACACCTCAACATAAAAAAAACAAAAATCCTCACTACTGGACCAATAAGTCACATCATGATAAACAGAGAAAAAATCGAAGTTGTCAAGGATTTCATTTTACTTGGATCCACAATCAACGCCCATGGAAGCAGGAGTCAAGAAATCAAACAATATATTTCACTGGGCAAATTTGCTGCAAAAAAAAAAAAAAAAAAAAGAAGACCTCTTTAATTGAAAAGCAAAGATGTCACTTTGAGGACTAAATTGTACCTGACCCAAGCCATGGTATTTTCAGTCTCCTCCTATGCATGTGAAAGCTGGACAGTAAGTAAGGAAGACTGAAGAAGAATTGATGTCTTTGAATTATCGTGTTGGCAAAGAATATTGAATATACCATGGACTGCCAGAAGAACGAACAAGTCTGTCTTAGAAGTACAGCCAGAATGCTCCTTAGAAGCAAAGATGATGAGACTCCATCTCATATACTTTGGACATGTTATCAGGAGAGACCACTTCCTGGAGGACATCATGCTTGGTGAAGTAGAGGGTCAGCAAAAAAGAGGAAGATCCTTGGTGAGATGGATTGACATAGTGGCTGGAACGATGGGCTCAAATATAGCAATGACTGTGAGGATGTGGCAGGACCAGGTAGTGTTTTGTTCTTAGTGTCACTGTGAATCGGAGCTGACTTGAAGATACCTAACAACAACAAAGAGATATCTCACCACCTGTCTTTCAGTTTGTTGTACTGTGTTGGTTTGTGTGTTGCTGTGTCACTGGTATTTCAAATAACAGCAGGATCACCCATGGTAGACAGGTTTCAGTGGAGCTTCTAGACTAAGAAGAAAGGCCTGGCAATCTACTTCTGAAAATTAGCCAGTGAAAATTCTACAGATCACAACAGAACATTGTCTGATATATGCAGCACTGGAAGATGAGTCCCCTAGATTCAAGGCACTCAAATACACAATCGCTACAACAATGGACTCTAGCATACAAATGGGTCATGAAGATAGCGCAGGATCAGGCAACATTTTGCTCTGTTGTACATAGAGTTGCCATGAGTCAGGAGCTGACTGGATGGCAACCAACCACCACGACAAGGAGGCATAAGTTACATACAAATGGAGGAAGCAATTCTTGACGGTGAATTTTTGAGGAAAACACTACCTTTACGGAGACAAAGGCTGAAATGCCATAATTAAAACTTATCCCTGAGAATGAAAGTTTTGCCTTTTCAGGATAAAACACAAACAAACTGGAAGGTAACACAACTAGATTTGGCTATCACTGACAATATATGGTAACTAGCTTATCATGCTGCTTTATGTCTGAGAGGAATAGGAAACAAAGAGTGTGTGCAGAGGAAAGTGTGACTCTTCCCTGATTTGGGGGCATGACGTGTAGGTTGGGGAGGAGGCAGGTAGTCTGGTATTGGAAGAAAAGAAGAAATACCATGAAAAAAGAGCACATGATTTTTATTACTATGCTTTAAAAAATTGTTCTGGAAGGGAGGAGGCTGGACTTCCTACACTAGGGGAGGTAGTCCTCAGTTTTGACTTCTCATATCTTCAATAGCGTGGGCCCTAACATAGCTTTTGTTGACAGTGATTCTCACTAAACTCGACTCTTTACCTTCTCTCTCCTTCTTTCACTTTCCCTTGCCTTTAAAAAAATCTTTTCTGACATCTCATGGTTAATTTTTTCCACTACACTATTGGCTTACACATAAACATAGCCAAAGCCAAAGCCATATATCCAGCCTCTCTCCTGGGGACCACCTTTTTGTCCTAGTTCAAGTTCTTCTCAAGAGGGGTTTTCCTCACTAGCCTGTGCCCTGGCTGTGAGAACAGTATTTCCTAGGTTTGCTCCTACTATGCAGCCACCAGTGCAGGGAGCCAAGATCCAGGCTTCCAGGCCTGTGAAGCTGAGGGAGGCACCTGCCACCTCTTCTGCCACTGGTTTCGCCTTCTGCCACTGGCTCAGTTCTGCGGAGGTTCCCTGAAATCACACTGCACCGCTATCCCATGCACTGAGCTCCCACCCCAGCCCCACCCCTGGATCTGCCCTTGCAATTACGGTTCTGAAGAGCACCTCCCAGGTCCCACAGAGCTTTGGGGTCACACAACCTTTTGCCTTTTCTTTTTCCAGTCCTTTTTCCCTGGGACTCAGACACTACTCCATGAAATCTGGCCGGAGGATCCAAGTCAGGACAGACATAGATCTTTTTTCAAATAACTGCTTGAGCTCCACAATCCTTTCTCCCTGATACAAAATGTGCGTTTCACCTTGAAGCTTTGTTGTTGTTTTTCTGAGTTGCCATCAAGTCAGGCCCTGACTCATTGCAATCTCATGCACAATGGAACGAAATGCTGCCTGGTCCTGTGCCATCTCCATGATTGACTGAGGATTGGACCGTTGTGATCCATTAGATTTTCATCGGCAGATGTTTGAAGTAGATTACCAGCCTTTCTTCCTAGCCTGTCTTAGTCTGGAAGTTCTGCTGAAACCGGTTCAGCATCATAGCAACACACCAGCCTCCAATGACAGACGGATGGTGGCTGCTCTTGAGATGCATTCACTGGGAATCAAGCCCGGGTCTCCTTCCTGGGAAGTGGGAATTCGACCACTGAACCACCACTGACTCAACTGTAGGCATATGAGCCCATCTCTGCTGAGAGGACCTGAGTGAGCCATGAGTCAAAATGGCATGCTGCTGCGCCAGCTGAAGTGCTCAGGGGGGATTGAGATGAATTTCTGGCCCTACATTCTAGGAAGGAAATTGGGCAGATATACTGGCCACAGTGTTCTTCAATATGTGGTCACTCCTCCTTCTGGCTTTTGTGTTTTGCAGATCAGAGTACCAAATTATTGCAACTAATCCCATGTGATACTTAAGCTGGAGAGACTCCTTATAATTCTAACAATCTGACGTGTAGTTCACGTAGACGTTGTGTAAGTAGTGCCAGAAGTCCAAGATTCCTTTTCAGAGGAGGAATCTCTTTATGTGTGATCACCTGTAAATGAATCCCATATGCCACGTAAAAGACTTGGGCACATTATTTTTAGTTTTAGAGACAATAGATAATGGTTGAACACATATGCTATATATTCTTAACATTCAAGTATGATAAAAATCATTGCTGAGATATTATCTCACCTGCTTTCTGATAGTCTCAATTGTTTCTCCCCTCAGAGAAGGTAATTAAGTTATAATTAGCAGTTAATGCTCATGGCTTTATTTTTACTCTTTTGGGGGCCAAATCTCTGTAATGTTGGCCCTGTCCAGCTAACCGTTCCCACTGATGTCTGGAGTATTCAGAGACTGGGGAGTTGCTCTTCTGAATTTCAGCATGGGTTGTCAATATTGCTGGGAGCTCCAGGAAGCCAGGCGTCCCCTATAAGAGGGGCACCTAACTTTTACCATACGACACCATATGACATGCCAAAGCACTGACTCTGGGACACTGAGGGAAACTATGGAATCTCATCCTTGGGACATCTTGAAAAAGTCATTGACACCTGTTTGGACCATTCAGTAACCCTCTGGGCTTCTTTCAATCCTCTGATCCTGATGTATCACTGTTACTTTAATAATGGAACTTCTTTAAAAAAAATGGAAATCTTTGAGCCTTATCTGGAAAAAAAATCTGTGGAATATTAATCAGTCATATCGGTTTCAAAATTTCATTTAGACAGTTACTGCACAGTTAACAGTTCTTTTATCATTGGGATTTGTCAGGAGTTCTCTGCAGGCACCTGAATAACGTTATCTTTGATAAGAATACTTTTCTGTATTTGAAATAGTGCAAACTTATTACAATTATGCTTACTGTCACATGGGATTTATATATATCACTATTCATATCATGTCCCTAAAAACATAATATTGGTAGTTAAAGCTATATCCTACCCCAGTAGCTGACTTTAAGAAAACCATTTATAATCTCCACTGTTTATGGGTAAGGGCTGGGTCAGGTGCCCCCTAGATTCTGGAAAGCCCTTTGTTTGCTGAGCATAGCGATGGTTATGTCTGAAGCCAGAAGATGGGCAAGGATGAAGTGGGGAGGCATTTGAGGTTGGGGGATGGCAACAGGAACTGCTGAAGTTGGGCTCAACTAGGGGAACAGTGGAGAAAATACCCTCATGGGTGGCCTGATGGGGAGCTTTGAACTTTGGAGAGTAGACCCGCTTAATGAAGATTTTGTAAGTAGCTTATGTTGCAGTGAGAGATGTGATATTTCTTTTCTATGCTGCCTGTGAAGTCTTCAGAAAATTCTTTACTGTAACTCAAGTTTTCAGTGTGATACAATTTTTGGGGCATGTAAAGAGTGGTAAGTCCAGAAATGAGGTTGGCACAAAGCAAAACAGGTGATGTGGCGGTATCGGGGTAGCTGGCAGTGGACTTATCTTCCCACCACAGATAGAACCAAGCACAGAAACTGAAGGATTGGCAGCATGGCTTGTGGTGTGTGGCAGGGATCATAAAAAGAACACTCAAGAGAGGACCAAGCACATGAGCAGGGAGAGATGGAGAAAGATTGACATGTATTCTAGGACACATTCAAGGCCAGAATGGACAGATACAGTTTTCAGATTGGGGTTGGTCAAACCAGAGGCACGGTCCATGTAGAAAGCCAGAGTTGATAGGGAGACACAGTTACTGTAATGTTTGGTTTGTTAGGGACCTGGAGGCTGAGCTAGTTTTCACATGGAGCTATATTATAGTCAAGAGGTCTTCGCTTGTCAGATTGACTGCATTTTCTCCTACTGACAAGCATAGGAAGTGACGAGGAGCCATCTAAATCTGGAGTCAAAAGGAACAAGGTGCACGCTGAAGTGGTATCCTAGATGTTCCCAGCGTATGCAATAGGTACTAAACTGGAACCCTGGATCTATTGCAGGAATCATATGATTCTGTTTGTGTGGTCTGTGTGTTTGTTGGATGGTGTAAGACGAGGGGGGTTATAATAAGCAGGAGGCACCAGGATGGCTCAGAGAGAATGGAACTCAGTCCACAGAGACAGTTTGGGGTTTAGTTTTCTTCCTTAACATCAGTGTACAACAAATTACTCATTGCCTCGACTTCTGTAATGAAACTACCCATTCTTTAGGTCAGTGGTTTTTAAGCTTCCTCTCTTTCTAAAAGTAAGGAAAAGCTTTTTTTCAAATGAAGTCTTAGCAGAACTCAAATTCATAAACTGGATGAAAGTGGCTTATCTCTGGGGGCAGTGTTATCAGTGGTTCTCATAGCCTAGGGCCCTGGCTCTGCAACTTCACTCTCTGTCCCCAGTACTGTCTCTCTGCTTCCTGCATTCCTCCAAATCCAGGACCCTTTTAGGACTCCCAGGGCTCTGGGAACACCGCATGAAGGCACTTCTCTAGTTTTCGTATACTGGCTAGTCAGACCTCCAAGAATTTCTATTTCCAACTCCCCCCAAAAAGTCACAGCATGGATGCAGGAATGAATGCCATGATGAAGAAGCTTAACTCCAGGCTATGCCTCTGACTCTCCGATCATCATATTTAAAACAGGAAGTGATTTCTTGTTCCGACTTAGTTTCTTCAGGTAGAACGTCTCCCACGCTACACTGCCTGAAAGTCCTGCAGTGCCGCAAGTCTTCTTCACGTTTCTTTGGTTGATTCTATATCTGTTTTCTGTATTAAAGCATATTGTCTTCCTGTTCCTGAACCAAGCATAACCTTGGTACAGTAAAAATAAAAAGTGGGTCTCGTTACTCTGCTATTCTGGCAGTGTGTTATGTTGGGAATTTGTTCCAGCTATCAAATCTCACAAGTTGTATCTTTGACTAGAGTTTGAACATGTTGAAGCATGTTTTACTTAATTGTGTTGGGTAATTATTTGCCTGTCATCTGCTAATGTCTGCTTGACAGCCAAATGTCCAAATCTGGCAACAAGTTTTGCTTCCTTGATTCTCTGCTTTTCAAGTGTCACTCCTAGGATTTCAGTGGGCTCTATGCTTTTATTTATTTATTTATTTTAAAGATGTAATCTGTGTCTTAAATTACATAATTCAGCTTACTGGGCTATTATCTGAAGATAAAAGCATGTTAGTAATATCAGATGATTGTCTTCAAAATCTCATCTGGCCAGTTAAAGTAGAGAGGTTTCTTAAAGACGTTTTGTGTTTTGCCCTTAAATGCCATCATGCAGCATTTTGGTCTATCAGGGGCTTCCAATTCACAGTTTAGCACAGCTGTAGCCACGGGTTAAAAGTGAATTAGCATCTGAAGGACAGTAAATTGTTTAGTGTGGGTATATGTATGTGTGTGTAGATAATGTTCGTCTATAGTAAAAGTTTATTGCATTTAGATAACTCCATTAAATACTGTGCACTGTTTTTTAGAACTGTATTCTGTGGAGTCTGTGAAATATCTGATTACAGTTTGGATTCTGGATCTTTTCAATTCCCTCCCTCACTCCTTTTCACAATTATTTATTGGGGTGCAAAGTGCTATGATAAGGCCTTGAGGATAAAAAGATCAGTAAGTTTCATTTCCAGGCTTCAAGGGTTTCCCGGTCAGGTGGGAGAAAGACGTATAAACAAAGTGATACCATGGAGAGAAAAACTCTTACAGAGATTTGTGTGGAGTATTGTAGAATAATGCTGCTCAGTCCCTAAGATGTTGCTTTGATTTGTCACTCCTTTCCGACTCCTGATTCTTCTTTGTCCCTTTGGGTTTGTGTTAATTTTCTATTGTTGCCATGACAAATTACTGAAAACTTAGTGGCTTAAAACAATGTGAACGTATGATCTCACAGGCCTGGAGATCAGGAGTCCCAAATGGGTTGAACTGGGCTAAAATCAAGGTATTGGCAGATCTGCGTTCCTTCTGGAGGCTCCAGGGGATAATCCATTTCCTTGCCTTTTCCAATTTCTGGAGGCTACCCCGCTCCTTGTGGCCCCTTCCTCCATCTTCAAAGCCAGTCATCACATCACTCTGACCTAGGCTTCTTCTCCTTCTCTAACTCTGACCTTTCTGCCTCCCTACTTCACTTACAAGGACCCCTGTGATCAAATGGGGCCCACCCTGATAATCCATCTCAAGATTAGTTGAGTAGTAGTAACCTTGATTCCATCTGCAACAGGACATACTCATAGGTTCTGAGGGTTAGGTGAAGGACATCTTTGGGGGCCATTATTCTGCTGACCACAGCACTATTTCCTATAAATCCTACTTCCTATTTTCAGTGTCCGTAACCCTTTTTAAAAAAGTAACTATTTTCTTTAATAGTACCAATTATCTAGTCAGGATTCACATCTCCCAGACTGACCTATAGATACGTGTTTGTAAAAAGTTCCTTTTGTTTTGGAATGTGTTGTTTTTGTTGCTGAAGACATCGGATCCCTTCTGTAAATTTTCCACTGTCTGGGTTTTGCTGATCACATTCCTGTGATATGAGTTACATGTTCTTCTGCCCCCTGTATTTCTTGTAAATTGGTATTTTGGCAAGACATTAATGGATAGTATTGTGTACTTCCATCAGATTTAGGTTAATATATTTGGCAAGATGATTTCTTGGCAGTGAGTGAATTAGAGACTAGTCAGGAGGCAGAAGCACACAGATAATTTAATAAAAACAATTGTTAATGGGTATAAAGTGGTTAACCAACCAAAAAACAAACCAAACCCACTGCTCTTGAGTCATTTTCGACTCATAGTGACCCCTATAGGGGTAAGAGTAGAACTGCCCCCTATAGGGTGGCTATGAAAGTTGTTAACAGGTAAGGGAAAGGTAAACAGAGAACTTTCAGCTATCGCGGAGTAGCAATTTCAGGAAGAAGCTACACCCCTAAGACTGAGAGCATAAAAAGAAATACCTTAGATGTATTAACACTTAGAAACCAAAGGAGGAGGCCCCTGAGGAGCCGAAACTCCGACCAGTGAAGAGGAGGCCCCAGTGGCGCTGGGTCTGAACCTGGAAGTAGCGTGTATTAGTACTTCATTTTTCCTATCGTAGAATGATATTCCATTGTATTTATCCATTCATCAGTTGATGGACATTGGTGTTGTTTCCACTTTTGGCTATTGTGAGCAATGCTGTGATAAACATTGCTTTACAGATATCTGAATCCCTGCTTTCAAGTCTCTTGGGTATTACACCTAGGAGTGGAATTGCTGGGTAATATGGTAGTTCTGAGTTCTGGTGTTGAAGTGGTTAAGCACTTGGCTGCTAATCAAAAGGTCGGCAGTTCCAATCTACCTTCTGCTCCTTGGGAGAAAGATGTGACAGTCTGCTTCTGTAGAGATTACAGCCTTGGAAACCCTATGGGGAGTTCTACTTTGTCCTATAGGATCGCTATGCATCAGAATCCACTGGACAGCAACAGGCTCTTGCTGTTGCACTTTTTGAGGAACTGCTGAATTGTTTGCCACAGCAACTGCGCCGTTTTACAATCCCATTAACAATGGATGAGGTTCCAGTTTCTCCACTTCCTTGCCAACACCTGTTAAATGTTATTTTCCATTTTTCTGATTAAAGCCATCCCTGGTGGTGCAGTGGTTAAAGCATTTGGCTACTAACCGAAAGGTCAGTGGTTCAAATCCACTAGCCCTTCTGGAGCAGAAGAGACCTGATGATCTGCTACCGTAAAGATTACAGCCTTAAAAACCCTATGGGGCAGTACCACTCTGTCCTATAGGGTCACTATGAGTCCAAATTGACACAAGGGTAACTTTTTTTTTTTAAGTGGGGGTGAAGTGGTTGGCTCCACACTCTTGGCCCTAGGAGTCAGCCCTGCTTTTCTGAATCACTGAGATGTCAGCGCCCCCTCCCCTTGAGCTTTGGGTAGTGGCCCTGTTGTTCCAACCCATTGGATCAGTGGCCCTGATTTCTTGGCCCTGGGGAGCTGTTCTCCTGGCCCACTGGGTCATTGACCCTTCTCTCTCAGCTTTGGGCAGCCTCATTCTCCTTGCCCACTATGGAGCTGGCCCCAACTCTTGATTTTCTAACCGGAGAATGTCCTTTAGTATTTCTTGTAATTTTGGTTTGGGTTTTGCAAATTCCCTAAACTTCTGTTTATCTGGAAATGTCCTAATTTTGCCTTCGTAATTGAGAGACAGTTTTGCTGGATATATCATTCTTGGCTGGCAATTTTTTTCCTTCAAGGATTTATATATCTCATTGACTTCTTGCCTGCTGAGTAGTCTGAGTTTAGTCTTATTAACTCTCCTTTGTAGATGACTTTCATTTATCCCTAGCTGCTCTTAAAATTCTCTCTTTATATTTGATTTTGGCAAGTTTGATTATAATATGTCTTGGAGGCTTTCTTTTGGGATCTACCTTGTGTGGGGTTTGATGAGCATCTTGGATAGATATCTTCTCATCTTTCACGGTATCAGGGAAGTTTTCTGCCAACAGATCTTCAACAATTCTCTTGTGTTTTCTGTTATGCCCCCCATTCTGGTATGCCAATCATTCATAGGTTATTCATCTTGATAGAGTCCCACATAATTCTTAGGGTTTCTTCGCTTTTTAAAACTCTTCTATCTGATTTTCCCTTAAATATGTTGGTGTCAAATGCTTTACCTTCAATCTCACTAATTCTAACTTCCATTGCCTCAACTCTGGTCCTAAGGCTTTCTATTGAGTTGCTAATTCTGAAATTTTATTGTTAATTTTCTGGATTTCTGTTTGCTGTCTTTCTATGGATTCTTGCAGCCTGTTAAATTTGTCATTATGCTCTTCTATAATTTTCTTAAATTCCTCTATGGCTTTGCCTGTGTGTTCCTTGGCTTGTTCTGCATTTTGCCTGATCTCTTGAAGAGTTCTGTATAATAATCTCTTGTATTCTACCTCTGGTAATTCCAGGAAGTTATCTTCCTCTGGAAGATTTCTTGATTCTTTGTTTTGGGAACTTACTGGAGCCATCATGGTCTGCCTCTTTATGTGATTTGATATTGGCTGTTGTCTCTAAGCCATCAATAAGTTATTATATTGATTTATGTTTGCTTACTGTGGCTTAGCTTCTTGTTTCATTTTGATTTGCCCAAATGAGCTGCTCATGTGAGCTAGTTTGATTTTTTGGCACCATTGAAGCTCCCACATCCTGTCACCAGGTGGTTAGGTCTGTTACTAGGTATGTGAGCCCAGGAGTCCATTTACTTTTCTTGTAGGGATTCAGCTCAGGTGTCCAGGTAGTTGGTCACCAAATGTGTGGTGTAGGCTCTTACCTACAGTCCTAGATGGGCAGAGGTGATTGGTGTAGGCATAGTTATCTGGCTGCAGTAGGGGGTCACGTGCTGAGCAAGCCAGGGGGCTGACAGCTGCCTCTTAGTGTCTGGGAAGAAAGCGTGTCCCTGTTCCCTAGACAGGTGGGCGGGTTTTGCACCTGGACTATGGGCACCCAATGCTGTTGGCTGTGAGGACTGGGAGGCAACACTTATTCTTGGACACCTGTCGTAGGTGGCTAGGTGGCATAGGTGGGGCTGCCAGTCCTCAGGCTCCTGATATCGGTAGGTGAGGACCCTGTTAATAGGCAGAGCGGTGTCATATATCATGAACCTGCCACTCCACCATATAGCTGATACAGTCAAAGTTAAGTTTCAGGTATATACCCTGTTGTACTGTGCTAATGAGGGCCTATGTTGTTGAAATGGGCCCACACAAGTCTATGCAGGAGTGAAAGGCATTCATAGTCTGTGGAGCCCTTATGCCTGTGCCTCAGCAAAGGTGATGTGCTTGCCCTGAGTTCCTGGCTTAGGGGAGCTAGCAGATTATTTTTTCCTGTCTGTTAATTCGTTCCCACTCCAAGGCTGGGAGAAAGGCTCAGAGTGTGTGACGGGTCCTACTTCTGGCCCAGAAGAAGTGGCAATCTCTGAAGCCAACCTGGGACCCGGTGCAGAGTGGGGAGGGGGCAGGTAAATGGAGACAGGTTTTTCCCAAAGGTGTGTTTTTTAATCTGTGTGGTAGATTGGACACATATGCTTATCTTTTGCTGATTGAGCGCTGCATTTCACTGGTTCTAGAGCCTTGAGTAGACTCTCCACCACTAGGTCTTTCCTGATATGGAAAATGCATCTGGAACGCCACTGCTTGCCTCACCACTTGTGCTAGCCAACCCGGCCTGCAGGTTGCCGGTGTCTGCAGTGCCAGGTCTGGAAACTCCTCACTTCTGAACAGTCTCTCCCTCCCCTTGCCACTCAGTCTGATTCTTCAATTTTGCCTTTGATGTTCAGGGTTCCTAGATTGTCATATGTAATCAATTCACTTGTTTTTCCATGTCTTTGTTGTAAGAGGGACCACAGGAAGCGTCTGACTACTCCACTATCTTGGCCCTGCCTCCTGGCCCAACTTTTTTTTTTTTTTTTAAATAATTTTTATTGTGCTTTAAGTGAAAGTTTACAAATCAAGTCAGTCTGTCACACGTAAGCCTATATACAACTTACTACATACTCCCATTTACTCTCCCCCTAATGAGTCAGCCCGCTCCCTCCCTCCAGTCTCTCCTTTCGTGATCATTTTGCCAGTTTCTAACCCTCTCTACCCTCCCATCTCCCCTCCAGACAGGAGACGCCAACACAGTCTCAAGTGTCCACCCGATACAAGTAGCTCACTCTTCATCAGCATCTCTCTCCAACCCATTATCCAGTCCCTTCCATGTCTGATGAGTTGTCTTCGGGAATGGTTCTTGTCCTGGGCCAACAGAAGGTTTGGGGACCATGACCACTGGGATTCTTCTAGTCTCAGTCAGACCATTAAGTCTGGTTTTTCAATGACTGGCCCAACTTTCTGAACCAAGGTTGCCGCTCCACCCTTTGGAACGCAGGTGATGGCTCCAACCTCTGAAATGAAGCCTCCTAGCCCATGCTGGTGGTCCTTTTGGTCTCTAAACTGCTCCCGGGGTTGTCTTTTCCTTTTCTTGAGGAACCATAGATGTTTGTAGTCAGGTAGTTCCATTGGCCCATTTCCTGCCTGTAGAATTCCAGGAGGCAAACAACTTTTCTTCTTTTGGTCCTGTCTCTGTCCCTTTAGGTCTAAGCTGACAGGATTTCTGTTGAGATGATTGATTAGATCCACACACCTATCATATTTTTACACAAATAACACATGTTCTTTTTTTTTTTAAGTGTGCTATGCTATTTTTTTTTTTTTACAGCAACAAGTAAAATAATTAGTGTACAGCACTTATGAAAATACCTGGGGGGGGAAGGGTGGGGTTGGCAAAAAAAGTAGAAACATAGAATATGCTCGTTATTTGTGTAAAAATATGGTAATCTCTTTAGCGAATGGTTTTCTAGTCATACCTTTGGTGTCCCCTTTATAGCATGTGTTCTTAATTTTGCAATAGAAGTTTCAAGTTCTGATTTCTTTTTGCAGTTTGTTTCTTAATTTATCTCTTTCCTCCTGTTTACTTTAATCCCCTTATAAGAGTATAACATTATACTTTTATAAGGAGTAAGGAGTTTTTTTTTTTTTTAAGGAGGTTAAGGAAAGCATATGGTGCTGACAAACAGCTCTACTCCATCAAGGATTGGTATTTGATAAATACTTAAAGTTTCTTTCTAAACATAGCATAGTTTTTTACCTGGACAATTCCAGGAAAAATTTCCAGGGGGTTTCCAATCCATTTCAATGATCCACTTATTTTACTAATTTGCTCGGCCTGTACCATTTTTGAAATGATACAAATTCAGTTCTCTGTGGTGCTATGAAAAATGTCTTTAACAGACCAGAGCATAACTGTGAGGTGCATCTTTACCCCACCTTTGCTTTGTGAAATCCCACAAAGATAAATTTACATACCCTTCAAATCAAGTCAGGATCAAGCAGTGGTGGTGGTGACTTTCAATGCATTTTGAAATACTAATATTCATTTTAGAAAACAACAGAGTGCCAGAATGTTAATGGAACTCACTAAGGTGAGCGCTGTTGGGCTTTGGACAGAAATGAATCAAACAAACCAAAACATCAGAGCAACATTTGAGGAAAGTTGAGAAAATAAATGAAATTTTCAGAAATAGCCTAAGAAAGTAAGAAACTCTGACCAGAATCTTTGTCTTGGTGCATGATGTTTATCACCTTATCATAATTTTTAAGTACTGAATTGTACAGGGTTAACACAACAAAAGCAATAAGGCTCATTCTCTTTTGTGGCATTGTAACTATTTTCCCATGGGGATCCACCTGAAGAAGGGCTCCTGGTACTTTGAAATAAAATAAAGTCATTAAAAATGGAAGTATCCTTTTGGGGTCATTAAAATATTCCGGAACTAGATAGCGGTGATAACTGTACAACTGTGCGCACGTACTATATGTCACTAATGAGAAATTTTATGGTATATGTATTTTACCACAGTAATCACATGCTAAAAATTAATGATAAATGAAATGAAAACATGCTTGGAGCTTTTTCTCTACAATATGCACTGACAACTGTCCTAAAAGGACAAAAGAGTTCATTTTAGTTGCTATTTGAGAGGTGACAACCCTAAACAAAATTAAAGAAAAAATACATAAATGTTACCTGGTAGATCCGAATGCATGCTGCTCACTACCAAAAGGATTAAGGAAGATTTTTCTTACTTAACAAAAACATGTGAAATAATTTCAAAGCTATGTACCATGAAATCAACTGGAAAGCTTCTGTTTACTTGAATACCGTCTCTTCCATTTTTCTACGCCTTTTACCTAAAAAGAAATCTGAATTCTCAAAGAACAGTAAGTGCTGGAATAGAAATAGATGATCAGTTACATTTATCTTGTTTTATCACTTCTACAATTCTGTATGCTTCACTACTGCCTAGGAATTGTAGCAAATTAAATTAAAATCTACATTTTTTTTCCTAGCTCAAAAAGAAAACAATGAGCTATGAAAACAGTTCTAGTATAAGCAGGCATAAATTTGCTGAAATGAACAATGAAGAGTTTTTTTTTTTAACAATGTAAGAAAACAGTTAGTGATTTTATTAGTAGTTAAACCTTTACAGGTTCTAAATCCTGCTTCTATACTAGTAAGAGAACGGATGGAATATTGGAACTATAAATAAAAAGGAATGAATCTTCCACCATCTACAAGGCTGTTTACATTGACAATTTGTCAGATTAATCAACACTTCCTTTGGCCAAATAAAAACAACTGCATTATAGAGACATATTCTTCTTTTGACTCTGACATATCTGACATGCCTCTTACCACCAAAATAAATACACATCTTTACAAACATATGCATATGTAGTGCAATGGCATAGAAGCACACTTGGAAATTAATTACTTTTTTGTTAAGGGTAGTCTCTTCCTTGTGGTCCTACTTTAAAATTAAAATATTCCTAGGAGGGGGTAACATGCATTACTAACATTTTACTGAGAATTATTCATCAGATAATTTTTCTGTGACCCAGGTTGAAAGACAGGAACCGGGAAAATCAGGAAGTAGAGAAAGTGTACAAGAAGAGAAAGAAGGCACCTCAGAGACAAAAAGCCTACTGCACAATTTGGCCAGCCTTGAAACCAGTATTTGAACTGCTTGCCAATGCGTGAATGGCTTCAGCACAAGCACAGTTCCCAGAGTAAACACCACTCGTTGCCACCACCGGCTCTTGAGAAGACAAAGGAAGGAACAAGTTCTTGTCCTTGTACAAATTTGGGCGTGCACAAATTAAAAACGTGCACAAAGTTTCCTTGGTGAAAGGAAGAATGCTATTGCTGTCTGCCACCTGTCTTGTTCAAATCCTAAAAAAAGAAATTCTGGTCTGACATACAAACCATGCAGAATGCTTTCTCAGATCTGATTCACGTTGCACTCACTGTGGAGTGAGAGTGAGGGTGTTGAGTGGGGCTGGCCGTTTCCTTATTTCTAGATGTAGGCAAGTATGTATCCCACCCAAAGGGCTGATCATTAGTTATGCTCTAAGCGGGGTTTTATTCAGGAATAACGGGCACAAGCTAGTCAGTGATATTATGCACTGGTGACACAATGACTATCCTTCTGAGATAAAAACAGATCCTTGCAGCTGCAGATGGAGACGTGCTGTACTAAATGACTCCAGTTAATCACTAAGGAGAACTTACCCGGTGGAGCTCTGCCCTGAAGCAACCACACCTGCAAAAGTTACTTTTTTCATAATTGTTCCATGAGCTCCAGATTGAGTTTTCTTTGGGAATTTGGCCAGTTAAAGGAGAGGTGGCAGATTCTGAATAGAAAATCAGTATAAGATGTTCACAAGTCACTACCCCATTCCAGTAGGTATTCCAGGTTGAAGTATACCCTAAATCAGGATAGTCTGGCAATCTGCTCCAGTAGAGATTACAGCCTTGGAAACCCTATGGGACAGTTCTACTCTGTCCTATAGGGTTGCTATGAGTCAGAATCAACTCATCAGCACACAACAAGAAAATGCCAGCCATCCAAACAGACAGAGTTCCCCCTACTCAATTTTGTTCTAACTTCCCCTTGTTTTTCAGCCATCAACACTTAGGAGATTAAAAAGGTAGTGATCTCTCTTCTGAAATACTGTCCATGAAGTACAGGCCTCGCCCTGCCTGCTGCCGTACCATCAATATGTTTGCTGGAATGCAATTAAAGAATAAAAGATGTTTGGATGCTAACCAATATTTGGTTTGCATCTGGGTATAAGTATTCTGGATTAAAAAATGTGCATATAGCTGATCTACCAATTTCATTTCTAGTAATTTTTCCAAGGAAAATAACCAGAGATTTTTACACAGATTTAGCTACAAGGGTTCTTATTGTAGAGTTGCTTTATGATATCAAACATAATGAACTTGATTATACAGCGATATGAAAATTTTAAATAAACTTTGATGAACCCATACACTAGAATATTTTCCCTTCTTTAAAATAGTGGTAACTATACCTAATAAAATGGGGACATACTTACAGTATAACATTAAGTGAGAAAGCCTAGAATGAAACAGTATGACTGTATAAACCATAGGAGGAAAACTGAAACGAAGCACACTAAAAATTGAGAGTAATTACATGTGAGAGATGGGACTAAAAATGACTTTTTATAATCTTCTCTTTGCTTTTCTATATTTTCCAAATAGTCTATAATGAACACTTATTAAGTTTGTGTTCAGAAAAAAACTAATTTCTAAAAAATAAAGTTGGGGTGCACACGTCGGTCGTTGGAAGCTCAGGGCATTGGGAGAGCAAAGGCTTGAAATTAAGGTGTATGTGCCAACTTTGTAACTCGTTAAGTGGAAATGTGTGCTGTTACCAAATTATAATGCTTCAATTCCCTTGAGAGGCTGAAAACAGACACCTTTTCAGGAAATTTGGATGAGTATTTAATGTTGCTGGGGGGTTGAAGCAAAGAGCCAAGGAATAAAGTGTTGGCCAAGGAATTAAATGTAGGCAATAGCACCAGGCTCCATGAAGGAGGTGCACTCAGAATTCCTGGGAATTAGTAAGAACAAAGGTTGATAAGTCCTCTAACCTGATATACTGACCAACTTTGCCTCTGCCCCACCATCTCTTCATCCACACTTCCTGGCACCATGTGCACTAACCCCAATGGCTGAGGAGAGTGGGCAACATGGCAGCCACCAGTTCAGAACACCTAGCAGTCATCTATTACCAAGGGCCAGACCCAATTCCTCAGGGCCAGGGGCAGTCATGAATGAGACATTTCAAACTCTAAGTGGAAGAAATGTCCCTGTGAATGCGAGTGCCTGCAGTAGAAAATATGAATAACGAGATACGGGAAGGAGCAAAGAACAATTTTAGTGGAGATTTTTGGCAGCAGGCATAGCACTGACAGCATTAGAAGGAACTGGAACCCAGGTGGATCCCAGCTATGCCACTTCCCTCCAGAGGGCCCTTGGGCACTGGACTTAACCTCCCTAGGCCTCAGCTTCCTCCTCTATAATATGGAGATAAAAATATTATCTACCTAAAAAAATAACTATGGAAAGCACTTATCACAGCATTTGGTGCATACTAAGTACTCAATAATATTCATTCTTTTTTTCAAATATTTCAAGCCCATGTCAAGGTGTTAACTATATAATTATGCATACCCTGTGTAAATGCATACTTTAGAAAGAGGAATATAAAACCAACCTAACTTTAAAAACTACCTGAGGAGGCAGGGCCAAGACAGCAGAGTAGTCAGACGCTTCCTGTAGTCCCTCTTACAAGAAAGACCTGAAAAACAAGTGAATCGATTATACATAACAATTTATGAGCCCGGAACATCAAAGGTAAACCTGAGGAATCAGACTGAGAGAAGGGGAAGGGAAAGATGGTTCAGAAGCAGCAAGGAGCTTCCAGACTTGACCTGGCAGGAACTGGCAACCTGCAGGCTGGATCAGCTGATGAGCGTGGTGAGGCAAGCAGTGGCATTCGGGACTTGTTTTCCACATCAGGAGGGTCTGAGTGGTGGAGAGTCTGCTCAACCCTCCAGAACCAGCAAGAAGTGGCCCTCAATTGGCAAAAGATAACCTACTGTGTGGATCAAAGTATACCCCATTTGGGAAGAACCTTTCTCCCTGCTCCCTCCCTGCTCTGCACCAGGCCCTAGGCTGGCTTCAGATTGCCAATTGCTGCTTCCCTGGGCAGGAAGTGGGGCTCATCATGTTCCCTGAGCCATTCTCCCGGCCTGGGAGAGGAAACAAATTAACAAACAGGCTAAAAAAAAAAAAAACCTGCCAGCTCCCCTAAGCTGGGAACTCAGGGCAGGTACACTTCCTTTGCCAAGGCACAGGCATAAGGGGTCTGTGGATTTTGAATACCTTTCACCCCACCATAGACCCATGTGGGCCCATTTCAACATCATAGTTCCTCATTAGCACAGTACAACAGGGTATATATCTGAAGCATAATTTCATGCTATCGGCTATATGGTGAAGTGGCAGGTTTGTCCATTTGAGACAATGCTCTGCCTGTTAAGCAGGGTCCTCACCTACCCACTTCAGGGGTCTGAGGGCTGGTGGCTCCACCCCATGCCACTTAGCCACCTGCAACAGACTTCCAAGAACAAATGGTGCCTCTCAGTCCTTACAGCCAACAGCACTGCGTACCCATAGTCCAGCTGCAAAACTCACCAACCTACATACTCTAGGGAACAGGGACATGCTTTCCTCCCAGACACTCGGGGGCAGCCGTCAGCCCTCTACCTTGCTCAGCACATGACCCCCTATTGCAGCCAGATACCTGTGCTACATCAATCACCCCTACCCATCTAGGATTGTAGGTAAGAGCTGGCACCATATGCTTGGTGACCGACTATCTGGACACCTGAACTGAATCCAACAAGAAAAGTAAATGGACTCCTGGGCTCAGATACCTAGTAACAGATCTAACCACCTGGTGGCAGGATGTGAGAGCTTCAAAGGCACCAATAATCAAACTAGCTCACAGGAGCAGCCTATTTGGGCATATCAAAATGAAACAAAACAAGAAGCTAGGACACAGTAAGCGAACATAAATATAATAACTTATTGATGGCTTGGAGAATACAGTCAATATCAAATCACATAAAAAGCCAGACCATGATGGCTTCAGTAAGCTTCCAAAACAAAGAATCAGGAAATCTGCCAGAGGAAAAGAACTTCCCTGGAATTACTGGAGGGCGAATACAAAAGATCAATATACAGAACTCTTCAAGAGATCAGGAAAGAGATCAGGCAAAATGCAGAACAAGCCAAGGAACACACAGATAAAGCAATAGAGGAACTTAAGAAGATTGTAGAGGAGCATAATGACAAATTTAATAGGTTGCAAGAATCCATAGAGATACAGCCAACAGAAATCCAGAAGATTAATGTCATGGATTGAATTATGTCCTACCCAAAATGTGTGTATCTAATTGGCTGGGCCATGATTCCTGGTATAGTGTGATTTTCCTATATGTTGTAAATCCTGCCTCTATGATGTTAATGAGGGAGGATGGGTGACAGTTGTGTTAGTGAGGCAGGGCCCAGTCTACAAGATTGGATTGTCTCTTGAGGCAATCTCTTGAGATATAAAATAAAGACATGAGCAGAGAGGCAGGGGGAACTCATACCACCAAAAAGCAGTGCCAGGAGCAGAGCACGTTCTTTGGACCCAGGGTCCCTGTGCGAAGAAGCTCCTAGTCCAGGGGAAGATTGATGAGAAGGCTGACAGAGAGAGAAAGCCTTCCCTTAGAGCTGACACTCCAAATTTAGACTTTTAGCTTACTTTACTGTGAAGAATAAATTTCTCTTTGTTAAAGCCAATTGCTTGTGGTATCTCTGTTATAGCAGCACTAGACGACTAAGACAATTAACAATAAAATTTCAGAATTAGACAACTCAATAGAAAGTGAGAGCAGCAGAATTGATGTAATGGAAGTTAGAACTAGTGAGATTGAAGATAAAGACCAATATCCCTCAGGAACTTAGATGCAAAAATTCTCAACAAAATTCTAGCCAGTAGAATTCAACAACATATGAAAAAAATAATTCACCATGACCCAGGTATGCAGGGATGTTTCACCATTAGAAATGCCATCAATGTAATCCATCACAAAAACAGACAAGAACCACATGATCTTATCAATTGATGCAGAAAATGCATTTGACAAAGTCCAACACCAATTCATGATAAAAACTCTCAGCAAAATAGGAATAGAAGGGAAACTCCTCAGCAGCCAACAGCCAACATCATCCTAAATGGAGAGAGTCTGAAAGCATTCCCCTTGAGAACAGGAACCAGACAAGGATGTCCTTTATCACCACTCTTATTCACCATTGTGCTGGAGGTCCTAGCCAGAGTAATTAGGCAAGAAAAAATAAAGAAACAGAGAGAGAGAGAAAAAGAGAAAGAAAGAAAGAGAGAGAGAGAGAGAGAGAGAGAGAGAGAGAGAGAGAGAGAGAGAAAGAAAGAAAGAAAGAAAGAAAGAAAGAAAGAAAGAAAGAAAGGGCATTTAAATTGGTAGGGAAGAAGTAAAAGTATCTCTATTTGCAGGTGATATATGATCTTATACACAGAAAACCTGAAAGAATCCACAAGAAAACTAACAGATTTCAGTGAAGTATCAGGATACGAGATAAACATACATAAATCAGCTGTATTCCTCTACACCAACAAAGAGAACTTTGAAGAGGAAATCACCAAATCAATACCAGTTACGATAGCCCCAAAGAAGATAAAATACTTAGGAAGAAATCTAACCAGAGATGTAAAAGACCTATACACAGAAAACTACAAGAAACTACTGCAAAAAACCAAAAGACACCTACAAGTGGAAAAACATAGCCTTGCTCATGGATAGGAAGACTAAACATTGTGAAAATATCTATTCTACCCAAAGCCATCTACAGATACAGTGCAATACTGATGAAATTCCAATGGCATTTTTTAATGAGATGGAGAAACAAATTACCAAATTCATATGGAAAGGGAAGAGGCCTCAGATAAGTAAAGCATTACTGAAGAAGAAGAACAAAGTGGGAGTGCTTCCACTACCTGATTTTAGAATCTATTATACTGCCATAGTAGCCAAAGCAGCCTGGTACTGGTACAACAATAGATACTTAGACCAGTGGAACGGAATTGTGAATCCAGACATAAATTCATCCACCTATGAGCAGGTGATATTTGACAAATGCCCAAAATCCGTCAGCAGGGCAAAAGAGAGTCTCTTTAACAAATTGTGCTGACGTAACTGGATACCCATCTGCAAAAAAATGAAACAAGACCCGTACCTCACACCATGTAGAAAAACTAACTCATAATGTACCAAAGACCTAAATATAAAATCTAAAATGGTACAGATCATAGAAGAAAAAATAGGGACAATAGTAGGAGCCCTGATACACGGCGTAAACAGAATACAAAACATTACTAACAGTGCACAAGCACCAGAGGGAAACTAGATAACAACTCAAACACTCGTGCTCATCAAAAGACTTCATCAAAAGAGTAAAAAGACAGCCTATAGACTGGGAAAAAATTTTTGGCTACAACAAATCTGATCAGCATCTAATCTCTAAAATCTACATAATACTGCAAAACCTCAACAACAAAAATATAAATGACCCAATTAAAAAATGGGCAAAGCATACGAGCAGGCACTACACTAAAGAAGACATTCAGGTAGCTAACAGATACATGAGGAAATAAATGCTCATGATTAGGAGCCGTTAGAGAAATGCAAATCAAAACTACAGTGAGATACCATCTCATCCCAACGAGGCTAACATTAATCTAAAAAAAACAAAATAATAAATGTTGGAGAAGTTGTAGAGAGACTGGAACATTTGTACACCGTTGGGTGGCAAAGTAAAATGGTAAAACCACTTTGGAAATCGACTTGGTGCTTCCTTAAAAAGCTAGAAATAGAAGTACCATACTATCCAACAATCTCACTCTTTGGAGTATATCCTAGAGAAATAAGAGCTACCACATGAATAGATACATGCATACCCATGTTCATTGCAGCACTGTTCATGGTAACAAAAAGATGGAAACAACCTACCCAGTGGGTGCATGTAAATGTACAAACAGATAAGCAAATTATGGTGTATTCACACAACGGAGTACTACGCAACAACAAAGAACAACAATGAAGGAATCTGGAAGGCATTATGCTCAGGGAAATTAGTCAGTCACAAAAGGACAAATATTGTATGAGACCACTATTATAAGAACTCAAGAAAAGGTTTAAACACAGAAGAAAACATCATTGATGGTTAAAGGGGTGGACGAAGGGAGAGGGGAATTCACTAACTAGATAACTAGATAGTAGAGAAGAATTATCTTAGGTGAAGGGAAGGACAACACACAACACAGGGGAAGCCAGCACAGCTGGACTAAACCAAATGCTAAGAACTTTCCTGAATACAACCAAACACTTTGAGGGACAGAGTAGCAGGGGTGGGTTTCTGGGGACCACGGATTCAGGGGACATCTAGGTCAATTGGCATAACAAAGTTTATTAAGAAAATATTCTGCATTCCACTTTGGTAAGTGGCGTCTGGAGTCTTAAAAGATAGCAAGCGTCCATGTAAGATGCATTAATTGGTCCCAACCCACCTGGAGCAAAGGAGAATGAAGAACACCAAAGACACAAGGAAAACATGAGCCCAAGAGATAGAAAGGGCTACATAAACCAGAGACTCCATCAGCCTGAGACCGGCAGAACTAGACGGTGCTGGCTACCATCTATGACTGTCCTGACAGGGAACACAACAGAGAGTTCCTGACAGAGCAGGAGAAAAGTGGGGTGCAGATCTCAAATTCTATTAAAAAGACCAGACTTAATGGTCTGACTGAGACTGGAGGGATCCTGGAAGACATGGAGCCCAGACTCTCTGTTAGCCCAGAACTGAAACCATTCCCAAAGCCCACTCTTCAAAGATTAGAGTCATAAAATGATACTCATGAAGAGAGTGATTCTTAGCTCAAGTAGATACACAAGACTAAGTGGGCAGCTCCTGTCCAGAGGAAAGATGAGAAGACAAAAAGGGACAGGAACTGGTTGAACGGACATGGGAAATCTCGGTGGAAAGGAGGAGTGTGCTGTAATATTATAGGGAGAGCAAGTAGGGTCACATAACAATGTGTGTATAAATTTTTGTATGAGAAACTTGAACTGAAAACATACACACACACACGCACAAACTACGTGATAAACAGGAGCAATTTTTTCCCATTTTTTCCAAATGAACTTAAAAAACATGAAAAAGGAAGAGAACTGTGTTTTCTATAGAAGGTTTGTTGAGTTATAATCAGTTATGGCCTCTAGGAGTCTTGGAAGTGGTGGTGGGGGAACAGGGAGCAAATTAATGGATTTGCAATAAAAACTGCTCTCATCCTCCAATCCCTGACAAAGACAAGCCTTACTCAGAAGTAAATACTGCTCTTTTTTCAGTAATATATTAATAAAAAACAAAAAAACAAACAAAAAACCCCATTGCTGTCGAGTCTATTCCAGCTCATAGCGACCCTACAGGACAGAACAGAAATGCCCCATAAGGTTTCTGAAGCTGTAATTTTTAGGAAGCAGACCACTACATCTTTCCCCCGCGGAGAAGCTGTTGGGTTCGAACTGCCAGGCTTTCCCGTTAGCAACATTTCCAGTTAACAACTGCACCACCAGGGCTCCTTAAAATATTCATAAAATATTCATAGAACTCAGTAAAGCGGGTTTTGGTGTAATTTTTTTTGTTGTTGTTAACTTTAAGACCCACCTTGTTCAGCATTTATTTTTACTTCTTTGTTACAGTAAACTCTAAGAAGTCTTTTTATTTGGCATAGACTTTCATTACCAGAAAGCAAATATTTGATGATTATGTAAGAAGCTATAAACATAATTTCCTGAGAGATTTTCTAGGAAGAAGCTTACCTCCAAGAGCCAAATGGACTGGGATCACTTAATAATTAACTTCTTTCTAAATGGGGCAAGGTGGGTATTTTCTTCTAACTTATTCTTCACACTCTCAGTGGTATCTGAAACCTTCCTTCTATTTAGGATTTGGCATTCAAAATTTTACCGAACTTTTAAAAAATTACCTAAGATACAAGTAATGTTCTATTTATAGTATCTATAATGTCTCTCTCCATTGTTTCTTAACTTTCCAATCTGCCCCCCCAGCGCCGCCGATTTCTGCTTACAGGATCAACATTCTTCTGGTCTCCCAGGCTCGTAACCTTGAATTCATCTTTTTCTTCCCCTTCATCGCAACGTGCCAAATGCTCCCAATTACTTTATCCTGATGATTCTGTATTTTCAATGTTTGTCACATACACCCCGTCTCTCCATTCCCATTGCCCTTATCCTAGTAGAGGCCCTCAATTCTCATTGTTTGAACCAAGGCAGTAATGGCTTTATTCCTTCTCTTCCCCTAAATCATCTTACACATGGCTACCAAATTCATTTTTCTAAAGAACTATTTATTATCAGACCTTTGCTCAGAGTTCTTCAATGGCTCCCCGGACCCACATAATAAAGTGCTAACTAACTCTGCTTGGCAGTAGGAATCTTCAGGGGCCTGTCTTTGATTCTCCTTTACAACTGTATTTCTCACAACTGATGGGTATGAAGCCTGGGCCAGGCCAGATGAACCTCTAGCAGCTCTCTGTCCTGCACCCAGAGCTCCTGACCTGTTCCGCTCCGCCAGCATCCTCTTGCTTACGTTTTCCCTTCGCCTGGCTCTTGGGTGCTCAAGCACTAAAGTTCCGGCTCAAGTCAAATGCCACCTTCACCCTGACCCTATTCCTAACTCACACTATTGCAGCAACTTTCCTCCTGGGGCCCACACTGCAGTCTCTGAACCATGTTTGCAGCCCTGCTTTGTTGTACTGTAGGTATTTTAGAACACGATTCTTCAGCGGGATGAATGGAGGGTTCTGTTTCTGCTGTAAGAGAGAAATGGAGCTGAGACGTTAAAAGGAATGGAACTGGAGGTGGAGAAATACCAAATATGTCCCAAGAGGGTTCTGGAGAGGAAAAACAGAGGGCCTTTTCTTGAAATCCCACCTTCAAATCTTTTTTTTTTTTTTTCTTCTCTTAGGCAATCACTATCTATAAGAAACTAAAGAACAGTGCCCCATTGTTTTAAAAGACATCTCTTTTACCCATAGGAGGGAGAATCTATTTTCTTCTAATATTTTAGGTAAGATAGAAGGCTGTGTTTTGGCTCTAAAAGCATCGTAGGTACAAAGATAGAGCATTTCTGCTAAAAGGTTCATGGGTAGGACGTCATGTGATTAAAAACAGCATCTGTGTTCCAGAGGGGATTCCCTCGCTGCAACGTGCATGCCCGAAACGCCTCAAGGCCAGGTGGTCCTGTGCGTGTATTGAAGAGCTGAAACTAGTTATTGCCTGGGTGGTGAACATGCCCTAGAGAAAAGGACAAGATGGGGAAAGGATTTAAATAGGGAGCAATATCTTTGAAGGGTGTGTTTTCCATTTTTGGCTAATGGCTCCAGGAAAGAATCATATTAAGAAACAGAACACATTATAAAAGCGAAACTTTTTAAAATTTACCATGTTCAGTATTATGAAATAAATTCTTCATGTGGTTTTAGATTTAGATATTTCTTTGCTGTTGTCTTTGGGTGCCGGTGAGTCAATTTTGAATTCTAGTCAACCCTACGTGACAGAATAGACTACCCGCTGTGGTTTTCTTGGCTGTAATCTTTACAGAAGCAGATCGCTGCGTCTTTCTCCCCTAGAGCTGCTGGGTGAGTTCAAACCGCCAATCTTTCAGTTAGAAGACCAGGGCTTAAATGTTGTGCCACAAGGGCTCCTTAGATTTATACCCAGATCTAGATACACAGATGGTCATGATGGTAGTGGCCATTATTTTTGGATAGTAAGACCTCTGTTTTTGTCTGGCTGTATCTTTTCATTTTGTCAAATGATGTTAGTCTTCCAGACAGTGGTTCTTAGTCCTGGCTACACTCTGTAATCACTTGGGAAGCTTTTTTAAAAATGCCCTGACACCACCCCCAGGGACTCTGACTGGTCTGAGATAGGACCCAGGTACTGATATTTTTTAAAACTCCTCTAACTTGAAGGCTAGGGGGCAGTGTGGTAGTTCAGTGGTAGAAGTTTTGCCTTCCAGGCATGAGACCTGGGTTGGATTTCTGGCGGATGCACCTCATGCGTAGCCACCACACACCTGTCACTAGAGGCTTGTGTGTTGCTATGACACTGGGCAGGTTTCAGCAAAGCTTCCAGACTAAGAGGAAGTAGAAGAAAGGCCTGGTGACCGACTTCTCAAAATCAGCCGATGAAAACCCTGTGGATCGCCATGGTCTGGTCCTCAGCCAATCCTGGAGATGCACAGGACTGGGCCGCATTTTGTCATGCGTGGGGACACCAGAAGTGGTGAGAGGGGGGAAAGTGACCCCAGGGCAGGTAACAACGACAGCAACAAGCAGGCTGGGGTGACACCCCATGCGCCCAGAGGCCTTTTTCTCCCCATCCCACCTTCTTTACTCTAGCCTAAGAAGGAAGATCACTCAGATTCCAGGAACCTGATAAGGCTGCATTTTCTAGAAATGGAGACGAGAATGTTTAAATAAACCCATAAAGAACAAACATTCTCCCCACTCTTGTTCCTCTGGCTGGCTTGATGGATTTTTGCCCCATTGAGGTACAAGTTCCCAGATGTATATCTGTTCAATGGTGCAAGTCAAACGGGGCAAGCCTTCAGTTTGCTTCGGTTCCAGGACAGTCATAGTAACCAGCCAGAGGGAAGGAGAGACTGCCAAGAAGTCCACCCCAGCTTCCCATCGTTCAGTACTGGTGTTTGGAGCTAAAGCCTTAATCAAAGGGAAAGCCTTAAATTTATACCTTGATATATCCTTTCTTGCCTGGGATTACGTTTCTCTCAGTAAACTTAGAAGGAAAATAGTCAGATATTAGTGTGCCTTACTCACGTACCATCTGTTATCAACCCAATTAAGCCCGTATTGCTTATACAATAAAAACATACTTTCAAGGTAAAAGAGAATTACTACTCATTTAATAAAAAAAGCAAACCCATTGCCTTTGAGTTGAATCCAACTCATAGTGACCCTATAGGTCAGACCAGAACTGCCCTGTAGGGTTTCTGTGGAGTGGCTGGTGGGTTCGAACTGCTGACCTTTTGGTTAGCAGCTGAGCTTTTAACGGCCTGCACCACCGCTGCACATTAAGGGAGTGATTAATGCTGCTCATTTGAGTTATCCAGCCAGAAACCCAGGGAAATCTGCTACCTACTGGCTATTGCTGGTCTGTAGTTCACTTGGCAATTTTTCAATTAGATAGATTTAATGAAGATGTTATACAAAGAAACAGATGGTGCATCCCACTGCGGGAGTGAAGAGAAGTTTCAGTGCTGAGGGGTGGAATCGGTGCCAATGAGCCAAGGAGCATGAAAAATGGGATAACAAGGGGGTAGGAAGATGTGCTTTAGTCAGAAGGTGGTCAAAGTACCTCCTGTACAGTCACCGCCCCTCTGTCAGTGGAGACTTGCATGTTGTTATCATGCTGAACAGGTTTCAGCAGAGCTTCCAGACTAAGATGGAGTAGGAAGAAAGGGCTGGTGATCACCTCCAAAAACCAGCCGGTAACAATCCTGTGGATCACAATGGTCCAATCTGTAACTGATCATGCAGATGGAGCAGGGCTGGACAGCATTTCATTCCATTGCGCATGGGGGTCGCCTGAGCTGAGGCCGACTTGACAGCAGCTAACAAATAGTCATGTATGTAACAAATATTACATACAAGAAAAACTCAAGCTCTGAGCTCGCAAATAATTGTCTCGAAAGTAATGACTCTATAGAAGGCAGAGCCTGTCATTTAAACACAACCCAAACACTGAACCAACTACCGCTCTTTTGATACTAAAGGCCCAAAATTCTATAATAAAATTCTAACAGATATTTGTCCTAAACAAATACAAGCGCTTCATACCCATATCCTAGATTGCTTTTCTCAAGTGCAAAATTTATAAAATACCTCAACTATCATGAAACACTGCAACAAAGGAAATGATGTCTGGTCACTTTCACTGTTTCAGCAGCATGAATCTAAGACTATGGTGTCTCTCTTTCCCTCCCACTCCTCCCTCACCACCCCTCACCCACACCTTCACATTTACATCTGAGGAAGCTTAGATGGAGGTGGAGGCTGAGAATGTGAAATTACTTGAAGGCCTGAAGTTTCTGCCTCTTCTTTTTAATGTGTTTACTACTTTAAATTTTGGATCTTTGTTTTAGGAAGCAACTGATGAAAAATCTTTACCTTCTCCCAGAAATCTGGTAAGTAATGAGTTTCTTCTCCTCCATCCTCCCTATCTTCTAATCCACCCCGTCTCGGGGGTATACTGTATGGCGGTTGCCTTTAGTGAACCTCATAGTGTGACCCCATGATCTTTCATTGAGCCCATTTGGCTGCTTGAGTGACTGGATGTAGAGAAGAGAAATGCTGTTTGTTTTCCCCCCATGCTCTACCACCTGTCCTGTCATTAACTATCTGGTAGGCATTACAGCGACCTCTTCACAGTGTTAACAAAGATGTCACTTTATGGACTGAGGTGCGCTTGACCCAAGCCGTGGTGTTTTCAGTCACCTCAGATTAAGTAAGTATGGTGAAAGGATACAACCCTGATGCACACTTCTCCTGATTTTAAACCATGCAGTATCCTTTTGTTCTGTTCAACTGTCTCTTCTTTCAAATTTCCCAAGATACAAGAAGAGAAAAATAGCAAAATTTGTCCCTGATTCAAGTCCTCTTTGAAAAGTGATATTAAGAATATTAAATCATTTGGTAAGTAGAAATGAAATATGATACTTTTCATCACCTGCAAGATATATCTCTCAAAAATAAAAGTATACCTAACTTGACTCTTGAGCTAACTTGAAAATTTTACACAGACTATTTTAATTCTCAATTTCCAATGTCATGGCTTAATCAAAATATCTTTACTTTATTACTAGGTACAGAAAAAGAAGAAAAAAGGGATTTGTTTGACTGTCAGGACAAAGAGACAAAAGGGGAACTGCCTCTCCTCCAATCTCCTGCTGCTGTTGTTCTGAGCTGCCATTGAGTCAGCTCTGACTCATGGCGACCTTATGTGTAACAGAAAGAAATGTTGTCCTATCCTCTGCGATCTTTATGATCCTCGGTATGTTCAAGTCCACTGTTGTGGCCATTGTGTCCGTCCATCTCATTGAAGGGTTCCTTCCTTTTTGCTGACCCTCTACTTTACTAAACATGATGTCTTTTTCTAGCAATTGGTCTTACCTGATGGTGCAGCCAAAGTAAGAGAGCCAAAGTCTTGCTATCCTTGCTTGTGAGGAGCATTCTGGTTGCATTTCATCTAAGACTGACTTGTTCATTCTTCTGGCAGTCCATAGTATGTTCAATATTCATTGCCAATACTACAGTTCAAATGCATCGATTCTTATTCTGTCTTCTTTTTTCGTTGTCCAGCTTTCGCATGCATATGACGCAACTGAAAAGACTTACAGGTCCCCAAATAAAGGAGTTCTATGACCTGAGGCTTCCTTCTTGGTATGGATGTGGTTGAAAATGCATAGGAAGTTATGGTCATTCTCTCTTCTTGAGTGGGTTGCTCATGGGCCCCTTATTTAGTTGCTTAACTGTACTTTGGAGAAAGTTTTAGCATATAATAGGATCTCAGGATCTCAGCAAGTCAGAAGTGCAATAACAGAGTCCTATCTCCTGACCTCAGCCCAGTTTTCTTACAGTGCTTCCTCCCGCCCCCATGCCCCCCGCCACACCACCAACCACTGTTAGCCAGAACAAGAAGAGCTTCCCCTAAGGCAGGATGCCTCCCTACACACTTGGGAAGAAAAGATTTGCCAATAGTGGAAATCAAAATATTTTTGTAGCCAGTATGGAATTATCTTTATCCATTGAACCTTTTAAGACAAAGCATGCTTCTTAACAAGTCTTGTGCTTCCCTTCTTCAGTGTGGGGGAGAAAACATAACATTATACTGTAAAATCTCCATACACCAGCTGACAACTGCTGCATCTTTTTCTTGCCAGCTCCCACATATATGTAATTATTGACAGAACTTTTACACTGATTTTTCTCCAACATTTGCATAGTATGTAATAATCCCTTGTAGTTATTTTATTAAATAATTTATAATGCAAGATGTATCCTCAATGGTCCAATGCATTTGGTGTGTATAACACTCAATAAAGTGTCTCTTAAATCTACTAGTTTCTGTTTGTCTCCAAGATCAGATATTGACAGTCACCACATTTGCTGCTTATTGATGTTACTCGAGAGGCATCGGTGGTTCAGTGGTAGAATCCTCGCCTTCCGTGATGGAGATCCAGGTTCAAATCCTGGCCAAGGCACCTCATGTACAGCCACCACCCATTTGTCAGTGTTGCTGAACAGGTTTGAGTGGAGCTTCCAGACTAAGAGACTGAAAAGAAAGGCCTGATAATCTACTTCTGAAAATCAGCCAGTGAAAACCTTGTGGCTCACAATGGTCTGATCTGCAACTTATCATGGGGATGGCACAGAGCCCGGCAGTGTTTTGTTCCATTGTGCATGGGGTTGCCATGAGTTGGGGACTGACTGGACAACAACTAACAACAACAATTGATGTGACTACTAACATAAGCAATAGGACAATAATCAGAATGCTTTATGTTATCTCCAAGTGGAGAGGAAAAAGGGCAGAGTTTTCAGTGCCATAAGGAGAAGTCTAAACAGGATAAAGCTATGTAAAGTATGGTTTTTCATTTCCCTCTGAGTTATGTGGCATAGGTAAAGCATTCTAAGGTGAAACGGCTGTTGTTGACACAAGCTGATAATAAAAAGTAAAGTGAGAGGTGGGGTCTTGCAAGTGGTCATCTAAGGCATGACAAGTGGTCTGTATTCACCTGGAGCAACAGAGTTAGAAGGAGAGTCAAGACTAGGAGGAGGATATACAATGTGTGGCTAATTGCCTCCATGAAAAACTGCCTCCTTGGCTATGAGGCCAGAAGAATTGGATGGTGCCCAGCTACCATTACTAAATACTTTGATTAAAGATTCTATAGAAGAATTTGATCACAAGGAGGAAAGCACAGAACAGAATTTCAAATTCTCATGCACTCTAGCCTTTCTGGATCCATGGAGGGTGGATGAAGCCCCGAAGCTATTGTCCTGAGATAATCTTTAAACCTTAAACCAGAAATATCCCCTGAAATCTTCTTAAAACTTAATAATAGCTTAGTTTACTAGTAAAAAATGCCTGCCTTGAGCATTATGTTCTTTTAAGAACTATGCATATAGGGATCAAAGTGACAACAGCAACTCGAAAGAATAGACGGGAACCTTAGGAACCAGTGAGTTTATGTTAATGGGGGAGAAACAACTCAGAAAAGGAGAGTGAGTGTGGTGGGGCAACTCGAAGAATGTAGTCGATGTCATTGAATTGTTCATGTAGAAATGATTGAATTGGTTTCTGTTTTGCTATGCATATTCTCAACAACAACAAAATAATTTTTTTTAAAATAATTAGAAAAAAGTAAGCAAGAGTTGGAGTCAGGGGAAGATTTTATCACAAAATGTGTTTAGGGAATGTGGGATGGGTGGGGAACACATAAGAGATGTCATTTGTCACTAACATTTTGTTGCAGGGGATAAAATCAAGAACATGATAATTTCCAAATCACATTAAAATGATAAAACTTTCTCAATTTGTCTGAGTATGCATATCCCTTTTTGTACTCTTGATTTCTTAACCGAAATTCAATGTCACATTCTTCTCACTGTTGCTTCTTGGGAAAATTATGGCTAACTACTTTTTCCATTCATGCATTTGATATATTCAGCAACACATGTTGAAAGAACTGCAGAAAATTAAGACCAGCATTGTTCCTGCTCGCTCTTCATTTCCTCCCTTTTCTTATCTCTTCCCTGACTCAGTCGCTTTTCTTGTTCTCTCAGTTGCCATGGTCTCGTCAATCAGGAAGTAACTGTGTGTTTTATGATTTAATTCATCTGTATACTTTAATCCTCTGAAAATTAAATAAGTCAATGAAAGAAAAAAAAGAAAAATCACAGCCCAAACAAGGCAGATATCCAAGCAAGTAAAATAAGTTGAATAAAACTATAGACTCGGTTTTAGGAAATGTCTTTTGTTACCTACTCCTGAGGGGAAAATTACTTCACCTCTACGTGTCTCACTTGTCCATTTATAAAACAAAGTGTGGTGTTTGTGCATGTTTATGTTTTTTAAAAAAATTCATAATAAATATAATCATGAACCTTGTATTTGCCGTTTACAATGTAAATAACTGTGGTTGATCCTCAGGTGTTGTCATTCTCCCCATTAAACAGATGAGCAGACTGAGGTTACAGAGATTACGATTACGCTGGGGCCACGTGGTTAGGAACGGCTCGCTAGTGCTGGAACTCACTTCTTTGAGTTCTTCCTGGGCTCTCTTTAGTCCATTATACTGCTTCTAAGGTGTGATTATTAATCACCAAGTGCCCTCGTATTCCTGAGGGATCAAAATTTACTTTTTAACCCAGTAGGTTACATTAGCTCAGTTGAGGGGTGGTCTCCCTAAGCTTGTGTCGCTCAGCACTGTGTCGACTCATGGGACTCAGATTTCTTCCTCAGTTTCCACTAAACAAACACAGCTCCACTCAAGACATTTATGTGATAAAAAATGTAAATTGACAGTTTGGAAAGAGAGAGGGATTTATTTGGCAGCTTTGACAAAATCACCTGTTGGGTGGACCTGAAACAAGCCCTGGCCCGTGCTGGGAGCCAGGCTCCAGCCCCGAGCCACATGGCCATCCCTCTCCTTTCTTTCTCTCTCCCTTCTCCCAGCCCATCTTCCAAGTGCTATCTATTCAGTTCTCCCACTGAGAAATTTAACCATCTCTTTTGCCTCCTTGGCTCCATGCCTCTACTCACACCATGCTTGCCTTCCACTTAAAGTAGCTTAATCAAGGTGTTCCCTTAAAGATCGTTCTCTCTCTCAGAGGAATTCTGGTCCCTGCTCTGAAGAAATGAGTGTTTTACCCCATTCCACCAGGTTAAGGCTCTGGGCTAACAGTGACTCTATCTGGCTGAGCCGTTAGCACCCGTCCTCTGTCTCTGATCCCATCTCCAATTCTTCTAATGAAGATCTCCAAAAGCCATCCTAGCAGTATATTAAAATATCCTCTGGATATCCAACAAATATCCAACTCTTGTTGGAGTGTTATCTACTGTGCTCCTGAAGGGCATCTCTGTACTGACAAACTCTCCCTTGTCCAGCGTTCCATTCTGTCTTGTTTGGTTCACTCCCAGGAAAGCTCTCTGGTTCCTCTTGGTACACGTTGCCAGGCCCTGTAGCTATTGTGGCATATAATTCCTTTCCTCCCTTAGCAGGCATGCACTTCCACAGTTGGGTCAAGCTGAGATTTGACCTTAGTTATTGGTCTGTTGTCTGGAGGTGAGGAGGGCATAGATCTTGAGGAGGGCAGGCATTGTCTTCCAAGGCACCTGCCTCATTCCAGGATTTTGCATAGCTTCAAACAAGGCGGGGGGGGGGGGGGGGCGGTGGGGTGGGGTGGGGGGGTGGGGTAGGATGGGGATGAAAGAACCTTCTATCTTCCAACAAAAGGCAAAGGGCAAGAGGGTTCAGGGGAATCCACCCAGATGCTGCATCTCAAGTTTCAGAGCCCCACTCCTTCCCTATCAGGGACTTGACCTTGTAGGAAACCTGCCTCTTGCTGAGGGCTTGGCCTTCTTTGAAGGCCTGTCACTCTTACAATGAAGTCCTGTCCCTGATCTTCAGCTTTTCTGCCCTGTGTATGGAAGTGATTGAGGTCATAGGGGTTGGAGGGTCTCTTTAATGTGATTCTCACGTTCACTTTAAATTGTGATTAACCAACCTGTCCCTGCCATTTTCTTTCTTCAGTATATCGATCGCACTGAGTAACAGGTACATGATTCCATTCTGCTTGTATATTCTGTTTCCCTTCACACCTTTCAGATGCCAGAGATACCGCCCTGGGTGTACCCCTTCTACCTGCATTCCATTCCAGCTCCCTGCATGTGAGTGCTTTACCTTCTCGGGGGATCACTGATATCTTCCTGGCCAACAGGGATGCATCCTCATTGCCACGAGACCAGGCTCACCCATCTCCAGTGACCAGCTCTTACCGTCCACTTCCTAGGACACTCCTGGTACCAGCTGCCTTAGGTTGGCTTTCCTATAAGCAGAACTAGAAACAAAATTTGGGCCCATGTGATTTATTAAAGAAGTACACTTCAGGGAAGACCTGGAGGGGGTAGGAGAGAAGCAGGATAAGGCAAAGGAAACAGCTGAGCAAGGCTGTGGTGTCAGGTAAAGTCTAAACTTGACCTGAATCAATGTGAGGATGGGAGCCCTTGGAACATAGATTCCACTGCAGAGTTGTCCTGCCTTTAACACAAAGGGGTCAGGGTTTGCACCTCTATATCAGTCCCATTTCAGTATTGCGTCTAGAACAATGTGAACTACCTGTGCCTTGAAGTCAGGGAGAATTCAGTCCTAATTAAGCTTTCTCTTCTTCCTAGGCCTTTGATCCTGGCAAATTGCTTACCCTTTCTAAACCTCAGCTACCTTATTGGAAAAATAAAACAGAAAACCAAACCACTGCCATTGAGTCAGTTCCGACTCACGGTGACCATAGGGCTATCTTGGCTGTAATCTTTATGGAAGAAGTTCACCAGGCCTTTCTTCTGCTATGCTACTGTGTGGATTTGAATCACCAACTTTTAGGTTAGGAGTTCAGCTCGAACCATTTGCGCCATTCAGGGACAGTTCACTGGAAATATAGGGAGGTTAATTTCTATTTCAAAAAATTGTTATGAGAACTAAAGTCGACTAACACATATCAGGTACTTGTGGGTGGTAATTTTATTAGTGCTATAGTGAGCATTAAAAAATTTTGATATCGATTCCTGATTCTCTGGTTCTGTCCCAACACACTTACTATCATTTGATTTGGGACAAGTTAGTTCATCTTTTTAAACACCTACAAAATGGGTCAATGCTCCCTTCCTACAAATCCTACAAGATTATTGTAGCCCTCAAAAGTACAAATAAATGCACACATGAGAGTACTTTTAAAACTAAGTATCATTAATATCTGATATTTTGTTAGTCTCTACAATGTTTCACTATTGACAGGCAAATCCATCCATTTTTCTAAGGATTCAAAAATCATTAGCATATTCATTTCATACAAACTGCTCTTTGAGAATTAAAGCTTACAAAGCTTAATTAATCTTTTATTTTTTTGTTCGTATGCTGCCATATCATATGAATAAAACTAAGAAAGGGAAGTATAGTGTAGATTCTGGTATACAATACTGAAAGAGGCTGGATCTCTATCTGAAGAAATAAACAATGCTTTATATCTCAATTTTAGATCAAGGTAAATTTAATCTTATTTTCTTTGAGTAAATTCATAGTCCAGCTACAACTCATTAACTCTTAAATGATCCTGTCTGAAATACTGTTGGAACAATTTCTAATATATTTTATCAGTGATAAATAAAAAGAATCTTTTTAGTTTATTTTCTCTTCTGTTTTTTTAATAAGGCAAATATGACACAGAAAATATAAATTGCTATATCATAATACCTACAAAAAATGAATGTCTATTGTTAAGCATTGATACATTTGTGCCTGAATACTCAGTCCTACATCTTAAAAAATGTTTTTGTTCTAAATTAGAATCTTAAAAAAGAATATCACCTTTTCTTACATTTTCTTTTGCTTTATTATTAAGCCGTAAGTCATTTCTTGAACTATGGTTTACTTATTTGATTGACACCAAAGGTAATGGCAGAAGCTCCACAAGTATTTAAAAATAACATTGGCAGAGTGACATCAGCAAAAATAACAGAATAAGGACTACTGAAAATTATGTCCTCCATTAAAAAAAAAAAAAAAAAGGTTGTCAGAGTCAACTTTTTCAGAACTCTGGAAATTAACCAAAGGCCTGCAGTAATCCAGTCGCATTTATTCAAGAAACAGCTGAATCTCAATAAGAAAAGCAAACTTTGTGGCAGCTTAACTTGCTCTATTTCTACCTTGTCCTACTCAACTTTGCAGCAGCCTTGAAAACCAATAGCCTGGCAACCACCCAAGGGAACAGAGCAGGGTTGGAGCACCATCAAAATCTCATTATTAGAAAACTGTTATTACTTGGCCTGTCTGGTAGTTCTCTGGAAGATCCCACTTGTAAGGCTGTCTTTATTTAACCTCATGACTCATAACTAGCCTAGTGTGAAAAGCCGTTTCTCTCACTTTGTCAAAAACAATTAGAGGCAGTTGTTGATGATTTCAGCTGCCTGAGGTGGTAAATAACTTTTGAGGGTAAACAGAAGGCTAACCAAAAGGCTTGAAAAGAAAAGCCTGGCAATGGCGGTTCCACCGGGGCTTTGGCCAGCTCCAATATACTTCTAAGAATCTACAAAAACATGTACATGTAGGTGTTTGTGCATCCCTAGGACTGTGTGCATGCTCAGGAATGACCTGAGGAGGTATTAAGCTCTCGCCTCTGACAGAGAAGGAAATGCAAGCAGGAGGCGAAGGCTAAGACAGAGTTGTCAACAGCCTGGCTTAGTGTTGAAGGCTTGTCCAACGCACACAGAATCCCTTGGCGAAGACTTGGAGAATTATTGGTTGTGGTTGCTATGAGTTGGAACTGACTTGATAGCACACAACAACAACAAAAAGCTAATGAAGCAGAGACTACAGTGACCATACATGACAAAGAAACAAACTTTACAGAATTGGCTCAAAAAAGTCACTAAACCAACAACCAACAACAGCAAAAACAAACCCTGCGGAAAAAGGAGAATCTGATTTCGAGAGGTACCACATTATATTATTTTAAGTGTCCAGGACTTAACAACAAAAATTATGAGAAGTGCAAAGAAACAAGAAAATATGATGTATATGCAGGAAAAAGAGCAGTTAACAGAAATTGTTCCTGAAGAAGTATAGATGTTGGAGTTACTAGACAAAGGCCTTAAATCAGCTATTTTAAATATGTTTAAAGAACTAAAGGAAACCACATCTAAAGAACTAATGAAAAGTGTGAAAATGATGTCTCACCAAATTAAAAAAAATAAATAAGGAGAGATAGAAATTATATACGTACTAGAAATTCTAGAGTTGAAAAATTCACTAGGGGGACTCTCTTAGTCATCTACTGCTGCCATAACAGAAATACCACAAGTGGATGGCTTTAACAAAGAGAAATTTATTTCCTCACAATAAAGTAGGCTAAAAGCCCAAATTCAAGGCATCGGCTCCAATGGAAGGCTTTCTTTCTTTGTCGGCCCTGGAAGAAGGTCCTTGTCCTCAGTCTTACCATGGTTGAAGAGCTTCTCAGGCACAAAGACCCCGGGTTCAAAGGACGCACTCTCTTCCTGTTGCTGCTTTCTTGGTGGTATGAGGTCCCCCACTCTCTGTTTGCTTCCCTTTCCTTTTATCTTTTGAGAGATAAAAGGTGGGGCACGCCATACCCTCGGGAAACTCCCTTTACCCTGGATCAGGGAGGTGACATGAGTAAGGGTGGTGTTTCAATCTCACCCTAATCCTCTCAACATAAAATTACCATCACAAAATGGAGGACAACTACACAATACTGGGAATCATGGCCTAACCGAGTTGATACATATTTTTGAGGGGACACAATTCATTCCATGACAGGGACTCAACAATAGATTTGGGTAGGCAGAAAAAAAAAAATCAAGTAACTTGAGGACAGGTCAATTGAGATTATTCAGTCTGAAGAACAGAAAGAAAAATGAAAGAAGAAAAATGAGCAGGGCCTCAGGTATCTGTGGGACACCAACATATATATAATGGGAGTCCCAGATGGAGAGGAGAGAGAAAGGGCAGAAATACCGTTTGAAGAAATAATGGATGAAAACTTCCCAAATGAGATGAAAAACATCAATCCACTCATCTAAGAAGTTCAATTACATGTAGAATAAAAATAACACTAGAAAATATTTAACTTTTTTTGGAATTTAGTACTTTAGTTTTATAACTGTGTACATCAAAGTTTTATTTTTTTTTCCCCTAAGGAACTCTTAATTTGTAATTGAGTTGTTTTATTCTTTTTGTTTTTAGCATCTCACTCATTGGGGATAAATTATATTCTGATAGTGTATAGAGAGACAGGAAAAGGATATAAAATGTTAGATGTGTCTAATGTTTACAGCTAAATTTGGTGGTGGAGGGTAGGCATGAAAAGAAATAGAAAAAAATGTCAATCTTCAAAACCTGTGTAATATTAATGGTACAAAATAAAAGTAAATAAAAGCACAAGTGTGCATACACATACCATCGTCGTTAAAGATCTAAGATAAATCTGGGTTCAAGTTTGGATCTGTTATAGATATATATATATATATATAAAATCACATATATCAAATAAATAAATTTATGGACCATATCTCATTTGCTTAACACTGTTGATACCAAAATTAGAGTCATAACCTAGAAACTCAATATTTTGCTTAAAGTTTTAAAAGCCCCTTTATTAGGATACTTAATTTCAATGGTAGTAAGCTTAAGGTAACTCAAAATTAGAAATATTTATATTATGCTGCAAGACTGCTATTTAAAAAAAAGGTTCATAAATCTATACAGTTCAGGACAAGAGTAATGAGCTAAAATCCATAAACTGCCTTGGAAAGGTGTCATTAAAAATGAGATAAGTCATATAAAAATAATTTTTTAAAATTATAAACAATGTTTACAGAAGTTAGGTCATTTATTTTTAGTTTTTATTAATCAATCCAAGAGACAGTCATTTGAACAGAACAAGAGGATAGTGTGAAGTTTAAAATCAGTGAAGGTGTGTGTCAGGGTTGTATCCTTTCACCATATTTATTTAATCTGTATGCTGAGCAAATCTGAGAAGCTGGACTATATGAAGAACAACATGGCTTCAGGATTGGAGAAAGACTCGTTAACAATCACTGATATGCAGATGACATAACTTTGCTTGATGAAAGTGAAGAGATTTTGAGGCACTTACTGATGAAGATCACTGACTACAGCCTTCAGTATGGATTACACCTCAACATAAAACAAAACTCACACCTGGACCAATAAGCAACATCATGATAAACGGAGAAAATATTGAAGTTGTCAAGTTGCCCATGAAAGCAGCAGTCAAGAAATCAAATGACATGTTGCATTGGACAAATCTGCTGCAAAAGCCCTCTTTAAAGTGTTCAAAAGCAAAGATGTCATTTTGAGGTCTAAGGTGTGCCTCACCCAAGCCATGGTGTTTTTAATCGCCTCATATGCATGGGAAAGCTGGACAATGAATAAGAAAGACCAAAGAAGAATTGACGCCTTTGACTTACGGTGTTGGCAAAGAATCTTGAAAATACCATGGACTGCCACCGAAGAACAAACAAATGTGTCTTGGAAGAAGTACAGCCAGAATGCTCCTTAGAACGGAGGATGGTGGGACTTCATCTCACGTACTTTGGATGTGTTATCAGGAGGGACCAGTCCCTGGAGAAGGACATCATGGCTGGCAAAGTAGAGGGTCAAGGAAAGGAGGAAGACCCTTGACGAGATGGATTGACAAAGTGGATGCAACAATGGGCCCAAGAATAACATCAATTGTGAGGATGGTGTAGGACCAGGCAGTGTTTTGTTCTGTTGTGCATAGGTTGCAATGAGTTGGAACTGACTCGACAGCACCTAAAATAATAGTAGCAATGATCAAAGTTAACTTTTTTTTCCAACAAAAAATTAAAAGTAGTCGAGAATACAGTGGAGTACCTTTTTTTTTTTAAGTTTAACTACTTATTTTAAGATGAATTCAAATGTAAAGAACAATTACAAGAATAGTATGTCTTACACTCCTAGGGCTGCCATAACAAATATCACAATATGGTGGCTTTAAAGAACAGAAATTTATTTTCTCAGAGTTCTGGAGGTTAGAAAATCTGAATTCAGGGAGTAGGCAGGGCCATGCACACTCTCCCTGTTGGCTCTAGGGGAAGATTTTTTCTTGTTTCCTTTAGTTCCTGGTATTCCTGGGCATTTCTTGGCATTCTTTGGCTTGTGGACAGATCCTCACATGGTGTCTTCCCCCATATGTGATTCTGTTTATATGTTTGTCCTTGTGATGGCTAAGGTTGTATGTCAACTTGGATGGGCCATGATTCTCAGTGGTTTCACAGTTATGTAATGATGTAATCAACTCCAGAATGAGATCTGCTATGAGCAGCCAATCAGTTGAAAGGGAATTTCCTTGGGGTGTGGCCTGTCTCCAGTATATAAATGGATGTTCCAGCAAGGCTCTTATTCTGGATCCTGAGTCTGGCTCATCATCATCTGACTTTCAGTTCTTGGGACTTGAACTAGCAGCCTACCTGCTGATCTTGTGATTCCTCAGCCTCTGCAGCCTGTGAGCCAGCAGCCTGCCATCTGACCTGCTAATTTTTGGTTCGTCAGCCCATGCAGCTATGTGAGTCAGGAGAAGCCTCCAGCTTGATGCCTGACCCACGGACTTGGGACTTGCCAGCCCCAAGTTGAGCAATTTCCTTGAGATTTATCTCTCTTTCTCTTTCTATATGCTTCACTGTTTTGCTTCTCTAGAGAACCCAGCCTAAGACAGCCCTTCTCTTTTATAAGGTGCCACTCAGAAAGGATTAGAATTAGGACCCACCCTAACTTAATATAACTTCATTACTTCACTGACAACATCTGAAAAGAAAAATCCTATTCCCCCAAGTAAGGTCACAGTAACTGGTACAGGGCTTAGTATATATCTTTCAGGGGGACACAATTCAGTCCATTAGCTACTATAAGGGTTCCTGTACACCTTTTACTAAATTTTCCCAGTTGTAAACAGTTTGGAAAATTTGCTTTCTCATTCTCTCTCTGTCTGTGTCTCTGTCACTTGGTCTCTGTGTCTCTGTAAGAGATTATTTCATAGACACAAAAATACATACACACATATTACATTTCTGTAGTTTTCTTTCTTGAATCTATCGAGAATAAATTACAAACACAATGGCCTAAATATTCTGGTGAATATTTCTTAAAACAAAAAAAAACCCAAAAAACAAAACCAAACCCACTGCAGTTGAGTCAATTCTGACTCATAGAAAATACAAGGATACTATTCCAGGTAATCAGAGCACCACCGTTTATATCATGAAATTGACGTTGATACATCACTGCCATCTGATCCACAGGCCCCATTTACATTTTGCCAACCTTCTCAGTAACTCCACTGACAGAAAACATGTTCCATGGGTCCAGGATTGCATCCGGGATTATGTGCTCCTTTCGTTTGTCAACCCTTCAGTCTCCTGCGACTTGAAGAAGTTCCTCAGTCTTTCCTTGCCTTCCTTGAATTTGACGTTTTTGCTGAGTGCAGACCAGTTATTTTACAGAGTAGTCTTTAATTTTGATTGATTTGATTATAATTTTAAAAAATTAACAGCAGAAAGGAATTTCAAAATAATATAAATTAATCAGCAGTCTCCTGTCCTATATCTGTCACCTCAGTGACACAGTTTAAGTGAGAAAAAAATACCCCCCTTGCACCTCTGGGAGAGAATGAGACAGAGGGCAGAAATAAAAAGAGGGAGGGAAGGTAAGAGAAAATTAAATCAACGAGATTTTTAGGACAACTCACTTTTCCATAGCCACAACCTTTTTCTTTAACTCATAAAAATCTCAGAAATTTTAAATCCTAGATACAATTCAAAAAGCAGAATTGCTGGCTGTGTGTAAACAGGCCACCCTAGTAACAGTCTAATGTATCTAGGTATCTGATGTTTCTGTCCAGACATGAAATTGTAGCTTCATCTTTGTATATTGTATTGCCTGAAGCATTTGCAAAGCCAAACTATGAATATCTTTGTCACCCAATTTTCCCCATCAAACAAAACAAAACAAAACAAAACAAAAACCGAGCCCCATCAAACAGTTTCATCTTATTAGATTCATCCCTTCTTTCTCCATTGTCTGATTTCCAGCTGCTAGTTTTTTTTTAGTTTAGTAGTTGAGCTGTTCGTCTTTCAGTTATTTTGTGACTGTAGTACCCATTCTATTAGCATTTATTTTGTTACTTCTCAGTAAATATAGTTCAACCAACAAGTAAACTTTTCTTCCATGCAAACATTGAAATTCATAATCATAAATAATATTTTCTGGAAGAAATCTCCAGACTGCGAATTTCTCAGAGCAAAGCACAGGTATGCATTTGAACAGTGACATTATCAATATTCGTGTTTTATTATTTCTAAAAATTATACAGTGATTTGATCAATTTGTCAATGATTCACTAGATTTCCATTTTTTCCATGGATCCTATGGTTTGTGATACCTTGCTCACTGGTTTTGGTTCACCAAGATTTTATAAAGCTCTTTGAAGTATTAGCTCTGAAAGAAAGGGAATTTTTACAGCCAGAATTCAATTTTAATTCACCTAAAAGGGTATAAAGATGAACTCATTTGAAATTTCCCTTGTAACTCATGTTTCTTTTTCTTTTTTCTACAGTGATTTATCATGCAGCTCTATATGCCAAAGAGATGGAATAACACAGCAGGCAAGAACTCCAGGAGGAATTTTATCCAACACTCTCCGTTGTAAAGCAGTTGAAAGGGGTCCACAGAAACTAAGTGTCCAGCTTTCCTGCCACCAGCTCTAAAATCCTTTCTATTGTATTATACATAGTGGGGCTTGCAAATCTTCTTAAAGATCATAGGTTCTGAGGGGGGAAAAAAAAGCATCAGTACAGACTACAGTCTACACATCTTTGACAGAATGAAGACGTTTCTCTCCTTGGGAAGGCTGAACTCTCACTATGAAGGCAGCCTAGAGAGGACTGCTGTAGCAGCCAGTACCTAACAGACGTCACAGCCCAGCTGGTCTCCTGTCCTCAGTCGCCCAGTCTGCTAGCCCTCTCTAGCCTCTCCTCTAAGTAAATATTTAACAAATATTTCATGAATATCCGTTTGAGGACACACCAAATTATGAGCTTGCCCAGAGGGCCCACATGTCTCCATCCGCCCTGCAGTATTTGAAACCACTTCTTACACCAGGGTGCAAAAATAGATTGGGGATGCAATTTTATCTGGCTGTTTAAGAAATGCCAGCACAGCCTTTTTCCACAGACTTTAGCCACATAAATAAATGCAGTGGGTATTTAAAAACTTCATCTGAGAATTTAAAAGCAAGGAAAAGGGACGGGAGACAGTGCAGAATGGGAATGGGGCTCTGATAGAGAACTGCCAGATAAGAGGTGGAAAATTTAATCAAGGTTTTGTTTGTGTGGTTGCAATTAGTTAAACTAACTTATTTACTAACTGCTGGGACTTGCCTCTGCTTCCTTTTGTGTCACGTAGATATGATCTACAAAAGAAGCACGGTCACAATTCAATACAGGAAAAATCCATTCAGGAAATTCACGTTTAGTTTAACATTTATCAACTGCTTCATGGAAACCCTGGTGGCGTAGTGGCTAAGTGCTATGGCTGCTGACCAAAAGGTCAGCAGTTCAAATCCACCAGGTGCTCCTTGGAAACTCTATGGGGCAGTTCTACTCCATCCTATAAGGTCACTATGAGTCGGAATCGACTCAACAGCAATGGGTTTAGTTTTTTGGTTTGATTGCATTATATTACCGAGCACTCTGCTGAGCCCTTTCGTGCGTGTGATCTTATTTAATTCTTATATTCCATTTGAAGAAATATGATTTCTGTTTCATGTGTAACCATTATGCTAATTGCTACAGAGGTGTTAGTGGTTAGGGGTGAGAGAAAGGATGAAAGATAAAAGCCATTTACACACAGACCTGAATATACCTTTGTATTGTTGTTGATAGTTGCTGCTGAGTCAGTTCTGACTCGTAGAGACCTTATGTATAACACAACAAAACATTGCCCAGTCTGGTATCATCTTTATGATCGTTGGTATGTTTGAGCTCATTGTTGCAGCCACTAGACAAATAGATAACTATAACTTTGTATTAGCTACCTATTTATTGCTGCATAATGAATTAATTCAAAACTTAGTGACTTAACACAACAATGATCAGTGTCTATGGATCAAGAATTCAGACAGAGCACAACAGGGATGGCTGCTTATTTCTCCTCCACTGTCTGCGGCCTTGGATGGAAGACTCGAAGCCTAGGGGCTGAGTCACTACAAGGTTTATTCACACAAGTCTGGTCGTTGGTGCTGGCTTTAGGCTATGTATCTGACATAGGCCTGGGCTTCCTCACAACATGGTGGCTGCATTCCAAGGGTAAGCATTAAAACAGAGAGGGAGAAAAGCTGTCTCCTTTCTATGACCTAGCCTCATAAATGACATAGGGTGCCTTTCTCCATACTTCACTGGGCCAGCTGGAACAGTCACAAGATCCTTTCCTGATTCAAGGGGAGGGAACATAGACCCCAACTCAATGGGACAAGAAGTGCCAGTCAAATTGTAAGACCACGTGACATGGGATAACTACATAGGTGCAAACATCATTGGGAAATACGATTTACTACAACCTTACACTCTGGTAAAGACCTTATGATGAGCACCTGGATTTAGTCAATGCCAGAAAAGATGTCTCACATCATCAGAGATTGTTCTTGGCTGAAGAATCAAGGTAGGCTTCATGGAGAAGGCAGTATTTGAGTTTTATCCTGATGGAGCAGGATTTTGATTCATTTATTTACTGAGTGCCTACTTGGTATATGGATGGTGGTATACTAAATGGAGTACACAAGAGAAAATTCTATTTCCAAAGGCACATGCTGGTAGAGACAGGAGCTCAGGACTTCCTCCAGGGGACTATACTACTCACTAGCCCTCTTGGTTCTCTTCTTTTACAGTTGTTGTTAGTTGCTGTTGAATCGGCTCCTCATGGTGACCTTATGTACAAACAGAACAAAACATTGTCCAGTCCTGCACCATCTTCATGACCATTGGTATGTTTGAGTCCGTTGTGGCTAGTGTGTCAATCCATTTCACTGAGGGCTCTCTTCATTTTTGCTGACCCTCTACCAAACATGATGTCTGTTTTTAGTGATTGGTCTTTCCTGATGATGTGTCCAAAGTAAGTGAGCTAAAGTCTCACCATCCTCACTTCCAAGGAGCATTCTGGTTACACCTCTCACTGTTATTGGTCACTAACAGGCTGAAAGCCTACAGTACTGCATATGATCCTGAACCTGACTTCCCTTTTATCTCTGCTCCAGCAAATAACAGGATTCACTAAACAACTTGGGGGCCATGTTAGAAACTGTATTTTGATATCATGGGAGAAAAATTCTATAAAGCACACTGAATGGGATAAAACAACAGTCTGCAGGCCACTGAGTTATTATTTTTTAAATCTTCAATGAAGCCAAAATTATTGTGACATGTGAATTCAAGTATTTAAAATATGTAGAAGCAAGTATATTTATCATCTCCATTTTATTTTATTTCATTCTATCCCATTCTTTATCTCTCCTTCCCCATGTGATTTCACACAGAGCCCAGATCAAAAACATTTACTTGTCGATGAGGAGACATGAAAATCTAAATGACACAAAAGCTAAGTCAAAATGGACCAAAGACCTAAATACAGAATCTAAAACAATAAAGAACAAGGAATTAAAAATAAGGACAACATTAGGGGCCCTAATACATGGCACAAATACAATACAAACCATAACTAACAATGAACAAAAACCAGAAGATAAACTCAATAACTGGACGCTCCTAAAAATTAAACACTTATGCTTATCAAAAGACCTCACTGAAAGAGTAAAAAGAGAACCTATAGACTGGGAAAAAATTTTTTGGCTAAAACGTATCTGACAAAGGTCTAATTTCAAAAATCCAAAGACTACTTCAACACCTCAACAACAAAAAGACAAATAATCCAGTTATAAAATGGGCAAAAGATATGATAGACACTTCACCAAAGAAGACATTTGGGCAGCTAACAGACACATGAGAAAATGTTCTAATCATTAAAAAAAATCATTAGAGAAATGCAAATCAAAACTACAATGAGAAACCATCTCACTCTGAAATTGTTGGCACTAATTAAAAAAACCCAGAAACTAACAAATGTTGGAGAGGCTTCAGGGAGATTGGCACTCATGCATTGCCGATGGGAATGTAAAATGATATAATTATTATGAAAAATGATACAGTGCCTCCTTTAAAAGCTAGAAATAGAAATACCATATGATCCAGCAATCCCACTCCTAGGACTATATCCTTAAGAAATAAGAGTAATCACATGAATAGACATAGGAACACCCATGTTCACTGCAGCATTATTCACAAAAAGCAAAAAGATGGAAACAACCTAGGCGTCCATCAACAGATGAATGGATGAACAAACTGTGGTGCACACACACAATGGAACAATACACATCAATAAAGAGCAATGATGAATTCTCGAACCATCTCACAACATGGATGAATCTGTAGGACATTATGCCGAGTGAAATAAGTCAATCACAGAAGGACAAATATTTATGAGACCACTATTATAAATCCCAAGAAAAGGTTATCACACAGAGAAAAACAATGTTTGATGCTTACAATGGTGGGGAGGGGAAATCGCTAACTAGATAGTAGACAAGTGTTAACTTCGGTGAAGGGAAAGACAACACACAATATAGGGAAAGTCAGCACAACTTGACCAAAACAAGGTCATAGAAGCTCCCTATGCACACTCAAACACCTTAAGGGACCAAGTTAATGGGCTGAGAGCTGGCAACCATGGTCTCAAGGGACAGCTAGCTCAATCGGCATAACATAGTTAATAAAGAAAAAATTTTCTTCAGGTTTTTATTTTAAAATTTATTTTAATGAGGTCTGTACAAAAGGAGGGTAGGGAACATGCAGGGAACACAGGAACATGATGACATGTCCAGGGACACAGCTTTGAAGTGGGAAGGAGGGATAAAAACAAAACAAAACAAAAAGAGGCCAGGGATGGAGCTGGGGTGGGAGAGGGAAGGTGGAGCCACTGTACCTGTATTCCCCCACCCCCAAGAAGCACCTCTAGTCCCTGGATCTCCCCCATTTACGCTGCCCCCCTTAAGATCCCATCTTTTGTTCTGCCTGTGGCTCTAGTGGCTCCTTCCTTTGCTTTCCTAGACTTTTTTTTTGTTTCCCTGACAGATTCTAAGTAGGGGTGATGTAACAAGGCCTGACTCCAAACTCCACCTTATGAAGTTACAACCTTTGCGTTTCCTGTTTCTGCCCCTTCTTAAAACTTGCCTTGGTTCATCTGGGATGGATCCTTTGGTTCCCCTCCTTTCTCTCCTCCCTGCCCCAGAAAGAAAAAGAAAAAAGCACCAACTCCCCAGGGAGGGGCAGCGGAGTAGGGGAAGAGTGAACTGGAAGGAGAGCAAGAAGGCCCAACATGATCTATCTGACACACTCAATGATGGAATGTGGAACGCCAGCAACAGTGATGGCTTGCTCATTTGAGTTGGGGAGTATATCCCCTTCCACCTGGACCTGAGTTCTTGTATTCTCACATGTTTTGTTGATCTTGCAATCACCTTTCCCTATGAGAAAGCCACACTGACTAGCAGGGATCACCAGCCTTAGGGTGACTGGGGGTCTACCAGCAGCTGTGCTATTGGTTACAGAGCTGCTAATATCCTCTTCCAGTTTATCAATGATCATAGCAAAGGTTTTAAAGATGGCTTTAGTGGGTCCAGGGAAAGTGGTAATTCTCAGGACAATTCATTTTAGTGAGGAGCATCTGAGGTCTTAGGAGCTTGCAAGCAGCCATCTAAGATATATCTATTGGTCCCATCTCATACGAGCAAAGGAGAATGAAGAAAACCAAACACACAAGGCAAAGATTAGTCCAAAGGACTGACGGACCACATGAACCACAGCCTCCACCAGCCCGAGCCCAGAAGAATTAGGTGCCCCCAGCTGCCACCACCAACCACTCTGATAGGGATCACAATAGGGGATCCTGGACAGAGCAGGAGAAAAATGTAGAACACGCTTCAAATTCACAAAAAAGACCAGACATACTGGTCTGACAGAGATTGGAGGAACCCCCAATGCTATGGCCACCAGACACCCTGCTAACTCAGAAATGAAGCCACTCCCGAAGTCCACCTATCAGCCAAAGATTAGACAGGCATATAAAATAAACAATAACACACTTGAGGAACGTGCTTCTTAGTGCCATCAAGTATATGAGACCAAATGGGCCGCACCTGCTGAAAAGCAAAGAGGAGAAGGCAGGAAGGGACAGGGAAAATGGATGATTGGACATGGAGAACCCCGGGTGTAAAGGGAAAGGGGGAAATAGCTGACACATTGTGGGGATTGCAACCAATATCACAAAACAATTTGCATATAAATTTTTGAATGAGAAACTAATCTGTGCTGTAAACTTTCACCTAAAGTACAATAAAATTTGAAAGAAATCTAAATGATATTAAAATAACTGATAATTGGACCAAAAGCAGTAGGAATGTCAAAGTCATAATTGTGATTTTTTAAAAATCCCATTAGTTATTCTGTCCCTGAGCAAGTGAAACTTTCAGTGATTCTAGGGCATTTTTTTTCATAACTCCAAGCTTTATATTTTATTACAAAACAGCTTCCTAAAGTAGGATATGCCCCAGATTTATACGTAGTGGTTCAGGGAAGAAGTGTTCATTGTTTTTAAATCCATACACACATAAAATAACTTTTGAAGCTCAGTGTAAATTCTGAATTCAGACATACTGAAACTCAGTATGCCTCTTCTTTGAAAATGAAAAATTGATCATTATTCAATTGTGATTTCTTTCTTCATATATATGAGTAACTTATAACTTTAGGCTTATTTTGAGAGTAGATGATCACCAGATACATTTACATTTGAGGACTTTCTAAAATTTGGTCCTAATAGAGGATCGAGTACTGGTTATTTAAAAACTAAGTGCTTTCAAGAAGTTAAGAAATCCATAAGGCACAGGCACATATTCTTCTAGGTTGGAGAATACATGTTTTAACACAGAAATGGAATGACCTCAAACTCCCGTTTCTATCTTCCACAGCTCATTAGAACTGACTCAGAGATAAAGTTCAAATATGATAACATTTAGATAAATTGAAGCAAATTGAGAGGACTCTCCACTCTGAGAAAGGCCCTACACAGTCTGTTCTGTTATTTTCCTCTGTTTCAGAAGTGGTATTCTTTATTTCACAACAAGCATTAAAAGGACAGGATGATTTACAGTTGTGTCTATAAAGCCCAAGATGTCACATATTTATTCATGTGGTGATCTCTAGGGTAAAATCATGCCATCAAAAGAATATAAGGATCTACAACAAAATTAGCTGACAAGAGCCATAAAATATGAGAAGTTGTGATGAACCAGCAACAGTGACAATACCCACTTGGTATCCACATTCATGTGGGAGAAAGTGGAAAATGGGGCATCTAAGTGACCTGAGAACAAGAGAACCCAAAATCAGAAACAGCAATTCCCTTAGAAAAGCAAAACAATTGGTGGCGGATTCTGCAAATACTGACTCACAGATGAGAGAAAGGGAGAAAGGTGAGTGAAAAGGTCAGTTGGTGCTGAATTATCTTGATCCTATAAATTATCAAAACTTGAAGTCCTGAGCTCACTTCTAGAGCAAACCCCACACTGGGGAGAAATTGCTGAGAGTAGAACCTATGCTGAGGAGGACAAAGACACATGAAGCAAAGAAAAGGGAAGGCCAAGTAAACATGGGAGAGGGGAGTAGAGGAGATGGAACTCAGAAAATATGCCATTAATCTTCATCATTTTATAAAAATTGCAGACAAAGAAACTCTATGAAGCTAGAAAAGGCACTCTGCCTACCTCTGCAGTCAATTTCTATACAATGCTTTTATTGTTATTATGTTATTATTATAAAGAAAGAAAGGAGCAAACCAATGTCCTTAAAACAATAGAAAGCACACCAGAAAAGTGTGTCCAGTGAGTCAATAAAAACAGTTTCCTAATATTTCAATACATAGTAAAATAAATTGCAAAACTGTAGAAATCTTAAAGAATAAGATAAATCGTAATTAGGAAAACTTGAAAATGAAGTGATTGGAGAAAACAAATATTAAAAAAAGTGATATAACTAAAAAATTTAAAAATCATGCAAAATTGAATAAACACAATACAGAATGCCTTAAAAAAGTTATGAGATGGATAGAAATATTTTTAAAACCAAAAAGATTAATATAATTTTCGAGAGATACTGAAGATAAGCAAAAACAAGGTCCAACACACATACAGAAGTCATCAAAGAAATAAGCAATGTAATGGAACAGAATAATAAAATCTGTAATTTAAGAAAACCTTCAGGAAACAAAAAGATTTGACCCTACAAATTGAAAAGGTACCTTGTGTACTTGAGAAAAACTGACCCAGAACTGCCAATACTGAGATATATTCCAGAAACACATAAACATAGTAGATTTTCTTGAATAAATTTTTCCTCATTTGCTGTATGGCTTTAGGACAATTTCCAGAGACTTCCAATCCTCAAGAAGTGGGAAAAAACCCTTTGGGCATCCAGCAAAAGAGACCAAGTCACTAACAAGGCAAAAAATAAAACTGTCACCAGACTTTTCAAGAGCAACACTATATGTCAGAAGATAATGGAAGAATATATTTAAAATACTTACCGGGATACCTGTTGCCTTCGAGTTGATTCCAACTCACAGTGACCCTACAGGGCAGAGTAGAACTGCCCCATACAATATCCAAAGAGTGCCTGGTGGATTCGAACTGCTGACCTTCTGGTTAGCAGCTGTAGCTCTTAACCACTATGCCATCAAGGTTTCTATAAGAATAGAAAATGCCAGACAAGAATTTTTGTATCCAGCCAAACTGACCATTAAGTTTAAGGACTACAGGCTAATGGCTATGAATTCTGGTAATATTGTTCCCATAGAAAATGAAATTTAGACAAAACAAAAGAAGAGATAATGATAGCTATAAGGTGGAGTATAGTACTTAATAATATGATCTAATAATGTATGTTGTAGTACAAATATCAAAACTTGGAAGACTGGTAAGAGTATATAAATGTAGAATAATCTCATTAGTTCTTTTAAGGCATTAACTGGTAGTAAAAGGTATCATGTCAAATTAGACAATGGGGAGCTGAATAGATGGGAAAAGAAGAAGGTATCAGTTAATTTCAATAATGTTTGTAATGGAGGAAAAAATAGAAAATAGCCTCCAAGAAAAGCAAGATGTCATATAAAGGCATTAGCATCAAGATGACCCTGAAAACAAAAATATAAGCCTTCCTAAATTTAAATTACATATGTATCTCACTTTAAGGAAGAAATGAAGAAAAACGTTAAAAAGTTTACCTATGCGGTAAAGGGTGAAATAGGGGGTGGAGGAGGGTAGGACCAGAAGTGAGTCCTTTGTTGAATATGTCTTGTTTTGTAGATTTGGTTTTGTTGTCGTTAGAGGCCATAGAGTCAGCTCCGACTCATAGCGACCCTATGCACAACAGAATGAAACACTGCCCGGTCCTGAGCCATCCTCACAATCGGTGTTATGCTTGAGCTCATTGTTGCAGCCACTGCGTCAATCTACCTCGTTGAGGGTCTTCCTCTTTTCCGCTGACCCTGTACTCTGCCAAGCATGATGTCCTTCTCCAGGGACTGATCCCTCCTGACAACATGTCCAAAGTATCTAAGATGAAGTCTCGCCATCCTTGCTTCTAAGGAGCATTCTGGTTGTACTTCTTCCAAGACAGATTTGTTCATTCTTTTGGCAGTCCATGGTATATTCAATATTCTTTACCAACACCCCAATTCAAAGGTGTCAATTCCTCTTCAGTCTTCCTTATGCCCTGTCCAGGTTTCACATTCACGTGATGCGGTTGAAAATACCATGGCTTGGGTCAGGTGCACCTTAGTCTTCAAGGTGATATCTTTGCTTTTCAACACTTTGAAGAAGTCCTTTCCAGCAGATTTGCCCAATGCAATGCGTCTTTTGATTTCTTGACTGCTGCTTCCATGGGTGTTGATTGTGGATCCAAGTAAAATGAAATCCTTGACAACTTCAATCTTTTCTCCGTTTATCATGATGTTGTTCACTGGTCCAGTTGTGAGGATTTTTGTTTTCTTTATGTTGAGGTGCAATCCATACTGAAGGCTGTGGTCTTTGATCTTCATTAGTAAGTGTTTCAAGTCCTTTTCACTTTCAGCAATCAAGGTTTCATCTGCATAATGCAGGTTGTTAATGAGTCTTCCTCCCATCCTTATGCTCTGTTCTTCTTCATATAGTCCAGCTTCTCGGATTATTTGCAGATTGAATATGTGTGGTGAAAGGATACAACCCTGATGCACACTTTTCCTGACTTTAGACAACTCATTATCCCCTTGTTCTGTCCAAACAACTGCCTCTTGATCTATGTACAGGTACCTCATGAGCACAATTAAGTGTTCTGAAATTCCCATTCTTTGCAATGTTATCCATAATTTGTTATGATCCACAGAGTCGAATGCTTTTGCATAGTCAATAAAACACAGGTAAACATCCTTCTGGTATTTTCTGCTTTCAGCCAGGATCTATCTGACATCAGCAGTAATATCCCTGGTTCCATTTCCTCTTCTGAAACCAGCCTGAATTTCTGTCAGTTCGCTAGCGATACACTGCTGCAGCTGTTTTTGAGTGATCTTCAGCAAAATTTTGCTTGCACGTGATATTAATGATATTGTTCTATGATTTCCGCATTCAGTTGGATCACCTTTCTTGGGAATAGCCATAAATATGGATCCCTTCCAGTCAGTTGGCCAGGAAGCTGTCTTCCATATTTCTTGGCATAGATGAGTGAGCACCTCTAGCACTGCATCCGTTTGTTGAAACATCTAAATTGAAATTCTGTCAATTCCTGGAGCCTTGTTTTTTTGCCAGTGCCTTCAGTGCAGCTTGGACCTGTTCCTTCAGTACCATCAGTTCCTGATCATACGCTACCTCTTGAAATGGTTGAACTTTGACTAGTTCTTCTTGGTATAATGACTCTGAGTACTCCTTCCATCTTCTTTTGATGCTTCCTGTGTCCTTTCATATTTTCCCCATAGAATCCTTCACTATTGCAACTCGAGGCTTGAATAATTTTTTCTTCAGTTCTTTCAGCTTGAGAAACCCCGAGTGTGTTCTTCTCTTTTGGTTTTCTATTTCCAGCTCTTTGCACATGTCATTATAATAATTTGTCTTCTCGAGCCATCCTTTGAAATCTTCTGTGCAGTTCTTTTACTTTATCATTTCTTCCTTTTGCTTTAGCTGCTTGATGTTCATGAGCAAGTTTCAGAGTCTCCTCTGACATCCATCTTGGGCTTTTCTTTCCTTCCCGTCTTTTCAATGACCTCTTGCCTTCTTCACGTATGATGTCCTTGACGTCATTCCACAACTCGTCTGGTCTTTGGTCACTAGTGTTCAACGCGTCAAATCTATTCTTGAGATGGTCTCTAAATTCAGGTGGGATATACTCAAGGTCATATTTCGGCTCTTGTGGACTTGCTCTGATTTTCTTCAGTTTCAGCTTGAACTTGCACATGAGCAACTGGTGGTCTGTTCCACAGTCGGCCTTGTCCTGACTGATGATATTGAACTTTTTCATTGTCTCTTTCTACAGATGTAGTCGATTTGATTCCTGTGAGTTCCATCTGGTGAGGTCCATGTGTATAGTCGCCGTTTATGTTGGTGAAAGAAGGTATTTGCGATGAAGACATCATTGGTCTTGCAAAATTCTATCATTCGATCTCTGACATTGTTTCTATGACCAAGGCCGTATTTTCCAACTACTGATCCTTCTTCTTTGTTTCCAACTTTCATGTTCCAATCACCAGTAATTATCAATGCATCCTGATTGCATGTTCAATCAATTTCAGAGTGATTTGACTCCAGATTTGATTTTGGAACCATGTAAATACTTTATATAATCATAAAACAAAATTAAATAATAATTAAAAAAAAGCATCTCTGGAGTTCAACTTCTGGGATGAAAGCTTGAGCAGCTCTGTGAACCTAATCCCCAGCAAAACAATCAAAGTTCATAAAATCTATTAAAAAATTTTTTTTAAGTCTCTGGAGATTGTCCTATATCCGTACAGCAAATGAAGAAAATTTTATTCAAGAAAATGAGCTAAAACTCAGTCCCAGAACCCAGTGCTGTCCAGTCGATTCTGACTCATAGCAACCCTATAGGACAGAGTAGACCTGCCCCAGAGTTTCCAAGGAATGCCTGGCAGATTTGACCTGCCTGCCGGCCCTTTGGTTAACAGTCGTATCGCTTAACCACTACACCACCAGGGTTTCCTAAAACTCTGTAGGAACAATGAAAGTCTGTGCATTTGAGCCACTATCTATCCCCACCCCCCGTTCTCCCAGCTCAGTAGACATAAGCTCCACTCTGGACATGTATGGCAAAGAAAATGGGGCTTCTTCTGCCCTTAGCTCCCAACCGAGAGGTACAGTATCTCACACAGAGGGGTAGACCATCAGCATTTGTCACCCCCAGCAACTGAAAGATGAAAAGGCTAAATTCCTGGTAAGAGTTGCTGAAAAATGAGGGGCTCCCTTGCTCCATGCAACCTCCTAGCCATGGGACAGAGGCTCTACCCTAGGCATGATAAGCTAAGAATATTAGGGCCTTGACCATCCTTTCCCCAGCCCACTCTCAGAGAAGATCAGAGGCTACCAACCTATCCAGAATCCAGGGTAGAGATTCAGAGAGTTTGCTTAGGGTGAAAGGCAGTCCTTAAGAAAAGATAGCTCCTGGAAGGAGCTGGAAGGAAATAACTGTTTGAAACAGAACGTGGGGAAGTTCAAGACTAAGGGTACTCCCCAAAACAATTGCTCCTTTTAATTAAGAGCAATAAGCTAAGCCATAAGCAAGCTAGTTGAGCAGAGAAAACCAGAGGAAAAGACAGCTAAGAAGATCTCTTCTGGAGTCAGAACAGGCTGACTGCAAAAACTACCTCTCCCAGAATTTAATTGGCTCACACTATTGAACAATTTATGCCCCAGGGCATTGTCAAAAACAATAGAGCAATCAAAAGGTAATTAGTAAAGCCTAACAGGCAGAGATGACCCAAGCCATGGTATTTTCATTTGTTTCATATGCATGCGAAAGCTGGACAATGAATAAGGAAGACCAAAGAATTGACGCCTTTGAATTATGGTGTTGGTGAAGGATAATGACTATACCCTGGGTTGGTAGAAGAACAAACAAATCTGTTCAGAAAAAGTACAGTTAGAATGCCCCTTAGAAGCAAGGATGGTGAAACTTCATCTCATGTACTTTGAACATGCTATCAGAAGGGACCAGTCCCTGAAGAAGGACATTATGCTTGGTAGAGTGTCAGCAAAAAAGAGGAAGACCCTCAATGAGATGGATTGACACAGTGGCTACAAAAATGGGCTCAAACATAATAACAACCACGAGGATGGCACAGGTCTGGGCAGTGTTTCGTTCTGTTGTCCATAGGGTCGCTATGAGTCAGAACCGACTCATTAGTACCTGACAACAATAGAGTGTAATATCAAATGAAGCAGACAGCTTAACAGAGATATCAAGGAAAGTGACAAAGAAAATCTAAAACTGTCATCCTAGGGTGACTACGCACATGTCCAAAGCTATGGCTTCTGAAAAGTGACACCAAAGGCTTCAAACAGTGAAAGAAACAGACTTCACTAAAAGAGCTTAGCCAAGTCACAAACAACAATATACAATAAAACAAGACCTGGTGAGGTGGTGATGTAATCAATATCCGGAGCTGCTACAATATATTACCTAAAATGTCCAGTTTTCAATAAAAATTTATGAGACACGTTGTTATGGATTGAATTGTGCCCCTGAAAAAAGATATGTTGAAATCTTAACCCTTGTACCTATGAATGTGACCTTATATAGGGAAATAGGTTTTTTCTTTTATCAGTTAAGTTAAACGAGGTCCCACTGGAGTAGGGTGGGTCTTAATCTTACTCCCTTGTCAGTGGTGTCGTTTTAAAGGAGAGAACAGACACAGATAGTCACACACCGAAGGAAGGCAGCAGGTAAGGATTCATCTACAAGCCAAGAAATGCCCAGAAATACCTGGGGCCACCAGAAGCTGAAGGAGACAAGAAGAATCTTTCCCTAGAGCCAGCAGAGGGATCATAGTCCTGCCAACAGCTTGAATTTGGACTTCTAGCCTCCAGGAGTGTAAGAAAATAAATTTTTGTTCTTTAAAGCTACTCACTTTGTGGTATTTTGTTATGGCACCCCAGGAAACTAAGACAGAATTTCACTACCAGAGAGTGGAGGTGCTGCACTGACAAAGACCTAAACATGTGGAAATGGCTTTGGAACTAAATAATAAGTAGAGGGTGGAAGAGTTTCATTTGTTTGTTTGCTTTTTAATTTTATTTTTGGTGAAAATGTACACAGCAAAACTTGCTCTCATTCCACAGTTTCTAGACATAATTATCAGTGTCACTGGTTACATTCTTCACATTGTGTCTACGTTCTCATTATTTCTATTCTAGTTGATTTACTTCCATTTACTTAATCTCCCTGCCTCCCTGACCTTTTTATCTATGTTTTAAAATAGCTGTTGACCCTTTGGTCTTATATAGTTTTTTTTTTTTTTAAAGACAATATTCAAGGGTGATAATCTTTACTCTTTGGGCTAAACTGTTACCTAGTTTTAAGGTGTCTTCAAGTGATAGTTTCAATTCATGGTTTGAAGAGCAACTCAGGGCCATAGTTTCACAGACCATTCAATCTCAACAGGTCCAGTAAATCTGTCCACTTTAAGAATTTTAAGTTCTGTTCCACATTTTTCTCCCTTTTTTGTTAGGATTCATCAACTGTGTTCCTGATCAGACCATTCAGTAATGGTAGCCAAACACCATTTAGTTCTTCTGGTCTCAAGGTGGAGGAGGTAGTGGTTCATGTAGGCAAGTAGTCCTGTAGTCCAGTTTCTTCTCTGATTCTTGAGTTTCCTTCTTTCTCTTTTGTTCCAGAAAAATAAAGACTAATAGTTGTATCTTAGATGGTGAGGCTGGAAGAGTTTTGAAGTGCCTAATAGTAAAAACCTAGATTGCCTTGAAGAGATTATTGGTATGAAATAAGGCAAGTCTGATGAAAGCTAAGAAGGAAGTGAGGAGAGCTGTAGAGAAAGCTTCTATCATCATGAACAGAATGTTGTTAGAAATGTGGATGTTAAATGTGCTTTTAGTGAGACCTTATAAGGAAATGATAAACATGTTATTGAACATTGGAGGAAGGGAAATCCTTTTTATAAAGTGGCAAGGAACTTGGCTAAATTATGGCCAATGTTCTGTGGAAGTAGAACTTGGATATTTGGCTAAGGGGGCTTCTAAGCAAAATCTTCAAGGTGCAGCTGGTTTCTCCTTGCTGCTCAAGGAAAGTATATGGTGAGATTTCTGGATAAAGCAAATGCTATCCAATTAGCAAGAAAGTGAATGGAGTGAATGTTGATATACGAACTTTTTATAATATGGACACCAATTAACTCATAGTTACAATGTGTTTTCATACTTATATCCCCAGGTTTCATGTACCCATCAACCCAACGAGTGTACAATGATTGCCTACCAAGTTCCTGGCATTGGAATAACTATAGGAGATAAAAAGCAGAATGAAAATCTCTGTGTGTGAGGAGTTTACAGCCTTGTGGGAAGACAAGCCTTTACATAAATAACTATGGAAATTGAAAGAGGCATGAAAAATTGCTATAGCATCATAATGGACTAAATCCAGCCTGGAGAGAGTTGGGAAAAGCTGTACACAAGAAGCTACATTTATTGGCACTAAGTCCTAAAGAACGAGTAGGAGTTTGCCAGGCGGAGAAGAGGGGAAGAAATTACAATCAGACTGAACAACACATTTAAAGGCATAAAGCAGAGCTTCTCCATGTCTATCAGAAGCACCAGAGGGTGCTTAAAAAAAAATAGATTCATGGGCCCCATATAGATATTTGGAGTCAGAATCTTTGTGGGTGGGTTCTGAGAATCCATATTTCAGCAAGCATTCACTTATGTATTCTAACATTTAAGAACCATTGGCATGGAGAAATGAAAGTTCTTAGGAATGACAAGAATTTCTGGATTTTCCCTGAAAAAAATCAGCCCTACTGTGGAAAGCAGAGATTCTGCAGAGACTTCAGGAAATAGACTGAGTGGTTGCCACATTTGTAAAACTTGTAGGGGTCCAGTGGTCAGGGATGTGCCAGAACATCCCCTTTAAAGTACTTCTTTTCCTCCCTACCACACAGAAAAAATAACAATGCCTGTTGGGCCTCTTTACGTTCCAGATGCAGCATATTTCACACCGGGGAATACTGCTCCATCTCCATTACTGAGTAACACAAAAGGCTACTTTCCAACTTTGAATGTGCCCAGAGTAGCAAAAGTCTTTGCAGCAGGTATTGGAGGTATCAGGGGTGGGAAAAGGTGCTGTGTGGAATTTGTGGTAAACCCCAGTGGGAGAATCACAAAGCTGCCCCTGGAGTTCTGGAGCAAGGCTGTTTCACCTACAGCATATAATTACATACCTTTGGAGAAACTACTCCTGGCATGATACTGGACCCTGGTAGACACAATGACCATGAAACACCAAATGACCATGCAGATGGATATGTTCACCATAGGCAAATCCTTTAAGTCATAGGGTTGACCTGACCCAGTGACAATCCATCATAACACCCAACTGAAACACACAGGACTGAGAATGAGAAGCAGTAGTGAACACAAACACCACCACTTTTGTATAGTCCTCCCTCTGCTTACACATATGGCCATGTATAAGGCTGGGTTCTCTAAGGAAGCAAAACCAGTGGAATCGACTGGATGGAAAGGGGTTTCATATAGACTAATGGAGCCCTAGTGGTGCAGTGGTTAAGCCCTCAGCTGCTAACTGAAAAGTCAGTGGTTAGAACTCATGAGCTGCTCCATGAGAGAAAGGTGTGAGTGTCCTTCCATAAAGATTTATGGAAACCCTATAGGGCAGTTCTACCTGTCTTATAGGGTCACTATAAATATATATAGAAATTGATATCAAGGAAATGGCTCATGCAGTTGTAGAGGCTGGAATGTCCCAACTCTGTGGGTTGTGGATCAGGATACAAGCTTCTCCTAACTCGTGAAGCGGCAGGGGCTGGTGAAACCAAGATTGGCAGGTCAGAGAACAGCACCCTTCCTCACAAGCTGCAAAGATAGATGAATCCCAAGGTTGGCAGGTAAGACCATAGGTAAGCTGCTAGCTCAAGTCCCAGGAACCAGAGGTCAGATGAACAGGAGCCAGATGTAGGATTTGGAGTGAGCAAAAGCCCACAAGCCTTGCCAGAATGTCCATTTATATTTGACGCACACTACACACCCAAGGAAACTCCCTTTCAACTGATTTGCTACTCACAGCAGAATGCATCATGGAGGTGATCACATTATATCAAATCTCATCATAGAAGTGATCACAACATGATACAACTGCCAAACCACTGAGAATCAAGGCCCAGCCAAGTTGACACACAACCTTAACCATCATAGGCCATATAGGAGATCCTGAAGGAGGAGGAAAAAATCCAAGCCTGACTTACAGAGGGTGCACTTGGTATATGGGTGCAAACTGAAAATAGGTGGCAACTGCATTTCAGTCTTACTTACAGGTGACCTTGACAGAGAGTAGTGAGGAAAATCCTTCCCAGTGGGTAGAAATTTGGGCAGTGCACCTGGTCATCCACTTTATAAGGAAAGAAGAGTGGCCCATGGTTAGAAAATAATGAGAATCATTGAAAGTGATCAATGAACTGACCAGCTGGTAAGGGAGCTAAAAGGAAAAAGATTGGAAGATCACAGATGCATGTGAACGGACATCTGGAATGGGCATGAAATGTGACAATCTTTGTATCACATGCTAACACCCATCAGAGAGTATCCATGGAAATGCTCTAAACAACCAAGCACAGAGAATGGCCCAGCCAGTTGATATTAAAAAAAAAAAAAATTTTTTTTTTTTTTTTTATTACCCACCACCCTAGAGCTGACAAAATGAGCCCATGAACGAAGTTGCCATGGTGGATGGCATGGTGACTACTCCTGGGCCCAATAGCATAGGCTCCCACTTACCACAGCTGATCTAGCTATTGCCACCACTGAATGTCTAAACCACCAGATTCGGAGAATAACATTATGAGAGCCCCCAGTATGGCACTGTTCCTCTAGGAGACAACTGGTACTTGGTAGCAAGTTGACTATATTGGGCCCTTTCTATCTTGGAAGGGATAGCAGTTCATTCTCACAGGAACAGACACATGTTCTGGGTATGGGCTTACATTTCCTGTCTCTAGGGCTGCAGCCAGTACCACTACTGAGGGCTTCCAAAAAAGCCAAACCCATTGTCGTCGAGTCGATTCCAACTCACAGTGACCCTATAGGACAGAGTAGAACTGCCCCATAGGGTTTCCAAGGGACGCCTGGTGGATTTAAACCTCCGGCCTTTTGGTTAGCAGCCATAGCTCTTAACCACTATGCCATCAGGGTTTCATCTGAGGGCTTAGAAGATGCTGATTCACAGGCATGGTATGCAATGCAACATAGCATCTGACTGTGGGAACTACGTTACGTGAAGGATGAGCAGGAGAAGGCCTGTGGTCTTAGGATCCACTGGTTGTACTATATAGCACATCACTTAGAAGCTGCCAGTCTGTTAGAGTACTGGAATGGTCTGCTGAAGGCTCAGCTGAGTCATTAGCTCTAGGCAATGATCTATGAGGACAGGTGCCACCCTCCAGGTCACAGTACATGTACTGAATCAAAAGCCTTATGTATGGTGCTTTATCTCCAGTAGGAGGAATACACGGGTCTGGGCACCAAGGTGTGGAAGCAGTAGTGGCTCCACTTGCCATCACTCCCAGTGCCCCAGTGGGTGGGGGCATTGTGTTTCCTGTCTCTGCAATGAAGAGCTCTCTGGGGTTGGAGGTTCTGGTCTGCTGAGGGACATGTTTTCCCCAGGGGTACAGTGGCAGTCCCACTGAATCGTGAGCTACGAATGCTGTTTGGGAACTTTGGGCTGCTTGTGTTCAGTCTTGGCCTGTGTAACCGACCCTGAGCATCAGGATGAGCTGGGGGTGCCATTACACGCAGCTCAGAGAAGAGTATGCGTGAAAAGCCAGATCCTCCATTTGGGCCTGTCTCCAATGCCCTCCCGCCAGCCGGACAGGTATAGGTAACACTGAGAAGCGCATAGTGACTTAAGGCTCAGACCCCTTGGGGATGAAGATCTGGATCATGTCAGCAGGTAAACCACTGAGGCCAGCAGAGGGATAGCTGAGGGTGAGAGGAACCTAGAATGGAGAGTCGAGTTGAGAGACAATGAGTATCAACTGTAGTCCTGAGAGCAATTGCAGCAGTGGGGGCTGTACTTCATCCCACTGGCCTCCCTCTTCTGGGTTTCCCTTGAGGAAGGCAAGCCCCTGGAACCCTGGAGGAACTGCTCCTCAAATGTACATGGAGCTGTTAATCCAGTGGGTCCAGGGGCAGACTGTGGTGTACTTGGACATATGCCTTCCTGATGCCCTTTGCATGACTTGCTGCCAAATATGATCCACAGAAGGCCTTCTTTGTCAATCCATCAGGGTCGACCTGGCCTAAGCTCATGCTGTTCCTGGGGCAGCCTGTATCAGTGACTGAGTGAGGTGGACTGTAAAAGCATGGCGATTGTTGCCTGGTGCAGGACACTGATAGGTGGCATTCACCCAGAGCTCCCTGCTCGGGTTGGTCTGATGCTTGGTCAGGTCTACACTAACTTTTCTTTCTGCCCAATCCTGCTTTCCCACCTTCTTTTCATAGGCGTTGATCCCTAGCAGGTTGTACTCCAAACTCCATTTTACAATCTGCTTCTGCAGAAATGAGATCTGGACACTATTAAGGGGCTAATTTTACAAATTAGAAAACCAAGGCTTTGAGAGACTAGCTTGTCCCAGGGGACACAGCTTGTACCTGTCCAAGTTAGAATCTGAACCCAGCTCTTCTGCCCACAGGTCTCACACTCTTAACCCCAGCCCCTGACCACCTCCTTGCCTATTGCTTCCCCTTTCTTCAGCGTCCCTGCTGTTTCATTTCCAAGCTGGCTTCAGTCTATACCCAAACCAAAAACCAAAACCAAACTCATTGGCACTGAGTCGATTCCAACTCACAGTCACCCTATAAGACAGGTAGAACTGCCCCATAGGGTTTCCATAAATCTTTATGGAAGGAGACTGCCACACCTTTCTCTGGTGGAATGGCTCATGAGTTCGAACCACTGACTTTCCAGTTAGCAGCTGAGGGCTTAATCGCTGCACCACTAAGGCTCTGTTAATCAATGCAAAATCCCTTGCCATCCAGTTGACTCCGACTCACAGTGACCCTATAGGACAGAGTAGAACTACCCCATAGGGTTTCCAAGGAGCGCCTGGTGGATGGATTTGAACTGCCGACCTTTTGGTTAGTAGCCATAGCTCTTAACCACTACACTACCAGGGTTTCCGTCTATACAAAATAGATCCTCAAATCCACTCTTAGAACAGCTTCTGGAAAAATCCAAGAGGTTATTCATTTTGTAAGTATTACCACAGCACTCAGGATTCTTCTTTGTAAATAGTACCTAGAGCTCATAAAGAAAACTTTTCACTTGTTGAGCTGCACAAATTCAATTTCAATCTTAATAGAAAAGTGATTACACTTAAAATTATCTTGGTTGTCTTTGCCATCACTGTTTTTAGTTGCCATCGAGTCAGTTCCAACTCATGGCGACTCCATGTGCACAGAGTAGAGCTGTGCTCCTATGGTTTCCAAGGCTGTGATGTTTTGGAAGTAGATTGCCATGCCTGTCTTCTGAGGTGCCTCTCCGTGGGTTCAAACCACCAGCATTTTGGCTACTAGTTGAGTGCTTAACCATATGCACTAGCCAAGGACTCCATTGGTTGTTTTTAGACAGTTAATAAATTAACATTTAATGAAGAGGTCAGTTTTAACAGCACTAAAAGAAATCACAGAAATCTCATGACAGAAGAGCAGAGAGGGTTGAGGGCTCATGCAAAGTGCTCTGGGTGAGAAGTTGATTTTCTTTAAAACTCCACTTTCTCCATCTTTTAAATAGAGTGTATCCCAATTATTGTACAAAAGTGAAAAAGTATCAATATCACCTTTTACAAACTCACAGTATCTCATAATAATGGGTTAAAATCTTTTAGGTGATACTTTAAAAAGACCAATATGTTTGAAAGAAAAAATAAGATGAACTTACACAAAAGCCCTTGGTTGTGTGAAAGAACCAATACCACAACTGAGAAAATACGAGAACATACATTTGTAATGTTTGCAGCCTGCCAAGACAATAATATATAGAAGTCTAGTCTTTGAGAAACCTATCCTTGGCAGCAGTGTAATTTCAACTGCGTAAAGCAATCCTTGAACAAGTTAAGAAATTACTTGGAGATTCAGCATTCAGACAAAGACTGCTTGTTGGGATAAGCCTGCATTGGGCTTTTAAGATTTATAAAACTTTGTTCTGCCTTGTATTCTGAACTTTATTAAAATGACTTACAGTCAAAAATGTCCCTATACAAATGCCCTAGAGGCTGCATCTTATAGAGACCCCTTGAGATGTGTTGCAAATATAACTTATGAAAAATGCTTCACTGTTTTCTATGATGGAAAATGTTTGTCTTTGTAATACCGTAAGCTTCTAAAGACAGGAAGTGTATCTATATCCTTTTACTCCAGGCAATTAGAATAGAATAACCGAACTCTCTGAATGCCTAATAAATAATCCAATGGCAAATGGAACATTAAAGATAGCAGGAATGGCTTTCAGCATTTTCCATATATTAATTGTACCCTGGTGGCGCAGTGGCTAAGATCTACAGCTACTAACTAAAAGGTTGGCAGTTTGAATTCACCAGTCGCTCCTTGGAAACCCTATGCGGCAGTTCTACTCTGTCCTTTAGGGTGGCTCTGAGTTGGAATCGACTCGACGTCAATGGGTTATGGCTTGAGATTTCAATTAAAAAAAGAAAACAACAAGAACAACAATCATGCCTTTGAGAGGTCTCTGATTTTGGAAGCAAAACAATCAATTTTCCCCCTATTGAATTAATGGTTTAAAATTGAGCTAAGTCAGATGACGAAGTTACATCTGTGCTCTAGGGAAAACTTAATTTTATATTTCCTGGGGTTTCAACAGGAACCCTGGTTGCACAGTGGTTGGCTGCTAACCGAAAGGTGGGCACCTCGAACCTATCAGCTGCTCCATGAGAGAAGTATGTGACAGCCTACTTCTGTGAAGATTACAGCCTTGGAAACCCTATAGGGTAGTTCTACTCTGGCCTATAGAATCACTATGAGTTGGAATTGACTTGACGGCAATGGGTTACGGGTTGGGGTTTCAATTAAAAGAAAGAAAACAAACCCAAACCTGTTGCTATCGATTCGACTCTGACTCATGGCAACGTCATGTGTTACAGAGTAGAAGTGCTCCATAGGGTTTTCGTGGCTGTAATCTTATACAGAAGCAGACCACCAGGTCTTTCTCCCACAAAGCTGTGCGGGTTCGAACCACCAATCTTTAAGTTAGCAGCTGACTGCAAACCAATTGCATCACCCAGGGACCCTTCTGAAAATCATGTAAACCCCTCGGTTGGGCTTCGGAGTTTCTCAACAACTTGATTCACACTCGCCTTGCCAGCCCCTTTTCTCAGCATGCTTGCTGCCGTCTAGCCTGGCTACCTGGTGTGCCCTGAGTACCCAGTTCTTCCTGTCTCCAAACCTTCGCTGGACCTGAAGTCCTCTCCTGTTAACCCTGCCTCCTCAAATCCTACCCATTCTTTAAGGTCCAGTCCAGATATTAGGTCCTCAATGAAACGGTTTCTGATCCCACAACAGAACCATCTCTCCTTGCTAAGACCACCCAGCAAGGATGAGCACACAGCGCTCCCCACGTTTGGTTTTGTTGACAACCTATTTAGCATCTGCTTTTTCACATCGGCGGTTGGAAGCCACCAGCTTATCTTTGGGAACCCTACTGGCAGTTCTACTCTGTCCTAGAGGGTTGCTATAAGTCAGAATTAACTCGACAGCAACGGGTTTGGTTTGGTTTGTACGTACTTCTTTAGAGCCCTGGTGGCGCACTGGTTAAGAGCTCAGCCCCTAACCAAAAGGTTGGCAGTTTGAATTCACCTTGGAAACCCTATGGGGCAGTTCTACTCTGTCCTATAGGGTCACTGTGAGTCGGAATCAACTTGATGGCAACAGGTTTTGGGGTCTCCACATCATAGGCTAAGTTAGGGACTGTTCGTCTACCTCCCCTTTGCCCCATTATGCGAGTTTGCCTGCCCTGCAGGCAGACTGGGAAAGGCTGTGTTTGCTTTGGCAATTCTTAACTCAGACTCCTGCCACTAAGGGCTTAACTATCTGCCTCCCAGCTAGACTACAAACTCTGGAGGAAGTGCTGGTCTGGAACTATCCCGACAGCCACTGGATTGAGTGGCCACATCACTTGAAGAGTGCTTGACCTATTAAAAACACACAAAAAAAACCCAAAACCAAACCCGTTGCCTGACCTATAAAAAAATAGGAGGCATTTAATATAATACATCCTTGTTGTTGTTTTATCCTTCTATAACTTCTTTCACAGTACACTGAAATTAAAAACGCATTTTTCATATGAGTCAAACTCTATTAATAAAGTTTTCCAATCTGTGGAACTCTTTTGGAAACAAAATAATATTATTGCTGTCTAAGCCCAGTTCAGCTCCTCTAAAGCATAGTTCAGGCACTGTTACAGATGGCTTAGGAAATGCTTTCAAAGATCAACACACGGTTTATATAGTTTATAGAGACTGAACTTCTGCAGGTACATGGCCTCTCTTAAGTCAGCAAAAGCCACAACGCATGATTAAAGGAAGGTACACAGATGAACACACAGATGAACACAGGGTACATTTCCAGTGTTGAGGCTTTTCCCTTAACAAAGGAGTCACTGGAAAGCAATTTGTAATCCAGTGTGTATTTCTATAACTTCTCAACCTGCCAAAAAAAAAAAAGCAACTGTGGCAAGCTGAAACCTGTCATAGGCTAAATTATACAGATTAGAAATGTGTAGAATATATTCCTGTGGCTTTCTAATTTTGTAATTTGTAATAAAACTGTCAGTTTTTGGTGCAAGAGTTGACAAAATGTTTGAGTTCAAACATTGCTGCGTAAACTAAAATAGCTGTTCTGCAGAGGAAAATGGAACTTGGGAATAGTTGAAATGAATGGTATCAGTGTGGGGTGTTCCATCTTCTTGGCTGGAGGGAAACCCCATCATTCAGGTTTAGAAACTATTTACATAAAAGGACACTAAATCCTAGAACTACGCAGCTGCACACACCCAAGATTAAATAACAAGAATGATACAAATTGGGTCGGGGCGGGGGGGGGGAAGGCTGTTAACCTTTTCCTTTAAAATAGAACCTTTCACGGAAATAAAGTAATTTTTTGTTTTTTTGGAAGTTAAAATTTGGCTCATTTTAATTGAAGGTTGCTATTTATTCCTAATATTTGTTTATCATTCTCCCAGCTGCAACACGTCTCTGGAGCTTTCTTAGAAACCAACAATTCAGACTTCTTTTCTAGTGAAAAGATACAAACCCAGAGTGGAGATTTTGCCACAGCCAAGCACATGTCTTGAATTCTGGAAGGGGAGCCCGCCAGACTCCCTTTCCAATTCCTTTTCAACCACTTTTTACATTTTCCAAGAGTCGAACAATGAGGTTGAAACACAATGAGGGCTGGCTTTATGGATTTATTTAACCTATTTACTTACGTAGGATTAGAGCCATTTGGGGAAAGAAAAAAAAAAAACCTCACTTTACGCTCCATCCAGTAATGATAAGGAAACACGGACAGAATATTGTACATGCTTCCTACTCTCCTATACATGCTGACAATACCCTTCTCTCCGGCCTTCTGGGATCGGCTTTCCTACTTTCCCTCTCATATCTCTCTTTGTCTTGGTCCATTTTTGTGCACCTTCTTCTTTTCAATTTTAGGACCATTATAATTCCTTTGGCTTTGGTCTTTGAATAATTTTGTGCACATATATATATATATACACATACATACACATAGGTCCTTGAATATATCATAACTCGATAAATGTCTTTCTCAGCATAGTTATAGCAGTTAAGCGTGAAGTTTCTTGAATCAGACTGCATAGATTCAAAACCTGATTCCACTGTTCACTAGCTATGTGACCTGTGGCAAGTTACTTAATCTCTCCAAGCTTCTGTATCATCACCTCTACAATGGAGATAGCAATCAAACCTATCTCACAGGGTTGTTATGAGGATACATGAGATAATATTTGTAAAGAGCTTAGCATAGCATTTGACATACAGTTAAAAACCAGCTGTTCTCGAGGTGATTCTGCTTCATGGTGACCCCATATGCATCAGAGTAAAACTGTGCTCTAGAAGTTTTCGACGGCTGTTTTTTCAGAAATAGATTGCCAAGCCTTTCTTCCAGGGTGTCTCTAGTGAACTTGAACCTCCAACCTCTTGGTTAGCAGTCGAGAGTGTCGACTGTTTGCACCACCCAGGGATCTGCCATACAGTTAGTGCTCAATAAATGTTAGCTGCTATTTATACCTATGCTGCCGTTACTACACAGTCTTCTAATTTTTAAAACTCTGTTGGGAATATCGTCCTACTCAGCCCTTCATTATCACCATAACTATAACTGGGGCATCCTGAGTTATCTCTGCCAGCGAGGTGCTTCAGGCCTCACCTTCCCAGCACTGTACTAATTCATTTTGTGTTAATTTATCAAGGGACTTCTACTAGCTACTAATATAGCAGAGCCCAGAGTCTTCCTGTATGTCCTTGAGCTAAGATGTAGGAGACTAAGTACGTGGAAAAGAAACACTAATTATTTAGCCTTCCAGCTGTTCACTTTCTTGTTTTTCAAAAAGGCTCTCAGCAGCAGGCAGGAGACAGGAAAAAGGTTGCTCTAATGTGTTTTGGACACAAAACTTTTCCTTTCCGCCCTCTTCAAGCCTGAAATACAGCTTGTAATGTACTTAGTAAATGGTGTGTGGCCGAGAGGTCAGAGGCCATCTGGCACTAGGGAAATATCTGCTCCTGCTGCAGAAATCTCTTTTGTAGGCTGGTTTTAGAAAGGGTGTGCTTGATTTTCCCCTCAGTTCCGGGAAGGCAGGTACAGCGAGGTTAATATGGGCCCCTTTGGTGCAGGGAGAGAAGATTCCTTTTTCTCTCTTAATGTCTGACTCAGGCAGATGGACATGGCAGCAGCTATGGTCACAGTTCCACTCTGTCCACGCAGAAGGCGTCGTTGCCCTGAAGACTGAGGTGCCTGCAAGCATCCTCTGTGGGGCAGGTGAGCAGGCCTTGACCATGCTCACAGGGCAGGGCAGAACCCTAACACTGTGGCATTCAGAAGAGTCGGGAGAAAAGAGTTATTTCCATTTTATTTGGGGGAAAATTAGGCTCCTGTTCTTTGTTTTGGCATTTCAACCCATTGACTTTTATTGCAGTTAAGACTCATCAATGGGGAAAATCTTGAAACTTCTGCAATCTTAAAAGATATTACCAAAAAAAAAAAATTAAGGGTAAATTCTGTTTCTTCTCCACGCTATCTTTATCTAGAAAAAAAAAAAAAAAAGAAGTAAAATGTATTTAAATTGAAATAGGAATTTCAACTGGTGAACTCAGCAGCTTAGCATTCTTATACTACATAGTTGCTTTATTCTGGTTCCTTAATATTTCTGGATGCCTGCTTTCTCAGATAGAAAATGAGGGGGTTGAAATAGATGAGCTACAAAGCCTCTGTCAGATAAAAACTTTATGGCGCTGCTAGAGCCTTGATTTATAAAGAAATATACCCCCTCCCCAGTCAGTTTCAGATAATGTGCTATTTTTTCACAAACATTGCTGATATAGCACCTATTTCAGTTTCCAATGAAAAGAAGAACAATGTTACCCATTTAAAAACTGGCTCATGAGAGACTATTACCCACCAGTCATCAATCTTTCTATTTAATTTTCTTGATAAGGACTGTATGATAGAAACATTTCTTTGCTGCAAAACTAATAGCGGTCCAGCCACATTTGATAATACTGTGCGTGCACTTTGTAATAGCTCTAAAAAATGGATTTCATATTTGTTACCAATTCAATTTGGATGAGTCAAGAAAAAGGAGAAAATTCACTTTTGTGCTCATCTGTCCTGAATGACTAAACAGTTGAAAAAGACATGTGGATTCTGCAGATCATTAGAAAGCTGTAACTGCCACTTTCAAGGTGGACTATCTAGGATCCAGAAATGACTGCCATTAAGATCACAAGAAATTAATTTTTTAGTTTTAAGAAAATACTCTTTTGTCTTCTGTTTATATACATGCTTTCCTGGAATGAGTTAAAAGATGTTTCCTAGGAAAGATGGGGAAATAACTGAATAAACAGGAGACCACACTGTTTTAATGAATAGCTCAGTTGATGGATATACATAGTTTCCTAAATTCCACCTACCTAACAACCTGGCTAATGTCTAACAATAGGTGGTAGTTAGAAAAGATTTTTAAAAAATTCTTCCTTAGGGAAGAAATGCTTTTAAAGACAAAAATCAACACCAATACAAAAATTAACTTAAAATGGATTAAAGACCTAAATATAAGAGATAAAACACTTAAAAACATAACAGTAAATCTTCATGACATGAATTTAGCAATAGATTCTTAGATATGACACCAAAAGCATGAACAACAAAAGACAATATAGATGAACTGGATTTCATCAACATTAAAAACTTTTGCGCATCTAAAGACTTTATCAACAAAGTGAAAAGACAACCTACATGGGGAGAAAATATCTGGGAACCTTGTATCTGATGGGGTTCAATGTCCAGAATATATAAAGAAATTCTACAACTGAACAAAAAAGACAAACAACCCCATCCAAAAATGGGCAAAAGCCTTGCACCTTGCACAGACACTTTTCCAAATATACAAATGTCCAACAAGCACATGAAAACATCGTTAGTCATTAGGGAAATGCAATAAAACGGCAATGAGATATCACTTCACACCCACTATGATGGTTATTATCAGACAAATGAAAAACAGCAAGTCTTGGTGAGGATGTGGAGAGATTAGAACCTTCATCCCCTGCTGGTGGGAATGTGAAATGGTGCAGCTACTGTAAACAACAGTTTGGTGGTTCCTCAAATAGTCAAACAAAATTATCATATGACCCGGCAATACCATCCCTAGGTATATACCCCAAAGAATTGAAAGCTGGTACACACATGTTCATAGGAGCACTATTCACAATAGCCAAAATGTGGAAACAACCCAAATATTCATCCATGGATAAACAAACTGTGATACATACATCAAATGGACAATTATTCAGCCTTAAAAAGGAATGAAGTATTGATACACACTACAAAGGGGATGAACCTTGAAAACCGTATGTTAAGTGAAAGAAACAAGACATTTCTTGCATGATTATATTTTATATGAAATGTCCAGGGACTTGGAAGTGGGGGTGGGTGGTGGGGGGCGGGACAATGATGAGAAATTGCTTAATAGGCATGGGGTTTCTTTTGGGGTGATGATGTGTTTTGGAACTAGACAAAAGTGGTGGCAGCACATAGTGTGACTGTGCTAAATGCCACTGAATTATTCACTTTAAGATGATTAATTTTTGTGTCATGTGAATTTCACACCAATTTAAAAAAAAAGTGAAGAACGTTGCGACCTGAAGGAAGAAAACAAAAACAAAACAAAAAACTCATCGATGGGGACGTATTATTTCAATCCTTTTTAATTTCTGGTACTTTGGACCTGGAACTCCACACACACATACATGCCCACACACACCCACACACGCCCCTTGAATTGTTTGCAGTGGGAAAAGAGGACACGCCCTGCAGTGGCAGGGGTATTTGGGAACCAGTAGCAGTGGAAAGACTGAATGGAGCTTGGAAAACATGGCATGGAAAGGAACAGAGTGTGCACTCTTCTCCATCTTCAGAGGCAGCCATAGAAAAAGGCCCCTGGACAGGGTAGAGAACAGAGGGACACAAAACAGGTGAGCATCCTCAGGCTGGTCCTGGATGATCCTCTGTCTGCAAGTCTCTTTTCAACAAGGTGATCCGGATAGAGGGAGAGTAGGGAGTGAATGAAGGAAAAAAAGGAAAGACACAAAATGCAGGGAAAGGAAGAAGAATGTGGGAGTGAAGAAAGGGATGGCGTGAAGCATGGAGTGGATGAGAGGAGGTGAGCATGCATCCTGCTTTGCTGGGAAAACCAGAAACAGTGTCCTTTCCTCTGAAAGTGTCCCACGTGCATGACAAATTGTCACCCTACGTAAATGCCTCATGATAGGACACCAGCCTGGAGTTCCAGAGTCAAGTGTTCTTTATTGTTGCATAATTCTCCATTGTGCGTATGTACCACAGTTTGTTTATTCATTCATCTGTTGATGGGCATCTAGGTTGCTGCCACTCGGTCACTCTTTATGGGTGCATTTAGGCCATATACATTCAATGTAATTATTGATAGGTGTGAGTTCATTGCTGTCATTTTGTAGTGCTTTTTTTTTGTGGTGCAATATTTTCTTTGTTCCTTTCACTCTCCTGTGCTGAGTTCCTTTTGTTTGTGGATTTCTTTTTCATTTCTTTTTGTAGATTTTGTTTTTATTGAGACTTTGTTTTTCTTCTTTATTTTGATGAGTAAGTTTGTTAACTTTCTTTGTGCTTACCTTGAAATTTACCCTTACCTTCCTAGGTTTGAACCAGTCTATTATGACTTGCTATCGCCTTGCCTTCTATACCTACACTGTTTATTCCCTCTTTTATTGTCCTGACATTGTTATCATTTACAGATTAACCTCTCTGGTTCCCTGTTGCAATTGTTTTGGTTTTGAGTCCTTAAGAGTTCATTTCCTAGGTTGGTATCTTGCGTCCTAGATTCAGGCTGTGGTCTGATGTTTGTTCTCAGATGGAAGGACTCCCTGTAATAATTCTTGTAAATTCGGTTTGGTTTTTACATATTCCCTTAATTTCTGTTTACCTGGAAATGTCCTATATTATTCTTGGTTGGCAATTTTTTTCTTTCAAGGTTCTATGTGTGCCAACCCATTGCTTTCTTGCCTGCATGGTTTCTGCTGAATAATCAGAGCTTAGTCTTATTTTCCTTCTTTGTATGTGACTTTTTGTTTTTCCGGAGCTGCTCACAGGATTTTTTGTCTTTGGTTTTAGCAAGTGTGATTATGATATGCCTTGGTGTTTCTCTTTTGGGGTCTATCCTATATGGGGTTAGTTGAGCTTCTTGGGATGGTCAGCTTTTCATCATTCACAATATTAGGGAAGTTTTCTGTCAGCAATGCTTCAATGATCCTTTCTGTGTTTCCCGTTTTCTTTCCCTGTTCTGGAACTCCGATCACTCCCAAATTTTTGCTTTGATTGCATCCCACATAATTCTCAGGGTTTCCTTATTTTCATTCTTTTTTCTGATTTTTCCTCAGAGTTGTATACAAGTGTTTGTCTTCAGTTTTACTGATTCTGTCTTCTATCATTTCAAACCTGCTCCTCAGCCCTTCTATGACACTGTCCATTTCTGAAATCTTGTTGTTTATCTTCTGGATTTCTAATTGTTGCTTTTGTATGATTTCTAGTTGTGAATTTATTTTGGCATTTTGTTCCTGTATTATTTTCCTGAATTGTTCCATTTCTTTGTATTTTGCATGAATTTGTCTGCCTTTTCCAAAAATTTGTCTATTTTTTCCTCATTTTTGTCTGCTTTTTGCTTCAACTCATGGATTGCTCTGAATATTAGAGATTTGAATTCCCTGTCAGGTAGTTCTAGTGCATTTTCTTCTACTAGAAAGTCATCTGGTGTTTTATTTTGAATGCCTACTAGACCCATTCTATCCTGTTTTTTTTTTTTTTTTAATATGTTTTGATATTGTCTGCTGTCTTTGGGACATTCAGTAATTATTGTCCTCATTTCTTGATTGTAGATTTGTTTGTTTCATCTTGCTTTTTTGTTTTATTTGGTTATGTCTGAGCAGACAGGCTGTGCGTTCTTTGTTGTTTGCTCATCTATAATCACAGTACTTTTCATCTCCTTGTCCAATGGGCAGGGCCAGTCATTCAGCTATGGTGCAGCAGGGCAGGTCCAGCTGAAGGGGAGGGGCTGGGATGGGTTGTTTGTGGCAGTGCTAGGGCTGACAGGGTGGGCCAGGAATCAGTGCTGGGCAGGTTCCAGAAGGCTGTGCCTGTGTGAGGCTCAGTGCATGGTGCAGGTAGGCAGGAAAGGGGGGGCAGGTTTTAATGTGTGGAGCTAATAGGGGTATGGGAAAAAGGAGAGAGAGGAGAGAAAAACTGGAGCCAAAAACAAACAAGCAAACAAATAAAAAAATATGCTAAGGAAGCTTGTTTTTGGAGTGGAGAGGTGAGAAACTGAGAAATGGAGAAAAGAAAAAAGAGAGAGAATGGGAAAAAAAGAAAAAAGTAACTAGATAAAAATTTGGAAAAGAAAAGCCCCCAGGAGTCCCAAAGTCTCACCAGTGGGGATGCTAAGACCGGGGAAGTAGCTCCAGTGCTGCACAATATAGCCTGGCTAGAGGGGGTATAGATGTCACACAGCATCAGGTATTCAGGAAACAGGACAAGAAGATAAGTATAGAGAGATGAGAACTGAGAAATGAAGACAGACAGAAAGGGAAAAAGAGAGAAAAAGATAAGAAAGAAAGAAGGAAAAAAGGAATGTCCCAGGGATCCCACCTATGTGGCTACGCAGAATGGGAGAGTGGCTCCTCAGTCGTGCAGTGCAGCCTGGCTAGAAGGGGCTCCCAAGCCGCGAAAAGAAAAACAGAACAAACAAAACAGAACAAAGCAAAACAAGGCGGAAAAAAAAAAGCCCCAGGGATCCCACCAGCATGGTGTCACAGGCCAGGGGAGTAATTCCCCAGTTGAGCGTGGCTTCATAGCCTTTCAAGAAGAAGCACAGATGGCACACAGAGCCAGCTAGGAAGCTCGGAGGTAGAGCAGCGGGGAGAGAATGGGGAGTGGGAAAGCATGTATGCTGGTTACCTGGTGCTCTGTCTCCTGCTGGGAGTTCCTTGAAGCTGCTTTCTCCTGCTCCCTGTCTGCTGATCCCCGACTGAAGTCCAAGATGGTGAATCCGTGCTGCATTAGCTGATGGGGCCCTCCACACGTATCTCTCCTCACTCTCAGTCATCTTTCAGTTTCTTTTTCCATTCGGTGCTTGGCTGAGTTCTCTATCTCTTCATTTGACACTTCAGGTTCCAGGAATGACATTTGTCTCTGTTTTACTTAGTTTTTTGGGTCTTTGTTGTGGAGGAAAGGCATGGTGCTTCTGTCTATGGTGCCCTGTTGGCCAGATGTCCTTATTTTATATTTGTGTAATTTAATTGATAGATTTCTTGCAGCTTAGATATGGAGGGAAGTGATTTTGTATGAAGGATCATAATGTCAAGGTCGGAAAGAACGTTTGGCTCATCAAATCTATCATTGTCTCTCACATTTATGTTTAATGGCCTTTACCAGAAAAAACCAAAAACAAACAAACAAACCCCTTGCCGGGAAGTCGATTCTGACTCATAGCGACCCTATAAAACTAAAAAAATAAACTAGCCACATTTAAAATAGTTCTACAGGTATTCACTTCTCCTGGAGTATTGGATGGATTTAGAGATTCACGTCTAGGGAATAGAATGGGCAACAGGTGATGGGATCCCATGTCCAAGATTAAGTTATAAAAAGGCTCTGGATTCTCTGACACACTCACTCTCAGGGAAACCAGCGACCATGTTGTGAGCCGCCCCATGGACAGGGCTGGTGGAAAGGAACTGATGCCGCCACCTACAGCTAGTGAGGACCTGAGATGCCAACAGCCACTTGAGTGAGCTTGGAAGCAGATTCTCCTCAAGTCTAGCCTTGAGATGACCCAGCTCTAGCAGACACCTTGATTGTAGCCTGTGAGAGATCCTGGGCTAGAGGTGTTAATGCATGCCCAGATTTCTGATCCACAGAAACTGCGAAGTAATAAATCCACTAAGATTGGGGCTAATTTATTGTGCAGCTATAGATAACTAAAACAACTACCATTTTTGTGCCTTTATAGTGTTCATAAATTGGTCTCCTTACTCTCCCACTTCAACATAAAGGAAACAAATAGCCTTACAACTGGACCAATAAGCAACATCATGATAAACGGAGAGAAGACTCAAGTTGTCAAGGATTTCATTTTACTTGGATCAACACCCATGGAAGTAGCAGTCAAGAAATCAAATGGCACATTGCATTGGGCAAATTTACAGCAAAAGACCTCTCTAAAGTGTTAAAAAGCGAAGATGTCACTTTGAGGACTAAGGTGTGCCTCACCCAAGTCATGGTGTTTTCGACTGCTTCATATCCATGTGAAAGCTAGACAGTGAATAAGAAAGATTGAAGAAAAGTTGATGCCTTTGAATTATGGTGTTGGCGAAGTATGTTGACCACACCACGGACTGCCAAAAAAACAAACAAATCTGTCTTGGAAGAAGTACAGCCAGAATGCTCCTTAGAAGCAAAGACGACAAGGCTTTGCCTCACATATTTTGGACATGTTATCAGGAGGGACCAGTCCCTGGAGAAGGACATCATGCTTGGTAAAGTGGAGGATCAGCCAGAAAGAGGAAGACCCTCAATGAGATGGCTTGACACAATAGTTATAATAATGGGCTCAAGTATAAAAAACAATTGTAAGGATGGTACAGGACTGGGCAGTGTTTTGTTCTGTTGTGCACAGGGTTGCTATGAGTTGGAACCAACTCGAAGGCACCTCCACTCTCCCACTTACCAAACTTGACTAAAGCAAAAATCCCGCAACTGGCTATCACTGAACAACATTAAGTGAGTGCCTACTGTTTACTAGGAGGGCAGGACCGTAGGGATTCAAAGCAATTTATGAGGGAAAGGCCTGCAGTGAGAGGAGATTTATATGAAGAGGAGGCTTTATCCTGGTAAGCTTACCCGGGGCAGGTCTTATCTTATTCACTGTCTAAAATCTCCAACCCTCTTTGTGTATGTTTTTTATATAAAGACTTTATCTAGATTCATTCAAATGCACACACTTACATTTCTTATGGGGCTGTTCTTCAGTGAGGGGGCATCCACCTAGCATTTTCTCCTGAGACCCTAATCCCTTTCCTAGTTCTCTCATCAGGGCAGAGGCCCGGGATGTGCTGCTCTTGCTTTTACTAAAATAAAAAAAAAAAAAATTTTTTTTTTTTACTAGGCTTGAAGAAACGATTCCACCTCCTGCTGATGACTAGCAAAACTTTTAGCTGACTCATTTAGCATTTTACTTTTGTTTTTAAAGCTCAGCTTACCTATTAATAAGGAAGCCATTTTTATTTTTGATAAAGGTGCTTTTCCAGTTTCACGGCTTGACTCTTGAGAGACAACAAACATGGTGGTTAAGAGTTTGACTCTGGATCCTGACTCGTGAGGAGTTCTTGCTCTGAAGATTACCAGCTGTGTGAACTTGGGCAATTTGCTTTACCCCTCTGTGCCTCAACTTTCTCATTCAAAATATGGGTACTAATAATTGTTATTGTGAACACGGGGACAGGTAACCTTTATTTGTAAGGACTAGAGATGGTCAGTTGTTTTAGCATGCCCAATAATCAGGAACACATGGAGGACAGTCCCACTGGGTGCTTGGGTATGAGGAAGTCGATGTGTGCAGAGTGCCTAGAGCCCTGTCTAGCATGCAGTGAGTGCTCTGTGAGCTCTGGCTATTATTCCCACAATATCATTCGGCAATCATTTTTTAGATGCCAATGCTTTCTTGAGCTGAGATTATGCTCTCTAAATTTTTTGAATTTGCCATGAATTGTGAAATAACCCACTGGCATACGCTGGATTCCTAGAGTGGTCCATGACTCAAATTCCTCCAAAGAAATAGGCCCTCTCTCTGAAAATCTTTTAGAAGTCAGCTGTACTCAAAGAGTGGGGGTTGACTGTGAAAGATTCCAGGAAGAGAAACTGCCTATTTAATAGGTGATACTACAGGAATGATTTTTCAAGCTCTCAGAGAACTGCAGTTTGTAAAATCAACGAAGCCCTGTGAAAAGGTCAGCTTTGTTAGTCAGAGGAGAATTCACTTGAGCTTTCAGTAGTTCATACAGAGCAGATGACTGTGTACCCATTCACGATGACTTCACAGATGTGATTAACAGCAATATTTTCAGTTGACTAAGGAACATGTAAGTATATAATGCTTTATTTATAAGGAGCGGAAATAGGTTATCTGTTTTGGAACAACAGCCCAGATTTTGCCCCCACTCTCTTCACTTCCTGCTTGCTGCCTTCCTTGACCTTAACCCATTTTTCCCTTATTTGACTCTTTTGCTCCATCTGCATGCTTAATACAGAAATATGCAGGGGATATACAGAAATACCCAGAGGGAACTGGTTGGAGCCACACCATTCGTGGTTATCATGAGGGTGTGAAGCCTGCACACAATCTTCCCACCAGCACAAGGAGTAGAAATGAAGGAAAATAAAAAACCAAAAAACTATGAATGAGTGTATTACATGTATGTAAAACAGAAGAAAACAAACCACAGCAGATCCGAGATCCCTGGACCACCGGCACTGGCATCCCCTGGGAGTCTGTTAGAGAAGCAGAATATCAGACCCCAGTCCAGACTTACTGAGTCTAAATCTGCTTTAAATAAGAGCTCAGGTGATTTGTATGCACATAAAGCTTTGGAAGCGCTTTCCTAGAAACATTTTAGGTTAAACCTGAAACTATTATAATAGCACGGCATAGCAGGAAAAGCATGGGGCCTGAAGCTAGAATGCCCGGATTCAAGTTACGTCTCCACCACTTCCAGTCTGAATCATAGACAACTTCCTCAATTTCTCTGAGACTCAGTTCTGTCATCCACAAAATGGGAATCCTAACAGGACTACTCCATTGTATAGTTAGCTGAATGAATAATTGTAGAATGCTTAGGACAGTGACAGGCATACAGCAAGTAAGTGCTATACACCCTGTGGGGTGGCTCACAACAACAACAACAAGCATTGGTTGAATACATTTTTCTAAAGCTCAGTCTTACTTGACCAAGAAGTTCTAAGGCTTCTTTGAAGAGTAAATTTACGGGAAGATGACTCATTTCTCCACATCCATACCCGTCACTTCCTCACTCCCTCTTCTGGGCTGCCTCTGAGACTTTCAGTATGTCTACTCTGTGCTTGCTGTGCAGTGCAATTATAGGTCTATTGCTGTACATTTTGCACTAGACAATGAGCCCTCGGGAAGAAGGATGATACCTTAGTCTAACATCACTCCAGTGTCTGGCACATAGCAAGTGAGTGATCAACAAGTTCTTGTAAAATGAAGATGTTTGATTTATTATTATTTCCTAATTGCTCTCAAGGAAACCCTGGTGGCGTAGTGGTTAAGAGCTACGGCTGCTAACCAAAAGGGTGGACGTTTGGATCCCCCCAGGCGCTCCTTGGAAACTCTATGGGGCAGTTCTACTCTGTCCTATAGGGTAGCTATGAGTTGGAATCGACTCGACGGCAGTGGGTTTAATTGTTCTCAAGGCCCAGACATTTCCTTGTTTTTCACATGCATTTTTCTATTCATATCATTTCATCACCATCAGTCTATATATATATATATGTAAAAATAGAACCCATTACATATTGCTATATATATTTTTTGGCTTATTAAATACATATTTATACCATTTATATCATATTGAAAGTGATGCCTGGTAGTCTTGATAATGCAAACTCAGCAGATTTCTACAAGATAATTATTCCAGGAAGGAATTTCTCCTTTAAGGAAGCTTAGCCCTTTCACTAACATCAGAATATGACCTCACTGAGTTTTAACCTCTCTGGATGCATGTTATACCATAAAACAGAGTATGTATATTATCCATTTAGTCATGTTGACCTAATCAGATAAGACATACAATCCTATCTTTGTATCACAGAGATCACAGAAAATGGTTTCACTACAAGAACATTCAAGGCCAGACACTGAGTGTAACGAATGGGTCTGATCCAGTCTCTCTTTCTTCCCCTAATGTTTGACCAAGACCCTTCCCCTTTAATCCTAAATTGAGGATACCAAAAGATAAGCTTGCTTAGTCTAAATTCCACCTATGCTAAACAGACGCAGAAAAAAAAGCATGTTGTGTTCAATATCTGTTACGGATTGCAGTGCAAAGGGTTTCTCTTATATATAGCTTTTCTGGCCTTGGGTTTGTAATTCTGCCAAAAAAATGACTGGTTGGGCTGCAGTGTGCCCTGTGATTGGTCTATTTTATGTACCCTGCAGGGATTGGTCAATTTGTTATGCAGATAGTGACTTGAAAATCCATCCAACAGGATGGGTGGGGATCGGTCAGTTTATGGTCCTGCTGGGAGGGCCATATCTTGATATCGAAAAGGAATTTGCTTACCTAAGTGACCAAGCCCACAGAGTTGGGGGGACCTCACTACCATCAAGAAGAGTTTGGAGCCAAGCATATTCTTTGGACCCAGGGTGCCTGTGCTGAGAACCTCCTAGACCCAGAAGAGAGAGCTGTGACCCTGAAGATGGCACGAGATGGCAAGAAACAGTGGCAAGCACAGAGCTCAGTGGCAGAAAAACAGTGGCAGCAGTATGAGCAGTGGGAACTATGGGACTGGCAGACAGCTGCAGCGGGCTTGCTGCTTCATGGAGGGAGGAGGCTGCATTGGTTTGCCAGCCCATGGAGAGTAAGAGCTGAGAGCCTTCAGGCAGGAGCTTGCTGGCAGAGTGGGGTGCCTCTGGGCACTTGTTGGTAGAATTAAAAGAGCTCTAACACTTTTCTGAGCAGGGCATAGGCCTCAAAGGGCCTGGAAGCAGAGACCTAGCAAGGTCCAGAGGCAGAAGCCTAGAGGGGCCCAGTGGCAGAATGGCCCCAGAAGGGGCCTAGTAGCAGAGCTGGTGGTGAGAGGCCTGGAAAAGGGGCTAAGTGGCAGAGCCATCAGTGACAGCATACGGCTGACGCTAGGAGTGCAGCAGCCAAGTGGGCAACTAAACTGGTCATGAGTTGAGCTCGTTAGCAGTGGAGAGGCTGATGGTGGGAAGGCTGAAGGCAGAGAAGGTCAGCTTACCTGTGGGCAGGGCCAAGAAGGGTCAGCTGGCACAGCCGAGAGAGGTTGTTGGCTCTCATGGCTTGCATGCATGGCCAAGAGCAGCCAAGAGAGCTGCCCTGACTGGAAGATGTCTTGATTGATGAATTGTATTGTGTTTCTTGAGTTGTATCCTATTACTTTCAAGTTGATCCCAAGTTGCAGCCTGTTACTTCCCTAGTAAACCACATAACTGTGAGTATGGTCTGTGAATTCTGTGTGGCTATTGCAAAGAATTACTGAACCCAGCAGAGAAGTGTAGAGTGCTGTGGAGGGAACTCCTGGTGTCAGAAATGGTGGAGAAGTTGGAGAGTGGAGCTTTGTGCTGACTAGCTTTGTGCTTATTCTGATTCTTATCCTTTGGGAATTTATTAGTATTCTGACACCAGATTACGTGGATTGAATTACATCTCCCAAAATATGTGTTGAAATTCTAATCCTTGCACTGTGGATGTGATCTTGTTTGGAAATGGAATTTTATTTTGTTATGTTAATTAGGTTATATCAGAGTAGGATGAATACTATGCCTAGTTATTTCTGAGTTATAAAAAGAATGGAATAGACACAGAGACACACATGGGGGACGACAGATCCTATGTGAAGATCACCTACAAGCCAATGGGTGCCAAGGAACCAGAAAATGGCCGGGGCTACTGACAAGGAAGAAACCAAGATGGCTGAGACTCTGATTTGGACTTTTAGCCTCCAGAACTGTGAGAAAATAAATTTACGTGCTTTAAACCCACCTATTTATTTGTGGTATTTGTGTTACAGCCGGACTAGATAACTAAGACAGTGACCTTACTTGGAAATAGGGTCTTTGAAAATGTTATCAATTAGGTTACCATGAGGTCATGCTGGAATAGGATGAGTCCTAGTCCTATATAACTAGTGTTCTTAGAAAAGAGGAGAAGAGACACAGAGACAGGCACAAAGGGAAGATGGCCATGTGAAGATGCATCTTCAAGCCTAGGAAAGCCGGATATACAAGAAGCTGAGGGAAGAAAGGATCTTTTGACAGAGCCTTTGGAGAGAACATGGTGCAGCCAACACCCTGAATTTGGCCTACTAGCCTCCAGAATTATAAGACAATAAAATTCGATTGTTTAAAGCTACTTTGTGGTACTCTGCTATGGCAGCCTTAAGAAACTTCCTGATTGTCATGGATTGAATTGTGTCCCCCCAAAATATCTGTCAACTCGGCTAGGCCGTGATTCCCAGTATTGGGTGGTTGTTCACCATTTTGTCATCTGATATGATTTTCCTATGTGTTGCAAATCCTATTTCTATGATGTTAATGAGATGAGATTAGTGGAAGTTATGTTAATGAGGCAGGACTCAATCTACAAGATTAGATTATGTGTTAAGCCAATCTCTTTTGAGACATAAAAGAGAGAAGTGAGCAGAGAGACATAAGGACCTCATATCACCAAGAAAGCAGTGCCGGGAGCAGAGTGTGTCCTTTGGATCCTGGGTTCCTGAGTGAAGAAGCTCCTAGACCACAGGAAGATTGATGACAAGGCCCTTCCTCCAGAGCTGACAGAACGAGAAAGCCTTCCTCTGGAGCTGGTACCTTGAATTTGGACTTTTTTTTTGGACAAACTTTTGTTTGTTAAAGCCATCCACTTGTGGTATTTCTGTTACAGCAGCACTAGATGACTAAGACACTGATGAAGATCAAAGACCATAGCCTTTAGTACATATTACAGCTTAACAAAAAGAAAATAAAAATCCTCACAACTGGACCAATAAGCAACATCATGATAAATAGAGAAAATATTGAAGTAGTCAAGGATTTCATTTTACTTGGATCCACAATCAAAGCCCATGGAAGCAGCAGTCAAGAAATCAAATGATATACTGTATCAGGCAAATCTGCAGCAAAAGACCTCTTTAAAGTGTTAAAAAGCAAAGATGTCACTTTGAGGACTAAGGTGCGACCGCCCCTGCCCATGGTATTTTCAATTACCTAATATGCGTGTGAAAACTGGACAAGAATTAAGGAAGACCAAAGAAGAATGGATGCCTTTGAATTATGGTGTTGGAGAAGAATATTGAATATACCATGGACTGCCAGAAGAGGGAATAAATGTGTCTTGGAAAAAGTGTAGCCAGAATGTTACTTAGACACAAGGATGGTGAGACGTGTCTCATGTACTTTGGACATGTTATCAGGAGGGACCAGTCCCTAGAGGACATCTTGACTGGTAAGGTAGAGGGTCAGTGAAAGGGAGGAAAACCCTCAACAAGATGGACTGCCACAGTGGCTGCAAAAATGGGCTCAAACATAGCAAAAATTGTGAGGATGGCATAGGACCAGGCAGTGTTTCATTCTGTTGTACACAGGATCACTATAAGTCTGAATTGACTCAACAGTACCTAACAGTAACAGGAAACTAATACAATATCTCATGTGAATCACTTCAAAATTCTTTTGGTCCCACCTTTTATTCCAAGCTATAGTGACCCGTTCTGCACAGACTTGGGCTAGCTTCTAGCAGACGCAAACTGACAGCATCTTCAGGCTGTACATCCTGCTTGGGGGCTTCACTGACTTTATTAAGTTGTTTATTTATGAAAAATGAGCTCTGAACTTACGCATGTATAACCTGGAAATGTGAAGGAATTAAAAAATGACTCTGCACATAAAAGGAAACACCAGTAAGATTAACAGTTAACGTCTCACCAGAAACAATGATGGCCAGAAGCAGTGGGATGACATATTCAAGGGCTGAAAGAAAAACCATCGACCAAGTATACTATGTCTAGGTGAAATAAAGACATGCCCAGATAAACAAGAGCTTAGAGAATTTAATGCTAGCACTTTCCTTACAAGAAATCTTTAAGGAAGTCCTTTTAGCTCACCAAGCGGTAATTTGAATCCATGTGCAAAAACCAAAAGCGCCTATGAAGGTAATTATGTAGGTAATGATAAAAGACAGCACAACGAAGTGTTTTTTCTTTCTTCTCTTAACTGATCTAAAAAGCAATTGCATAAGACAATATCTATAAAATTGTATTGTTGGGTCTATAATACATAGAAATTTAATATATTTGACAAAAACAGTACAAAGGAGGTGGTGGGAATAAAGCCATACTGCAGTAAGGAAAAATTATTTCATATGGTAAATTAAGTCCATAGGAAGAAATGAAGAGAACCAAAAATGCTAAATATGAGGGTTAACATTAAAAACAAAACAAAACAAAACTATATATTTGTGCTCACTTCCTTTCCTCAGCTTCTTTGAAAGACATAAGATTAAATAAAGCAACAATTATAACATGTATTGCTGGGTTTTTAACATTTATACACTGATACAATATAACAATAATAGCACTAAAAAGGGGAGAGAATAGAGATATACAGTAGTAAAGTTTCTGGAATTAAGTTAACATCAATCTGGAGTTGATCTGATAAAGTTAAGCTGTATACTGTATTGAACAGTTAAGGCAGTAAAGAAGTAATGGATCCGACTCTATGTCATTTACAGGAACACATTTTAGACTCAAAGATGCAAATAGGTTGAAAGTAAAAGCATGGAAAAAGATATATCATGTAAAAAACAACCATAAAGGGGCTGGAGTGGTTATGCTAATATCTTTCAAAATACATTAAAAACTTCTATGCTTCAAAGAACACCATCAAGAAAGTGAAAATACAACCTACATAATGGGAGAAAGTATTTCCAAACATGTCTAATAAGGGACTTGCATCCAGAGTACATAAAGAACACTTACAGCTTAATAATAATAAAAAGACAAATAAGCCAATTTTAAAAAAGGGGAAAGGATTTAATATACATTTATCAGTGAAGACCAATGAATGACTAATTAGCACATGAAGAGATGCCCAGCACCACTGTTCATCACCAAAAAAACCAGACCAAACCCTTTGCCGTCTAATCGATTCCGACTCATAGTGACCTTACAGGACAGAGTAGACTTGCCCCATAGAGTTTCCAAAGAGCGGCTGGTGGATTTGAACTGCCGACCTTTTGGTTAGCTGCTGTAGCTCTTTATCATCACACCACCACGGTTTCCTACTGGTCATTAGGGAAATGCAAATCGAAACCACAATGAGATACTACTTTATACCCACTAGGATGGCTATTATTATAAAAAAGGTCAGAAAATAACAAGTGTTGGGGAGAGTGTGGAGAAATTGGAACCCACATACACTGCTGGTGGGAATATAAACATGTAGCTACTTTGGAAAACTGTTTAGCAATAATAAAAAAAATTACCATATGACCCAGCAATTCCACACCTAGGTATATACCTTAAAGAATTGAAAACTAGTACTCAAACAAGTACGTGTACATGCATGTTCATAGCACTACTATTCACAACAGCCAAAAAGTGGAAACAAACCCAATGCCCATCAACAGATGAGTAGATAAACAAAAAGCAATGAACTACTGTTGCATGCTACAACAAGGATGAACCTTGAAAACCATTATGTAAGTGAAATAAGGGGTCAAAAAAAGTCACATGTTCTATGATTCCATTTACATGAAATGTCCAGAACAGGCAGCTCCAGAGAAACAGAAGATCAGTGGTCACCCAGGGCTATGGGAAGGAGGCTGGTAGTGCAGTGGTAAGGTGTTGGCTGCTAACCAATATGTCGGCAGTTTGAACCCACTAGCTGGTCGGCAGGAGAAAGATGTGGCAGTCTGCTTCTGTAACAATTCACAGCCTTGGAACCTCCATGGGGCAGTTCAACTCCATCTTATTGTGTCACCATGAGTCAGAATCTACCTGACGGCAAAAGGCTTGGTTTTTGGTTGAGGGCTGTGGGGGCAGCGGTAGTGGTGGTGGTGATGGTGTTGTTGCTGTGTGGGGGTAGTGACAATGACTCCTAATAGGTAGAAGATTTCTTTTTGGGATGCTGAAAATGTTCTAGTTACATGATGGAGATGGTTGCACAACTCTTCAAATACAATAAAGACCACTGAATTGCTCACTTTAAACAAATGAATTTCATGTTATGTAAATCATATTTCAATAAAGCCATTAAAAAGGAACTAAAAAGTCATTACAATATAAAGCAACAAATGTTATCTTGGCAACTAACCTTTTTATAAGTACTGTGGATGTACTGGACAGTGCATTAAGCTCTTACATTATCTTTATAATCGTGTATAAGGTAAATACTGTTATGCCTCTTTTATAGATGAGGAAACTAAGGTTAACTAATCTGCCAATGTTACACAGCTAGAAAGCAGTGAATCTGGAATTTGATCCTAAATATTATCAGGCTACAAGGTACAATGAGAGCAAAGGGGTAAGGTCTCCAAATTCTCCTCTTATTGAACACATGCTCTGATTATCTGATTATATTTATCTGATCATAATTTTGTAGACTTATATAAGACTACTTCTTTGGCATGAGATAGAGAACTAGGCTAGGAGGGGAGATCTCACCTGAGTCATAACATGTTCCAGATGTCGGTTGAGCTGATAAACTGACTCAGGTATGATGAGACCATACACCCTTTTAGTCAACCTATAGGAATTATCACAATATCTTACCCAAATAATCATCAACATATACGTGTATAACAGTAAGAGCATTCTCTTCCCTTAGCTTCTGGGAAAACAGCACAAAGAGATGAACTTGTAGCTTTGTGTTCTTGCTCTACAAAGCAAACAGCCCCACTGAGAGTTGGCCTTGGAGAAGGGGGAAATGGATGTGGGAGGAAGTTGTCCCATGGGGTGCTAAAATGGACAGAAGAGTCAATGAGCCCATGAACGCATTTCACTGACTTCCATTCTTCTCCTCCACGGAGGCAGTGGCGTGGGGGGGATCTTCCTTCACGCTTTCACGTTTACTCCTTCAGGCCCCCTTTTGTAACTTGTCTTCATTTTCAGGGCCGTCTGACATTTCTATTAATATGTTTCAAAATGTGAAACTACAGGACAAAAGCAGGTAGGGCGAGTGAGAGAAATCAGATTTTGCTGGGCCCATCGCCACTTGGGAAGGTCGTATGAACATGCGGCTTCCAAGAGAGGTAGGAAGTGATCGTTGGCTCTCTGAGGGCATGGAATTGGTTTCTTTTGAAAATTCCTCTTATTTTTTAATTACAAAACTAAGAATCTTATAAATTTGATTCTCAGTTTCAGTTATCTGTTGCTTAAGGAGCAATTCGTCCATTGTTTCACTCTGGAAAAAACCCAAGTAAGCTTTGTTGTTTTTGTGTGCCGCTGAGGTGATCCTGACTCATGGCAACGCTGTAGGACAGAGTCGAACTTCCCCGTAGGGTTGCCAAGGCTGTAATCTTTCTGGAAGCACATCACCACAGCTTGCTCCCTCGGAGCAGCTGGTGGATTCCAACCACGAACCTTTAGCAGCTGAGTACTTAACCACTGTGCCACCAGGGCTCCTGAAGCAAGCTTTAAAAAAGTAGTTGCCCTCAAGTCAATTTGACTCATGGGGATCCTACAGGACAGAGTAGAACTGCCCCATAGGGTTTCCAAGGAGCGCCTAGTGGATTCAAACTGTTGACCTTTCGGTTAGCAGCCCAGCTCTTAACCACTTCACCACCAGGGCTCCAAAGTAAGCTTTTAAAAAAAAAAAGAAATAGGTATCTATGAGAAATTTAAAACAGAAAAGAGAATAAACTCAGAATAACTTTTAAATGATTCTAAAAATAAAAATAGGAGCATGGAGTCTTGTATATATCCTTTGCAAAGAGATAGAGGGTAACAGAAACAAATGCCATGAAAATTGTGACATGTGTACGAAATCAGAGCTCAGCGCTGACCTCAGGGCAGACTTAGCGGGAAGCCAAAGAAGCCAACAAAATCAAAGAAGCTTGGGCTCAGGATCTCTCACTTTCGCAGGTCCTTTGTAAGGCCCTTGCAGGGGTTCTAGCAATTTTTATATTCATAATTTTATATTCTTTGGCAAAAAAATAATTTTATTAAAGTACAACATTTATATCCAATTTTGTATTCTTTTTCCCTACTCCCAAATTGTATAAACCTCAGGCACATCTGTCTAAAGACTGCATCAGCCTCTACTTTACCTTGCTTCTAGAAAGGAAATTCTTTCACTCCTGTCTCTATCCATCATCCCAACCTTGGAAGCAGATGTTGCTTACCAAAAGTCTCTCTCAGTTCTGAGTGGTGTGTTGGAATACTGGTTTGTATTTTGATAAAGACATAAATGGTTTTTTTCAGACTGGAATAATGAGCTCAAACTTTCAGTACTAAATGCAAATGGCATACATGTAAAAAAATCTAGCAGTTGGGTTAAAAAAATAAAAGGTACAGGACAGGGGAAACTTGGGTTCATCCATGAAGAAAGGAATTGTTTTGCTTCATCATACGCTCAGCGAGTCAGGGGTGCTATTGGCCCTATCTTAAATCACCTCAGACGCATGCAAAAGCCGGGCAATGAATTAGGCAGACCCAAGAACCGGCACCTCTGAATTATGGTGCTGGTGAAGAATATCGAATATACCATGGACTGCCAGAAGAACAAACGAATCTGTCTTGGAGGAAGTACAGCCAGAATGCTCCCCGGAAGTGAGGATGGCGAGACAATGTCTCACTTACTTTGGACATGTTATTAGGAGGGACCAGTCCCTGGAGAAGGACATCATGCTTGGTAGGGTGTCAGGAAAAAAGAGGAAGACCCTCAATGAGATGGATTGATACAGTGGCTGCAACAACAATCACAGCAAACATAGCAAGCCAATGATTGTGAGGACGGTGCAGCACTGGGCGATGTTTTGTTCTGTTATACATGGGGTTGCTATGAGTCAGAGCTGACTTAACGGCACCTAGCAACAACAACAACAGAGTTATGAGATGTAGAGTAACCTGGCAAGGGTAGAGCAGTCCACTGTGTTCACCACTGGTCAGACCACATCCAGTACCATGCCCTGAGAATCCTATTTTTATGGGTGTTAAGGTATAATTTTCAAAAAAGTAAAACCACAAATGAAATGTACATGTATCAAATATTTTATTTAACTCATTAATTAAAACCCACTTAAAATGAGATTTTTACTTGTAGAGATGAATTTTCTCTACGGACAAAATTAACTGCATTGCCATGAACAAGAATTATGTGCATTGTCATAGGTAGAAAATATTTGCATTACTGTCAATTTTCTGGAGCTTAAATTCTCTCCCTACAGAGCTGTAAAACAGCCTTGATAGTTGGAGGTAATAAGAAGTGCACACTTCTCTAGAATCTGATAATCCCTGGAGGGTCCCCTAGACCTGCACTCCACCAGGCATCACGGTGGCCTGTTTCCGAGTCTTTGACATCTTTCCTCCACGAAGGATATTACTGAAGAGGAGGGTGTTTAGTGGAAGGTCACTATGAAAGCAGGTGCATTACGTGGACACACGTTATGGCTGGGGATGGTTTCATCTCAGCCAAGACAAGGCACATTGTTGACAGTAATCCAAGTTATAAAATACTGGAGAACGGTCATGAAGGAATGGGTTAACTTTACTCTGTGTAGTTCCAGAGATCAAGATCAGGATTTTTTTTTTTTTTTAAGGAAGTTACAGCAAAGCAGATTTTTGAGTCAATATCTGAAAGACCTGTTGAGAAATGAAAGTGCTGATTTGTGGGTTTTCTGTCATTGAGAATGTTCAAGCAGAAGTTATATACTTTCCCACAGGAATTTTGTAGAGAGAATTTTTATGTGTTTAGGAAGTTTGGTCAAGACCCACGTTGTCCAATAGGAATATAATGCCACTCACATGTAATTTTTAAATTTTCTCCTAGCCAGATCAAAAAAGTAAAAAGACACTGCTGAAATGGATCTTAATATATTTTATTTAAACCAATATATCTAAAAGGATATCATTTCAACATGTCATCAATATAAAAACATTAATGAAATATTTTTACACTCTCTGTTTTTGTGCTAAGTTGCTGAAATTCCGTGCGTATTTTACACTTACAGCACATCTCAGTTTGGTATATGTGCTGCTGAAGGGAGCACAGCATGGCTCATTTTGGACTCGCCACATTTCAGAAGCTCAGTAGTGACACGTGGCTAGTGACTGTCTTATCAGACAACACAGGCTTGAAGCGCTGGTCCCCAAACTTGAGCACGCACCACAACCACATGGAGGGCTTGTTAAACACAGGTTGCTGTATTCCTGATGCAGTCTGGGGTAGAGATCAATAATTAACATTTCCGACAATTTTCATGTGATGCTGATCCTACTAGATCAGGGACCACGCTGTAACAACAGCTGGTCTAGATAAACCTAAGGTCTTTACATCTTGAGTGACAAATGCTTCTCTTGGCAATGGATGTACATTTTGGGGATTTGTCACTTATTTTTATTAGATCAGATGGCCTCTGTGCCATGAAACTGAGACATCCTGGATTGATTCCAAAGAATCCAGAATTTCTCTGACTTTATTGAATGTCTTCTCTACTTCCTGACTCATTCTTAAGCTCCTAATGTCATAGTTACATGTTTACAAACTTCACTGAGAATACATGAGCATTCATGTAAAAGTAAGTCAAAAGTGGAGCTTCGATTTCTTGTGAAGGTGATTTGGTGATGGGACGTGATTTCCCAATTGTTGGACTCCAGAGGCATAAATATCCCAGTTTTTCTTGTTTAATGTATCTTTTGTCTATTAACTTATGAATTTACCTAAATATTTCTTGAAAATATGAATCTGTCAAACTAAGTAATACTTTTTAGAAGTGTATTAATAGATGTCAATTTAAAAATAATTTTCTTTTTCCCTAAAATTACATCATTTTTTCCCTTCAAAATTTATTACTGGTGATATCCACATAGACCCAAGGTTCTACACCAGTGGTACCACTCAAAGCTGTTTGCTGATGCCTGAAGTGGTTTTGTGGCATGATCCACTCCAAAGTTCAGAGGAAGGGGCCAGTAGTCAGCTCCTTTTTTTTATTATTCCATAAAATTACATTTTTAAATCTTCAAGAGGTGCTTTCTTAAGTTTATTATCCCAGAAAATAGCAAACACATCTATATTTACCTTACTGAAATCATATAATTTCCCAGCTAGAATGTGTCTAGATATCTCTTTGGGAACTTTGTGTTGTTAATAGGTGCTGTAGAATTGATGGTGACTCATAGCGACCCCATGTAACAGAGCAGAACTGCCCCATAGGATTTTCAAGGCTCTTTTTTTTTTTTTACAGGAGCTGAATGCCAGGTCTTTCTTCTGTAGAGCAGCTGGGTGAATTTGAACAGACAACATTTTGGTTAGCACCCAAGCATTTAACCCGTTGTGCCCCCAGGGCTTCTTTGGGAACTTTAACTAGGGTCTTATCCATTGGTGGAAACCCTGGTGGTATAGTGGTTAAGAGCTACAGCTGCTAACCAAAAGTCATCAATCAGTTCGAATCCACCAGTGCTCCTTGGAAGCCCTATGGGGCAGCTCTACTCTGTCCTATAGGGTTGCTATGAGTTGGAATTGACTCGACAGCAACAGGTTTGGTTTGGTTTGGTTTATCCACTGGTAGGGGCCCCTGGGTGGCACAAATAGTTAAACGATCAGCTGTTAACTGAGTCCACCCAGAGATGCCTCAGATGAAAGGCCTGGTGGTCAGCTTCCAAATGATGACAGCCACTGAAAACCCCAAGGAGCACAGTTCTACTCTGACACACATTGGGTCACCATGAGTCAGAATCAACTCTACACCAACTGTTCTTTCTTTTTTTTTTAATCTACTGGTGCTAATTTCCAATTTATGCTATCAAAATCGGCATTTTTTACACAAGTTATTTTGGTTTCGTACTTTAAAAAATCATGTTAGTACCAAAGCAGTTATGAAAAGAAAGAAAAAAGGGAGAGGGATTACCTTTTAGTCTACTGGAAAAGAAGACAAGCCTGGGAATTCTAGTAGCCAAGAAGACAAAAGGTTCTTCTCAGGAGATCCAGAGAAAAATAGATCTTTATTTTCATGTAACTAAGAAACAAAGTTTCTTTTTCTTCTTAGGAAGGCCCAGAACACAGGGAGGAGGTTTTTCTTCCAGTCATCACAAAGACACAAGTTTTCCATCAACTCCCAATATAGACGGGCTTGGAGGTATGGGTGAGTCAGGAACACAAGGTTCTTGTCACAAGGTAAAGGCTATTCAAGTTGAAATATTACCAGATAGAACAGAAACCAATGGTTTAAAAAAATAAAATATAAACGGTTTCAAAATGTAAATTAAAATTTTACGATGATGCTTTCCATAAAAACGAATTAATTCAGATGTATCGTGGCTCAGACACGTCATGTAAGAATAGGACTTTGAACTTCAAAATATATAGTATATGAGACAATACGCTTCAGATATTTGGGCTTGGAAGTTTTCTAAATAATTCCCAGCAGATCTAGGGTTTTCCAAAAAAATTTTATAGGTTATTTTTTAAAAGATTAAGATATGGTCATGTAAATTAGTCAACACTGTATGAGCCTCACTCTTAGTTGGTCTCAGGGATTCAAAGCTGAATCACTGTGGGAGTGGGGAAGACTTCACAGGCAGAGGAGTCTCTGGGTGGTGCAAATGATTAAGGAGCTCGGCTTCTAACTGAAAATGTGGAAGTTCAGGTCCACTCAGAGATGCCTTAAAAGAAAGGCCTGGCAATCTACTTCTGAAAAACCAGTCATTGAAATCCTATGGAACACAGTTGTACTCTGACACAGATTGGGTCATGAATCAACTCGATGGCAACTGGTTTTGCTAGTTCCCAGGAATAAAGAGTTTGAACAGAGTTTTGTAGGCAATAAGGGGCTAAGGTGGTCTGAAGAGGAGGGGGAACAGGAAAAACAGTGAAAGATGTTCTCCATTTGGGCTAAGGGAACAGGATACACAATACAATTAATTGGAAATGCATGGTATATTTGGGGATGAGCAAGTAATCAGGTATTGCAGCAATTACAGAATAGAAGTAGGTTCAACCCAACTGAGATACTGTTTGGAGAGCATGAGACATTGAAGACGGAGAGAATCTAGAGGGAGGGATACCAGCTAGTAGGCTATTGCAGTAGTCAGAGTAAGAAATGATGAGGTCCTGAAACTCTTCTGTGTATACTAATAGGTATCTAATACATTTTTAATATAATAATACATTTTTAATACCAAACACACTTTTTAAAAAACAGATTTTAACTTCTGAACTATCAATCAATAACTATTTATTGGTTGTCCAATATCCTATTATGACAGTAATGGAAGCCATATCATCTTTCAAGTTAGAAGATATCATGCATATTCTAACTTCACCTCTTGTTATTTCTGTCATGCTGGGTAGTTGCAAGAAGGAGTTTCAGAGTCTTCATTGTAAAGTAGAGATAATAATACTTCCATCACAGAGTTGTTGTGAGGATCAAATGAGTAAATCAGAAGCCCAACTGCACTTGATTCATAGCTAGTATTCAAAATGTGCCTCTCTCTGCTCCTGCCCTAACCCTTTCCCCTGTCTTTGTGCAAAGTGTGGTTTTACCATGTCTGTGTATAGGTTTAATATTGAATTTATTTAAATAATCTTTAGAATTTGGTGGCATCCCTGGAGAAAACTGGAGATACTTCTGGGATGGTGTAGTTGAACTTTCCTCTAGTTCAGTGCCTTAGCCCTGGTGTATATTGATATCACTTGAGAGAATTTCTAAAAAGTATGCTTCTTGGGTCCCACTGTCTTCTGTGGTTTACTTCATTTATAAGAATTCTTCTTCTGAAGGTCAAAGTGATTATGGGCCACTCTTTTAGTTTTTCCAGATAGACTACAGTCACTGGTTTCAGATATTCTGAACGAAGTTTATAAGGTGCTTGCTCATAGTCTGTGTTGAATTTGCAGAAGCTTGTCTATGAGTTAGAATTGACTCGACGGCACTGGGTTGTTGATAACGTAGAACAGCGCTCAAGCTGTCATATGGCTGTTCCCCAAATACGTTTTTGTTAAGTCAACTTCACTGTGAGAGATTCCTCCTTTTCTGGGTCACAAAATGAGTTAGGATTTTTTTTTTCCTGATAGAAATAACGTCCTAAGATTATTTAATGTCGCTCACTTGTAATTTTTTCTGCAGGAGAAGATAAAGTTCTGTAGGTGCTAATAAAACATAGAATTGGTAGAAAAAACGGATGGCGAAATGACTAGAGTCATTACCAGAAGTGTTGAGATTTGTCACTGCATCATGAATATCTTGGGTAACTACCAATTACGAGAGAACTCTTATGAGCCCCACCTGAGTATCCAAGAAAGTGTACAGTAGAAGAAAAAGCTTGGGAACCCAGAGACATCAATTAGAAGAGAAAAAATTCTAGGTTGGGGATTTCCAGCAGCAGAGAACTGCTAAAGGACTATGGAGGGTGGAAAGAATGTCAAGCATTGAAAAGATTTGAAACTTCATTCTATTCTTGGTTTTCCATCAAGAAGGGGTATAAACTTGGGGGATAACATGACTTCTCTAAGCTTTGTCGTTAAAATTAAGGAATCTTCAAGATCTCTTCTGTCAGGGAAGTTGTGAAAGACATTTGAGATGGGCAAAAGAGCTTATTGGGAGTACTTTCAATGGAATGCTGGGCTTTGACTAACAGACCCTCCCAGGATAGTCAAATTCTTTGGGGGCTCTGAGTATTTGATTGGCTTGGATCTTTTTTACAACTCTGTCGAGATGGGGGAAAGGGCACCTTAGTGTCATTTGATTACAAATTTATTGGCCTTCTCCTATACACTGGAAGCTTACTAGATTCTGCAAATACAGGTTTTCAATCCCATTTCTAGCCTAGAAGATGAAACACACATTCACTAAGTCTTCCTTCAGCCTTGCTCCTGCAAGCCCCCCTTTCTTCAAACCCACCCAGGAATAGGAAATGCATTAAAGAAGGAACGTTATGCAAAAAGGTATGAAAGGCATGGAGAGAACGTGGGCATTTTGTTGTTAGTAATAAGTTTTCTATGGTTAGTTTGGGTTAATGGAGGGGAGTGAATTACAAAAAATAATAATAATAATTTTTTTTATTTTTTAGATGGTAGGAATCACCAGCTTTTTAAGGCCCTTGCATTCCATACTAAGGAACCCAAAAACCTCTTGCCATTGAGTAGATTCTCACTCATAGCAACCCTACAGAACAGAGTAGAACAGCCCCGTAGAGTTTCCAAGGAGTTCCTGGTAGATTCAAACTGTCAACATTTTGGTTAGCAGTCGTAGCTAGTGGGAATGCAAAATGGTATAGCCATTGTGGAAAACAATATGGCAGCTCCTAAAAAAAATTAAAACAGAACTACCATCACCAAAAAAAAAAAACAAAACAAACAAACAAAAAAAAACTGTAGTCATCAAGTCGATTCCAACTCATAGCAACCCTATGAGTGTAGAACTGCCCCATAGGGTTTCCAAGGAGTGGCTGGTGGATTTGAACTGCTGACCTTTTGGTTAGCAGCCATAGCTCTTAACCACTGTGCTACCAGAACTACAATACGACCCACAATTCCACTCCTAGGTATATACACAAAAGATTTGAAAGCAGAGACTCACAGGAGACTTGTACATCAGCGTTGAATGCAGCACTATTCACAATAGCCAAAAGGTGGAAACAACCTAAATGCCCATCAACAGATGAATGGATAAACAAAATGTGGTATATACTTACAATGGAATAGTACTCAGCCAGTAGGAGAAATGAAGTCTTTGTACATACTTCAGTATGTATCCCTATGATAGGTTGCAAAGTGGACAACTGTGATTCATAGAGTTTTCATTGACTGATTTTCAGAAGTAAATCACCAGGCCTTTCTTCTTATCTGTCTTAGTTTGGCAACTCCACTGAAACCTATTCAGCATTGTAGCAACACACAAGCCCCCATCGACAGGCAAGGTGGTGGCTGTGCTTGAGGTGCATTGGCTAGGAATCGAACCCTGGTCTCTCACATGGAGGGCAAGAATTCTACCCCTGAAATGTTTGGGATACCACTATGAATAGGATCAGCCTCTGTCTTCAAGGAGCTCACAGCCTTTGAAATAATCTACCCGCACTCAGAATGCCTGAGTGATGATCATGAGAAATAGGCTTTACAAATCATGGTATGACCATTGGAAAAAGTCTTCAAGCTTGAGAACATTTGGTTGACACAGAGCCATCATAAAAACGGTAAGCCTGATGTGTAGATGCTGTGACTGTAAATCACAGGACCCAGTGTGTGCATTCCTAGTGAGAAAAAGCACACACGTTGCTTCGTCCACATTCATGCATTATGGTGTTAATGAGGCTAGTATTCTCTTCCATGTGAAAGGCAAAAATATAATATAAAAAAATCAATTCACAATTGTAAAAGATATAATCGCTATACACATGAAAGCTCTTAAAAATTGTAAATAATTATACAAATGTAAATTACCTTCCTAACCATTGTTAAATTGCTCCTCAAGTCACATGTCTAAAATGAAATTCTTTCCCAGCTTGCCCCACCCTGATCACACCACCCCACTTTTATGTTCCTTTTTTGCATCTAGTGAAGCCTCCATTCATTCAAGGCAGAGAGTTTGGAATCAACCTAGACTATTTTCTCCTTCAACACCAGTATTACTCTCTAACTTAACCATGTTAGTTCTATTTCAAAACATGTGTCTCAACCCCTGCCTTCCTTTTCATCCCCACACCTTCTGCCATAGTTCAAAAATCTGTCACATTTTTTAACAAGATGGAGAAACAAATCACCAACTTCATATGAAAAGGGAAGAGGCCCCAGATAAGTAAAGCATTACTGAAGAAGAAGAACAAAGTGGGAGGCCTCACACTACCTGATTTTAGAACCTAGAACAGCCTGGTACTGGTAAAACAACAAATACATAGACCAATGGAACAGAAGGCTAGCATCAATTCAAAAAACACAAAATAATAAATGCTGGAGAGGTTGTGGAGAGACTCGAACACTTACACACTGCTGGTGGGAATGTAAAATGGTACAACCACTGTGGAAATCAATTTGGTGCTTCCTTAAAATGCCAGAAATAGAAGTACCGTATGATCCAGCAATCTCACTCCTTGGAATATATCCTAGAGAAATAAGGGCCGTCACGCACATAGATGTATACACAACGATGTTCATTGCAGCACTGTTCACGATAGCAGAAAATGAAAACAACCTAGGTGCCTATCAGTGGAGGAATGGATAAACAAATTATGGTACATACACACAATGGAATACTACGCAAAGACAAAAGAACAATGATGAATCCGAGAAACATCTCACAACGTGGATGAATCTGGAAGCATTACGCTGAGTGAAATTAGTCAATTGCAAAAGGATAAATATTGTATGAGACCATTATGATAAGAACTCAAGAAAAGGTTTAAACACAGAAGAAAACATTCTTTGATGGTTATGAGAGTGAAGGGGGATGGAGGGGGAATTCACTAACTAGATAGTAGACAAGAATTATCTTAGGTAAAGGGAAGGACAACACACAATACTGGGGTAGTCAGCACAACTGGACTAAACCAAAAGCTAAGAAGTTTCTTGAATACAACCAAACACTTCAAGGGACAGAGTAACAGGACTGGGGGTCTGGGGACCATGGTTTCAGGGGACATTTAGGTCAATTGGCATAACAAAGTTTATTAAAATGTTCTGCATCCCACTTTGTGGAGTGGCATCTGGGGTCTTAAAAGCTTTCAAGAGGCCATCTAAGATGCATCAATTGTTTCCAACCCACGTGGAGCAAAAGAGAATGAAGAAGACCAAAGTCACAAAGAAAATATTAGTCCAAGATACAGAAAGGGCCACATAAACCAGAGACTCCTTCAGCCTGAGACCAGAAAAACTAGATGTTGCCCAGCTACCACCAATGACTGCCCTGACAGGGAATACAACAGAGAGTCCCTGACGGAGCAGGAGAAAAGTGTGGTGCAGAACTCAAATTCACGTAAAAAGACCAGACTTAATGGTCTGACTGAGACTGGAGGAACCCTCAAAGACATGGAGCCCGGACACTCTGTTAACCCGGAACTAAAACCATTCCCTGAGCCAACTCTTCAAACAAAGATTAGACTGGGCTATTAAGACATAAAATAATACTGGTGAGGAGCATGCCTCTTAGTTCAAGCAGATACGTGAGACTAAATGGGCAGCTAATATCTGGAGGCAGGATGACAAGACAGAAAGAGATAGGGAGCTGGTTGAATGGCTACAGGAAATCTGGGGTGGAAAGGAGGAATGTGCTGTTACATTGTAGGGATTGCAACTAAGCTCACATAACAATATGTGTATAAATTTTTGTATGAGAAATTAACTTGAGCTGTAAACTTTCACCCAAAGCACAATCAAAAAAAAAAAAAAAAAAGAACTTGACAACTCTCACCTAAACAATGACAGGACTCTCCAACCTTCTCTGCCACCACAGTCTCTCCTCTATTACTCACCCCCAACATCAATGCTAGGGGTAACATCATGTCTCTCTCCTGCTTAAAAATCTCTGTGGACTTCCTGCTGCCTATGGTATATAAGATCTACTTTTCTGAGTATGGAAACCCTGGTGACATAGTGGTTAAGAGCTATGGCTGCTCACCAAAAGGTCAGCAGTTCAAATCCACCAGCCACTCCTTGGAAACCCTATGGGGCTGTTCTACACTTATAGGGGTGCTATAAGTCAGAATTGACTTGATGACTACATTTTTTGTGTGTGTGTGTGATGGTAGTTCTGTTTTAATTTTTTTAGGAGCTGCCATATTGTTTTCCACAATGGCTATACCATTTTGCATTCCCACTAGCAATGGATAAGTGTTCAAATTTCCCCACATACTCACCAATATTTGTTATTTTCTGTTTTTCTTATCTGAGTCATCCTAGTTGGAGTGAAATAGTGTCGTATTGTGGTTTTGATTTGCATGTCTCTGTTGGCTAATGAAGCCGAACATCTTTTTATGTATCTGGTGGCCATTAGAATGTCCTCTTTGGTGAAATGTCTATTCAAGTCCTTTGCCCATTTTATGATTGGGTGATTTGTCTTTTGTTGCTAAGCTGCCAAAGTTTTATAAATATTTTGGTTATTAGGTTCTTATCGGATGTAAGACTTTCAGAGATATTCTCCCAGTTTGTAGCTTGTATTTTCAATTTTTTGGTAAAGTGTTTTGATGAATAAAAGTTCTTAATTTTTATGAGGTCCGATTTATTTATTTTGTCATTTGCTGTTTGTGCTTTTGTTATATTAGATAATCCATTGTTAAAAGCTAGGCCTGACAGCATTGCCCTTGCATTTTCTTCTAAGATTTTCATGGCTTTAGTTTGCACATTTGGGTCCATGATCCATTCCGAATTTGTTTTTGTGTGTGGTGTGAGGCATGGATCCTGATTCATTTTTCTGCATGTGGAAATCCAATATTCCCAGCACCAGTTACTGAAAAGATCTTCTTTCCTCATTGAATGGACTTAGCACCCTTGTCAAAAATCAGTTGACCATATATATGTGGGTTTATTTCTGGACTCTCAATTTTATTTCCTTGGTCTATGTGTCTGTTGTTATACCAGTAGCAGGCTGTTCTGATTACGGTAGCTGTACAGGATGTTTTAAAGTCAGGAGGTGTGAGTCCTCCTACTTTGTTCTTCTCTTTCAACATTGCTTTAGCTATTCAGCGGTCTCTTGCCTTTCTATATTAAGTTGAGGATTGTTTTTTCTATTTCTATGGAGGAGGCTGTTGGAATTTTGATTGAGATTGCACTGAATGTGCAGATTGCAGTAGGTGGTATTGACATCTTAACATTATTAAGTGTTCCAGTCCATGAACATTGAACATCTTTCTGTTTACTTAAGTCTTCATTAATCTCTTTCAGCAGTCTTTTATAATTTTCATTGTATAAGTCCTTCACGTCCCTGGTTAGAATTATTCCTAGGTATTTTATTCTCTTAGGTGCTATTGAAAATGGAATTGCTTCCCTAATTCCCTATTCAGATTTCTCATTCCTGGTGTATAGAAACCCAACTGATTTTTGTTTGTTGAACCTGCACCCAGCAGCTTTGCTAAATTTCTCTATTAGCTCTAGTTTTCTTGTGGACGCTTTGGAATTTTCTGTATATAGGATCATGTCATTTACAAATAGAGATTATTCTACTTCTTCTTTTCCAATCTGGATACCTTTTATTTCTTTTTCTTGTCGTATTGCTCTGGCTAGGATTCTAATACCATATTGAATAGAAGTGGTGAGACTGGGCACCCTTGCCTTGTTCCCGACTTAAAAGGGAAAGCTCTGTTTTTCACCATTAAGTATAATGTTGGCTGTTGGCTTTTCATATATGCCCTGAATCATACTGAGGACTTTCCCTTCTATTCCAATTTTCTTTAAGGTTTTCACCAAGAAACGGTGTTTGATTTCATCAAATGCTTTTTCTGCATCCATAGAGATGATCATGTGGTTCTTTTCCTTTGTTATATTGAAGTGGTGTATTACATTGATTGATTTTCTAGTGCTGAACCATCCCTGCATTCCTGGAATAAAGCCCACTTGGACGTGGTGTATGACTCTTTTAACATGTTGTTGGGTTATGTTCACTAGTATTTTGTTGAAGATTTTTGCATCTGTATTCATAAGAAATATTGGTCTGTAGTTTTCTTTTTTTCCGGTGTCTTTATCAGATTTTGGTATCAGGATTATGTTTGCTTCATAGAATGAATTTAGGAGCATTCCTTCCTTCTCTACCTTTTGGAAGAGTTTAAGCAATATTGGTGTCAATTCTTCTCTAAATGTTTCGTAGAATTCTCCATTGAAGCTATCTGGTCTATGGTTTTTTGTTGTTGTTGTTGGGAGGTTTTTGATCACTGATTTGATGTCTTCACTTGTTAAGGGACTGTTAAGACTTTCTATTTCCTATTAATTTAGTTTGTGTAGGTTGTGTACTTTTTCATCTAGGTTGTCCAGTTTGTTGCTGTACAGTTGTTCACAATACAACACACAAGTTGTTCACAATAGGCTGTCATAATTCTCTTTTTTATCAGGTCAGTTGTAATGTCCCCTCTTTCATTTCTTAGTTTGGTTATTTTCACCTTTTCTCTTTGTCAGTCTAACTAAAGGTTTGCTAATTTTATTGATCTTTTTGAAGGACCAACTTCTGGTTTTATTGATTCTCTCATTGTTTTTCTGTTTTTGGCTTTATTTATTTCTGCTCTGATTTTTGTTATTTCCTTTCTTCTGGTAGAATTAGGCTTAGTTTGCTCTTCTCTTTCAAGTTCCTGGGGTTGTTGAGTTAGGCTGTTAATTTGAGGTTTTTCTTCTTTTTTTATATAGGCATTTATTGCTATAAGTTACTGAGTACTGCTTTTGCTGCATCCCATAATTTTTGGTATTTTGTGCTTTCATTTTCGTTTGACTCTAAAAAGTTTGTGATTTCTTCCTTGACCCACTGGTAGTTTAATAGTGTGTTGTTTCATTTCCATGTTTGTGTATTTCTTTAGTTTTTTTTTTTTTTTTTTTTTCTGTTGCTGATTTCTAACTTCACTCTACTGTGGCCAGAGAAAATACTTTGATTTCAATCTTTTTAAATTTATTGAGACTTGCTTTGTGACCTAACATGTGGTCTATTCCAGAGAATGTTCTATATACAGTGCAGTAGAATGCATATTGTTGCTGCTGGCTGTTGTTGGGTAGAGTGTTCTATACATGTCTGTTAAGTCCAGTTGGTTTACAGCGTCATTCAGGCAATATGTTTCCTTGTTAATCTTTTTCTAGATGTTCTGTCCAATATTGAAAGTGGTGTTTTGAAGTCTTCAACTATTATTGTAGTGCCATCTATTTCTCCTTTCAATTCTATATGTATTTGCTTTATATATTTAGGTGCTCCAATGTTGGGTGCATATATATTTGTGATTATTAAATCTTTTTGAGTAATTAACCCTATTATCACTATATAATGGTCATCTTTACCTCTTCTAACAGATTTTGTCTTAAAGTCTACTTTGATATTAATATTACCACCCCAGCTCTCTTTTGATTATTTGCATGGAATATTTTTTTCCACCCTTTCACATTCAACCCATTTATGTCCTTGGGTCTAAGGTGGGTCTCTTGTAAATAGCATATAGTTGGATCACGTATTTTCATCCACTCTGCCACCCTCTGCATTTTGATTGGAGCACTTAGTACATTTATATTCACTGTAATTAGTGATGAGAGGTGGCTTTCTTTAACCCTTTTCCTATTTGTGTTTTGCACGTTTTAAGCCTTCTTTGTCTTTGTCTTTTATTACTGCTTGCTTTTGTGTGTTGTTGAGCCATTTTGGTTCCGTTCTCCTTTTTTTTTTGCACGTATTTTTAAGATATTTTCTTAGTTGTTACCATGGATATTACACTTAACAGCTTATATTTATAACATTCTAGGGTAAGTTGGTACCAACTTAATTTCAGTAACATACAAGAAGTTCTATGTATCATTCCTCTCCCATCCTTTTCTTTTTGTTATCACTAATTACATCCTCATATTTCATGTGCCCTGTAATATAATTTTATCCTTGCTTTTCTTTTGTTATTATTTTATATTATTTATGTTACATAAAATTTATATTATTTGTGTATCTGTCATTAAGGAAAATGAAGGACAACACAATTAGAATTATCAAGCATGAATACCTTATTACTAGCCCTTACAATTGTCCATGCATTTCACTTTGTTAGAAATCTTTCTTTTTATGTATAACTTTGAATTACTTTCTAGTGTCTTTTCCCTTCCATCTACAGAACTCCCATTAGTATATTTTTAGGGCCAGTCTGGTAGATATGAACTCTCTCAGCTTCTGTTTATCTGGGAATGTTTTAATTTCACCCTCGCTCTGGAAGGATAGTTTTGCTGGGTATAGTATTCTTGGCTGACAGTTTTTTTTCTTTCAGCACTTTAAATATATCATTCCATTGCTACTGGTGTCCAATATTTCTGAGGAGAAATTGGCACTTAATCTTATTGGGGATCCTTTGTATGTGACTGTTATACTTCTCTCTCACTGCTTCCAGAATTCTCTCTTTATCTTTAATTTTTGAGAGCCTAACTATGATGTGTCTCGGTGTAGATCTCTTTGGGTTTAACCTGTGTGACAGTTAGGGTTGTGTGTCAACTTGGCTGGGCCATGATTCTCAGTGATTTGGCAGTTATTATGTAGTTTGGCAGTTATGTAATCATGTAATCACCTCCATGGGATGAGATCTGATGTAATGTAATCTCCTCCAAGATATCTCCTATGAGCAGTCAATCACATGAAAGGGAGTTTCCTTGGGGATACGGCCTGCATCTAATATGTATGGACTCTCTGGCGAAGCTCACTGCTTTTGCTCTGTTCTGGATTCTGTATTCATTTTGTCATCATCTGAACTCTGGTTCTTGGGACTTGAGCCAGTAGCTTGCCATATGACCTGCCGATCTTGGGTTCTTCAGCCCCTGCAGTTACGTGAGTCAGGAGAAGCCCCCAGCCTGATACCTGACCAACAAACTTGGGGCTTTCCAGCCTCTACAACTGTGTGAGCCATTTCCTTTGTATATATACATATACATATACATATACATATACATATACATATACATATACATATACATATACATATACATATACATATACATATACATATACATATACATATACATATACATATACATATACATATACATATACATATACATATACATATACATATACATATACATATACATATACATATACATATACATACACACATATATATATATATATATAAAACCAGTGCTGTTGAGTTGATTCTGACTCATAGCAACCCTATAGGACAGAGTAGAACTGCCCCATAGAGTTTCCAAGGAGTGCCTGGCGGATTCAAACTGCCGACCTTTTGGTTAGCAGCCGTAGCACTTAACAACTATGCCACCAGGGTTTCCATATATGTATATGTATATGTATATGTATATGTATATGTATATGTATATGTATATGTATATGTATATGTATATGTATATGTATATGTATATGTATATGTATATGTATATGTATATGTATATGTATATGTATATGTATATGTATATGTATATGTATATGTATATGTATATGTATATGTATATGTATATGTATATGTATATGTATATGTATTTCATTGGTTTTGCTTCTCTAGAGAACCCAGCCTAAGATATCCTGCTTGGAGTTCTTTGAGCTTCTTGGATTTGTAGATTCATGTCCTTCATTAGACTGGGGAAATTTTCTGTCAGTATTTCTTCAAATACTCTTTCTGAGCCTCTCTCTCTTCTCCTTCTGGAATTCCCATGATGCATATATTAGGTTTCTTGTGTCCCATTTCATTAAAATGTGCTTAGCTTTCTTCAGCCTCCTTTCTTGTTGTTCCTCAACATTTGTAATTTTACGTATCTTATTCTCTAATTCACTGATTCTTTCTTCTGCCTGATTAAATCTGTTGTATTTCTCATTTCAGTTATTGTCCCTTTCAGTTGCAATCTCTCTTATTTTAGATCCTCACTTTGTTCTTGCATTGTTTTCCTTACTTCTTCTAGGTCTTTATCTATGTTTTTCCTTAGGTCTTTAATTATGTTTAATCTCGTTTTATATTCTTCCATTTTCCTCATTATTTGCTTATTCCCATATGCACTTTCATTCCCTTTGTCATGTTTATTTGGATGAGTCCTTGTTTCTCTGTTCTTTGTGTGTTTTGCGGTTTTTTTGTTGGGGCATCAAAATTTTTGAGGGTGTTAATTTTCTCAGTTCTCCCCAGTATTAGGTGGTTTTGCCTGCACTACCTTCTGCAAAAAACTCTTAGGTGGGCTGAGTCTTCAGCTTTTGCTTACTGTTTCCTCTCCCTCTCTGTGATAGCTCCTTTTCCTTCCCTGGTTTAATTAGGATCCAAAAGTTCCAGATCTAGGTTTTCAACTTTCAATTTCTCCCCAACACACCAGAAAACATGCTGTGATCAATCTGTCTACCAGCCAGCACTGCCACTCAGCCAAGATATTGTGCACTAATCAATCTCTACACTAGGAGGCTCAGTCCTCTCTCTCCAGTTATTACTCCCTTACCTTCTGTTTCTGTGTCCACATTTTCAGTCCAAGAACCCACACATGGAAAACCCCCTTCAGGACTGGGTGTTACCCTCCAGTTTTGTCTGAAGGTTCCTTCTCCAATCTGTGGGGGCTTCTTCTTTCTGACCTGGCTCTAAGGGGAAGCACTAGCTAACTTTCCTCTGTTTCAAGAGGAGAAGGGCTGGCACTCGCCAGCAGAACCTCCAAGAGATCTGTCTTGTTGGTTTCAGAGCCCCAGTGCTGTGTGGTGGTCAGGGGGGTGGGGCAGTCTCCTCTTAGGTTATTTCCCTTCTGGCTCCACTGTAGGGGACCTTCTGTAGGAGTTCATATCAGTCCAGCAGCCAACAATCACTGGATGGCGGAGGGATTGTCACACTCTGAATGGACCCCCAGGGACGTCTGCCTTTTTGCTATCAGAGCCCACCCCCCGGTATGTTGGCTGTGGGTGTAGCTTCCATTCAGGATGCCTGCTTCCTAGCACACAGCAGCCCTAGTCAGTAGTATTCAGCTCCATCCAGAAGGGGAAGCAGACAGACCATGTTGATCCCCAGGGAGGACTGTCCTGTTGGTTTCAGAGGCCTGAGCTATGGGGTGCACAGAAAGGTAGGTAGAGTTCTGACTACAGGAGCAGACTCCACCACAGTGGCCTTCTGTAGCAGTTTTTAACACCCTGGCAACCAATAGTTACCAGGTGTAGGAGGGGGTGTCATGCTCTGGCCAGATCCTCACAGAGGTCTTCTTTGTTGCCGTCAGTACCCTCCTGGTATATTGTTGGCTATGAATGCAGCCTCCACTCAAGATGCCTGCTTCCTAGCACACAGCAGCTTCAGACAGCATTCTCCAGTGCCAGCTGGGATTGAGGGCAGACTAACCCAAACTGACCCCCAGGGAGGTTTGTCCTGTTGGTTTCAGAAGCCTGAGCTATGGGGTACTCAGAGAGGCAGGTAGAGTGCTGACTATGGGAGCATACTCCACTCCAGGAGCCTTCTGTAGCAATGCAGTGCAGGTTTGCAGGTGATGGTGTCTGGGTCGGGGAAGGGTTGTCATGCTCCTAACGGACCCCCAGGGAGGACTTCCTTGTTGCTTTCAGAATCTCCCTCCCATAGTATCTTGGCTATGGCTGTGGCCTCTACTCAAGATGCCTGCTTCCTAGTATACAGCAGCCTCAGTCAGCAGTCCTCAGCGCCAACCAGAAGGGGGAGCAGGAAGACCCAAACTGACTCCCTGGGAGGTCTGTCCTGTTGGTTTCAGAGGCCTGAGCTGTGGGCTGCACAGGGAGGCAGGTAGAATGTTGGCTATGAGAGCAGGCTGCACTGCAGGGGGCCTCCTGTAGCAATTCACAGTAGGCTTGCAGCTGACAGTGTCTAGGTGGGGAGTCCTGGCACACTCCAAACAGACCCCTGGGAAGATCTGCCTTGTTGATTTTAGAGCAGATGCTTGGGGGGCTGTCTCTTTATACAGGCAGGGAGTGTGGTGGTTGGGGAAACAGGCTCTTTTTCTGGGGCCACTTCCCCAGGTCGCAGCAGCCTGCAGGGTAGCTCACATGGGCGGAGGGAGGGGCAGGGATGCGGGATGGTGGGAGAAGCGGTTTTCCGACTCCATGTGACTCTGGTTGATTCATTGATTCTTGCCTGTTTGCAGTTCCCCGCTGCTTTCCTCCGCTCCCCAATCAGTCTCTCAAAGCCAAATGCTGTTTCCTGTTGCATTTGTGGGAGAGGGCCAGGATGATGGTCTTTTTACACTGCCATCTTCCCAGAATTCCTTTAAATAATTCTGAATGTCTGATAATTACTGTGTCTCACCTAAATCTTTCACGCTGTAGTTTTAGTCTATTTTTCTGCTGCTATCTTCTCTGCCAAGGTAGGGAATATCAAGTTATAATGTTGTATGTTTCTGCCCCTTAAATAATTAAAGTCCACTTGAAACCAGTGCACTAAGTCTTTGTTTAGTGCTTAGTACTTACCAAGCACCAAGCTAGACTTTCTCTTCCATGACTGGTAGCTGTGCTAAGAGTAATATTCAGTAAAGCCTAATCAATGGGCTTCCAATCATAATGCCAACACGCCGGGCTCCCTTAACATTAGAAAGGTTTATTGCTCCTCCTCATTACACAAACTCTTTATGGAATAGAAATATTTAATGTAAAACATCTTGAAAGCTTTGTTTTGAGGAGTAGTTTCGATTGCCAAGTGGGCACTTAATTCATATCCTATCAAGAGTTAGTTGCAAATGTAATAGATGATTGACTAATGACACTTTGGAGAAGCTTTTTCGTACATAGTGCCTAAAACCTGACTCTGGGGAGGTGTGATGGAATGGATACCAGCTTTAGAGCTAGTTAGACCTGTGTACAAATCTTAACTCCTCCACTTGTAGCTGTGTAATTGTGGGCAAAATACTTATTTTCCTGAGTCTCAGTTGCTTCATCTAAAAGAAAACACTTGCATCATTTTATTATGAAATAGTGAACTGAGTCATGCTACACACATAACACATTATAAGTGCTTAATAAATCACCAGCCAGTGAGTGAGGACTACTCAGCCGCTCAGCCAAACCCTCCCCGCAAGAAACAAAAACAAAAACAGAAAATCCAAACCAGTTGTTCTCAGGTCAGTTCCAACTCCTAGCAATCCCATGTGTGTCAGAGTAGAACTGCTCAACAGGGACTTCTGATGGCTGATTTTTCAAAAGCAGATCCTCTGGGTGGACTTGAACCTCCGACTTTTGGGTTAGCAGCCAAGCATGTTTACCTGGGGACTTCCACAGCGTATCAAGAGACATGAGCTTCTGGGCTGTCAGTCTGGGCAAGGCAAACCAGGGGTGGAAGATAAGGTAGACTAAGAGCAGTGTGACACTGGAAAGGGGGTGGACCAAGGCACTGAAGCTAGAGCAGGGGATAAAACAAACTAAGACCAGAAGGACAGAGAGAGGAAAGGCCAGACACGGAACAGAGACAGCCCAAGCCATCACTACAGAGCAGGACTGGGTTAGGATCAAGTCTCTTCAACGTGGGATTCCAGCCACTGTTCCTTTTCCTGTGTTTAAGCAGGGTCTTAAAGGGGCAAGTTTCAGTTCTTGTGCTGTTTTTCCTTTGAACTCTGCTTCCTTTAAAAACCCGCTGCTGTTGAAGTTGATTCTGAAGCATAGTGATTCCACTTGTGTCAGCGTAGACCTGCGCTCCATAAGGTTTTTAAAGACTGTGATTTTAAGGAAGTAGGTCACCAGGCCTTTCTTCTGTGGTGCAACTGGGTGGATTCAAATGATCGACTTCTCAATTAGCAGCTGAGTGCAAACCATTTGCGCCACCCAGAGACCTTTGCTTCCTTTACCCTTCCCTTTTTGGCCTTTCTGACTCCAGCTGCCAAGGCTGGTTCAGCATATCACCCAGTTTGTCCAGGGGGAAGTGACAGCAGGGGTGGAGCGTGCATCTAAGTTTGTGTTTGGCTCCTAAGGGCATTCCTAAACCCCACGTTCCTCCTGGTGATGGAGACAGAGTGCACTCACCGGGTCTCCCACTCAGAAGGCAGAAGGATTTGGTATCCAGAGCACAAGTTCTGGAGTGAGAGAGGCCTCAGGCCACACTGCCTCTATGTGTGCCCGCAGACAAGTCTCAGTCTTTGTTTTCTCATCTAAAAATGGGAATGATATTAATGAGGCTCTCAGGAAGGTGAAGAAGTCACCTATGGCAAGTGTTTAGCAGAGTATCTAGTTCCTGTGTTGTAAGGCTTATTTCCATTTTCTCTGCTGCATAATAAATCAACCGAAAGCTAAGTGGCTTAAAACAATGATTTACTCTTTCTCACAACTCTGTGGGCCAGGAATTCAGGCAGACTCAGGTGGGTAGTTTTTCTGCTCCACATGGTGTCAGCTGGGGTCACTCAGTTGGCTGCAGTCAGCTGGTGGCTGAGCTGGGTAGATGGTCCCAGAGGGCTCATGTGCACGCCTGAGCCTCCATGCTCCTCCGGGTGTCCTCTCTCTCTCCATGTGGCAGCTTGGGCTATCTCACAGCATGGCGGTCTTGGTGGTAGGCTTTCTTTCCTGAGGACTGGTTTCTGAGAGCAAAAGAAAAATAAGCCTGGTGTCTTAAAGGCTTAGCCCAAAGCTGGCATAGCATCACTCTGCCACAGCCTACGGGGCAAAGCAAATCATAAGGCTGATTCCAGCCTGATTCCCGGGGAGAGGAAACAGACCTCCACTCTTGATGGGAAGAGCAGAGCGTGTCTTCAGGGAGGCCAGGAATTGTGGCAGCCATTTTTGGAGACCACCACAGCAGTGGTACCCCTGTGAACTGGTGTGCCAGCTTGTGTAACAGGTCTAGCTGCACCTCTCACAGCTACGCCTCCTGTAGCACGTTGTAGAGCAGAGTGAGGCATCCCAGTTGCTGTGGGAACTGAGTGTAGGTGTGGCCAAGGGGCTACTCTAACTTGGCCATTACATCCTCTCTTAAGATCCAAAAGGGGTCAATTTTTAGTATTGCTGTTCAGTCAACTAGGTCCCTGAGTGTTGTAAACAGTTTGTACTTGTCTACTAAAAGGTTGGCAGTTCAAACCCACCTAGCAGTGCCATGGAGGAAAGGCCTGGAGATCTGCTTCTGTAAAGATTACAACCAAAAAAGCCCTATGGAGCGCATTTCTACTTTATAACGCATGGGGTTGCCATGAGTTGGAACTGACTAGACAGCAACGGGTATGGGTTTTTGTTTGGTTGGTTGGTTCACTCAACTCTGTACTTAATTAAAATTATCATCTATTTTGTATTTTATCTCACATTGCAATATTATTTTGAGACTTTTAAAAAATTCACTAAAATAAGTACAGGCATACTATTTAAATTTGTCATTCTGCCCTTCATCAGTCTATTAACATCATGGAAAAAGAAAAACTTGATCAAAAAGTGAAGCCACATTGGTTTCTATATTATAGCTTTTGTTATTTGTTTGCTTTTTCTTTTGTCAGGGACGTCCTTCTTGCTTCCCTTCCTCCTCCCTCCTGTAGTCAAAAAAGCCTTTATTCATCTTTTGAGACCCAGCTCACAGGTCACTTCCTTTATGAAGCCCCTACTGACACACGTGCCGTGAGGTAAACGTGACCATCCTCTTCTTTGTGGCCCCACTGCACCCAGAGTACTTCCGCCTTTGCAGTCATAACCTTTATGGCACTAATGTACGCAGAAAGGCCGATTGGGTCACTGGCTGGCTGGTGGGCTAGAGGGAGATACGTAGGGTACTGGGAAATGAAGGCCTAAGGACCTGCCATGTGCTACAGGGTATAAAAAAAAATACGAAGAGGAATAAGAGCTCTTGGGGGAATCGCATCGTCTATCGGAGAAAATCATAAAATACGTACCGAAAATATAATCTTGATTTTAGGGATAGTGGTCTGTGTAGGGTACTATGGAAGCACTGTCGTTGTTGACAGTTGCCATAGAGTTGATTCTGATTCATAGTGACCCCATGTATGCAGAGTAGAACTGTGATCCATAGGGTTTTCAACGCTGATTAATTGGAAGCAGAAAGCCCAACCTTATTTCCAAGGTGCCTCTGGGTGGGTTTGAACCACCAACCTTTCTGTTAGTAATTCAGTGCTTAAACAAATGTGCCACCCATGGACTCCACGGAAGCACTAGGAAGAAGCACTATAATCATTTGGGTAGCGGGTTTCATTTGGCAGGAGACCAGGAAGGCTCCCTACAGAAGGTTTTGCATGCCTTAAAGGTAGATTTAGGAGTCATCAGTATACTGGTCTCAAGCATCCCAACTTTGTCTCAAGTCATTTTGGTGCTTGTGTAGGCATAGGGTCCGAGACGTAACTGGTGAGGTCTCAGAGAAGTGAAGAGAGCTGTGGTCCGTGATTACATAGATGAGACAAGGATTTTCTACGGATAAGGGCTTTTTCACTGTGTCGTGGGGCTGTGAGGACTCTAGTTAGGGCCAGGGCTCCTAAGAAATTTCCAAGGTGGAAATAAGAACACTGTTTTATACTAGGGTTTCATCTATTTCCTTGTAGACCAGAAAAAAAATGCAATAAAGCATTTGAGCAAAAAAAAAAAAAAAAAGCTCTTGAACTCACCTTTACCTGATGGGTTACTGTAGCAGTCAGTTTTTGCTAGGTTATGCTGCTGTAACAAACAATTCCCAAATCTCACTGCCTTATAAAACTGGTTTATTTCTCACTGACATTACTGGTCAACTTCTCGTTGGCTGTGGCTCTGGCCTATGGGTCTTCTTCATTCCAGGATCCATATTGAAGGAGTAGTGCCTTTCTTGAACTCAGCAATTTTAGGAGCAGAGAGACAAAAATAACGATAGAACCACATGATAACTCTTAAAGGTTCTGTTGGGAAGTGGCACATGCCACTTCCACTCAACATTTAGTTAGGTAAAAGAAGTCACATGGCAAAGCACTGAAGTATAACCTCACTGGAGGGGCAATGACTGATAGGAACGATAATGTATTCGACCACTGGTACATCAAACGCTAAGACTAAAAGCTGATGGTTTTGAAGACAAAAGACCAAGAAGAGATTAAACAAAAGGTTTATAAACGCAACTCTAAGCAGGTGAAATATAAGATTAATCTGTTAAAGAAGGAAATTTAAAAGGAAGAATCAGAACATCTTGCCTTATGAACAAAGCTTGAAATGGTCAGACATCAAAATGTACATAATATGGAAAATGCTGACATCTCATTGACAAAACAAACAACCAGAGAAGTGTTTTACTTCAGATGTGAGCTAACACATGTGTAGTGTAATCCGGCTTGGTTTTGGCAGGTCATGGGCGGTGCTCAGAGAAGAAAATCGTTCCCCGAGGAGCACTGCCATGATTCAGTGTCGTCGCTCCTGCCTGGGATGCTCTGTGCCCACTCGTTGCACCCCAGCCTCCCATGTTATGTATCTAGTGCTGCTATAACAGAAACACCACAAGTGGGTAGCTTTAATGAATAAAAAACCAAAACAAAACCCATTGCTGCTGAGTCGATTCCAACTCACAGCAACCCTACAGGACGGAGTAGAACTGCCCCATAGGGTTTCCAAGGAGCAGCTGGTGGATTAGAACTGCTAACCTTTTGATTAGCAGCCGTAGCTCTTAACCACTAAGCCACCAGGGCTCCTTTAATGAATGGAAATTTCTTTTCTAACAGTTTAGGAGGCTAGAAGACCAAATACAGGGCACCTGCTCCAGGGCAAGGCTCTCTCTGTTGGCTCTGGAGGAAGATCTTTGTCTCTTTTCAGTTTCTGTTCCTCTGTTCCTTGGGGATTTTGATGTGGTATGACATATATCTTTGCCCCTCTGTGCTTGCTTGCTTCTGTGCTTAATCTGTTCTTTCATATCTCAAAAGTGGTTGGCTTAAGACACGCCCTACATTGATACGGCCTCATTAACACAACAAAGAACACTCTATTCCCAACTGGGATTGTAGCCACAGGTATAGGGGTTAGGATTTGCAACACATATTTTGGGGGGACACAATTCAATCCATAAAAATCTAAACCAAACCCATTGCTGTCGACTCGGTTCTGACTCAAAGCGACCCTGTAGGAGGAGCCCTGGTGACGCAGTGGTTAAAGCGCTCGGCTGCTAACTGAAAGGTCTGCCGTTTGAACACAGTAGCTGTTCCTCAGAAGATGTGGCAATCTGCTTCTCTAAAGATTTACAGCCTTGGAAACCCTCCTGGGGCAGTTCTACTCTGTCTCGTAGGGTCGCTATGAGTCGGAATCGACTTGATGGCAGTGGGTTTGGTTTTTTTGGTTTGGAATCTTTACGGAAGCAGTCCGCCACGGAACATCTGGTTTGCCTTGAATACCATCTTTTCCAAGAAAACTTCTATGATCATTCCCATCAGAATGAATTGCATCTTTCTTAGATGGAATGGTACTTGCACCTCTATTTGTGTTTCATTTTGTGTTGTACTGTAGTTAATGCTTTACCTTTCTCCTGAGGATGACTGTACGTTCCCTGAGGGCACAAACAGTGTTTTATCCATTCTGGGGTCCCCCAGAAAGCCTAGTGCAGGGCAGTGCACAGTAAGGAAAACAACAATTGATTGTTGTTGAAATTCATGACTTAAAGATCTGGACAGAAACCATTTGATCTGCGTCTTAGTTCTACCCCTGAGTTGTCCCCAGTCATATGGTACACAGAAGGAGAAGAAAGTGATAATTGTTTATGACTAATCTAGGGCCCAAACTCACCAATACCTTAAGAAAGTCTTGGTAGGGTATGTTAAAGAGTGAGGAAGGATGGCGGAAGAGAGTCGTGTAGGTATGGGGTGCTGCCAAGCGATCTTAGTACCTCTTTGTTCCTCGGACACTTGGATTAGTTTGTCCCTTTTAGGCATTTTTTTTATTTATATTCTCTTAGTATTAAATGGAATCCCTGGGTGGTGCAAATGGTTAATGTGTTCAGCTGCTAATTGAAAGATTGGAAGTTCAAGTCCACCCAGAGGCACCTCAGAAGAAAGGACTGGCAATCTACTTCTGAAAAATCAGCCATTGTAAATCCTATGGAGCCCAGTTCTACTTTGACACACATGGGGTGGCTATGAGTAGGAATCAACTCGATTGCAAGTGGTAGGAAGGTACCCAAAACCAAACCAAACCCACTGCCTTTGAGGTAGGAAGGTTAAAAAAAAAAAAAAATGTAGTGTTAAATAGTAATTAGTTATATGGGCCTTAGGAGTCCTGGTGGCTCAGTGGTTAAGCATTTGGATGCTACTGAAAGGTCAGCGGTTAGAACCCACCAGTCACTCAGTGGGAGAAAGACGTGACAGTCTGCTTCCAGGAAGATTTACGGCCTTGGGAATCCTATGGGGCACTTCTACTGTCCTATGTGGTTGCTACGCGCCGGAATAGACTCGACAGCGGCTTGTATGGTTTTTTATATAGGTCTTAGTTTTAACAAGGAGCCTTGGTGGCTTGGTGGTTAAGAGGGCAGCTGTTTACCAAAAGTTTGGCAGTTCAAATCCACCAGCTGCTCCGTGGAAGCCCTACGGGGTAGTCCTGTAGGGTCTGTCCTGTAGGTAGCTGTGAGTCTGAATCAACTTGATGGCAATGGGTTTGATTTCGTTCGGTATTAACAGGCTGTTCTACCGATGTGGTTTGACCTCTGTTAGTTACACGGACACTGTAAATGAGCGACATGAAGTTAAAGAATTTAATATGACATTAGGTTGAAATGGATTAAAAATTTTACATAGAGGAATATGCAGAGTAGCTATGTTTACAATGTAGAGCATACTTATTTTTAGATTCTCTGATATTGGATTTAAATGTGCTTTTTCTATTTTGTAAGTCAAAGGATTGGCCTAAATCTTTTATCTGAGTGTTTAGGTTTTATAGTGACAGAAACCTTATAATGACTAGAAATAGAAATTCCATCTTTAGGATAATATAATAGAGGAATGTGAGAAGAGAAGGTCTTAAGGTGTTGTTAATGAGCAGAAATTCAAAGCACATAGTCTCAAAGCAATTAAGGCTGTTAATTGAATATGTGGATGCACAGTGGGAGGGCTTCTATGTTGCTGGACAGGTTACCCTGGGTTTATATAGAGAAGTGACACTCTACAAATGATGTCGAAAAAATTCAGAAAGAACAAATATGCGTCCAAATATGTTTGTCTGGTAGTTAATTGCATTTATGAATGGCGGTAGAGTGTTGGATATATGCAACATCGTCTATTAACTGCAAAATTCAATCTTTGATCCTTTCTTGCTGTCAATATGGCACACTTAAAGAAAAGTGTACAAGAAGGTTTATTGCCATGGTGATTTTGTTGTCTCTATCACTCCTGTGATATTATAAATACAATGCTGGTCACACCATGGCTACAGCGTAGCATCTGTGCACATCTGAGGGCACAGCAATGAGCTCAGAGTGGCAAAGTGATTTTATTATTGAGGTCCTCCACTGCCTTTCATGGGGTACATTAGCTGTAGCATCTGATTAATGCATGAATAGATTTCTAAGAAGAAACTGTAATAAACTTTTCAAGATTGTAAGCAAGTTTGCAGCAAATGAAAGAGAAATGAAATGTTAGAAGAACCTTTGTGGGAAGTGATTAATGTTTTGGGTAGTGCTTTTTTTTCTTTTTAAATAGCTACAGCTTTAGCGCAAGTTCCTGGGTAGTGCAAATGGTTTGCACTGGACTACTAACCTAAAGGTTGTCAGTTCAAACCCACCCAGTGGTGTCATGGAAGAAAGGCCTGGAGATCTGCTTCCATAAAAATTATAGCCAAGAAAGCCCCAAGGAGGAGTTTTACTCTGTAACGCACGCAGTCACCATGAGTCGGTATTGGCTACACTGCAAAGGGTTGATTTGTTTTTCGTTTGCTGATACCTTTAGGGTAGACTTCTGCTTCTGCCAATCTCAGGCTAACTAAGGCGCAGAGGAGAAAGGACGTCCACTAAAGAACACCCAGAAGGCAGTGAGTGAGGGGTGAATTCAGCCTCCCTCTCAGACTGGGTCCCTCCTCAGTGCAGTGGCCAGCTTTCCCTTTTGGGGAAAGAGGAATGACAGGACTGCTTGAAAACCACAGATAATCCTCAAAGCTAAAACTGGGCAATAGTTTTCACCTATTTTGCTGAACCTTCTAGAAAATGGCAGAATTAATTGACTTGAGCTTTTTTTTTTCCCTCCTTTTACCCACTTTCCAGAGAACTTGTGAAGCGGCTTTTAAAAAAAGTGGAGAGACTTGAGCAGGCAGTGAAGGACAGCAGCACAGAACCTGGAAATCCCCACGCAGATAAGCTGTGTCCTTGCCTGAGGAACTTGGCCTGCAGAAGGACCATATGATTTAGGGATGGGCTGCTGAAACTGCTAACAGACACCAGGTGCATGAGCAGAGCAAATAAAACACACACTGTCCTTAAGGCCCAAATCTGTGCATATTATGCACATACGAATCGAAAACAAACAACAAAAAATCCCAAACTCGTTTCTGACCGGTCCGACTCATAGTGACCCCAAAGAACACAGCACAACTATCCCATAGAGTTTCCACGGAGCGCCTGGCAGCCGAGCTCTTAACCACTATACCACCAGGGTTTCCATTATGCACATATACCTCCTAAAAATATAAGATCACCTGGTTCGGGGTTATTGGCTAGGACTTTTAAAAGGCGTTGGAACAGGGGACAGACGCCACTGACACCGCATTGGAGGTATTTTTACAGTACGATCTCCGGATCCAGAACGTTCCTGTTTGTTATGCAATGTGTGCGTTTCATTGTTGACACGATTTCACCGGGCCCTTGGGAGTTGTGTACACAGCAAGCTTGCCTGTAACAGCACCCCAGACTCTGAAACTACAACCATACACCCTTTCTTTATTCCCTTTTACCGCCCATGCCTTTGAAATAATATTTTTCCATAGAGAAAGCTCCCTAAATTATATCCGCTTCTCTAGTTAAAACACTTTTTCTTATTTAAGAAGTTTACTTTTTAGGGACTACAAGTTTCTTGGAAAATTCTCCTTACTCAAGTTTACACTGTGCTCTAAGTAAGTGTTAAAATATAAATGATAACCGAAACCACCCATTGCCGTCGAGTACTCTGTAATAAAGTTTCCGAGCCGGAAACACTCTTTTATTTGGGGGGGGGGGGAGTGTATCCTAGCCCTGTTTTCTCCTACCCCCCACCCCGTTTTCTCCTACCTGTGGCCACCTATCTCCCTCCTCCCCCATCTCCTGCTTTTTCTTTCTTTTTGATGATTCCTGGTTTAGGAATGAACAATAATATGGGCAAAAGCCCTTGGTCTAGTCCCTGCACATAGCAGGTGCTCAATAAATGCTCCTTCCCTGCTCCCCCACCGGGGGGCGTGAGGGCTGACCTCGGGGTACTGGGGTGGGGGGTTCTGGAAGTTCGCGCGGAAGACAGGTTAGGAGCCCCTGTGGGACAGCAGGATGGGCGGAGGAAGCAGTGGGGTCGTGCTCTTTCTCTCGCCTCGGCCCCATCGCCCCAAGCGCCGATTCCTGCTGTCCACCCGTGGTGGGTCCCCCGCCACCGAGCGGAGGGGGCGGGTCCTCGCGTGCCAGACACGCCCCAGCCGGGTTTATAATTGGCCCGGCGCGCGCTGCCAGAGCTGCGGCCGCTCCCTCGCCCGGTGGAGAGTCGGGGTGCGCCCTCCGCGCCAGGACGCACGGCACTGCGGCCGGACCTGCCCGCTCGCCCTCGCGCTCTCACTCCCTCACGTGCGCTCACGCTCCCTCCGCAGCTCGCCTGCAGGCTCCCTCGCTCGCCCTGCGGAGGCGGAGACGGCGCCGGCGAGGACGCCGAGGGGACCCGCCGAGCTTCCCATGGCTGACCTGAGCTTCATCGAAGATTCCGTCGCCTTCCCCGAGAAGGAAGAGGATGAGGAGGAAGAGGAGGAGGGTGTGGAGTGGGGCTACGAGGAAGGTAACCGGCCGTGGGTCGGCTGTCCGGGGCCCCAGAGGCTGTGCGCCGCGTGGGTCTCCCCGCGAACGTGGGCTCTGCGCTCTGCCCGCGTGGCGCGCTCGGAGCACCCCCGGGTCCCTTCTTTTCCACGTGTTTCTCCACAGCTTTCCGACTCTCCCGGTCCGTTCTGGCGCGGAAGGCTTTCCGGGGAGGGCGGGCATCCCGCCGCCGCCGCCGCCGCGACTCCGGTGCGGGGCTGGCTTCCCTCGGGGCAGCGGGTCGCACCTGCCGCCTTCCGGAGGGCGAGCCTTAATGCAGGGGCTCTGCCGTTTCAGATGCACGACGACCCCGAGCTCTGTCCTCTGAGTAGCCGGGGAAAGCATTTTACTTACATTTTACTCAACATCTTGATAGTACAGTGCTAGCAGTGGGTGGTGGAGTGAAACTCTTCGTTTCTGCTTGCCGTGAGGACTCTGAGGACACAGTATTTCTGACTCTGCTCTTGTCCTGAAGGACAGTAGTAACGCTCAGCTCTTTCTAAAACATGCCGTAGATTTCAGACTGAACCAGTGGGCTTGGCAAAGAGGTTGACTTTTAAAAAAATTTAGTGTCCCGACCATTAGGGCTGATGTTAACTACATAAAAAAACTACATCATTGAAACAAATATAGAACTTAGAATTTTAATTATAAAAAGTATGGAGTTTATGTATATATTTTAATATGGACACTTCAAAATATTCTTATTTGCATTTATGAAAAGTAGAGTTTATTCACTGACATGAAATGTAGTTTTTGGCTCTCACCCAGAGTGTTTAAAGTATTTCCCAAGTACTGAACACAGTTAAACTAATGAGCAGAGGAAACTTTTATGGTGTTACTTGTTTCTCATCATTGAAAGGAGCCCTGGTGGAGCAGTGGTTAAGAGCTTGGCTGCTGACCAGTAAAGGTCGGCAGTTCGAATCCATCAGCAGCTCCGTGGAAACCTTGTTGGGCAGTTCAACTCTGTGCTGTAGGGTGGCTATGAATCGGAATCAGCTCAACAACAATGGGTTTGGCTTGGTTTTTGGTTTTAATCATTTAAAAATGACATATTTCGTTGAGTCATAAGTTATTACATCTGTGTGGGCAAGTAAAAAATATGCTATTTTGTTCATCCAGGGTTTCGTATGCGATGTTTCATAATATTATTGCATTTGAAATATGAATGCAAAAATACACGTACACCTTGCATATGTCATCTTCATAGAGCTGGTAGTCATGACCCTCTTAAAGCCAAGGGACACTGACTGGATCATAGACCTTCTACGTAGGCAGGCAGATTTTATTTGGCAGTGTCCTGGTTTTTATGGTAAGTTTTGCTGTAACTTATTTTACTTTAGTCTGTTCTTAATTTTGCCCATAGGTGTTGAGTGGGGCTTGGTGTTTCCCGATGCTAATGGTGAATATCAGTCTCCTATTAACCTGAACTCAAGAGAAGCCAGATACGACCCCTCACTGCTCGATGTCCGCCTCTCTCCAAATTACGTGGTTTGCCGAGACTGTGAAGTCACCAATGATGGACATACCATTCAAGTGATCCTGAAATCAAAATCAGGTATTTGAAAAGATGCTCTTGCATGCTCTTCTAAACTAGAAGTCATGGTGGAGCTATTGAACTCTCATTGTTTAGCCTGTATGATCTAAAAGGTCAAAGTAACATAGCTCTGTTTTATATCAATACGTTTATATATTACAAGGACCCCTGGTGGTGCAGAGGTTAAGAACTCAACTGCTAACCAAAAGATGGACAGTTTGAACCCACCAGCCGCTCCTTGGAAGCCCTATGGGGCAGTTCTGCTCTTTCCTATAGGGTTGTTATGAATCGAAATTGACTGGATGGCAGAGGGCTTTTGGTTTGTATGTATTATAAAATGCATTTTTTAAATTATTTTCAGAAATATTTTTAAAAGGGTAAAAGGATGAAATTGTGAAGATGTCAGCTTGGTTCTTGTATGACATTACTGGAACAACCTTAGTTTGGTTAATTTACACTTTATGAAATCTGAGGAAGGTATATCCAGGAGTACCTAACTGCATTTTGTCCTAAAGTTTTTGCTAGCTTAAGTTATTTAAGTAATTACAATTCTCTGATTTACTACTTAATTTGTAAAACTAAATTTTAGGATTTATCGACATAACCTGGCATCCAAGTTAAACCCTTCGAATTATTTTTTTCTGCTGTATTAATGAGGAGGATTTTAGCAAGCAGCAATCAAGAACACCTGGCATCTCAGCAAAAGATTTAAGTGGAAGAGCCCTTGCTTTTATTACTAAAAAGCAAACAACAACAACAACAACAACAAAAAAGCCTTTCTTAATCTATTTGAGATGGATCTAGAATATTTTAAGGAAAAGGTGCTGGGTAATGACTATGGAAATAGGTTGTTGTTTTAAATGTAGGGGAGAGAAAAGCAAAATTTTTAAATTAGCATTAATGTCATGCTTTTCATAATGAATAATAACTCCCTCTTGGAAAAAAATATAGAATTAGAGCATGTTGAAATATTAGGAAGCGCTTGGTAAACAGAAACTGAATGTACTCAAATTAATTTTGAATCGATAAAGTCGATTTTTCAAATCATAAAATCTTTAGGTTTATTATTAGTGCAGGTATTGATTTCCAGCTATGGCTATTTTCTTCATCATGAATGTTTCTGAGCCTTAATTTAGAATCCGTGGGATAGTTGCAGAGTCACGTAGTATTCCCTGTTGTTATGTCAGGGTATGGGCATTGCCCAGAACTGATCCTGGCTTTGGTACTCACTTGGTCAAAGGGGACAGCTTCAGATATAAATGTGACCTTCAATCAGACGTTTTTTGTTTTTCTGTATTATGTATATATGTCTGCATCTATATAAAAATATTTTAAGATAATCCATGTGTATTAGTATGTTGACATGCTTTTGTCCTTCTGGAAATAAATGTTTGTATAGCCATACAACAAAAATGCATTTCATGCCAGGCTCTGTGAGTGTTGGTTACATACGAATGGATAAGATGGTTCTTGAAGAGTCATAATCTAGTGAAAAAACAAGTCTTTAAAGAATTGATCTGTCAGTTTGTTGTGCCGTGGTGGCTTGCATGTTGCTGTGTTGCTGGAAGGTATGCTACCAGTATTTCAAGTATCAGCAGGGTCACCCATGGGGGACAAGTTTCAGCGGAGCTTCCAGACTCAGTCAGACTAAGAAGAAAGGCATGGTGATCTGATTCTGAAAAGTAGCCGAAAAAACCCCATGTATCACAAGAGAATATTGTCCTATATAGTGCTGGAAGGTGAGCTCCGTAGGTTGGAAGGCATCCAGGATACACAGTCCCCGACAGTGGACTCAAGCATACCAGTAGTCGTGAAGGTGGTGAAGGAACGTGCAACATTTTGTTCTGTTGTACATAAGGTGGCCATGGGTTGCAGCTCACTCAAGAGCAGTTAACAAGGACGTAATACAGTATTAATGGAAACAGAGAGGAATGATGTTAAGTAAACTACTGTCAATTAAAATAGTGTATGTCCCGTCCTGCTCTAAGATCAAATATACTTCATCAAATTGAATTTTACATTTTCTTCTGGTGCCTTTCCAAACTTCACAGTTTTCCTTGTTTCCTACCTCCACCCAGTATTGAGACCATCAAACATGTACTCTTGCAAGGCCTCGACCCACTAACTGTGCGGTATGTTTCTTTCTCATCTAGCTATTTTGTGCCCTTTTACTCTCCTCCATCCTCCAGCCCTGACCACTGGGAAGAACTGTCTCTTTCTTTTAGATCTAATTTGGATGCACATGATCTGAACCCCAGACTCCCTGCCTCCTGGGAGACCTTGCTCCTTGGAATGGCCCATCTCCTTTCTGGCACTGTAATGATTTCTTCTTCTTTGTTTCCTCCCTCTCAACATTTCTTCATATTTAAAAATGTAACAAAAATACCCTGTCTTTACCACTTTATTTTGGGAGAAGTTTAAGCTTCTCAAAGGAAGAGCCTGCAAACCTTAATACCCTATCATTAATTTATTTAGTTAATTAAAATTCTATCTTTATCAAAATAGAATATAAACATGGTTTAAAGAGTTTAAAAGTACTGTTTTTGTCCTGTCTCTGGTTGTATCCCACCCCTTCCCACCTACAACTTCTGTTCCCTAGTGAGGACTGCTTTCAACTCGTCTAGCTGCTTGTTCTGTTGCCACCTCCCTGTTTCTTAATAAAATGTTTATACTGTCATTCCGTGATATTTAAGGTGTCTCTGAACTCCCTGCTGTGGAAGATGAGGCTCGTTCTCCTGTTACGCTCTCATGCTCCAGTGTTGCTCCACCGTCTTCTCCATCCACTTAAATTATAATTTTGATTTGAATTAATATTCAGTGTTTTATTACTATGACTATGAATATTGTTTCCAGATGAATATCCTATTTCTGTTTTTGAACGTTTTTTTTTTGAGTAAATAATTGCCATGTATCTTTTCCTTTCTTTTATTATGGTAAAATAGACATAACAAAAAATTTACCATTTTAACCGTTTTTGAGTGTGCACATTACCGTCATCAGCGGTAAGTACATTCATAATGTGTAGCCATTGCTACTATCAATTTCCAAATCTTTTTTTATAATCCCAAACAGACACTCTAGCAATTAAGCAGTAACTCCTCATTCCCCTGCCTCCAGCCACGGGTAACCACTAATCTACCCTGTGTCTCCATGCATCTGCCTGTTCTAGATATTTCACGTAAGTGGAGTCATACAATAGTTGTCCTTTTGTGTCTGGCTTATTTCACTTAAAGGAGCCCTTGAGGCACAGTGGTTAAAGCACTTCGCTGCTAACTGAAAGGTCAGCGGTTCGAACCCCCCAGTTGCTTCACAGGAGAAAGATGTGGCAGTCTGCTTCTGTCAAGATTTACAGCCTTGGAAACCCTGTGGGGCAGTTCTCCCCAGTCCTGTAGGGTTGCTCTGAGTTGAAATCCACTCAAGAGTAGTGGGTTTTGGTATTTCATACATGATGAACATGTAGTTTTGTGATTTTAGATTATATTATCTATCATGAGTTCATTTCTACACCCTGTAACAGATGGCGGATCTTCTCTCAAACATATGAAGTAGTTCTTCCTTCTAGTCCATCCTTGTTCCCCTTGGAGACCTCTCGCCCACTGTTCTGCTTACCCTTTGGGCCTACTCAGCATCCTCCCGGATCCCTTCGCTGTAAGCCTGGGACATCATTTGCTCTTCTCCTGTGTTGAGTCCCATGTTTCTCGGATGCCATGCCATCCTTGTCATGGTTGCTCCCTCATTTCAGGGAGTTTCAGTTTCTTAGTTTATTCTCTTCCAGTAACTTCCTGAAAGAAGGGACACATGATAGATAAATGTGATGAAACCCTGTGTGTCTGCAAGTATAATAAAGATACTTTACTATAAATTTTTTTTTTTTTATTATAAATTTGCCTGGAAATAGCCGTCCAGGTTGGAAGTATTTTCCCTCTGAAACTTGATGTCATTGTTGCATTGCCTTCTAGCTTCCAGTGTTAGGGTTGAAAGATCTAGTGCCATTCAACTTCTCAGCCCCTTTTGGGTGACCTTTTCCTTTTTCCCTCTTTGGGAGCTTTTAGAATTTTCTCTTTACTGCTGCTGTTTTGAAATTTCGCAGCCGTATGCATTGGTGTGGTTCTTTTTTCATTTTTTTTTTGCTGGGGGTTTAGTGGGCCTGTTTAATCAGGATAATCATGTCTTTTGTTTCTTAGAAGTTTTCTTGTATTATTTCACTGATAAGTTTTCTGTGTTTTTTTTTTTTTAACTCAGAAACCCCTACGCTTTCTTTATTTTTTTTTCTTATACTTTCTGATAAATTTCTGCAACTTACATCTTGCAGTCTTCTTACTAAATTTTTAACTTCTGTCTCCCATATTTTAGTTTCTTTAATTGTGCTTACTCTAGGAATTTTTTTAATTTAAAAATCCACATCCATTATTTGTTTCTTGAATGTGGTATATTTCTTTATTGGTTTTGTCTTGTTGTTGTTATTCTCTTCATCATCTCCGTTCTGGGTTCCTTCTTTTTGTTTTGGCCTCTCTCTCTTGTAATGGAAGTTCTCCTCAGGTGTCTGGTGAACTTTGGCTCTTCATATTTACAAATGGATCTAAAAAGCAGATTAGAAGCTCTGTGTGCATGGGCAGGTTTTGAGGTCTGGTTGCCTTCACAGTAATGTGATCAGGCTATGGCCTGGCCATTTTGTTGGAGGAGTCTGTAGGCTTTATCAAATTCTTTAAAATTTGCCCATCTGTTTTTTTTTTTTTTTTCCCTGGGGTGTGGGGTTGGTGCCTGGTGGTTCATTCCGAGTTACCAGCTTTCAGGTCACTGACACAGGCAGGAGGATTTCACCATTTGAATTGTCTACTTTCATTTAACCTTCTGCCAGAATGCATGAAAGGCAGGAGCCTGGCTGCAGGTGATGAGACTGAGAGCCATAATCACTCCTTTTAAAGACTTTAAGCCGGTTTTCTTGCTCTCAGGTTCCCGCTGTTTACCTCCACATTCAGAAGCATCTGAAGTCTCCACCTGCTCGCCTTCCCCTAGTTCTGTGGTGGGGGCTGGCCTGCTGCTTGTTGCTGCTGCCCGCCCCTTCCTCTAGTTACTTAGCTTCCAGCTGACTGTTTTGCTGAGTCAGCTACCACTCTTGGTCAGCTTTCCAGCTCCCGGCGTTTTTTTTTTTTTTTGGCATCTCTCTTCTGTTATCTCCACTGCTGTTCGTTTTGTCCTTGTAAATTTGTGCGCCTTTCTTTCTTCAGTGATGATTCAGAAAGGAGAAGAGATAAATGTTTGAGTGTAACCCTCCTTGTCTGACTGCAAGTACCCCCTCAAATGCAGGATACTATATATTTAAATTAAAAAAAAAATCATAGAATAAGCACAATGTTTTAGAATTTAGAGCTGACTTCTACACCCACCACTTCACTATACTTGAGGTCTTACTGACGCTGCCAGTGGCCTTGGCTTCTTTCTTTTTTGATTCCTTTATATTATTTATATTGAAAAAGAATTTCCAACAAGGGTTACAACAGTTGTAGTATAATTTAAATGCTTATATTTATCAAATTGATGTTCGGAACATAATCCAAAGGCTATAGTTCATATATATAATTTCATTTGGAGCTATTTCCTTAAATTTAAATTAGAGGCATTTCATAAGTCCCCCCCAACAACCCCGGCCTCTCCTGGAACTTCTCAGACCAAGGTCCACGATGATCTTCTCGTCCCCCAAATCCAGTGGACACTTTTAAATTCTGACAGCAATTTAACTCTGTTGCATTTTAAATGAAACTTTCCGGAAACTTTCTTCCTTTGGTCTCTTCTGACTACCTTTTTTCTGCCAGTTGTTCCTATGTGCTGCCGCCATCCTTAATTAACGGAGTTTCTCAGGGTTTCCTCTTTCAGCTCTTCTCCTCCTGTACTGCAAACGCCCTATAAGCAGCACTCCGATACAGAATATGTGTTACCATGTTCCATGATGTGTTTTTCAATAAGACAGCAAATGAGTTTTGGGAAGAGGCATAGAGTCCTGGGTGGAACAAGTGCCTGGAGGGCAGCTAGTCTGGCCTCCTATCCCAGACCCTGTGGCTGGGCAGCCCCAGCCTGAACAGCTCAGGGCCAGGAAATACGTCCCTCACTGAAGAAGTACATTTTGAGCAATTCCAAAAGTCAAAAAGTTGTGTAATCTCCATTGTTTCTGTTTTGGAACTCTGGATCTCCACAGAACAAATATAACTGTACTTGTACATGACGTCCTTCAAAGCATTGCATACAGTTAGCACCGCACACAGTTGCCATTTTTCTTGCCAGACATATTTAGGTCCTTCACCTGTTCCTCATGTGATAATTATTCATCTACCAACAGTTGTTTATTGATCATTTGCTACAGGAGTTATGAGCGTACTTGTTTCCGAGAGCCGGGCAGGTACTATAAATGAGGGCAGCCAGGAGAGCGAAGCAGTACAAATAGCTGCTGATCCTCAACTTTATCTGTAGTATTGGGAGTAGTAGGAACTGGTGGGGACTGTGGCAAATCGGCAAACTAGAGAGAGCACTCTTAGCTTGCCAGGTGTTTAATGTGTCTGGAGAATCTGGAGATGTGGACCTCTGTACCAAACAGATACGTTCTTTGGCTTCATCAAGCTCACAGGTACAGTTGGCAATGTTTGTTTTACCTCATGCAAGGTGCTATATGCTTTGGATAAAGTAATATAAATCATATCCACAGTTTACCTTCAAGGAGGTTAAAATGATAGGTGGTGAAAGATACGTGTAGAAGTAGTATTTGGGGTGATCCTTGAAGGCGGGTAACACTGTATATGGGGAGAACGGGGGAGGTGGGGAAGAGGGGGCAACATGCAAAAAGACATGGACTTGGGACAAAGTAGAGCTCATACTAGAAGAGGCAAATCCTTTAGCACATCTGGAAGAGAAGATTCATGGTGGGGGCAGCTAATGGAAAATACAGTAGAGAAGGTATGTTGGAGCTCATTCATGAAGGACCTTGAACTGAGTCTAAAGAGTATAAATTTCTGTTCCTGTAGGATAGAGTAATAATTGTTGTTGTTGTTCGTTGCCGCTGAGTCTGCGTTGACTCACGGCAACCTTACATATAACAGAATGAAGTGTCGCCCCATCCTGCGCCATCTTCTTGATGGTTGCTTTGTTTGAGTTCATTGTTGTGGCTGTTGTATCTGTCCATCTCATGGAGGATTTCCCTCATTTTCAGTGACCTTCTACTTTAGTAAATATGATGTCCTTTTCTGGTGATTGCTCTTTCCTGATGATGTGTCCAAAGTAAGTGAGCCTAAGCCTCACCCCATCCTTGCTTCTGAGGAGCATTCTGGTTGTATTTTTTCTAAGACTGATTTGTTCCTTCTTTCTCTTCTAGTAGTCCATGATATATTCAATAGTCTTCACCAGCATCACAGTTTGAGTGCATCACTTCTTCTTCCTTTTTCATTTTCTAGCTTTAGCATGTATATGAGACAATGGGAAAGGCCATGGCTCAGGTCAGTTGCACCTTAGTAACCGAAGTGACATTTTTGCTTTTTAAAACTTTAAAGAGGTCTTTTGCAACAGAAATGGTTTGTGCTCCTCTGCTAACCTAAAAGTTGGTGTGAACCCACCCAGCAGAAGTAATGCCTCCTGATCTGCTTCCATAAAGATGAAAACCCAATGGAATAGTTCACCTCTGTAACACACGGGGTCACCATGAGTCAGCATTGACTCCAGTGGCAATGGGTTGGTTATTTTTTTTGCTGCAGGTTTTCTTTCAATGCAATAGTCATTTGATTTATTGACTGTGCTTCTGTGGACATTGGTTGTTGATCCAAAGTAATAATTATATCGTGTTGCTTTGAGAGAATTAACCTGATGGCACTGAATAAGATGAAATCTGGGGGAGGTTAGAAGCCAGTTAGATGGTTATTGCAAGAAACTGGATTAACAAAGACTGCAGCAATGGCAGTGGAAAGGAAGGGATGACACACAAGATATTTAAATTAAGTCCATGGTACTTAAGTGATTGGTTGTGTGGAACAAGAGACGGGAGAGGGATTGTTGAAGGAACTGCCAGTTTCAAGCCTCTGTGCTGGATCCCATTTTGGGTTTCGTCACCATGCTTCTCCCCTGCTCCGGGCCTGTTTCCAGTTGGTAGAGTCCCTCCTAACGTGGAGTCGAGCCAAGTGTAGCATTCTGGGTGAGACTTGACCAGGGTGGAGACTGCTGGGCCTTTTTATCTCCTGGAGGATGGAGAATTTTATTAAGGCTGCCACGTGTATCATTTAATTTCTTTGTAGAACAAATGAATGACTGTGCCGCAGGTATCTTCACATCTTTGATGTACACAGACAAATTAAAATTGAACATAAAGAGTAGCTTATGTGGGAAAATACAATTTTAGGTTTCTAGGCTGAGCGGTTTGATACTTCGGTAGTGAATAATGTAGGACTGTCCCCCCACCCCCCCACCCCAGGCCTGTGCAGTCAGATGTCATTGTTACCCCATCTTCTGCAAGCAGCACATCTAGGGTGATGACATGGTACACGGTTCACTGGGATGGGACGAATTTCTAATCAGGTTAGGTCATTTGTGCCCTTCACTGTAACTTATTATAGGAACTTTAATTAGAAATTTTTACCTCTGGGTCTTCTGTAATTCTCACTCTTAATTTTAGGGTAGATTATATTATTGTCATTAGTAATTAAAAAAAAATGCCATTTTTTAAATGATGTTTCTTAGCAACCTTGCTGATTTAAAAAGAAAATTATCAAAGACACCTTTAAAAAATTATTTTCACTAAAAAAGAGACTCCATGTCGTTTATTTGCATGACACGTCAGGGTTGAATTTCTTTATAATCATATTTATTGTTTGCTGACCTTGGGGGCTTGAATTACCCAGACAGTTGCTTTCGTCTTGTTTCACTTTGCTTAGGTAGCCCCAGCTTAACTGGTTGGCTGTGTTGATGTTATCCATAACTCTTAAGAGCTCAATATGTTTACTCTTAAATAAGAAATAAAGCCGTAGATTAAAAGCCAAAGGTGGTGAGAAATATTGGTCTTTGCTTTTAAGGCATCAGTTGTTCAGCAAGAACTAATTTACGTTTTATGAACCATTTGGGATTCTTTAAAAGTTAATCTGAGCTTATAAACTCATTGGACCTACTAAGGGTGGACCATTTGGGTTCTTTTGGATCCCTTAGGGGACATTTCAGGGACCTGTTAGCCTTGGTCTTCATCCATGTGGGAGGCAGGCTCTGGAAGGCTCTGCCCCCTGGCCTCTCCATCTCTTACCTGGACCATTACAGCCACTTTCTAACCGGTTAGTTTTGTCCTTTCCTTGTCTACCATCTATGCAGATGATGGAATAACATTTTAAAATGCAAATATGATCATGTTCAACCAGCTTCCATCCAGTTGATTCTGGCTCATGGTGACCCCAAGTGTGTTGGAATAGAACTGTGCTCTGTAGGGTTGTCAGTGGTTAATTTTTCAGAAGTAGATCACCAGGCCTTTCTTCTGAGGTCTCTGAGTGGACTTGAATCCCTGACTTTTTGGGTAGCAGCCAGGGACTCCTGTGATCATGTTACCCTCTTCCTTAAAAGCCTTCAGTGTTCCCTGGAGGACCCATTCCAGCTTTCAGGCATGGGCTCCAAGCTACGATGCTCACATCTCGAGGCCTGCGTTTGGCCATTGGTGACCTCTGACTTCACTATCTTCCTCTGGCTGTTCCCTCTGCCTGCAGTGAGTTTTTTTCCACATTTTCTCTTAGCTCACTCTGGGAAACTCAGCTATCATCTACTTGGGAAATTCCTCCCTGACCTCTGACCCCCCAGGTCTCCAGCTTGGCCCTTTCTGTGTGCTCCTTTTGTGTGTACACCCGCTGCTGCCCCTGAAGCCCTCCATTTAGAGGGTTAGGTTTTAGTCCTTCAGGCACTGAGCGCCCAGTGCAGAGACTATCCTTCTCACCTTTTGTATTCGATGGACGTTGCTGGAATGAATTTTGAAGCTTGTTTACTGCATTCAGAGAAATGAGAGGAACCAGACCTTAGCCGATAGCATTTGAACAGGAAAATGCCACTTGCGCAGAAGATTGTAGGTAGTTCAGGTAAGTTTGGTGTTTTTGCTGTTAGCTGCCGTGGAGTCAGCCCTGACTCATGGTGACCCCATGAATAGTGGAAGGAGACACTGCCCGGACCTGCACAATCCACATGAGTGGTTGTGGATCTGACCTTTGTGACCCATAGGGTTTTCACTGGTTGATTTTTGGATGTAGATAACCGTCCTTTCTTCCTAGTCTGTCTTAAGCTGGAAGCTCCACCGAAACTGTTGAGCATCAGAACACAAGCCTCCACTGACAGATGGGAGGTGCTGAGCTTGAGGTGCACTGACTGGGAATCGAACCTGGGTCTCCCACGTGGAAGGTATATACATCAACTTTTTGTGGGGTTGCCAAATTTTGTAGAAGCTTCTGCAGGCAAGCACTTTATCTGTCTCATAAGCATAATGACCGAGCCTATTAAATAGCATAAAATAAAATAAAGGCAGTAACAGTGGAATCCGTTTGTTCTATATTCTTTTACAAGTTTGCTCTTCCAAGGAAATGCAGCCTGACATCAGTATGAGTTTCATGCTTGTCATTTTATTGAATGTAATGCCATCATAACCAATAAACCTGCCATGTAGTGGCCAAATATCACTGCAAAATTTGATATTCATACATATGTAAAGGCAATACTCATTTTGGTATGACTGATTTCCTTGTATAAAAAAAGATAAGCTGTAAAAACAGAATGATGCCTTAAGAGGATGTTGCCAAGTGGGTAAAACAGCTGCTATTTTAGTCTGTAAACACAGTCATTCTTGGGGATTAATGCTCTCACCTGGCATCTCATAAAACACCGAGCTCAGTATTTTGCCGTTTTGTTTATGGCTTTGTACAACCACATGATTCTAGTGTGGTTTGATTTTGGATTATGTGTCTGTAGCAAAAACGAAAGGTGCCTGAGCTGATTCCTGGCTGTGCGACACCTTTTGTCCTCGTTTCTTAGAGGGCCAGCCCTGAGAGAATGCCTCCCTTCTTTGGGTTCACTCTCAGCCTGACAGAATGAAAGATGCACGAGACCAGGGCTTTTTGTCTTTTCTTTCAAAGTCAGTGTATCCCAAGCACTTAATACAGTGCCTGGTACAATGTAGGTGCTGGAAAAGTGCTTGTTGAAGGTGGGAATAAATCAACACCATGAGCCTTGAACTTCTTCCTGTCCAAACAGTTTGAATTTTCAGGGGCATTTAAAATACAAGCCTTATCAAGAATTTTAAATTAAAGGCTTCGTTTCTGCTAAAGAAGACTTGAAGACTGGAGAAACCCTGAGAATATGGCCCCCAGACCCCGTTATAATTCGGTACTGAAGTTGCTCCTGAGGTTTACCCTTCAGCCAAAGATTACACAGGCCCGTAGAACAGCAGCCCAGGGGCAAGGACGAGAAGGCAGGAGGGGACAGGAAAGCTGGTAAAGGGGAACCCAAGGTTGAAAAGAGGAGAGTGTTGACATGTCGTGGGAGTGGCAACCAATGTCACAAAACAATATGTGTTAATTGTTTAGCAAGAAACTAATCTGCCCATTAAACCCCATCTAAAATACAAAAAAAAAAAAAAAAAGAGAATGTAAGCAGGCGGGGAAACTATATTAATGGAAACAGACCAACCAGAATGGCAATAATGGGAATGTTCATACATTGTGAAGAATGTAGCCAATGTCATTGGACAATTTCTATAGAAATCATTGAATGGGAACCTAAACTTCTGTGTAAATCTCCACCCCAAACAATAAAATATTAAAAAAAAAATATTGGGCATCTGTCAGGTGGGGGATATATTTTTGAAGGATGGGTCTCTTTGTGGTCCCCTGAAGTCACTGTCAAGACCAGCCCTATCACCCATTTCCCTAAGAAAAACCAGTAGACTGTTTTATGCTGTTCAGAACGTCTCTGTGTGTTCTTAGTATATATGATGAAGGGGTTTTGGGGGAAGATCTTTTCCATTTTACATGTGCTTCATTTCGCTGTATTCCTCTTACTTCTTTCCTTAGCAGTGCAGAGCCCTGGTAATGTAGTGGCTAAGAGGTTGGCTGCTAACCAAAGGGTCGGCAGTTCGAATCCATCAGCTGCTCCCTGGAAACTGTGTGGGACGTTTCTACTCTCTCCTATAGGGCTGCTATGAGTCAGCATCGACTTGAGGCAACGAGATTTTCTTTTTTTTTTTTTTGATAATGTGGTGCTAGTGCCTCCTGTGAGACCATTTTATCCCCGTCTTCTAAAAGCAGAGTGCTACAGAACTCACACCGAAGTCTGTGCAGACAGTGAGGGGCGTGCCCTGTGGCTCGGAGGGTGCAGGCAGGGTGCGGCACCAGACCCAGTGGAAGCTTTTCCTCTTTTTTTCCTTTTGGCGTGGGAGGTAGGTGAGGTACCCAGTGGGCAGATGCAAGGTCTCCTTCTTGGTTTTCCTTAAGACCAAGTTTGGATAGCCCCAGGGAAGGATGAGTTGTGAGTTTACCCAGAAACTGTGGTAGTCTGGTTGAAATAAAAACATTTTTTACATTCTGAAATCCACAGAATGGATTGTTAGGGAAGAAGAAGAGAGAATGAGCCTGTGGAGAAGCTGTGAATACCCGTAAACCTTTTGATCCATGTATTTACATTTTTGGGGGGGGTGGGGTGGAAGGGGGAGGAAATAGGATGAGATATAATACTCCAAAGAGGGATTTCAGGCTAGAATTCCTCATTTTGTAGTTCATGCTCACAGGTACTGAAATCTGGGTTTCCCATTCTTACCTCACGGCTGGGACGTGGGTCAGAAGATTCGAGTTTTTGGCTGCGTGCTGGCACTGGCTTCTCAGCCCCCTCAGCTTCATTGTTCTTCTCTCTCGGTGGGGTTGATGGTGTCGGCCCCATGTTTTTGCTGTGAGGCTTAAATAATCCATGTATGTGGGAGAACCTTAAAATCAAGCCATGCGTCTTGTCTCTTTTCTCCTCCGTGCAAGACGTAGCCACTAGAAAATTGATCTCTTTTACTACCCATACTCTTTTTCTTACAGGTTTGAGCTCTGTAGGGCACCTTTTGTGAGGGCTCAGCGGCATGGATCTTGTGTGATAGCCTCATTTCTCAGTCTGTGTTCTGTCTCTGTCTTTGTTTTGCCTTTTCTCTTCTAATTTTTGCCATCTTGCTGCAGTATATGTACCTTGATGTAAGTAGCCTTCAGTAGTTTTTGGAACAACTTATTAGATGAAGAGCCAACTGAACAAATAAATACTGCTACCCTCAGTAGCTTTGTTTTCCTTAGAGTTTCAGAGTCAGGCTGGATAATGACATTTTTCCTGATGAGAGTGGTTTGGGTCCTATTTTTGCCTCCACAAAGGCAAAGTGTGGATGATAATCTTCCAAAGCACCCACTTTTAGGGCTGAGGGGGGAGAAGTGGAATTTTGTCAGCTCCTTCACTAAAAATAACACACAATTCTTAGATGAGACCTTTTAGAATAGAGAGTTTCTAGAGGAAAAGTGCCCTGAATTGAGATAACCTTTATTTGTGTTGAAACTGACCATTTTTTTGAAATAAATTTCAAGTTTCTACTTAGAAGTGTTTAACTAAAGAAAAGGTTTTGCTGCTTCATGCCAAGTACTTGGACAAGTACGTTTTTCACCCCCTTCAGTGTGCCCTGTTTGGGGCAGAGTTCTGAATCATATCCAGAAATCAGAATAAAGACAGAACTTTGTCATACTGGTGTTAAGACTTTGAGTCCTGTCTATTTTATAGGAGCCCCTGGGTGGTACAAACAGTTAATGTGTTCGGCTGCTAACTGAAAGGTTGGAGGTTTGAGCCCACCCAGAGGTGCCTGGTGACCTACTTCTAAAAAAATCAGCCTCTGAAAACTCTATGGAATAGTTCTACTCTGACATACATGGGGTTGCCGTGAGTCAGAATTGACTCAATGGCAACTGTGTTTTTTTTTTTAATAATTTTTATCACAATGTTCTTTTATTTCCGCTGCATGTGATCCTGAATGGTAATCTGATTTTTAAGTGTGATTTTGTTGTTGAAAAATCAGATCGGTTAATAGTAGTTCTCTCTCTTTTTTAAATAGTAGTTTTCTTTATAGATAAATTTGTTCACCTACACCTGTTCTCTAACTTGAAAGCCCCCTAGGACAAATGGATGACCTGTAAACATGGTTTATTATTAATTGGTATAGAGTCAATTATTGACCAGTCCGAGACTCAGACTATATTCTTAGCTCCTGGTTGGTGCTAGGAGCCCTGGTGGCACAGTGGTGAACAGCTTGGCTGCTGTCCAGGAAGTCGGCAGTTCAAATCCACCAGGTGCTCCTCAGAAACCCTATGGGGCAGTCCTCCTGTGTCGTACTAGGGTCGCTTTGAGTCGGAATTGACTCCATGGCAGTGGGTTTAACGGTCAGTGGTAACTTTAAGTCTCAGAGAGGGTAGATAAAGCTACTGTGTTTTCTTTGTGTACTCATATCTAAAACACACAAGGAGCAAAAATATACCTATCATTTACCAGGTACTTCAGAGTTTTTGAACTTCTGATGTATCTTAACGACGAGTACAGGAATTTCAGTCAGACCTGGAGAGTTTAAATTCACCTCACGGTCATGATATACGTTTCTCTTTTTTGCTATATGAATTTAATCTGTAGGAGCTCTGGAGAACTTTTGGCAAAAAATATCCGCAGTGTTTATAATGCTATTCTAATCAATACGTTTGAGATATAATTAAATAGAATTTATTTTCTTTTTCAGTTCTGTCAGGAGGACCATTGCCTCAAGGACATGAGTTTGAACTGCATGAAGTTAGATTTCACTGGGGTAGAGAAAACCAGCGTGGCTCTGAGCACACCGTTAACTTCAAAGCCTTTCCCATGGAGGTAAGAATGAAGAATCCTATAGTAAAACTCTTGTTGTTTATATAAAATGTTCAGCGGTTTATGGAAAATGGCTTAGTTTGAAAGGAGATGCAGGGATCCTGAATTATATCGGCTGGTATTAAAATAAAGAAGTGCTTTGTGAAGTGCAAGCTTGGGGTGGCACACAAAGCTTCATATTTGCTTTAATGGGCTTGGGGTATGCACGGTCTTGCATGAGCAGTTGGTCGTAAAGGTAATCTACAGTGTCAGTTTCCTTCGATATTATTACTGTTGTAAAAATTCTGCTGCCTCTGCAAATTCAGCAGGCCACTTCTGTAGATGTTGCTCTGGGTATGAATAGGCGACGAGTTGAAAAACAAATAAATTTGGAGAAACCACAACAGTGATTAAAAGTCTAGTTTAGCTCTGTTTAAAATTGGTAGGTTGCTTTAATTTACACCAAGTCATGAGAGAGACGGAGACAGAGAAGAGTCTGTAGAGTCATTCTTTTGTCTGACGAAGTCCTACCCCCACTTAATCTTCTTGGTCAACCCCTGCTTTTTCTTCCGTGTCCAGTTGATGTATCATTTCTTGTATGGGACTTTTCTGATCTCCTTTGCTCTCCTTGTTAGTTTCCGTTGAGTTGATTCTACCTCAGTGGCGACCCCCAGTGTGCAAAGTAGAACTGCTCCATAGCGTTTTCAAGGTTGTGACCTTTTGGAAGCAGATCGTCAGGCCTTACTTCCCAGTCGCTTCTGAATGGGTTCGAACCACCAACCTTTCAGTGAGTAGCCGAGCACAAAATGGTTATTTGTGCTACCCAGGGACTCCTCTTAGCTCCTTAGGCAGAATTAATTTCTCCTTCTTCTGTGCCCCCAATATACTTGATACGTCACTGGCATAGCACTAGCCCCATGTACAGTAACATTTGTTGAGTATCTTAGTCACCTAGTGCTATGTAACAGAAATACCGTAAGTGGGTGGCTTTAAATAACACAAACTTATTTTCTCACAGTTCTAAAAAAATTTATTTTCTCACAGTTCTAGAGGCTAAAAATCCAAATCAAGGTCTTGGCTGTGTTGATTCCATCTGTGAGCCTCTCTTCTAGTTTCTGGTGTCTGCTGGTGGTCCTTTGCTTGTAGATGGGTTCTAACATGTTGTCTGTCTTCTTTTGCATCTGTCTCTGTCCTGACGTTTTTATAACTTACAAATGATTAGATTTAGGAACCACCCTACACTGGTGTGACCTCAACTGATTGATTGATTACATCACATTAGATTGCATTATGGAAGGTGATTACATTATGCTACCTGTAAGGTAATTAATTACATTGCATTATATTACATTACATTATGGAAGGTAATCTGGTCTACCCACAGCCAACTGATTTAATCGTGTAACTCCATAACAGCAAAAAGACTGGTGTTTGTCCAAACAACTGGGAACCATAGCCCGGCCAAACTGACACATAAAATTAACCATCACATTGAGCAGTATGTCTTTGCTTCCTTGACTGTGAGCTCCTTAACACATGGTCTCTCTCTCACTCACCTTTTTCCTCCCATCATCTAGTCCATTGCTTTGCATGTTGTAGACAGTCTGTGTTTCTGAAATGAAGGGGATGTCCCTTTTGGCTCAAGTCTCATTACAAAGAACTGAAATTGGCACTTCTCCCCAGGAACTAGCCCTCTGGTGGGGTGTACGAGAGCAGTGCGGGCTGGGAGATGTATTTCAGGGACTGATGGAATGCCAGTCTTTGTTCCTAGTTGTATATGTGCTTCATTAAGCATGAAATCGCTCTGGGTCAGACACTGCATCCAGTCCCTACTCAGTGACCGAGTCAGTACTAAATAATCTTATATAAACGGTATGCATCTTTTAAAGGATGAAGTTACATAAAGTGTTTCTCAAAACTGCTTAACCATTTTTAAAAAAAATCTCTGAAAGCTCAGGATATCTATTTCATTAAAAAAGACTTTGGTCTTAAAATTGAAATATTCAGTGTTTTAAGGACATAAGAAATGTCAAATGAGACTGTTGTCCATCCAACACTTAAGTGTCTTACGGGAGATTTGTTACCTCGTAGGCAGAAATCTTTTAGTCCTTTGTTTATTCAAAGCAACATTTATTAAGCTACCATGTGGCAGGTGTTATGCTTGGTTCTGAGAACAGAAGGACCAATAAAATGTGGTCTCTTCCCTCAAGGTCTGTACCAGTTTACAGCCTGGTGTAGTGATTCTCAATTTGTGGTCATGATCATAATTGACTGTGGAGTTTTAAAAGTCTGTGGATGTCTGACCCCACCCAGACCTGCTGAAGTAGAAGCTGTAGGATGTTAGAGCCCAGAGGCATCCTTCACTTAGGTACAGGTGTCAAAGATGGAAGCCTTCCCAGGGTTTGTCTCAGAAGCCCATGCAGACTGCTTCTGATATTTTAAGTGGATTCTTGGCCAGTGGGTTGGGGAGTGTCATGGCACAGGTGGTCAGACTAGGAGGCAGATCCTTCCCACTCATGTTCTCATAGAGGAAGTCCTTTTTGGGTATTAGAGGGTCTCAGGGCACCTCAGGGAACCATGAAACTTTCAGGCTGTCTCTGATCTCTGTCAGATCCCGCCATCAATCTAAGCTTAATGGTCTTTAAGTTTTTAGGCCTGATAACCTCCAGTAAAAGAGCCCCTGCCTTCACCTCAGGAGACATTTCTGAGAGAGATGTGTGACCTGCACAAGATGGAAATACGAGCAGCTGACAAAGATTGTCCATCTGACTTGTTGTGTGATGTCTCCCTAATTTGCACCCTCACCTCACCCTGACCCACACCCTTACCTAACCCTGACCCGTACCCTAATCCTCACCCTCACCCTCAGCTCACCCTGACTCGCACCCTCATTTCACCTTGACCTGCACCCTTACCTCACCCTGACATTTACCCTCAACCTCGTCCTCACCTCACCCTAGCTCTAACCTAACCTTCACCCTAAACCTCATCCTAACCCTCACTTCACCCTCGAACACCGCAGTCTTACCTAACCTTCACCCCAACCCTCATCCTAACCCTAACTCTCAGCCTTACCCCCACCCTCTCCTCACCCTAACCCTAACTTCCACTGTTACTCTCACCCTAATTCTACACTTCATTCTTACCCTAACCCAACTATAACCTTCACCCTCACCCTCACTCTCGCCTTAACCCTTAGTGTACTACCATTGTGTGCTGGGGCACCCTTGACAATCATCTGATATCAGTGGTCAGTATCCCCTGCACCCTTTTTTCTCATTTGGGAGCCAGAGGCTATTACCTGGAGCTCTACGGGAACAGAAAATAAACGTTTTCCTGTGCCTGAACAGAGGCATTGCCTGGTGTAGGAGCCAGTTAGTTCTAGGTTGGTGTGGATGGCATCACCACGATTGGTTTTCCTTGGACAAAGGACCCTTTCTTGCTGCAGAAGAGACATAAGTCACAGCGTGGTCACGATGTGTCTGGTCTGCATTTTTCAGGAGTTAGTGCATGTAGGCAGCAGGCAGCAGTTGCCCTCCTATGCCCTGGCTGTGGAGGGTGGAGGGAAAGCAAAGGCAATGACAGTGAGGAGCTCTGAGCTGCTCATCAGGTCTCTGATCTCCAAAAACTGGGGTATGCTGATTGGGTCTTTTTTACATAGGGCTTTCTAAGGCCTTTCTGAGAATGGAGCCCACGTATCCAAGGCATCTCACCTAGCTCCTAGCCTTGGGGCTGTCTACCTGTCTTCCTTGGGAAGTGAGCATCAGGATCACTGGCCATTCTTCCTCTTTTAAAAACCTTTTTCTTATGTGGTGAATCTAAATGTATGTAAAAGTAGACAGAAGAGAATAATGAACCCCATGAACTTATCTTCCAGCTTCAGAAGTTATCCACTCATGACCATCTTGCTTTATCTGTACCCCTCAAATTCCCTGTTATCATACCATTTTAAGCAAATACATTCATGGTATTTCTTCTGTAAATCTTTTAGTATGTGTCTGTCCAAAAGAAAGACTTTGTTTTTTTTAACATAATGACATTATTACACTTAAAATTTTTTTCTTTTATCAATTATTCCTTCTTATCCAGTTTCCAAATTCCCAATTGCCTCATAAATATCTTAATTTTTTTAGCAGTTTGTTTGAGTCAGGAGCCAGTTAAGGTCCACGTGTTGTGATTGGTTGATGTGTTTCTGAAACTTCTTTTGATTTATGTATTTTCTGTCCATTTCTTTGTCTTTCTCTCCTGTGCAATTTATTTGTTAAAGAAATTTAGTCATTTGACTGGAGAAATAGTTTAAACAGAAAAGAAAATATTCTTTGATGGTTATGAGAGGGGGAAGGAGGGAGGGAGGGAGAGGGATTTTCACTAATTAGATAGTAAAAAAAAAAAAAACCCAGTGCCATCGTGATAGTAGGTAAGAACTATTTTAGGTGAAAGGAAAGACAAAACACAGTACAGGAGAGGTCAGCACAAGCGGCCTAAACCAAAAGGAAAGAGGTTTCATGAATAAACTGAACGCTTTGAAGGCCAGTGTAGTGGGGGGAGGGGGTTTGGGGACCATGGTTTCAGGGGACATCTAAGTCAATTGACATAATAAAATTTAGTAAGAAAACATTCTGCATCCCACTTTGGAGAGTGGCTTTTGGGGTCTTAAACGCTAGCAAGCAGCCATATAAGATGCATCAGTGGGTCACAACCCACCTGGAGCAGAGGAGAATGAAGAACACCAAAAACACAAGGTAATTATGAGCCCAGGAGACAGAAAGGTCCACATAAACCAGGGACTACATCAGCCTGAGGCCAGAAGAACTAGATGGTGCCTGGCTACAGCCGATGACTGCCCTGACAGGGAACACAAGAGAGAACCCCTGAGGGAGCAGGACAGCAGTGGGATGCAGACCCCAAATTCTTATAAAAAGACCAGACTTAATGGTCTGACTAAGACTTGAAGGACCCTGGAGGTTATGGTCCCCGGACCTTCTGTTAGCCCAAGACAGGAACCACTCCCAAAGGCAACTCTTCAGACAGGGATTGGACTGGACTATGGGATAGAAAATGATACTAATGAAGAATGAGCTTCTTGGATCAAGTAGACACGTTAGACTATCACTGGCATCTCCTGTCTGGAGGGGAGGTAAGAGGGTGGAGCGAGTCAGAAGCTGGCTGAATGGACACGAAAAGAGAGAGTGGAGGGAAGGAGTGTGCTGTCTCATTAGAGGCAGAGCAATTAGGAGTATATAGCAAGGTGTATGTAAATTTTTGTATGAGAGACTGACGAGTTATGAAGTTTCACTTAAAGCACAGTAAAAATTAAGAAAAAAAAGAAATTTAGTCATTTGTCCTGCTGAATTTTCCACAATTTCAGTTTTTCTAATTCCATCCTTAAACACCTGTCTGCTGTTTTTCCTATAACTTGTTGAGTTGGTAATTTGATCTAAAGCATCCTCACGTTCAGGTTCAGTTTTTTGCAGGATTTCTTTCTAGGAGAGGCATACTGTCTAGTTACCTCTCTCTTGTCGTGCCATTAGCAGTCAATGCTAATGAATGCTGGGTCCATGAATTCATTAGTGATTGCAAATTGGTGATATTCTTAAGCTTTCTTAATTTAATAGCCTGAATACATCCATAAATGCTAACTTCCCTACATCCACTATTTGGTTTCCTGGATGTAGGGAAAAGCTGGATAAAGGCTTGATTCTTTTCCTTTATTTACTGGTTTTTATAGTTGAGTTAAGGAGCCCTGGTGGCACAGTGGTTAAGTGCTTGGCTGCTAACTGAGAGATTCGAACCCACCAGCTGCTCTTTGGGAGGAAGATGTGGCGGCCTGCATCTGTGAAGATTACAGACTCGGAGGGCACTTCTGCTCTGTCCTGTAAGATCACTCTAAGTCATAATTGACTTGACGGCAATGGATTTTTATATAGTTAAGTTGATTTTCTAGAATCTGCTAATGATGACTAATTAATTTTTTAATGTCATTATGAACGTACAAATTTAAACAAATTTGATAGGTTTTAATCCATTGCAGTTGTTGTCTTTATTGAATCTCCAGTTATCCCTTTGTTGACTAGTGGGAGCTTCTTGAAATTTTCCTGAGTTACTTGACATGACTATGAGTCTTTAAGAGGATCTTAATGTGCAAAAGTTCTAGCCTCATCTTTTACATTTTCTTCCCTAAGCCTAAAAATAGCCATTTTGCCAAAGAGCTCTGGGAAATGGTTTTACAATATCACAGTCTGGTCAGTAAGGTTGGGCAGTGTTTTAGACCTCTTCCAGTGGATAGGGCTAGGAAATTTTTATAACTTTTAAAGATGGTATACATTGGTATTATTGGTTATTCTTGGTGGGTGAGGCCTGAGAGACCCACCCCCTTGTCTGCCTTATCCTTTTCTGCCAAGCTACAGACTGGGCATACAGTGTGGCTACCCCTTCCCACCCCACTTCCTTCCAGACTTTCCTCATTGCGCCAGGAGAGAGCAGTGGTTAAGACCACATCTTTTGTTTTCAGAAAAAGACCTATGTTAATGTCCTGCCTCCCCACTGCATGCTAGCAGTGAGGCATTGGGTACTGTTCCTAACATTTCTGAAGCTTGCTTTCCTTACCCTATAGGGTTGTTGTAAGGTCTCAGTTTAATCATGCACATAGTAATTGGCATGTATAGTAGGTGCTCTGCAAATAAGATTATTGTTACTGCTGTTATTAGAATGTCGTTTTCCACCTGCTCTTGAAGGAGAAATCAGAGCAGAGTTGCAGGCTCCAATGACTTTTCCCAGCAGATTTGTTGATGGGGACAGTGGTAGGTGAAGAGGTGATACTGTAGGCACTTGGGTACTGGGGCACTGAGCTGAGATCTCAGATTCATTGGTGAATGAGGGGCTCTGTAGGACCCTGGGAAGCAGCAATTGGCCAAACTTGGAAGCTCCCCTTGAGGAGAAGCTTCTTTGTGTGAGGAAGCTAAAGGGTGGGAGGGCAGGAGCCCAGAGCCCTTGACACTACAAGAAACCTCTGTCTGGAATGCAGAGGGCTTAGAACTGTCCTGGGGGTGGAGGGAGCTCCTCGGTCAGAGGGGCTGAATGGGGCAGATAGAGGCTCAGCCAAGGAGCCATGGAAGGAGGTAAACAAAATCTAGGAAACAGTCAATGTTTAACCTTTTTTCCTGGATAAGAAGATTCCTGCATTACAGTCTGGGACTGGCTTGGGACTGATCTCAGTAGAGCTGAGGTGACCTGAGTCTATTATCTCAAGGTTAGGCCAAAATTGAAATATGGCAAATTGTTTAGCCAGGATTTCAATATGAAGGAGCCAGTCACAGAGGCACAATCTAAAACACATTAGACTGGATCAGAAAGCTTCCAAATGGAGCCTTGGGCTTAGTCACTTGAGCTGTGGGAGTGGCTGCTATTCCCAAGTTTTTGGAGCTGTGGCTAGGGAGTTAGTAAGGAGCCAGGCTAACTTAGCCCCGAAAAAGAAAGAGGAAGAAGGCAAAGGAACCTGCCAGGTTGCTGCCTTAGACAGCTGGTTAAGGGGTGGAACGTTTGTTAAGATCGAGAAAACAGGACAGTAAGCAACTTTGAAGGGGAAAGGATAAATTCCATTTAGAAATGTGAGAGTGGAGGTGTCTGGGAACCATCCGGGTGGAGCTGTAGAGTAGCAGCTGGACAGGTGGGCCAGGAGTTCAGGAGGAGAGTGGTCTGGAGACAGAGGTTCTAGAGTAGCTGGGGCAGAGGTTGATATTTCCAGAGGGAGAAGAGTTGAGGGTGAGAACAGAGGACAACTGTGTGAGACATCAACATTTCAGAGGCGAGCAAAGGGAGGACTACCCGTGAAGGCGGCAGGGGAAGAACAGAGAATAAGACCTAGGAGAGGCACTGTCAGAGAGGCTGAGGAAGCTGAGAGTTTTAAAGAGGAAGTGGTCCTCAGGATCGGTATGCCAGAGACATTCAGTAAGCCAAGTGTTAAAGCTGGTATTCTAAAGACAAGGAGATTGATTGAGGGGCGGGGGGGACATTGCACTAGGTTGAAGAGTATATCAAGTATGAGATAATGAGAGCAGTTAAGGGAAGACTGCTTCACAAATACCCCTGATGGAGAAAATTGGCCTTCAAACTTGACCTTTCTAAGAGCTTTTCCCCTCCATGCCGTAGACATTCTCCCGTTTCTATTGCTGCCCTTGTCTTGTGTTCCCTGTGGCTGTTGCACTGTCCCTACCCAGTCTGAGAAGGAAACAGATGGCACCTGAATGCCTCAAAGAGGGGAGAGGAGACAAAACTAACAACCCAAACACTTAAACCCAAGCAAAGGGGTTGGGTAGTTGAGGGGTAGGGGGACACATCTGGGATATCAGGATCTCAGCCCTGCTCTCTTGTTTTGCGTTTGAAAGGCCATTTCATTATTTAGTCCCAATCAGTCCTCAAAGACATACTGTGGTGTAACAGACCTTTTTAGGGAGAGATGGGGGACAAATGGACAGGCAACAGTTTCTGGTTGGGATTTCAGAATTTACAGTCTTGGCAAAGTTTTATTTGATGAGGTGAGTCCAGGATCTGTGCTCAGCGGGTGAATAGAATTTCCAGACCGAACGTTCAAACTGGTTCAGCTACTTGACGTTTTCACTGCTCCAGTTTGTTAAGCACAGGTAATGGTTTGTTTTGAGTGAAGATTAAATTCTGGTAGAGAGACTTTGTGCAGAAATATTTATATTTAGAATAATGGAATTATTGACTGTAATTTTTCCAGAATAGATGACCAATAATATTTACATTCTCAGTTATCCCGGATCATGCTCCATTCAGTCCTAGAGGAGATACTCACAGCAGTGGTCTGACGATTGCTTATTGCCGCACCCTAATGAATCCACGAACGTTGTGGCTATGCAGACTCAGAGGGAGGTTTCTGCAAGCCAGGCGTTCTCCCTGGAGGCTGTGATTACTGAGTTGGGTGTTAAGGAGAAGGCTTCGGATGATGAAGAGGAGGCGGTACCTCCATGTGAAGGAACAGTCAGGAGTGGGAGTGAGTTGGCCCATGCAGAGGGAAGCAGATACCTTGCCACAGGCTTCTGGTCCTGAGTTGCCACCGGGACCCAGACCCCAAGGGCATGGTTAGTGGGACAGTGGAGAGTGAGGGGACCAGGTACCCTTTTGGGTACATGATTTCCTTTCACTTTTTGTTTTGTTTTTAATAGAACTCTGCTGCTTCAGAGTAGCCTAACTCTATGGTTTCTATAATTCTTAGCAAATTATGATTAATCCTTACATAGGAATAGTTACTTTCACAGTTTATGAGAGAGTGCTTCCCAGGCATTTAAATTTCATGCTGGATCAGTAAAATATATATATATATATTATTTTACTGACCCAGCATGAAATCGAAATATGTATATATTTAGATTTATATATAATATATAAATTATATATATGCATATATATATATCAATAAGGGAATGAGAATACCACCAGAGTGGCCAAGTTCTAATTTTTTCTAAATAAGGACATTATTCCCTGCTGCCAACATTATTTCATAGAGGGGATCTTTTGCCCTCAAAGGTAGGAAGGCTATAATTTCAGAATAAAACATGGACCTATAAACAGAACAGATTCAGCTTTGATGAAAAAACTCACTACGTTGTTTCTCTCCTCATTTCACGGAGCCCACCGACAGACTAACCTTTGGGAGCAGCGTCTTCAGAATTTCATGTGTGGTGGGTCTGACTTTCTTACTCTTAGAGTCTAAAAGTCTGTAATATGAGAGCGAATTGCCAAGAACGAGGCACAGCCACATTGCGGGTCATGCTTTTATCTTTACTTACAATGTATTTAAAGAGCACCTGCTGCCCTATGTACTTTGAAAGGACTCCCTGATAACTGAGCCACATACCAGCTTATACAAAGTCAAGTGCATTGGGTAAATAGAGGGAAAATGTGAGTTTCTTTGTAAAGAGCAGGATTCTTGAATTGTGAAGAGTCTAGAGGCTTGGTTGCAAAATAGGCCAACAAAAATATTATGAAGACTGTATCTCATAATGTAGTCCAAGTCCTGAATATCACATTTGTCTGCGAAAACTGTCCCAGTTCTCCAGGTATGCTACATTTCTTCTTTTTCTGTTCAGACAAATGGTCGTGTCTACTGTTAGGATGTTCTCTCAGTAAAAATGACCTGATCGTTAGGGTCTCTGCCTCCCAGGTCATTCATATTTACCAGACAGCAAGGCATTTATTTTTGTTTGCTTGTTTTCCTAATCTGAGTCGATCCTGGAAAGAGTTTGCAGCTAATATTGATGATCTTCGGTGTGAACATCTATCTCACCTGCAGCTTGATTGTCTGTGCGTCTCTTCTAATATTTGGACCTCCAGTGACTTTCCAAGGAAATGTAATAGGATGACATGATGCGGATTAGACATGTAGACTTAGAAAAAATTTTAGGCTTAAACAAAACTTAAGCGATTACCAGTCAAAGCTCTTGTTTAACGCAGGAGAAATCAGAGGCTTCAAAAGGTTAAGGGTCATAGGGCGACTGATAGGAAATCATGATTTTTGGCTTGGATGAAGAAAAATGTATTTTGGCTAATTAAATATTCCATTTAAGGAAGAATTATCCTGCAGTCTTGTATCTTTTTCTTGTATCACAACTGAAGGTATAGGGGTATGCTGGAGGAAAATGGAAACCTTTGGATATAATGTGACACATCTTCCCAAAGTGTTAACATTATCTAAGGTTGGGACTGTTCCCAATTCTTTATTCTGAAACAAATGCATATGTTGTGGGACAGAAAGCAAGATTTGGATAAATTAAAGAAAAAAAAAAACAAAAACAATGCGAATTGTGAAGCAGTTTTTGAGCTTGAAGTGGGCTCTTTTAGACCATGCTGCGGAGCTATCTTTTCTTTTCCTCTGCTCTTTACAGCATTTCCTTGAAAGAGTTTAAAAATAATTGATAATGTATACAGATTGTTTTGGTTACCTATTGTTGATCAGTAAACTATGCTAAGACTTCAGTATAGTTTTAAAACAAGCATTTTAGTTTACTTACGATTTTATATAAGGAGCCCTGACAGAGCAATGGTTAAGCACTCGGCTGCTAACTGAAAGGTTGGTGGTTCGAATCCACTCAGGGCTCTGAGGGAGGAAGACCTGGTGATCTACTCCATAAAGATCACAGCCTAGAAAACACTATGGGCAGTTACGCTCTGTCACGTGGAGTAGCTATGAGTCGTAATTGACTCGACGGCACCTAACAATAACGTAACAGGATTTTGTGGGTCAGGAGTTTGGCTTAGTGGTTCATCTCTGGTCTGCCTGGTGTCACCTGGGGTGGCTGAACCAGGTAGACCAAGATGGCTTCTTCTTAGCTTCTCTCTCTCCATGTGGTGATTTATCCTCCAGAGCCTCCCCACACACTTGGGCAGTGATTCAAAGCAGTTTCACTTTTTGCATGTGGCTGGCGCCCAGGAGCTGTCTCTTAAGACCTGGTCACCCAAACTGGCACAATACCACTTTTACTCAGCTGCGTTTGAGATAACGGCACAAAGACCTGCCCCCTCAGTGGGAGGAGTTTCCAAGAACCTTTGTCCACCTTTAATCTGATATGTGTATTTTCAGGAAAGTAAAACAATACATTCATTACTAAAATGCCATTAAAATTAGTAATTTTTTTTTTATTTAAAAGATTCTTTAATTACTAGTCATTATGAACATCAGTTTCGCTGTATTAGGAATGTGTATAAATTCAGATTGACTTCAGTTAGCTATTGCTAAAATGCCCAGTGAAGCCCCTTTCCCCTTTTAAACCTTGTGCCCTTTTGACTTCTCCTTTGTTAGTTAAATTTCTTAGGAGTAATTTGTATACCTTTGAAGTTGTAAAAGTCATCCTGTGAAATAAGTTACTGATTAAGGTTACCTTGAGGCCCAACTGCCAAATTTTAAATATGTGCTCTTTTCAATATATGAACATATTACTGGCCTGACATCATTGGGGCATTTAATTTGGGTTGTTTTTTTCAGGCTCTTCTGACAGGTTTTTACCTTTACACTTGATTCATTTCCCCCTTATGACCAGGCTGTGCACTCATGTGAAATATTTGCAGCCTAGAAGGGTACTGTTTGGAATCATAGGACAGACCAGGGCTAATTGGCTCATGTAGACAGGCACATAATTAGTGATCTCTTTATGTTCTAAAGAACTAAACAAATTGAGCATGATTAAAGAGAACTGTATTCCCAGTTATGGAATTTTTTACTTTTCTTTTGAACTCTGGAGATGATTTTCATAGTACTGTTAAAATTGATGAACTTATTTCAAATGAGTTCTTTTTTTTTTCAATTTTTATTTTCTCATTAATGAGTTTATACAGTATTGCAAATTTTAGAGAAGCATTGTTGGAATGGTTTAAGAAATGATTTTAAACATAAAACACGGTCTCTTAATTTCATATTAGACCTCTGTATGTTGCACTAGATCACCCAGTGCATATCCTAAGGTGGTTGAGAGGAGAAAAGAGAAAATAATATATTCCTGACTCTTAGGATTTTTTGGTGAATGCTGTAGACTGAAGGAGACAATGCAATGGGTTTTGCCCTTGCCCTCTGCCAGAGGAAGGTCATTGTAGGGGGTTTAATGACTATAGTAGGAGCCACGGTGGGATAGTGGTTAAAGAGCTAAGGCCTCTAACCAAAAGGTTGGCAGTTCAAATCCATCTTGGAAACCCTGCGGGATAGTTCTGCTGTGTCCTGTAGGGTCGCTGTGAGTCAGAATCAACTCGACAGCAGTGGGGTTTTTTTTTTTTTTTTTGGGTTTTGGAGCGCTGGTAGTGCAGCGCTTAAAACTCTTGGCTGCTAACCAAAAGGTTAATGGTTTGAACCCACCAGCTGCTCCACGGGAGATGTGGCAGTCTGCCTCCATAAAGATTTACAGCCTTGGAAACCCTATGGGGCAGTTCCACTCTGTCCTACAGGGTCGCTATGAATCAGAATTGACTCCATGCCTGTGTGTTTGGATATTTTGGTTTAATGACAGCAAGCACCCAGTACTCGAGGGGCTGTGCTTCTAGCCTTACAGAGCAGGATTGCAGTGACACTGTGGCATGGGGCCCCTGTCTTACCTGGCTCCGAAGCCAGGAATCAGAATGGCTTTGTGAAGTTAACAAGGGTGTGGTTGTGCAAAGGTGGAACCCTTGCTGCTCTCTGAGAACGGGAATGGATTTAATGGATCATCTAGTCCTACCCGTTTTACCAAGGCGCAAGCCCAGGTCTGAAGAGGAAGGAGACTGACTCAGGGCCTTGAACCTAGGTAATGGCAGGTGGCAGGTAAACCATGGGACAGACTACTGGCCCAAGGAGTGCTTTATCTTTACTTGATCAGAACTTCAGCAACTTGACAGATGTGACAAATGTATTCTCAGAGTGTGACCTGGCATTGTATGGAATATTATTCTGGGGTATTTTGTGGTTGGCTTCTAAAATCAGGGTGGAGGTGGGGGGAGCGGCAAGTAATCCATATTCAGGAAGATTTCTTGTTTCCTAAAAAAAAAAAAAAAAACAAAAACTAGTTGCGGTAGAGTGGATTGTGATTTATGGTGATTCCAAGTGTGTCAGAGTAGAAATGTGTTCCAGGGGATTTTCAATGACTGATTTTTCAGAAGGAGATCACCAGGCCTTTCTTGCAAGGTGCCTCTGGTTGGACTAGAACCTCCAACTTTTAGGTTAGCAGCTGCGTGTTAACTGCTTTCACCACTCAGGTACTCCTTGTTTCCTAACCAACTCCAAACCCACTGCTGTCGAGTCGATTCTGACTCATAGCGACCCTATAGGATGGAGTAGAACTGCCCAGTAGAGTTTCCAAGGAGCACCTGGTGGATCTGAACTGCTGACCCTTTGATTAGCAGCTGTAGCACTTAACCACTACGCCAGTTTGTGACTGTATCATAATATTGGTTTTCCAAAGCCAATTCTTACTAGGAAAGTCAACCCTTGTTTGAGATTTTATTTGTAACTGTAGTTAATCCTTTGGATTGAGGTTGGTTTGGGGGGAAAAAAAAGGAAGCTTGCCATTCAGACAAACTCAGACCGATAATAAAGGAAACATTTTGGATTTTGAATGTTCAGCATCTCTGACGCTTCACCTTTGCCAGTATGATGATTTGGGTCAGAAGAAGGAACGTCTTGTCTCCAGATACAATCGTTATTTATGATGATGATTATTTAGTATCCTGGAATCTCCCACAGGGCTGGCGCGTTGAGCCTCGTGGATAAACAGATGCAGGAATTAAAACCTTGTACGATGGCCTCTGCCGTGGTCATAATTGCGGAAACGCCCTCACATCATGGTAAAAAAACAAAACTTAGGTTTCCTGAATTCTAATGAACACTTCTATTTTTACACTGTAAAAATCACGGTTCCTGCTTTGATTCAGCATGTTTATTTTTTCACTTATTAAAATGTATTTAGTGCAGAAACCTCACAGTTCACTGAATAGAAGATAAGTTATGACTTTGAGCCAACAGAAATCTTCTTTTAGCGGCGCCGCATGAGGTGGCAGTCTGCCTTTGCTGCCCCGGACAGGAGAGTGCAAGGCCAGCCTGACCTTTGATAAGTCACCTTGAACCTACCTTTGATTTTGTGATATTTAAAAATACTTCTTTCAGTTGATTATTCTTCATCATTGTTTGAAGATATATAAAAAAGGTTGTCTGGAAACTAAGTGTGCAAGAAGAATTTATGCAATAGCTTATTTTCTGATATGAGGCAAATTTTTAGGAAAATTAAAAATTCATTCCTGTAAATGAATATGATATGTAATTATGAATGAGTTGTTACATATTTATTTAAAATAGGAAATATTTTAAGTTGGGTTCTAACATTTAAAAAAAAAAACATATAAACTCTAATAAAATAATCTCCTCGTAGTACACCTTCAGACAGTAGCCTCCGATTTGAATATGAAGTCAGTAATCAGGTGATCATCCCCACATACGTACCTCATAGCCATCTGTCCACCTGATCAACAAGTATTTCATACAGACTTACTGTTTCAGGCCCTGGGCTAAGTGCTAGGGGTACAGTAATAAGTGCAGTAGACAGTTTGTGGAGTTTTTATTTTAGGGAGGAGTCCAAGCGTTGTTGTGAGGTGCCGTCGAGTTGGTTCCGACTCATAGCGACCCTGTGCACAACAGAACAAAACAATGCCTGATCCTGCGCCATCCTTACAATCATTGTTATGCTTCATCTCATCGTTGCAGCCACTGTGCCAGTCCACCTCGTTGAGGGTCTTCCTCTTTTCCGCAGACCCTGTACGTTGCCAACCATGATGTCCTTCTGCAGGGACTGATGCCTCCTGACAACATGTCCAAAGTGTATAAGACACAGTCTTGCCAACCTTGCTTCTAAGGAGCATTCTGGCTGTACTTCTTCCAAGACAGATTTGCTTGTTCTTTTGGCAGTCCATGGTGTATTCAATATTCTTCGCCAACACTACAATTCAAAGGCGTCAGAATTCTTCTTCGGTCTTCCTTATTCATTGTCTAGCTTTCACATGCGTATGATGCGATTGGCTTGGGTAGTGGCTGTCATTTGCGTCCTCCTTCCTTTTTTTAAATTGATGAATTTGAGAAGATATAATTGAATGTTTTTGTGGCACTAACAGGACTTCGCCCCCCGCCCCATCTGCCTGTATGAGAGTAAAGGCAGCTTGCAGTACGTAGTTTTTGGCCATTAGAAGTGAATTGTTGTTGCTGTTAGGTGCCATCAAGTCAGTTCCAACTCATAGCGACCCTGTGTACAACAGAGCGAAATGCTGCCAACTAGTATTGGAAAGGGACTGTGCTCGGTATAAGCTTGTGATAGATAATTGCTGGCTAGATTCATCTCAGTCACCTAACAAGATTGGAATTAGTGAGACATAGGATAGAAAAGTTGAGGGTGATGAAGAGTTATGAAAGGTGTAGGTCTAGGACGCTGCCGGAGAACTCAGTGGGGCTACCTCTGCAAACGTGAGGACAGTGCGTGTTGGGGTGTGTGTGTGCGCGCGCGCGCGCTCACGTTTATGTGGGGGGGGGAGGGGGTGTGGAATAGGTTGGTAAGAGTTTAGGCTCCAAAGTCAGAAAACCTGGATTTAAATCCAAGCTCTGCGAGTTCTGCAATCTTTGGCAAGCTAGTAACCATCTTCAGGCCTCGAGGCCTCGATGGTTCCATCAATAAAAGGGGCTAGAGACTAGCTCAGAGGTTGGCAAAGAGTGAACACTTCTGTGTGTTTCTCTATTTCCTATTATTAAGAAGAGAAGGGGGCCATTGACAAGGTGATTGTGGTTGTGATGATAAGAATGGAGCGAAAATACCCTGAGGGGGAAACAAAGTTTTTGTATTGCTGCAAGTAAGAAATGCAGAGAGTATAAATGAAGCTTGAAGTTTTTTTTTCTTTAAAAGCCCTCTTCTCCCCTTTTGTTGAATATAGTAGACTCTCTAAGTCAAGTCAGTATGACAGTTCTTGGTTATTTTTCCTGACACATCTTTTTATTATGACTATTCTGCAGGGATATGCAGTAGAATTTATATTATCAGCTTATTTATAGTAAACATTGCTTGGGGAAAGGTAGTTGGGTAACAGTATCATAAAACTTCTGAGTAGAAGGACCTTAAGAGATTTTTAACTCGGTATTCTTTTTTTTATTCTTTTTCACTAAGATCTTAACCAGTATACACATGTAACTTAAAGGGTGTTTTTTTTTTTTTTTTAGTGAAGAATGACAGCTTAAAATGGCACAGTGATGTTAGTAAGATCACAGAGCCCTTACGACTGCTCTGCTGTGTATAAATATTTTTTCCGTCTTAGCTTCTTAAGGCTCCGCGTGACAGAAACCATTGTGGAATCCTAGTACAGTGTACAATGAAATCATACAGGAAGCTGGAATTTTTCGTGACATGATTTCCTGGCAGGCGGCCTGCTCCGGAGATGTAAATTACTGATCCAGGAGATCTTCCCTGTAATCCCAGTTCACCTCAGTATCTCTTACCCGACTTCTGTGTAGTTGTGTAACCTCAGTTCCTTCATCGGTACATTAAAAAAAAAAAACAAAAAATGAACAAACCTGTTGCCATCGAGTCTGTTTCGACTCATAGCGACCCTATGAGGACAGAGTAGAACCGCCCTCATAGGGTCTCCAAGGAGTAGCTGGTGGATTCCAACTGCCAACCTTTTGGTTAGCAGTCAAGCTCTTAACCACAGCACTACCAGGTACATAAAATACATAAGGATACTAAAATTGTATCTGTCCTTGTGAAACTTGGAGAGAGGCTATAAAAATCAGTAATGTAATTTTGGAAGCACCATACAGAGCATTGCTCATGTGCTACTACTGGTAAATATTATTAAAAATCTCATATGGATTTGAAGTGCTTTCTTAAAGCATTTTAAGGACATAATTAGGTGTATTGGATGTACATGTTATAACTTAGGGTAATACAGTTTTTTTTTTTTTAAGCTTTGAAATGAGTAGAAAGAAAGAAACTCAGGTTTCAAATTGTCGAGTATAGAAGTTAGGTATAGATTTTTGCTGTTACTGCCATCAGGTCAGCTTCCAACTCGTGGGGACCCCACGCAGAAAAGAATGAAACCCTGCCTGGTCCTGTGCCATCCCTGTGATCAGTTGGGCATCTGCTGAAATGCGTTCAGCGTCATAGTGGCGTCAAGCTTCCACTGACAGACAGGTGGTGGCTGTGCACGAGGTGCGTCGGCCAGGAATTGAACCCGGGTCTCCTGCATGGAAGGTGAATTCTTTTTTTTAAATCGTACTTCAGATGAAAGGTTTACAGAACAAACTTGTTTCTTACTAAAGAGTTAGTACACATTTGTTTTATGACATTGGTTACCAATCCCAGGACATGTCAACACACTCCCTTCTCAACCTTGGGTTCCCTATTACCAGCTTTCCTGTCCCCTTCTGCCTTCTAGTCCTTGCCTAGGGCTGGTGTGCCCCTTTAGTCTCGTTTTGTTTTATGGGCCTGTTCAGTCTTTGGCTGAAGGGTGAACCTCAGGAGTGACCTCATCACTGAGCTGAAACGGTGTCCGGGGGCCATACTCTCGTCAGGGTCTCTCCAGTCTCTGTCAGGCCAGCAAGTCTGGTCTTTCTTTTCAAGTTAGGATTTTGTTCTACGTTTTTCTCCAGCTCTGTCTGGGACCCTGTGTTGTAATCCCTGTCAGAGCAGTCAGTGGTGGTAGCCGGGCACCATCTAGTTGTACTGGACTCAGTCTGGTGGAGGCCGTGGTAGATGTGGTCCATTAGACTAATCTTTCCCTTGTGTCTTCAGTTTTGGGAGGAGAATTCTACCACTGAACTACCAATGCCTCTCTCAGTTTAGAAGGAGGACATTTATTCTAAGACCTGACAAATGAAAGGTGGACCTTTTTCATCATTTAATGACTTCATTCGGGGAACTCAAAAGCAGGTAAATTCCCTAACCCAGCTTAACAAATTTCTTGGAGCTGTAGGGGAGCTAGTTCAGTAGAATTTATTTGGTTTCAGAGTTCATGTCTTTCCCCTGATAGGTTTCTGGGTGGTGCAAAGTTTTGCGCTCACCTGTGAAGCTAAAGGTTGGCAGTTCGAACCCACCCAGCGATGCAGCGGAAGAAAGTCCTGGTCATCTGCTTTCATAAAGATTACAGTCAGGAAGAGCCTGTGGAGCAGTTCTTCACTGTAGCACACGGGGTCACCATGAGTCGGAATCAGTAACACACGGGGTCACCATGAGTCGGAATCAGTAACACACGGGGTCACAATGAATCGGAAGCAGCTACTGCAAGGGCTTGGCCTTTTTTTAATTCCTTGGGAACTATAAATTGGTAAGTTCTCTGAGGAGACACAATAAAGAGAACCTTTCTCCCCTGCCTGAGTTCTGCAGAAATTAGGAAGTAAGGCATTATTAGAGTCATCAGATGAGGAACAAAACATTAGCCCTGTTGCAGATAGAAGCTAAGTTAGAGGCATAGCTGAGTGTGAGAGAAGAAAGGATGTGCCCGACATGGGGCAGACGACCAGCTGAGTGGGAGAGAAGAAAGGATGTGCCTGGCATGAGGCAGACGACCAGCTGAGTGTGAGAGAAGAAAGGATGTGCCCGGCATGGGGCAGACGACCAGCTGAGTGGGAGAGAAGAAAGGATGTGCCCGGCATGAGGCAGACGACCAGATGAGTGTGAGAGAAGAAAGGATGTGCCCGGCATGAGGCAGACGACCAGCTGAGTGTGAGAGAAGAAAGGATGTGCCCGGCATGGGGCAGACGACCAGCTGAGTGGGAGAGAAGAAAGGATGTGCCCGGCATGAGGCAGACGACCAGCTGAGTGTGAGAGAAGAAAGGATGTGCCCGGCATGAGGCAGACGACCAGCTGAGTGTGAGAGAAGAAAGGATGTGCCCGGCATGAGGCAGACGACCAGCTGAGTGTGAGAGAAGAAAGGATGTGCCCGGCATGAGGCAGACGACCAGCTGTGTGGGAGAGAAGAAAGGATGTGCCCGGCATGGGGCAGACGACCAGCTGAGTGTGAGAGAAGAAAGGATGTGCCCGGCATGAGGCAGACGACCAGCTGAGTGTGAGAGAGAAAAGGATGTGCCCGGCATGAGGCAGACGACCAGTTGAGTGTGAGAGAAGAAAGGATGTGCCCGGCATGAGGCAGACGACCAGTTGAGTGTGAGAGAAGAAAGGATGTGCCCGGCATGAGGCAGACGACCAGCTGAGTGTGAGAGAGAAAAGGATGTGCCCGGCATGAGGCAGACCACCAGCTGTGTGTGAGAGAGAAAAGGATGTGCCTGGCATGAGACAGACGACCAGCTGTGTGGGAGAGAAGAAAGGATGTGCCCGGCATGGGGCAGACGACCAGCTGTGTGGGAGAGAAGAAAGGATGTGCCCGGCATGGGGCAGACGACCAGCTGTGTGGGAGAGAAGAAAGGATGTGCCCGGCATGGGGCAGACGACCAGCTGTGTGTAAGAGAGAAAAGGATGTGCCCGGCATGAGGCAGACGACCAGCTGCGTGGGAGAGAAGAAAGGATGTGCCCGGCATGGGGCAGACGACCAGCTGTGTGGGAGAGAAGAAAGGATGTGCCCGGCATGAGGCAGACGACCAGCTGTGTGGGAGAGAAGAAAGGACGTGCCCGGCATGGGGCAGACGACCAGCTGTGTGGGAGAGAAGAAAGGATGTGCCCGGCATGGGGCAGACGACCAGCTGAGTGTGAGAGAAGAAAGGATGTGCCCGGCATGAGGCAGACGACCAGCTGAGTGTGAGAGAGAAAAGGATGTGCCCGGCATGAGGCAGACGACCAGTTGAGTGTGAGAGAAGAAAGGATGTGCCCGGCATGAGGCAGACGACCAGTTGAGTGTGAGAGAAGAAAGGATGTGCCCGGCATGAGGCAGACGACCAGCTGAGTGTGAGAGAGAAAAGGATGTGCCCGGCATGAGGCAGACCACCAGCTGTGTGTGAGAGAGAAAAGGATGTGCCTGGCATGAGACAGACGACCAGCTGTGTGGGAGAGAAGAAAGGATGTGCCCGGCATGGGGCAGACGACCAGCTGTGTGGGAGAGAAGAAAGGATGTGCCCGGCATGGGGCAGACGACCAGCTGTGTGGGAGAGAAGAAAGGATGTGCCCGGCATGGGGCAGACGACCAGCTGTGTGTAAGAGAGAAAAGGATGTGCCCGGCATGAGGCAGACGACCAGCTGCGTGGGAGAGAAGAAAGGATGTGCCCGGCATGGGGCAGACGACCAGCTGTGTGGGAGAGAAGAAAGGATGTGCCCGGCGTGAGGCAGACGACCAGCTGAGTGTGAGAGAGAAAAGGACGTGCCCGGCATGAGGCAGACGACCAGCTGTGTGGGAGAGAAGAAAGGATGTGCCCGGCATGAGGCAGACGACCAGCTGTGTGGGAGAGAAGAAAGGATGTGCCCGGCATGGGGCAGACGACCAGCTGTGTGGGAGAGAGAAAAGGATGTGCCCGGCATGGGGCAGACGACCAGCTGTGTGGGAGAGAAGAAAGGATGTGCCCGGCATGGGGCAGACGACCAGCTGAGTGTGAGAGAGAAAAGGATGTGCCCGGCATGAGGCAGACGACCAGCTGTGTGGGAGAGATGAAAGGATGTGCCCGGCATGGGGCAGACGACCAGCTGAGTGGGAGAGAAGAAAGGATGTGTCCGGCATGGGGCAGACGACCAGCTGTGTGGGAGAGAAGAAAGGATGTGCCCGGCATGAGGCAGATGACCAGCTGAGTGTGAGAGAGAAAAGGATGTGCCCGGCATGGGACAGACGACCAGCTGAGTGTGAGAGAGAAAAGGATGTGCCCGGCATGGGGCAGACGACCAGCTGAGTGGGAGAGAAGAAAGGATGTGTCCGGCATGGGGCAGACGACCAGCTGAGTGGGAGAGAAGAAAGGATGTGCCCGGCATGGGACAGACGACCAGCTGAGTGTGAGAGAGAAAAGGATGTGCCCGGCATGGGGCAGACGACCAGCTGAGTGGGAGAGAAGAAAGGATGTGCCCGGCATGGGGCAGACGACCAGCTGAGTGTGAGAGAGAAAAGGATGTGCCCGGCATGGGGCAGACGACCAGCTGAGTGTGAGAGAGAAAAGGATGTGCCCGGCATGGGGCAGACGACCAGCTGAGTGGGAGAGAAGAAAGGATGTGCCCGGCGTGAGGCAGACGACCAGCTGTGTGGGAGAGTCGGTGGGGGCTGGGACAGGCAGAGGTGGTGTCCAGGCAGGATTTATTAGTGTGTTCCCTAAGCATAGCTCAAATTTCTGATGAGGGGGAGAAAAGAGTTAATTGAAGGGTGGAGGGAAAGGCCAGCCTTGTTTAGGAAAAATCCCTCTTCATAGACACCGGAACAGGGAAGAGGCATTTCCTGTTAAGAAGACCACTCAGAACTCTTCCACCTAGCCTTTAAAATACACGGCACTAGACACCAGCAGGAGACCAAGCACATCTGGGAACCGATAAAGGAATTCCTGTTTCCTTTTATTGCTGGCTTGTTCATTTTAACAAGTAGGACATAGGACCATGCCCCTTTTTGCAACTAAGATGGTCACATGTTTTCTCTCTTTTTAGAAGTTGTCAGGGGAGTGGGGTGAACAGCGATTCTGAAGCATGTGTAGAGTTTAGTTTTTGTTTTTTTTCCCTCATAATTTACTTTGATGGATTTTTGCCTCAGCTTGGGCCTCACTCTGCTTGAACCATGGCTGTAACTAAGGGTTATTTATGGATGATTCACTTTTCAGATGCCGTGACCCTGACCCAGAGCTTAAATCATCAGTCCTCTTCCCAATTCAGGTCCTAGAGCACTGGCAGTATTTTTCAGTAATTTGGAAAGAACAAATATCACTTAATCCACCTTGTTACAGAGAACAAGCGTTACAGATTTTTATCAGTGGGCATTGTTCCTAATTAACTTATCAGTCCTGACGGGCTTTGTTTAACTGTGTTCCCAGTGTTGTTGTTTTCTAACTGATCTAGAGCTTGACTGCATTAAAGGCTTCCATTTATGGGCAGTAGCTTGGATCAAGCATGGTAAAATAAAGGTTCTACCATTAGCAACAGTCTGTTACCTTTTCCTCAGCTGAGCTCCAGTGAGCTGTTTCCTTTGTAGCTCTCCTTTTCTAGAGGCTCTTTTCCCTCTGAGCGAGTGAGAAGAAAGACATTACTGAATTGGAGTCTGTGAGGGAGGCAAGATGGTGGAGTGGTATATACCATCCACTTAACAGAGGTTTATTAAATGTCTGTGTTTAAAGCCAAGCCCTGTGAGAAGTATAAATGTAAGAAAATTGTGTTTAAGAAAACATTCTTTAAAAAAAATCTTAAAAAAAAAATTTTTAATGAATTTTTTTTTTAGAGCTGTTTTAGATTTACAAAAAACATTGAGCACAAAACAGAGTTCCCTTAACCCTCCCCGTCCCCCCCCCCCACAGTTTCTCCTACTATTACATTTTGCATTCTGCGGCACTTTTGTTACGATTGATGAACCAATAATGGATACATTATTGTTAAAGGCCTAGTTTACAGAGTTCACTTTGTGTTGTAGGTCCTGTGGGTTTTCACAAATGTATCCACCACTGCGGAATGAGACAGAATAGTTTCACTGCCCTTAAAATGTCCTCTGATAGCATTTGTTTTTAATGATCCTACAATGTGGTTGGGGGAGTTGGAGTTAAGACAGAAACATATGGGAAGATAACGATTGAAGGGTTAAATGGTGATGTAAATCAGTCTAGCACACATTTATGAAGCATCTGTTGTGTGTCTGATGCTGTGTTCGGGGCTGAGGATATGACAATGAATGAGAAATAATCTCGGACCTAGAAGAAATTCACATTTCCAGTAGGGTGACCAAAGCGAACAAAACCTGTTGCTATCACGTCGATTCAGACTCACAGTGACCCCATGTGTTACAGAGCAGCACTGTTCCACAGGGTTTTCTTAGCTATAATCTTTATGGAAGCAAATTGCTAGCCCTTTCTTCTATGATGCCCTGAGTGGGTTTGAACTGCCAACCTTTTAGTAGTTGAGTATAAATTGTGCCACCCAGGGACCTAATAGGGCCACAGATCTACTTAAAAAAAAAAAAAAAAAAAGGCTGTTCTATGTAAAGAAAGCTTTACGGGATGAAATATAAAGGAGAATGTTGATCACGGAATAATGGACTTGGACCAGGCTCAGAGAAAACTATAGAATGGAATGAATATTTGAGCTGGGCCTAGACGATTGAGCAAGAGTTTACTGGGTAAACCAGGCTGGGAGTCCATTCCAGAATGGGGGAATTGCATGAGTGGGGCAGGAATTCCAAGCTCCTCACAGTCTGAGGAGAGGGTGACTGGAGTCAGGTTGTGGGGGGCCTAAATGTTGCATGAAGAATGAGGTTCCACCTTATTCCTGAGATAGCAGGGAACCACTTGTGCTTTTTGGCAGGCAAATGGGGTCAAGGGCCGGACACACAGGGAAACAGAAGAGGTGGATGTAAGGAATACAGTAAAAGACAAAAGGATGGAGCTTGATGACTGATGAGACCTGGGGATGAAAAGGCCAATATGCTGCTGAGATATGGAACTTGAGTAATTGGAATGATGATGGTACCATTACTAGGAAAAAAGGTAGTCAGAAAGTGAGGTACCATGGTGGGGGGAAGCTGATGAATTCACATTAAAAATGATACTATTTAATCCAGTGTTGTAGCCTGTTACTGTCCCTAGTGCCTTTACTCCCAGACTACACTCAAATTAGGTTCAGAACAGTGGTAGTTGAGGTTAGTACCTTGAAAAATTATAATGGTGCCCTTAGCCAGAGGTAGGATGAAGAGATAAAAATGATGCAAGCCTTATTAAGCCTTGTATAATTTGAGTCTTAATTAGAGCAGTGCTAATCTTTCTCCACACAATGGAAGAGTGAATTAAACTAATGATTATTCAGTTTTAGTTTTTATTTATTGTTAGTTGGAGTGGGTTTACAGTCTCAAGGGAAAAATTTCACCTTTGGAGTTTTCATCCTCCTCTTTAGTTTAATGTCTTAATTTATTGGTCTTCACTGGGTAGCATGTGTTTCTGCCTGGGTTTCCTAGGCAACACCCAACAGAGCCTCTCTTTTTCGGTGTTCTTTTTTGAGGGGCTTTTTCTTTATTTCTATGCTTCTTGGAATTGCTAGGGCTTGCTGTCGCCGTTTGCTATTCCTGGAGTCTCTCTTTCTCTGTTATACCCTTGCCGTTGCCCAGGTTACTTTTCAACATACGTGTCCTGTCATGTGCCCAGTGCTAATTTTCTGTATTTTTATGAATTTTAAAAAGTGGAGGAAAATAAAGACTATTGATGGTGAAAGTAACGAACTAGGGTGCATCAGATTACATGTTTATTTACATTTACACATATCTAAAATTCAAATTCTTGCCTTTCGTGTGGGAGACCTGGCTTGATCCCTGGCCACTGCACCTCAGGCGTAGCCACCACCAGCTGTCAGTGAAGGCTTGCATGTGGCTCCGATGCTGAACAGGTTTCAGGAGCTTCGAGACTAAGATGGACTAGGAGAAAGGCTTGGCGAGCTTCTGAAAATCTGCCGATGAAAACCCTATGGACCACAGTGGTGGGATCTGCAACTGATCATGGGGATGGTGTAGGACCAGGCAGCAATTTGTTCTGTTGTATATGGGGTCACTGTGAGTCCAGACTGACTTGACGGCAGCTAACAACAACCACAAAATATAATAGAGACAATTTTGACTTTGATGTGAAAACTATATTTGTGTGAGCAACAGCAAATATTATTTCAGATTATTAGAATTTATTTTACTGGCATTAGGAATCTGGGGTGAGCTGAAAGCCTTTAGAGGGCTTGACATTTTGCTTCTTGATTCCAGTTAAATGTGAGCCTTCTTTATTGATGGAATTATTTTGGCTGTTTGAACCTAACTTCAGAAACATTTAGGTTGTCTCTCTTATTGAATAAATACTGAGTTATGTGGGGGACAAAGATTTGAGAGAGTGGTCAATGGTTTTGCCTTTCTCTACCTTTCTTCTTTTTAGGGGGTCCTAAAAGAAGATAACCCATTGAAAATGTTTCCAACTCAGAGTGACCCCATGTGTCACAGATTAGAATGTCTCTGTAGAGTTTTCTTGCCTGTAATCTTTATGGAAGGAGCCCTGGTGGCACAGTGGTTAAAGCAATCAGCTGCTAACTGGAAGGTCAATGGTTGAAACCACCAGAGGCTCCGCGGGAGAAAGATGTGGCAGTCAGCTTCCATAGAGATTTACAGCCTTGGAAACCAGATGGGGTCTCTGCAAGTCAGAATTAACTCGATGGCAGTGCGTTTGGTTTTGTGTTTAATCTTTATGGAAGCAGATTACCAGACCTGTCTTCTGTGGTGCCACTGGGTGGGTACAAACCACCAACCTTTAAGTTAGTAGTTGAGTGCAAGCCGTTTCCACCACCCAGGGACCTGGGGGAAGACCAAAACTAAAAACCTGTCACCACCGAATCAATTCTGACTCATAGTGACCTTATAAGACAGGGTAGAACTGCCCCATAGAGCTTCCAAGGAGCAGCTGGTAGATTCGAACTGCCAGTCTTTCGGTTAGCAGCTGAGTAATTAGCCGCTATTCCACCAGGGCCCCTGGGGGAAGACAATAGGTAAAAAATTGGGCTGACAATATACTACATTTTTTCGGAATAAAACATTCAGTAAGCCTGTGCATAGTGTTATACTTGCCTAAAAGCTATGGAGATTTTGAGCTTGAGACTTGGTAGCATTGTGAACTGTTAAGTGACCTGGGCATGCCAGGAAGGAGAGGGGATTGGAGGAAGGAGCTCAAGGTCAATCTTTCTCAGGTTGAATTTGACATTTGTTGGGTGTTTTATATAATTAAACTTAAAGATGAACTCTAGGAATTGTCATATTTGGACATTTGGTTTGGCTTCTAATAGAATTTCAGTTCCTGGCACATGAAAGTGGGCTTTAAATAAATATAAATTAAGTAAATGGGTGAAGAATAGATGGGAAAGTCCTGGGCATAGTGCCAAGTGCTGAGGCTGCAAGGAGGCCTGAGATGTCCTTCTCCTACCTGGTGGACTGTGTCCTTGCTGTCCTCTCCGCTGGAGCATTCTTCCCCAGATAGCCACGTGACTTGCTCCTTTAGCTCCTTTGGTCTCTAGTCAAATGTCATATAATCAGTGACATAATCAGTCAGCCTTCCTTAACCTGCGTGCAATCCACGTCCTCCTACTGTAATTTGTTTTTCTTTGTAATATTTTATAGTAATTTTATTGCATACACACACACCCACCCCTGCACCCACCCACGCCAGTGGCATAGCTTCCAGGATCAGAATAACGTACAAGTCACCACAGTACAACAAACTAACAAACTGACAGTGACAGATGGGTAGTAGGAAGACACTACCACGGTAGCCACAACAATGGACTCAAACAAACTGATGATCATGAGGATGGATCGGGACCAGGGTACGTTTTGTTCTGTCGGACATGGAATCTCCATGAGTAAAAGCTCTGTTGACACCTAACAACAACAAATACACACAGTATGTTGTATAGTATTTAAATATAGCTATTTTATAGTAATCTTTTCTAGCTGTACTTGGATCTGGAAATTGAGCAGCTGTAGGTAAATTTAGAATGACAGGTTGGGGGCAGAGAATGGAAGCTCTTGAATGTCAGGTTTTTATTGGAAACCTGTTCTCTGGTCAGACGTGATGTTGAGTAATATTTCACAAAGATCAGTGCGGCATCACTGTTCTACATTCTGCAATTATGAATTTTTCATTAATTCACCAAATATTTAGTGAGTACCTACTATGTTCCAGGCATTCTGTTGGGCACTGGGAACACATTGGTGACAAAATATGCAAAAATCACTTCTCTTGTGGAACGTTTATCCTAGTGACATGTGATCAGTTTCATTGATCAGAAGAGGTGATGTCCTTTAGGAAATTGCCCTGAAGGTGTGAGGTGTAAATGACCTGAGCCGGGATGGTGGTCTTGCAAAGAAGAAGGGAGCTTTAGAAGACGCGTGGGGATAGAAGACTGTCAGAGCTTGGTGAATGTCTTGATAGGTGGTTCGCAGATCAGGGGAAAAGAGCAGCCTGTGATTCTTCTAAGACTTGAGCATTGGTAACTGTAAGAATGGTGGAACTGTTAAGGGATGTCAGAAGGGGAGATAGTTTTGTTGGACAGTTGCCGTGTATGATTTGATATGTTTTGAATTTGACAGTTGCCATTTCTTCAAGTGGAAATGTGCCCAGAAAAGGGCTGGAAATGCAGATCTGTAACTGAGAAGAGGTCAGAGACCAGGATTTATTGCTGCAGCTGATAAACCAAAAACAAAACAAAACAAACCAAACCAAACCCAGTGCCGTTGAGTCGATTCCGACTCATAGCGACCCTACAGGACAGAGTAGAACTGCCCCATAGAGTTTCCAAGGGCACCTGGTAGATTTGAACTGCCAACCCTTTGGTTTTAGCAGCTGTAGCACTTAACCACTACGCCACCAGGGTTTCCTCTGCAGCTGATACTGTTTCCTTATTTCTCTATTTAAATTGGGCTATAGGTAAGTGAAGGAGCCCTGGTACCACAGTGGTTAAAACGCTCTGCTGCTAACTGAAAGGTCTGTGGTTCAAACCTGCCAGCTGCCCTGCAGGAGAAAGATGTGGCCGTCTCTTGTAAAGATTCAAAAAAAACAAACCAAACCTGTTGCTGTTGAGTCCATTCCAACTCCTAAAACATACTGAGTATTCTTATGTTAGCTCATTTACCTGAAACCAAAACCAGACCTCTGCTGTCGAATCAATTCTGACTCATAGTGACTGTTTAGGACAGAGTAGAACAGCACCATAGGGTTTCCAAGGCTGTAATCTTTACCGACTCATAGCACTGTGGTTTTAGGTAATAATAAAAAGAACACTTTTTCTTTTCTTCATCCAATGTCATGGGGTAACAGTTGCAATTTTAATTTGGTATCCTGTCCCCAAGCTGATCAGTATCACAGGAATATTTAATCTTCCTGAGTAAACTTAGCCATGTGGTACTTTACCATGGGGAAGTTAAATTTCTGATCCTAGGTGATGGCCATTGCATGCCCTTAGTTCACATATTATGACTGTAACTCTAGTAGTAACACATGTTGTACTTAACCGCATCATCAGTTAACCCGTTCTTGCTAGTCACCTCATAATTAATAAGAATAAAATCTGCTGCTGGATTTTGAAGAAATAATGATGTCAGTGCAAGAGGTTAGGGATTAGATTTATACTCTTAAATCGCCTTAGCTGAAGGTACATTTTATCACTGGTAACTTGTTTACATTCTTCGTGTCTTTATTATTTTTTTCAGGGCATTATAAAATGATGATACACAAAATGCCTCTTGGAATATTTTTGTGAAAAGCTCTAAGAGCAAAAAACTCAATCCATTTGTCTACTCTTAGACATAGCTTTGTTTTTAAGAAATATTAATACATTTTGTACGTCTGAAGTTCCAATTCGTGTTGTAATAAAATTTTTCTTTTATTTATTAAATTGTGTATGCTATGCATACATCTGAGAGTTAATGTAAATTGCTAGTAGAATGCTTTGGCTCAGCATCCGACATCTCTATTACAGGAATGTGTTGCTTTCAGCTAAGTAAAGGAAGACTTAACTAAGAAATGTGAACAATAAGACAGTATTTTCTCCCATGTTATAGGAAGTCCCAAAGTAAGGCAGTTACAGGGTTGGTTAATTTAGCAGCTCACGGACCAATTTTCTGTTTTTCTGTGAAGCCACTTTTAGCATGTTGTCTTTTTCCCTTTGCTTTGTCTACTCATGGTTGCAAGATGGCTGTATCACCTCTAAGCAGAGGGATGTTATTCTCATGTATTTCTCTGTTTTTTAAAATAGGTTTATTGAGATTAATTTACATACTATAAAATTTACCCATTTGAGATGTACAAGTCAATGGTTTTAGTATATTTAGAGTTGTGGGTACTTCACCATAAGCTAATTTTAAAACATTTTTATTACCTCAAAAAGAATCTCTGTATCTATTAACAATTACTTCCTGCCCCCTCTCCCCCTAGCCCTTAGGCAATCATGAATCTACTTTCTGTCTCTAGAGATTTGCTGATCCTAAACATTTCATACAAATGGAATCCTACAATATGTGTTCTTTTCTGACTGCTTTCTTTCACCTAGCAAGCATCAAGTTTTCAAAGTTTGTTCACCCATGTTGTAGCAGTATCAGTTCGAATGAAGTATCAGTACTTCATTCCTTTTGGTGGCCAAAGAGTGTTCCATTGTATGGAGTTATACCACTTTTTTAAAATTCATTTATTGGCTGATGGACAGTTGGTTTTTTTCTACTTTATGGCTGTTATGAACAATACTGATAATGAATATTCGTATACAATTTTTTTTCCATGTTTTTGTTTCTCAAGTAGATGCCTAGGAGTGGGATTTCTGGGTCATATATGGAAACCCTGGTGGCATAGTGGTTAGGTGCTACAGCTGCTAATCAAGAGGTCGGCAGTTCAAATCTGACAGGTGCTTCTTGGAAACCCTGTGGGGCAGTTCTACTCTGTCCTATAGGGTCGCTATGAGTCGGAATCGACTCGATGGCAGTGGGCAGTGGGTGGTTATGGTAACTAACATTTTGAAGAATTGCTAAACTGTTTTCCAAAGTGGCTGCACCATTGTACAATCTCACCAGGCGTGTCAGAGGGCTCTGGTTTCTCCATACCCTCCTTGCCAACTCTGGTTTTTGTCCGTCTCTTTCGTTACAGCAGTTCTGGTGGGTGTGACATGGAAGCTCAATGTTGTTTAAAATTGAATGTCTCTAATGATTAATGATGTTTTCATGTGCTCATTGCCCATTCATATATCTTTCTATTCAAATCCTTTGCATATTTAAAAAATGAGGTTGTTTGTCTTACCATTGACTTGAAAGAGTTCTTTATCTCTTTTAGATACAAGTTTTTTTTATCAGATGTGTGATTTGGAAATAGCTCTTCACATTCTGTGAGTTGTCTTTTCACTCTTTCGGTGATGGTATTTGAGGCACAGAAGTTTTTAATTTTGATCAAGTCCAATTTATCAGTTTCTCCTCTTATTGCTTGTACTTTTGGTGGTGTTTTCTATTTTCTAAAGTAATTTTTTTTTATTGATAAATAGCTTACATACAGAGAGGTGCCCAAATCACAGTGTTCAGTTCATTGCATTTCCACAAAGTAAATACATTTACGACACCAGCATTCAGATATAACGAATATCCTGGAGTCCCTAGGTGTGTAAACGGTTAACATGCTAGGCTGCTAACCAAAAGGTTGGTAGTTCAAATGCACCTAGAGGTCCCTTGGAAGAAAGCCTTGGAGATTTGTTTCCTAAAGATCACAGCCTTTGAAAGCCCTATGGAACAAAGTTCTGCTCTGACACACACAGGGCTGTCCTGAGTCAGAATCGACTGGACGGCAACTGGTGGTCTAGTTCAGCTATAGTGGGTTTTGCTGAACAGTTAACCAAGATGGTTGCACCAATCCATGTTCTTATCAGTTTCATGAATCTCTTTTTTAAGAACTAGGAAACATTTCCCCAGAAGTCCTTCTCACCCTCCAGCAGGATTCCCCTCCTATATCGTTGGCCAGAATTTACAGACAGGCATGTTCCTAAAATAGCTATTTCGAAGGAAGTGACAAGGCTGTGGTTGTCTAAGTCTAGTCAAGACTCACCCTGTCAGGCTGAGGAGGGCTCTAGAGCTGCCTCCTGATACATAAATGCAGCTGTGGTTCTGTTAGCGTAGAGGAGAGGGCAGGGAAATGGGTGTTGGGGGGCAGTCAGCAGTGTCTGATGAAAGAAGGAAACATCCAGCCAGACTAATTGGATGCCTGTCTGAAAAGTGACATTTTACTCCACAAGAGTTCTCTTCTGGAATTTGAAAATTGCTTGGCCTCTTAATTTCAGGGCAGCTGCATATAGTAAGTGCTCAATAAATATTTCCTATAATACATTTTTCTCATTTTAATTTGCATTTTTAAAACATACTCTCCTTAGGACTGTCATTGAATGTATATCTGCCTTTGTACAGTATAGCTAGCCTTCATCACAAAGCCTTCTTAAAAATATGCTATAAAGTGGCAACCATTTTTCCAGAGAAGCAGTGTGTTTATTAAGCTTTCATTCCTGTAAAGGCTTCATAGAAAATTAATTGACATTATCTGATACTGTGTTATATTAAAGCAAAGATGATAAAATAACTGTGTGCCTCTATAATACTAATTTTAAATAGTAAAATTATATTCTGAGTTACGTTACGTAGAGCAAGGAAGATGCTTGCATATCTGGTGGGCTCATCTTGATGAAATACATACACATAAAAAGACAATTTTGCTCATTTTTACATTTCATCTCAAATATGCTATCTAAAATAAAAACTTATAGAAAACAATAATTTCATTTCTATTATTTGGATTTATATAGGGTTTTTGAGAATGAATGGGATGACCAGTGTGATAGATGTTTAGAAGTGCAGTGTGTGTGTTAGAGTATGTGCTTGTTAGACAACCCTGACTGCGCAGACCAGGGAATGAGACATATCGTAGAGACTTCTAGCCCACCTTGGAGAGGCAGGCCCCATGGCAGATCTGGCCTAAGTGGAGTCCTCATTTCCTAACTGGTGCTCTCATATCTGCCCTTTGCACATTTAAAGCACTCGCGTCTCTGACGTTTATTCGTTTTGGATTATGTACAAAATGTAATCATCTTGCTTTAAAAATTTCTTTTTCCTCTCTGTCAGTATGAGCTGTACAGAACTGAAGTGTATTGCCATGTGAACGTAGGTAAAATGTCCTATCTGAATTGTGTGCTTTTCTGGTTCACACCCACTGATGCCTTTCATGTTCCTGGTTGACCTTTTTTGACCCAGGCTGTTCTTGTGCAAGTCCCACCTCAGTCGAGGACAGTAACTTTACTTTGTCACAGCTTTGAAAAAGAACTTGGGCTCTGTATTTTAGGTCAGGTGTAGGTTACCGTCCAGTTTTCTGGAATGTCCTTTGAAATGATTTGATTAGTATTTGGTTCCCTGTAACTCTGCTGCTGTAGTAATAGGACAGCCTTATGCCTATCTCGGGGAAGCCCAGTCCCCTTTAATTGGGACAAGCAGTGATGTGGTTTACGGTGAGTTTCCTAAAGAATGAATGGCTCTTTGTGCAACTCTCTTGAGTAACAAGAGTTGGATTAGTTTGTTATGATTTTTAAAGCAAATTATAAAACTTATATAAATAAGGAAGTACTTCGTGGGAAAAGGATAAACCAAAACCAAACCAAACCCGTTGCTGATTCCAACTCATAGTGACCCTATAAAACAGAATAGAACTCCCCCATAGAGTTTCCAAGGAGTGCCTGGTGAATTCAAACTGTGGGCCTCATGGTTAGCATCTGTAGCTCTTAACCACTAGGCCACCAGGGTTCCCTGGGAAAAGGGTAGGTGTAGGCTTTTACAGTGGTTTTTGTCTTTAAAATTAGGACAGCCCTCAGTTTCATCCACTTGTAGTGGGGAAAATGCCCCATTTTGTGGGAATGGTGTTGGGTGAAATTGTGTTATGTTTGTCCCTATGTCTATACATCCTTATTTAGCCTGTCAAAACTCATTCTTCTCACAGTATTTTGAAGATACAGGATGTTACCGTGTTGGAAAGTTTTATGTCCACTGCATTATCTCACAGCCGTGGGGTCAATGCGATGCAGTACACTGCAGTCTCCAGGGAATTGTGGGACCAGCCTTAACACTTATTTATACCATCTGTGTTCTAGGCACTTGCCATATCTTATTTAATCATTAAAATATCCCTTAGAGGTAGATATTCTTATGTCTGTTTTTTCAGATGAATAATCAGGTCAAGAGGCATTAAATAAGTTGCCCGAGGTTATGCAGGTAATGGCCGAGACTTGGACCAACTACCATTATTTTCCCTGTATACTCCCTGCTTTCTTTTATCTCTAAGGAAGTAGTTCTGGTTTTGCTCTAGATAATTACAAAGGGTGAAAGCCCTTGAGTATGCCATATTAACAGAAAACTACCTCCTAAGGTAGAATGAAAATAAAAATGGAGTTTTTGGTAACATTTTCAGATAAATGTATTTTTTTTTTATAAATTGTAATATTTTGGGTACTGTAATTGGATTTGAAAAATACTGTTCCTGAAAATTAGATTACTAGACAGTGTATACCAAACCAAAACCTAACCTGTTGGCGTAGAGTTGATTCCAATTCATAGCGACCCTGTAGGAGAGAGCAAAACTGTCCCATGTGTTAGGCGATATATGAAAAAAATTGAAGTGTGAAAACTGACAGTGGTATTTCACAAAAAATGAAATAATACTGAATTTTAAATTCAATTAGAATTGTTTTATGTATGTATTCTTATACTACAAAGTGCTTACTACCGTAATTGTTATCACCAAGATACCTGAAACAGTTAATAAAAACATAAACCAAATTTGCTGTAGTTCCAAAGATTATACAGAAACCTACTGTTTTAGTTCATTGTGTGCTACGGAGTTTGGACTGCACCTTGTGGGCAGTGTGGAACCTTGGAGGGGTTTACCAGGGGGGTGACATGATCAGATTTGCACTGATTAACTGCAAGATGGATCGTGAACTTGAAAAGCCACTTGGTAGGCATGGGAGCTAGTTAAGAGACTTGGGCAGTAATTCTAGGAATAGATTATGTTTGTCTAAGCTAAGGCATTGGTGATGGGAATAAGCCTAGTGGATGGAGTTGGAAAAAATTTTATTGTTGTTGTTAGTTGGCATTGAGTTGACTCAGATTCACAGCAACCCCATGTACAACAGAATGAAATGTTACACTTCCTACACTGTCTTTATGGCAGTTGTTCTGTCCCAGTCCATTTTTGTGGCCACTGTGTATTTTGAGTGCCTTCCAACCTAGGGGGCTCATCTTGTAGCATTATAGTGGACAGTATTGTGTTGTAATCCATAGGGTTTTCATGGGCTAATTTTCAGAAATAGATCACCAGGCCTTTCTTCCTAGTCTATCTTAGCCTGGAAGCTCCATTGAAGTCTGGAAGTTCTGCTGAAACCTGTCCATTGTGGGTGACCCTGCTGGCATTTGAAATACTGGTGGCATAGCTTTCAGCATCATCAAGCCACCACAGTTCAACAAACTAACAGAAATGCGTGGTGGTGGGAGGTTTAATGGAGATAGAAACATCAGGATGTGGTTCTTAGTCACTTGTCAGAGAAGAGGGTGATGGAATGTTTCAGGCTTGGTTCCAGTAACAGAGCAAGGAGGCAAAGAGGGAGAAATAGGTCTGAGGGGTGGTGGAGGGACTTCATTTGTGAAATAACTTTCAAGTAGCCAACCAGTAACATTCAGTAGGCAGTTTAATAAAAGAATCTAGGCTCAGGACAGACATTTTGGTTCAAGATGGGCATATAGATGGTAACTGAAGAGTGGAAGTGGTAAGATTACCCAACAAGAATGTGCTGAGTGGTAAGAGGTGTGAAAATGGAACCCGGATAGAAGGAACCCAAGAAAGAAGGAAGGGCTGCCAGGAAGGAGAAGAAGAAGCCAGGAGAGGGTGAGGGGTGGGGTCTGTGGAGAGGGCGGGGAGACCAGAAGGTGCAGAGCAGTCAATTAAGGCAAAGACAGAAGCCTGGCGTTCAGCAGAAGGAAGGTCTTGGGAGAACTTGGTCTGAGCAGTTTCTCTAGATCGATGAGACCGAGAGACAGTTTCAGTGGACTGGGGAGAAAATGGGCAGGAAGGAAGGAGGTGATGTTAAGGAATGCAGATATGTTTTTGAAAAAGTTTACTGTGAAGAAGTAGCTAGGAGGTCATGTGAAGTCAAGGAAGCATTTTTTTTTTTGTTTTTAAGGTGAGAAAAATCTGAGCATATTTAAATGATGGTGAGAAGGAGCTTTTGGAGAGGGAGAGGTTAGGTCAAAGGCACTGAAGAGAGAATCCCTTGGACCAAAGCCCCTGAGCGGGCAGGGGCAGAGTGGAGTAGAGCAGGGCAAGTGCCTGCGCCTGGGCAAGGGGACAGGCAATGCGGCCATCTGACTGGAGGAAGGGGCACAGGATGGCGGGAGGTCGGTTCCTTCTGATAGTCTTATTGTTTTGGTGTGACAGGAGACCTCAATGTCAGAATATTAAGGATGTGCCTCAGAGGTTGCAAATTTGTAGCTTTTGGGGCTGGGTTTTTGGCTTGATCTGGCTGGCCTTGTGTTTTTCAAATTTTGGCATGTAAACATCTTTCTGGGTAGCACAAATAGTTAAGTGCTCGGCTGCTAACTGAAAGGTTGGAGGTATGAGCCTACTCAAAGATGCCTTGGGAGAAAGGCCTGGAGATTAACCTCCAGAAAAATCCGCCATTGAAAAGCCTATGGAGCACGGTTCTACTATGATACACTTGGGACCGCCATGAGTCGGCCTCGACTCCGTACCAGTTGGTTTAGGCAGGGCATCGGTTCTTCTCTTTCTCACAGCTCTCTCTCTTACGTATCATCACTTTCCCTCACTCATTGGCCCGGTCCCTAGAGGCATTTGAATTTGTGACCTCTTGGAGGTCTTCTGGCTTTCTATAACAGAGAGTGTTATTAGTTATCTTTGCACTTTAAGGAAATAAATAGGTGAGTTCAGGCAGGATCATGAGAAAATAACCAAGCCAAAGGGAAATGGGCACATCCCTGTTTTCATAGACAGGGTTCTTTACTGTAGGCCCCTGCCTGCCTTTCTGATGTTTTCTCTGTGCTTTGTGGATGTGAATTCTCCCCTGACTCATTTCCGTCCTCTATCCTTGGAACAAGAGGTACATGGAGGTGGTGGAGCCAAACTGCCGGATCCATGGCCTGGTTCTGCCTCTTGTTAGTTAGCTGTGACCCTGGGCAGGTCACTTCACCCTTTGGACCTCCATGCCCTTCTTGTTAAAATGGGAATGGTGACGAGAGGGACAGAATCTCACGTCACAAGGGGCTGTGAGCACCGAGTAAGGAATAATTGAAGAGCACCTGGAACGGTGCCTCATGGAGCATGGAGCTTCAGTGCTTGTTAACGGGACACAGACACCCATAGCTTCCTCTTCCACACTCACCTTTGTCACTCATCTTCTTCTGCTCTCGGACTATATGTTTTATGTTTTTATTTATTCACACCCGGGTTCTTTCATAAAAAGGTTGGAGGTCTTTGTATTTCCAGTATCAGTGCTCAATGAATGTCTTGGTGAACACTGTGTTATTTCAGAACTCTTGTCAAAGGTGCTGTCATTGGGGATGGTAGGGGCGATACAACCATCATTCACCAATTCGAGGCACAGAGCAGACAGATCCAGTCTTTGGGTGACTCATAGTCTCTGATAACACCAGGGTCCTTTGACAGTCTCTTTATTTGGCCTTCTTTATTTTATGGAACAACAACAGCAAAATGAAGCATAGCAAATTTAAATTGCAGCCGTTTAATTGTAACCATAATCTGCAATAATTCAGATTTTTAAAAAGGAAAATAAAAGGTGGTATTTCCTGGAACACCGAGAAGCCAGTGCCAAAGAATCAGTTTGCTTTGATGTTACATTAAATACAAAATATTTCAAAATGATGCAATTTCTTCATGTGATTGCCCTGACAAGCCTTTCCCAACATTTTCTGGTGGCATTTCCTAAAGGAAGCTTCATTTTTGGGAGCAGAGCCCTGTTCCTAAAGGGGGCAGCACTATCAAAGCAAACAAAAGGAAATCAGCTTTCAAAAAGAAAATCATTCTTCTTGGAGAAAGACCTTCCTTTTGTAGGTTACAGAGAGCCAGTGCCTTTTCCATTGAGGATTCTGAACCCTGAGAACCCATCAATGCCTTATTAATTGAGTATAATAGTAAATTAAATATAATACAATGTTAATAATATATTAATGGGCCAACTTGCCCTGGAACTATAACATGTCCTTCTGTTTCTCTTTTATCTGTCTAAGAAGATGCATAATTAAATTGAGATAAACATAGCAAGTAGGTGACAGCTCGAGAATTTCAAATAATTTATTTTTCACTCCGTGCTTTACAGCATTTTGTCACCATTATATCTCTCTGCACTGTGAATGTTCTTCTCTGAATAACAGCTGCATAGTATGTTGACAATGACATCCTAAAGTGCAACAGTGCCTAGTAATAATATACACTTAATCCCAATTTATCTGCAGATGAAAGGACTGCTTCATATAATTAGGAGTGACTCCAGAGCGGAGGGGTTGCTTTCTCTGTTAACTGCTTTCCAGTTATTTAATGCTTCCATTTCGTTTTTCCAAGATTCTACTTTAAGTTTCTTGTTTTATTGATTTCTCTCTCTCTTTCTCTTTACCTCTCTCCCCCTTCTTCACTCCCTTCCTTCCAGTACTTAATATCATCATCTCCAGTATGGTGGTTAAGGTTAGGTGTCAGCTTGGCTAGCCCATGATTCTCAGCGGTTTGGCAGATATGCAGTCATCCTCCATTTTGGGATCTTATGTGAACCAGCCAGTCAATTGAAAGGAGAGTTTCCTTGGGAGTGTGGCCTATATTTAATATATATGGATGTTCTGGCAAAGCTTGCCTTCTCTTGATCCTGCATCTGACTTATCATACTCTGACCTCTGGGTCTTGGGACATGAGCCAGCAGCTTGCCATCTGCCCTACAGATATTGGGATTCGCCAGCTCCTGCAGCCCCACGAGCCAGCAGCCTGTTGTCTGACTTGCTGATTTTGGGTTTGTCAACCCCTGCAACCGTTTGAATCAGAAGAAGCCTCCAGCTTGACACCTGACCCGTGGATTTGAGACTTGGCAGCCTCCACGACTTTGTGAGGCATTTCCTTGAAATAAATGTCTATATATTTGAATATATGTTTCCACTAAAGAGCCCAGCCTAAGACACCCAATATGATAAATGTAGCTGAGACGTAAACACTTCATTCTTTTTTTCATTTCAGAGCTCTTTCCAAGTGCTCTGAGAATGGATATTTTGGGTGTGATACAGTGTGGCCAAGATGAGATACTTGGCTGTTGAAACTCAGAATCTGGCTTGAGACCTGATAAACTCTCTACAATTGAATTCTTTGGGACTAATGAAAATAATTAAACAGAATCAGGACACAGAAACCAAATCTAGTCTCGATGAATCCTTTTCCTCTGTATATCTGTCCTGTGTAGTGGCCTAGCTCAGAAGAAAATTCTTAATGTTTATAGCTTGGTAGAAAAACAGTGTTCAGGTTTAATTAAGACTTAGGTTTGTAAATGATTCAAATACTTCTGATTTATTAAAATTTATAACCTTTCAGGCTTTACTTTTGCCCATTAAAAGAATATTAAGACTATTAAGAGGATATTCAAACTGAATGTTTGTGCTGAATTGCAGAAATTATCTGACAGTATCATTAATATCACATGTAAGTAAAATTTTGCTGAAGATCATTCAAAAGCAGCTGTAGCAGGGAACTGCCAGAAATTCAAGCCAGATTCAGAAGAGGACGTGGAACCAGGGAAATCATTGCTGATGTCAGAGGGATCCTGGCTGAAAGAGAATAACAGAAAGATGTTTACCTGTGTTTTATTGACTGTGTAAAAGTACTCGACTGTGCGAATCATAATAACAAATTATGGATAACACTGCTACGGATGGAAATACTAGAGTACTTGATTGTGCTCGTGAGGTACCTGTGCATAGACCAAGAGACAGTGGTTTGAACAGAACAAGGGGATGACGTGGTTTAAAATCAGGAAAGGTGTGTGTGCATCAGGGTAGTATCCTTTCACTGTATTTATTCAATCTGTATGCTGAACAAATAATCTGAGAAGCTGGACTATATGAAGAACAGGGCATCAGGATCAGAGAAACATTCATTAACAACCTGTAATATGCAGATGATACAACCTTGCTTGCTGAAAGTGAGGAGGACTTGAAGCACTTACTGACTGATGAAGACCGAGACTTAGAGCCTTCAGTATATAAAGAAAACAAAAATTCTCACCACTGGCCCAATAAGCAATATCATGATAAATGGAGAAAAGACTGAAGTTGTCAAGGATTTAATTTTACTTGGATCTGCAATCAACACCCATGGAAGCAGCAGTCAAGAAATCAAAGGATGCATTGCATTGGGTAAATCTGCTGCAAAAGACCTCTTTAAAGTGTTGAAAAGCAAAGATGTCACCTTAAAGACTAAGGTGCACCTGACCCAAGCCATGGGGTTTTCAGTCGCCTCATAAGCATGTGAAAGCTGGACAGTGAATAAGGAAGACTGAAGAAGAATGGATGCCTTTGAATTACAGTGTTGGCAAAGAACTTTGAATATACCAGGGACTGCCAGAAGAAAAAGCAAATCTGTCTTGGAAGAATTAAAGCCAGAACGTGCCTTAGAAGCAGGGATGGCGCGACTTTGTCTCACATACTTTGGACGTGTTAACAGGAGGGATCAGTCCCTCAACGAGGAAGATCCTCAATGAGATGAATTGACACAGTCGCTGCAACAACGGGCTTGATCATAACAACGATTGTGAGGACCAGGCAGTATTTCCTTCTCTGGTACAAAGGGACGCTATGAGTGAGAGCTGACTCAACAGCACCTAACAACAACAGCATTCAAATTGAAAGCTGAATTTTGCTTTAAACTCAAGCATACTGATTTTCTTTATTAAAAAAAAAAAAAAAATCACATAGCATCGACTCCAGCAACGATTTCAGTCTGTTTTCTGATATTCGCTGCCCAGCTTCTCACGAGTGGGCTGTGCCTTTGCATCCTGCCTCTGCCCCTTTCTTCGTATCAAAAGCACCTTCTCAGTAATCATCTCTCTCCTCTTTAAGTAGATCCAGAGTTTTTTCTGTCCTCATTTTCTCAGTAGCATTGACACTGTTGACCACAGTTTCTTCTAGAAAGTCTTTCCTCTTTTTCCCTGACAGCAGTTTGGAATTTTCTAGGTTTTCTCCTGTGTATTCTATTAGATATTCCCCTTTTCCTCATCTTACCGTGTTCCTAAGCTCGGTTGTGGCTTTCTGTCAGCTTCTCTCAAGACTTCATCCACCGGTGAGCTGGCTCAGGGAAGCGTAGCTCTAGGGACGTCTGCAGCCCGTACCTTTAGCCCCTTCTTCTTAGGACAGGTCTACTTCTGCCTCCCTCACTCGTGGGAGACCAGTTTGAATGTTCTGAGGTCCCTTTAAACTCTTATCTCAAACTGAACTCTCTTACTCTTAATAATGGTACTTGCTTTTCTTCAGTGATTTACAGTGGAAAGCCCAGTTATTCCCTTTTTTTCTCTTCTTTTTCCGTCGTATCTATTGGTTCAGGTTGTATCTCTATCCCTATCTCTGTCACTAACTCTGTCTCCGTCTGTCTATCTATCCAATGCCTGTCAGGGCCCCAAAGGACAGGCAAGATTTGGGTAGGTGGCAGGAGAGGTAGGGAAAGGCAGTCCAAGTGAATGGAACAAAGTACATAAGCAAAATTGAGGGGGTTCTGTCGTGAGGAGTCAGGGGTTACACGTGGTTTGAGCCTTTTGTGGATAGCTAGGGAAGGGAAGGATGGGAATAGGAAATAAGGAAATTAGAGATTTTTGAACAAATTTTTCAACATTTTGTGTTGAAGAGAGATTAGTTAGGCTTTGTAGTGCAGATACTTAGGGACCAGGAAAGGACTTGGTGAGGTTGGGGATAAAGGGGTAGGGGACTCCCAGGTTTCAGACTAGGAATTTGGGAGCTCCACGGAGACCAGTGAGAGGGACCTTTGAAGGGAATTGATATCAGGCTTGGAAATACTCCATTTTGAAGTGACAAGGGGACCTCTGCAAGCAAATGTCCATTAAGCATTTGAAGATAGGAGACTTCATACAACCTGTGAGTGCTTAGGGATGGAGAGATATCTGTAAGTCATAATTGCCTTTTCAGTTTTAACGCTTTTTCCATTCTTCAGGGCTCATCTTTTGTACTTTAATGCTGTCATGTTATTTGTTAATAATAAAACTCATTTATCTTGAAGATAGCTTTCTGTTAGGCTGCCATGAAATCTTCAAACTTATTTTTCTCAGTGACAGATAAATGAACATAAGTCTAAGGCTTGTTACAGTTTCATAACTTTGGACAAATGTATCTATTGCCGTGAGTTAAGTGCATTATGATGAACATTTCACAAGTACTAATGGTTTGGCATCATGATCAGCTGTAGGAAATTTGAACTTGTAAGCCCTGTAGCAAAGCTCAGCTGAAGATTTTCTCTAAAATTGCAAATACGGGCTTTACAGTTGGTATCATATGGTCAGATTTTTTTTTTTTTTTAATAGGAATGATGCTGACAGAGTGATAATGAATCTTTGTGGTGGGAGAAGGGAGGGAGAAGAATGGTAAGGAGTGAGGGGAGACTACGGCTTTAATTGTTCTAGAAAACCACTTTCATCTACTCTGACATGTCCAAATTGGGAGGAAGGCAAAACCAGTTCTCCTTTAAGGGCTCACTTTGAAGGGATTGTTTCAGCCCAGGAAGCATTCTTCTCATTCCTGCTGGTTTTCAGCTACTATTGTTGGTCACCATAGTATAAGGTTGGGTTCAGACCACAAGACGCAGCCCTCTACTACCTGCTTCACAGTGTGTTTGCCAACGCCAGAGAGGAGAGAGACTCAGCAATGAAAAGAGGTGCAAACTACAGGGCAGGAATCAGGCCAAGAGTAAGGCACAGGAGATTCGTTGGGGACCCAAGAGTGCTCCCTTAGACCCATGGCTGAGGAAGGTCTAGGCTACTGAAGGCCCCAGCCTTAACTCAGGGTCTTTGTTAGCCAGATGGACCCTGAAGGAGTGAGGTGACTTTGCAGCGTGGGACCTTCTGAGCCTAGGCAACAGAAATAAACAAACCAGTTTCTGTCTAGTGGACTCCCAACTCATGGCAACCCCATGTGTGTCAGCAGAGCTGTGCTCCTCATGGTTTTCATTGGTGCAGTTTTCCAGAAGTAGATCAGCAGGCCTTTCTTCTGAGGCACCTCTGGGTGGATTTGAACTGCTGACCTTTCAGTTAGTAGCTGAGCGCTTAACTGTTTGTCCCACCCAGTGACTCCAGATGTAGTATTAGTACCATCTAACTGTTTGAAAAAATCGCAAGCAGCATGTACATACTTGGCCTTCGCTCTAAATTGGTAAGCTGCTCTCAGTTCTCAAAATGTATCACCTGCTTTCATGCCTTTGCTGGCTGTGTGTAACTAGTGCTCATGAAGGCAAAAGGTGGTAAGAATGTAGGACTAAAGAGTACCAACCAGGAGGACAGAGAAAGGAGTGAATAATTCAAGCCTGTATTTTTTTTTTTTTTCTAAGACGTAGCTCTCCTTAAGCTGCAGAAACTGGTGCTCACAGAGTTAGTGCCTTGTGCAGTTCACAGAGCCTGAGGGCTGTGGATCTGAGGTGGGAGTCTGGTTCTGGTTCCTGATCTGGAGTCCTTTTATGTGAGCATGTTGCCCTGAGAATTTATCGATGGAGCCGAAGAGTATGCAGCGTTCTGCCTCTCCATTCTGCCCTCTGCCCCATGGATTGTATACCTGCTAAAGCACATCCGTAATGGTAGGCTGAAGCTGGACTGTGGAGTCCCCTCAACAGATTACAGTGATCTGCTTGGACTGTCCTAAGCCCGTTCATAAGTCCCTTGAACTTGGTGGTGTTGGGGAATTCGTCATTTTCCAAACCATATCCTTAGTGTCATGTACCTTTTGATCCAAACCCACTTGCATCCAAACATTTTTGTTTAATCTCTCCTATTAGGATACTGGAGAATGAATGTATCCTTAATATGTGTATGTTTTTTTATGAATCGTATAGGTGCATGTATGTAATATATTTTGTGAAGCATGGAAACATTGCTATGAAAGGGAATTAGATACAAATCAGTATAAATAGAAACTTTCACAGTTTCTTTCTGATCATCCGTGTGTTATTTTGTCCCCACCCTTCCCAAGGGACTGTATTTAATATTAATAATTAGGAGAGTAAGTATCGAACGTTGTCACTGTAACTGTTAGGGCCTTTTCTCTTTATTCTCATTGCTACTGGTTGTGCTCCATTCATCTCCAAATTTTTTTGTTTGCACACCTCTATTAGAATTTTTTAGCTGGAACCACCCTGGTAGTCTCCCAGCTTATCTTCCAGCCGCCAGGGTCTCCTCCCCCAGTCCATCCTCCATACCGCCAAAAGGACTTCTGAAGGACGGAGGTTGTTATGGGGAAGAGTTTGATTGAATCTAAGAAGTGTAAGTAGTAATGGTACACGTTGTAGTAATGTATTGCTTTAGTGTTTCCCAGAATACAGTTACATTTAAAGCCCTGTGCAGTCTGACCCCACGTACTTTTCCAACCCCATCTCCCGTCGCTGCCAAACTTAACTTACCCTCCAGCTACCCACACAGGTACTTCAGTTCTTTAATTCACCAATATTTTCCTGCCTGTACGGCTTTGCTTTCTGGAATCAAACTAACACTAATATAAGGTAAAATGGGATGAGATTATAGGAATAAAGGGGCTCAGGGAAGACAGAAGTTGATGTGGGTAATTTAAGCGTTTGAGGCCTGAGAAGACTTTATTAAGGTGGGGCGAAAGGACAGGGTGGGAGAGGTGGAGGGTGGGAAACGGCTGGGGAGCAGGGGAAGCTGAAGCCAGGAGGAGCTGTGCCCTCAGATCGTGTACCTAAGTTCCTACTACTAGGTTGCAACTGAATTCCAGAATGTTTTGGAAATTTGCCTGGTACTTGAACTAACCATTCTGTGGTATTTTAGAGAGGGGAACTTTAACGACATTTTGTTTCACCCTAAAATGAGAGAAAGCTCCTCCAAGACAAGAGGATTTCTCAGTACCGGGACAAAGCTTTGTCTTTAAAACTTAGTTCACTTGTTGATGCTGAGGGAAGATCTCTTCTGCTCCTGAACCACCAGCTCCAGGTGATTACCTGCATCACTTAATGTCCACCTAAGTTCTGTGAAATAAGACGTTATGTGATTTGGATGTTATGAACACCATGTTGTGTATACAGGAGAGAAGCACACAGGATGGCTACCGGCTGGGCCTGGGACCCACGCTGCTGCTGCTGCACCTGCCCACTGGGCTTCAAACTCTTCAGCCCTGGGCGTGACATGAAGGACTCCCTGGCCAAGTGGGGCAGCGGCTTTGCAGGGCATCCCCCTCGGTAGCTCTGGCTGCATCTGCGCGGTCCCTGCCTAAGGCGAGTGCAGTAGGACAGCCATGGATGGGCGTGGAGACCCCCTCTCCTGGCCACCCCAAGACTGGGGCCGATACAACCCCGGAGAGCTAGTGAGAGACAGATATTATCTAAGTACTTAGCAAAGTGTGTCTGCTACGTCCCATTCCCCGATTGGGATTTCTGAACTCCGTTATAACCTTACGGTTAAGAGCTTGGCTGCTAATCAAAAGGCTGGCAGTTTGAATCCACCAGCCGCTCCTTGGAAACCTCATGCAACAGTTCTACTCTATCCTGTAGGGTTGCTATGAGTTGGAATCAACAATGGGTTTTTTGTTTGTTTTTTATTATAACCTTTTGGGACCACAGACGTATATGCAGTGGAATGTTGCCTGAAGGGACTTTATGCAGCACATACCTGTATTTAAGAATTCATTAAAACCAAACCAAACCCATTGCCATCAAGTTGATTCCAATTCATAACGACCCTATAGGACAGAGTAGAACTGCCTCATAGGGTTTCTGAGAAGTGACTGGTGGATTCAAACTACTGACCTTTTGGTTAAGAGCCAAGTTCTTAACCACTGAGTTGATGCTGATTCGTAGTGACGCCATAGGGTTTCCGAGGCTTGTGAATCCCTGTGGAAGCAGACTGCCACGTCTTTCTCCCTCAGGGCAACTGGTGGTTTGGAACCACCAACCTTTTGGTTGGCAGTTGATTGCTTTAGTCACTGTGCCACCAGGGCTCCTTGTATCAGTGGTACATACCGTCAACATCACAGTCACTGTTCATGTTGACCTGGATCACCTGGCTGAGGCAGTGTTTGTCATTAAGGCAGTGGTTGTCATTACCACTGTAAAGTTACTCCCCCGCTCCCCGCATCCTTACTTTCTCTGTGGAGGGAGGTCCCTATGTGCAGTGCACACTTAAGGAGTGGCATCTTTAACTTTTTAATCACACAAACGAAGTGAGGCCATTCTTGAAGAGCAGGTGTGAGTGATCATGTCATCGCTGAATGGCGAGGAGCAGCTGAAAAAGCTGTACATTTTTAGTTGTTTGTTTCAGGGGAAAAAAAAAAAAAGGCGCCCCATAATGTTTCTATAAGAAGTTAGAAAAAGGTCAGTTTGAACTTTGTAATTTGTCAAATAAAAATACATTTCAACCTTGGGCCAAGGCCGCCCTTGTTGATTTAATTATGGCAGTCAGTTCTTATCTATACCATAGGACTCCTGTGCTGTTACAGCCGGAGGAGGAAAGATTAAAATTGGTATGTCTTTCATTAATCAAAAGGTTGTAGAACATTGTTTTCATAAAGGCAGTGCCTTGACAGTTTCAGTTACTTGGCGCTTATAGTCCCTCTGAGTTTTCACAGCCTGACCCCGTCCTTTCCCTGGGTACTGTTTCTAGTGTGGCAAGAGGACCTTATGTGCGCCCTCTAGTGGTCAGTTTTATAATCTTGAATTCCGGTTGGACAAATTCAGCAATAGAAAGAGGAAGTGTTCCTGTCCATCCTCATGATGCTTCTCCTGACTGTACTGGCATGGTAAAATGACATGGCGATCGAATTCTGGCTGTGTCTTCTCGGCTTAGAACTAATTTTTAAATTAGGCAGTGTTTTAACCTAGTAATTTTAACTGGATTAAATGCCGTAGTACTGAAAACAGTATTCTAGCAGAAGGTTTTCCTGTAGCTACCATTATAATAAGAACTTCAGTGGCGAGTTGATTTGATCCCGGGAATTGGATTTGGGTTTGTGCAAGTGTTTTATCAATCCTATAGGAACAAGCGCATATTCTAGATAAACTTGGACACTACAAAGCGTGATGAGGCGATCTCTAAGTGAGGGAGTTGTTTGGAGCATTGCCTGTCATTTCTTCACAGAGGAAAACTCAACTCCAGTGCAGGAAATGGCATTTTAGAGATTTCCGTCAGCATTCGTTATTTTACCATAGCTTAAAAAAAAAAAAAGTGTAACACTTTTTTATAGGGTGCTGTCTCTGGATTTTTGTGGAGAGTTGAAATAATCTGCCAGAATTTGAGATTGGCTTTGTAAATTTCTAGGTGGAAATACTGGGTGAGACGGTATTTGATGAGGCAGTAATTGAATGAGTCCTGGTGCTTGTATCCAGACCTGGAGTTTTGTTCCATTGAGATTTGCAGGGTGGGGGTTGGGGGGAGGGATGACATTTAAGGAAAGGCAGTGAAATTGGTGTGAAATCTGCATGTCACCCTAGATATGCCCTTGATCAGGGTGAAAGCTGGACTTGAGATTCACTTATCCACCAAGTATTACTTCTTTTCAGAAATGAGAAGGAATTCATACAGAGAACCTATTAAGACAATAGTTGTATTTGTTGTCTATTTCTGATATTCTTGGAGTGCCTGAGTGCTGTAAATGGTTAATGCACTTGGCTGCTAATGGAAAGGTTGGAGTTCGAGTCTACCCAGAGGTGCCTTGGAAGAAAAGCCTGGTGATCTACTTCTGAAAAATCAGCCACTGAAAACCCCGTGGAGCACAGTTCTGTTCTGATGCATATGGTGTTGCCATGAGCTAGAGTCAACCGGACGACTGGTTTTCGTGATCCTCTTAGGTAGCATGTGATGTATAAATATAGTTAGGGTGAAGTTGAGAGATCTTTATTTTTCTAAAATAAAACACATTAATACCTGTTGCTGTTGATCTTCCAGCTCCACCTAATCCACTGGAACGCCACCCTGTTTGGCAGTATTGACGAGGCTGTGGGGAAGCCACATGGAATTGCCATCATTGCTTTGTTTGTTCAGGTAAATGGTCTCCTGTTACGATTGTTGTACTGTGTACAGATGCTTATTTTTAATTCATTTTGCACGACAGTTTTATTCTGTCTTGGTTTTTTTTTTTTACTTAGAGGTGACATTAAACACATATATAGACAATAGTGATAATTTAAATATAGAGAACTACATCTTTGTGGAGCATGAGAGTGCAGCAGTATTCATTATTGGAAATAATTTGTTTATTAGATATTTTCTTCAGCGTGGCATTCAAGGTGTGGTGTGATGGACTTTTATATGGCCTTTCTCACCATGGTCTTGCAGCTCCCACCAAATGATTAGGTGGTACTATGCAGATAAGGTACTTGGGGTCTATCAAGGGAATTGGACAGCTTGCTAATAATGCAGATAAGTTGCATGGCACCCTTGTAGGGGTGGGACCGTGCAAATAAGGTATGGAACCCTAACAAGGGGATTGGTTAGTTTTGCCATCCCAATAGGCTTAAAATAAGCCATCTCAGAGGTGGAAAGAGGGGACCTCACTACCACCAGGAGGAAGAGATGGGATATGTTCTTTGGACCTGGGTTCCCTGTGCTGAGAACTTCCTAGACCCAGGATTCAGGGAGAGAGAGAGAGAGCTGTAACACTGGAGATGGTGCGAGACAGTGAGAAACAGCAGCAGCAGAACCAGGAGACCGGCATGAGATGGCATGATGGGCTTCCTAGCTCACAAGGTAGGGCAGCTACAGTGGGCATGCTGACCCACAGAATGGGCAAGAGAGCTGAGTGCCTTTGGGCTGAGGTTTACTGGCGGACTAGGGTGCCTCTAGGTACTTATTGGAGGAGCTAAAGATATTTGTAACACTTGCCCAAGCAGGGCAGAGGCCAGACCAAGAGTCTGAGGGGCTGAGAACCAAGAGAGACAGAGAGATCTGCTTGCGGGCATGGCTGAGAAGCTGCCCTGACTGAAGAGCTGTATCCTGAGTCATTCTTGATCCTGAATTTTAACCTGTGTACTTCCCTAATAAATCTCGTAACTGTGAGTATGGTCTGTGAATTCTGTGTGGCCATTGCAATGAATTATTGAATCCAGCAGAGAAGTAGAGAATGCCGTGAGAGGGACAGCTGGTGTCAGAACTGGTAAAAGGGTTGGAGAGGGGAGGTATGATTGACCTGCACATCGTAGGCATCAGCCTTGGGCTGCTGCTTCTGATTCTTCCCCCACGTGAAATCCCACCACCACAGCATTTTTACACAAGTTGTGGGAGAAATGATGTCGGAGGTCATTGTATTTATGACAAAGAATTTCAGAAAACGTTTTTGGACCGTGGCTTGCCATAAAATCTAAGAAATGCCAATAATATAACCATATATTGGATTATTTTAGCTCTTAGTTATTAACAATTTTTTACTCTAAGTGTCTTATAGAAAAGACAGAGCCCTGATATCGCAGTGGTTAAGAGCTGCAGCTGCTCACTCAAAGACTGGCAGTCAGATCTACCAGCCACTCCCTGGAAACCCCATGGGGCAGTTCTGCCCTACACTGGAGGGCTGCTATGAGTTGGAATCAACTTGATGGCAGTGGATTTGGTTTGGTTTATAAAAAAGACTGATAAAATAAGACTGGCAAAGACCTGGGCTAATATAGTCAATATACAATTTATATTTAAATTCTGTGGTGGGCAAAAGAGATTATTTAAATTAAGTAAAACATATGAAAGCAGGCCACATGCTTATGCAGGTAAAAATTTAATCCAGTTCCTAAAACAAATCTCCTTAACTTTGTCTTATCATCTATTGACATGATAAAAGATGTAGAGCTGAAAGAGACCCTGGAAATTTCAGGTTCCTCCCCCTTCATTTCATAGAAAAGAAGCCAGTGTCCAGAGAGGTCAAGGTTTGTCAAAGTCACACAGCTATTATAAATGTTATGAGTCAGAACCAAAAACAAGATTTCAACTCTGTAGCAACAATTCCAGGCTTCTCTTTGGATAACCTGTGATTGTAGTGGTAGTATAAACACCTAGTCTTCAGTAATTTGATTTTCCAAAGTTAATAAGACAATTGACCCTGCTAAACTTGTTTCTTTTTGGTATGTATTTCAACAGTGTTATTAATGCCAACAACAGTTTTTTATAAGGACCTCTGAAATATTTATGTTTGAAGGTTGCATTTAGGCGTAGCCTTTTAATACTTTAAAATCAGTGTCTTGAAAGTATGACACACGTTAGAGAATTTAAAAACAAATTCTTATATTTTTAAATGAATCCTAAGTTCACTCTTTATAATTATGGCTTTTCAAAGCAGGGCTTCCGGCCGACTTTGCCCGGTTCAGTCATGGCCAAAGATGCATTACTGGAACAGATTCGTATTTTTAAAGTTAAGGGGAACTGGAAAAATTAAGGATGGAAGCCCTGCTAGAAACTTAATCTCCTTCTTAGAGAACAAGAGCAGCATGTGCATTGCAGAGAACCAAATCCCTTGCCGTTTGATTTTGAGCACTGTCGGAAGCAGTGCTTCCCCGCTCAAAGATGGTGGTGCCCCGCTCAAAGATGGTGGTGCCCCGCTCAAAGATGGTGGTGCCCCGCTCAAAGATGGCGGCTGACTGCGCTGCTTCAAATGTGTGTTGCTCTCCTACAGTCTTGCCAATCTCATGCGTCAAGCTCCTTAAAGGGCTAACTACATCTCTTCAAGTCTCCCATTCCAGGGTTTTGGCTGGTAAGTTTCCTATTCGAGATACTGTGCTGAATCTGCCAAATTGTAAAACTTTGGGTCTGTGCTTGTTTTGCTTCGTTGGCCACAACTGAACCGGTTCAAACTGGTTCAAAGTTCTGTTTCAAAGGCAGCTCCCTGCATACCTTCTATTTTATAATTGCATTATATAAGTAGAATGGAATCACAAAATATTGATGAAAACTTTTTTCAAGTTAATTCTTTCTTAAATGTTTTGTTATTGTACTTTAGATGAAGGTTTACAGAACAAACTAGCTTCTCATTAAACAATTAGTACAGATGCTGTATTGTGACACTGGTTGCCAACCCCACAACTTGTCAACACTCTCCCTTCTCGACCTTGGGTTCCCTATTACCAGCTTTCCTGTCTCCTCCTGCCTTCTAGTCCTTGCTCCTGGACTGGTGTAACCCCTTTACTCTGGTTTTGTTTTATGGGCCTGTCTAATCTTTGGCTGAAGGGTGAATCTCAGGAGTGACTTCATTACTGAGCTAAAGGGTGTCTGGGGCATACTCTCGGGATTTCTCCAGTATTTGTCAGGCCAGTAAGTCTGGTCTTTTTCTGTGAGGTAGAATTTTGTTCTACATTTTTCTCCAGTTCTGTCTGGGACCCTCTATTATGACCCCTGTCAGAGCAGTCAGTGGTGGTAGCTGGGCACCATCTAGTTGTGCTAGACTCAGTCTGGTGGAGGCTGTGGTAGTTGTGGTCCATTAGTTGAAAAATGTTTTAATTATACAAATGAGTTTTGATAATCTTTAGTATATTGAAGTAATACTTATTAACGACTGCTTTTCTAACCTGAAAAAGTTAATGAAGCATTCAGATTTGAGAAGTTGAAGCAGTAAAAGGCAATGAATGTCTTATTATTAAATAATAGGAATAAGGTAAAACTAAGAATACAAAGTAACAAGGTAATCATAATAAAAGGGAAAGGAACATATTAGCTTGATCCCAGTAAATATTTGGGAATTGAATTAAATATAGTTAACTTAATATTTCCGCTTACTAATTCTTAGCATATAACAGGTGGCACAAAAGGTCCTTTGGTGGAACAAATGGTTTGTGCTCAGCTGCTTACCTAAAGGTTGGCAGTTTGAACCTATCCAGTGGTGCCTTAGAAGAAAGGCCTGACCGTCTGCTTCTGTGTAAGATTACAGCCAAGAAAAGCCTGTGGAGCAGTTGTACTCTGTAACACACGGGGTTGCCATGAGTTGGAGTCAACTCAACAGCAATGTTTTATTATTATTATTTTTTTAAAATAAAAAACAGGTGGCATGGACCAAAAGAGCTGTGGATTGGAAGTCGATATTCTTGGTACTAGCATCGGTATTATCAGTATCCGGAACCAGCGTCGGTATTATCAGTATCCGGAACCAGCGTCGGTAGTATCAGTATCCGGAACCAGCGTCGGTAGTATCAGTATCCGGAACCAGCGTCGGTAGTATCAGTATCCGGAACCAGCGTCGGTAGTATCAGTATCCGGAACCAGCGTCGGTAGTATCAGTATCCGGAACCAGCGTCGGTAGTATCAGTATCCGGAACCAGCGTCGGTAGTATCAGTATCCGGAACCAGCGTCGGTAGTATCAGTATCCGGAACCAGCGTCGGTAGTATCAGTATCCGGAACCAGCGTCGGTAGTATCAGTATCCGGAACCAGCGTCGGTAGTATCAGTATCCGGAACCAGCGTCGGTAGTATCAGTATCCGGAACCAGCGTCGGTAGTATCAGTATCCGGAACCAGCGTCGGTAGTATCAGTATCCGGAACCAGCGTCGGTAGTATCAGTATCCGGAACCAGCGTCGGTAGTATCAGTATCCGGAACCAGCGTCGGTAGTATCAGTATCCGGAACCAGCGTCGGTAGTATCAGTATCCGGAACCAGCGTCGGTAGTATCAGTATCCGGAACCAGCGTCGGTAGTATCAGTATCCGGAACCAGCGTCGGTAGTATCAGTATCCGGAACCAGCGTCGGTAGTATCAGTATCCGGAACCAGCGTCGGTAGTATCAGTATCCGGAACCAGCGTCGGTAGTATCAGTATCCGGAACCAGCGTCGGTAGTATCAGTATCCGGAACCAGCGTCGGTAGTATCAGTATCCGGAACCAGCGTCGGTAGTATCAGTATCCGGAAGTAGCGTCGGTAGTATCAGTATCCGGAAGTAGCGTCGGTATTATCAGTATCTGGAACTAGCATCAGTAGTATCAGTATCTGGAACTAGCATCGGTAGTATCAGTAACAAGCCCAGTTACTTTAGGCAAGGAAACATTTCCAAAGTAGAGCACATGTATTTGCATACTTGTCTACCTTTCCATATGTTTGGTATGAGGAAAAATTCAGATTATCTACGTGAAAATGCCTTTTTCGGTAAAGAGCAAAATTACAGAACCTGCGAGAGCAGAATTTCATGACTGAAGTAAGGAATGCCCCTGCCAAAACCAAACCCACTGCCGTTGAGTCCGTTCTGACTTATAGCGACCCTATAGGACGGAGTAGAACTGCCCACAGGGTTTCCAAGGATGCAGTCTTTACAGGAGCAGGCTCCCACATCTTTCTCGCATGGAGCAGCTGGTGGGTTCAAATTGCTAACTTTTCAATTAGCAATTGAGTGCTTAACCACTGTGCCACCAGGGAATGTCAAGTGAAGCAGAGAGGAGAGGGACTGAATTCCTTGCCTGAGGTTTGGCATTTAGGGGGTCAGAAGAGTGGGGAATGGGAGGGGTGGAAGTTGGCAGTAGTGAGCACAGACTTACCTTTCAAGATGTTTGAAAGAAAAGAATTTTGTATGTATGTGACACATAGTCACATACGTTTTGGACATAGGGTGACATAGAGTGAAGTTATGTTTCTTTTGAGATCTTTTTTTTAATATCTTGGTAAATAGCATATTTTTGTGAGTAGTGTATCCACATAAAAAGTACACACACATGCAACACACAGAAATGATGAAATTATGTAAAAGTTCTGGCATAGCATGACCATGCATATATTGCATATGTCTTGTGACATTTGCAGAAGGAAATTTTGGCCTCATTCACCTTCATTCAATAGTCCAAAAATGTTACTTTTGATCATATTTGTATTACAAAGGTTTAAGTCATGGTCAAGTTATGGATCAAGTTCGGTAGTATTTTGGTGTCTTAGTTATCTAGTGCTGCTATAACAGAAATACCTCAGGTGGATGGCTTTAACAAATGGAAATTTATTCTTTCACAGTCTAGGAGGCTAGAAGTCCAAATTCAGGGAGTCAGCTCCAGGGGAAGGCTTTCTCTCTGTCTCTCAGCTCTGGGGGAAGATCCTTATCAATCATCTCCTGGTCTAGGAGTTTCTCAGCACAGGGACCCCAGGTCCAAAGGTCACACTCTGCTCTCAGCTCTTTCTTGGTGACATGAGGTCTGTCTTCTCTCTGTTTGTGCCTCTTTTATATCTCAGAAGAGATTGACTCAAGATACACCCTAATCTTGTAGATTATGTCCTGGCTCATTAACATCTTGAAGGTTAGAATTTACAACACACAGGATAATCACATCAGATCACAAAATGGAGGACAGCCGCACAATACTGAGAATCGTGGCCTAGCCAAGGTGAGACACTTTTTTGGGGGGCATAATTCAGTCTATAACACCAGGTAATTGGAAAGTAAACAATTGAAATGGCATTTATTTCTATTAATTTAAGTTGATAATTATATCTCCGTTGCTTTTGAGTCATCAGTCAGAGCCTTGAATCTACTGAAGCCTCGCCATAAAGCACGTGCTGTCAGCTGGAAGTGTAAGCAAATGGCATGGAGTAGCTATCGGCAGGAATCTCCATTCGGTCTACGTTGACATAATTATTACAGTCATTGTCCAACTCTGGCTTTTAGTTGGAGGAGTTAAAAAGCAAAACTGATACACGATAGCTCTTGGCTCAGCAGTGGAATGAAAAACCTTGTGAGATCATCTCAAATGAAACCATTAAACTATGTTAGGTCTGCTTATTTCGTAGTCTAACATGTCTTATCAGCGCCGGTGTGTTTGATCAGCGATCAGAAGTCACCATAGTTATATGCTTGCGAGCATATAAAAAGACCCTTGCTTCTTATACAACTCACGTTTGAATTTTTCAGTCTCTTTGCTAGAACCAGTCAGTTATTGGTTATATTATGCACATTTTTTCAGTTTATGAATCTAAATCTTAGAACCCTATGGGATCATGGCAGGAATTGAATGCAAGTCCTATACTGCTGACTTCCAACTGAAAGTCGTTGCAAGGGCAGAAGAAACAAGCAACAGAGGAGCAGCAAGAGAGCTCGAGGTTGGAGAGTTGTCCATTCGTGAATGGAGAAAGGAGAAAAAAGAGCTTGAGAAAATGAATCCATGAAAATGCACATGTCTGGCTCAAAGTGAAATGGCCTGAGTTGGAAAATGACTTGAAGGAGTGGATTATTTCTGGAAGAGAACAAAATCAAGCTGTCTCTACAGTCACAATTCAGATCAAAGTGAGCCTTCTGGCAAATGAAAGAGGAATCCCAGATTTCAAGGTCCGTTTCACCTAGATTTCTAAATTCATGAAAAAGAATGGCCTTTCCATGAGAATGAGGACCATTGTAGGCCAGCAACTTCTGAGAGCAAAAAATGGTCAACGTCCACGAATTTGTGAAAAAATGGTCATTTTCCAAAGAAATCTCTGAATTCGGTATCTCTGCAATGTATGTAATTAATATGGACAAGGTTCTGATGTTTTTCGACAGTTCCGGCCGCTAGGACTGTAGCTGCTTTAGGTATGAGAACTGTAGCCTTTACAACCACTGGGCAAGAGAGGGCTTGCTTCACTGTAGTCCTTGGTTGTACTGTGAGTGGGGTGCATTAAAGGTGATGGTGATTTTCAAGAGAGTTACCATGCCCCGCAAAAAACTACCCACCAGTGTGGTTGTTTGTTGTAATAAGAAGGGATGAATGGACAGTGATGTTATGAAAATATGGGTAGATAAATGTTATAGGGCCACCCAAGGGAGGGTCTTTTTGAAGAAGTCTTTACTAATTTTTGACCCCATGGCTTCTCACAAAGAAAAAAGTTCAAAATTACCGTATTTTTTACACAAATACACATACCTACGTTTGTTTGCCACTTGCTACCTCCTCCCACGAGGTATTTTTGTAGGAGCACTATGCTAATATTTTTACAGCAACATGTAAAAAAAAAAAAAATTGGCATAGCAATGCTTATGAAAATACCTTGTTGGGGGAGGGAGCGATTGGCAAACAAAGTTAGAAGGCTCATTATTTGGGTAAAAATATGATATATTAACTCAGCTGGTGCCCATATAGCAGTCATACCTGGTGGCCTTACCTGCAAGCTGCAGTAGCTAGATATAGTGGTTAGCCACCCATTGAAGATACCTGTGAGAACACAGTGGGATGAATGGATACAGTCTGGGATTCATGAGTCCACACCATCAGGCTGGCTGAAGTGGGCTAAGTTTATGAGACATCTACAAGTGGGTGGCTTCTGCCTGGGGACAAATAGTCCCAGAAACTATCAGTGGCTTCAGAAAGGCTGGGATTGTGTACCAGCAGAATACTGATGATGAAGATGAAGATGTTGAAGGCATCAATGATGATGACTTCAGTTCAGAACTCACAGAAGAGTACCTGCAGGCAGCTCTGAGATACTTCAATGATGACGGTGAAAAGGGATCAGATTTTGAAGGGTTCTGGGAGTCGGATGATGATGATGATGATAAAAAATAAATGAACTGAAATGGCCTATTTTAAGATGAAAACAATTTCTTCTGGTGACTTTTGTTGATTTCAAAGATACTGATTATCTAAAATTATGTTTAAGATTTATGAAAGCAATAAAATGTAAACAACATTTTGTTCTTGCAGTTTTAGTTCTAGGATCATTTCTTACTTCTAGCTCTTCATGCATTCATACTCTGGTTTCAACATGGCGTCCCATTTCCATCATAAGACTGATCAGGTCACCATTGGTTGCACTTGGTTTAGGAAAATACTTACCTTAAATGAAGTTTCTGTGAGATCAGTTTTATCCCGGCAACAGTAAATCCGTTGGGCAGAAAAAAAAATTGATATTGAAGTCAGCAACGTGTAAAAAAAATATTGGTATATCATGCTTATGAAAATAATGTGTGAAGGGGTTGTGCGATTTGCAAAAAAAAAAAGTATAGTGCACACATTATTTGCATAAAAATATGGTATGTAACAAAACATTTGCAATTTTGACATTCTTCACATGTACGATTCAGTGACGTTAATTGTGTTTATCAAGTTCAACCACCACCATTATCCCTTTCCAGATTTTTCCATCACCCATAATAGAAGCTCAGTGTTGCCTAAGCAGTGAGTTCTACTTTTTCTCTCCATTGTGCCTGCCTGGGTTTTTATCTTCAACAAAAAGAACCAATGAAGATGAAGCATTTAAAGAGATACAGAGGAGAGAGGGCCTTTGAAGTGACAGGAGGGCCTGGGATGAAAAGCTGATAGGGATGGACTAATTGGCTAAGAGGGACCCACCCTTTCTCTGAAATAGAGGGCTGGGAGGAAGGGGTGGTACAAAGGGGGGTAAATTTGTAGGTGGAGAAGGGCAGGAAAAGAGAAGAGTTCATCCCTGATGACCTTCATTGTCTCTGAGGAACACAACGTAAAGTTATTTATGGAGCAAGGGAAACACGGGTGTGGGGTTGAGTCTTGAAATAGCCCAGGATGGAAATGGTAATGGAATTGACAGTCAGTGCGGAAGACATCACAGATTGTAGAGAACAGTGTATTGTGTATTTTTCTCTCTCCAGGTATAAAAACAAAAAACAAAACTGTTGCTGTCAAGTCAGCTTCGACTTATAATGACTCTATTGTTGCGTTGATTCATGGTGGAGCAGATGACTCAGGAGGACGAAGGGGTTACAGAATCGAGGGTGCTAGTGAGAGAGCAGCTGAAGAGATGTTTTCAGTCTAGCTAAGGTAGGGAAGGAAGTTAAGCCAGTTGACTCCTGGTGGTCAGTGAATGGGAAGAGAGGTAAGAAGAGAGGGAGCTGGATGGATGAGAAGGTATGGTCAGAATTGTCTTTTGGAGATGAAAGTTCTACAGTTAAAGCAAGTGTGGGGTATGTCCTCCAGTTAGTTTCAGCTGAGGCTGAAGGTCAGGGACTGAGAGGGAAAGAGGTTTAGGGCTGTAATCTTTAGGCAGTGGAGGAGTCACCACACGGATGTTTATGTCCTCCAGGGTTGATGGCAATGGGGAGGTGACCAGCAGGTCAGCAAGGGACAGGTAGGGCCTCAGATATTAAGGACCTCAGAGGAGGATGGCCTTCTGCATGTGGGTCAAAGGTAATAGCAGACCATTGGCCATGCTTTTAGGTCCTTATCCATGCACAGCCTCCACTTGGTGGGCCTGAAAGACCTTTAGCCTTGGGCAGACCTCATGGGGTTCATAGGAGACAAGGAGGTGGTGGGAGAGCTTTTCAAAGATGCCAAGTCATCCTGCTCCAGAGGACACAGTGAAGACTCAGGGAAGGGGGGCTACCAGTGGGACACTAAGTGAGGAAAAAGTACAAGGTAGTGCAGGGATGCTGTCTTGGGTGCATAGTGCTGCCCTAACAAAAATACAAGTGGGTGGCTTTCAAGAACAGGAATTGATTTTCTCACAGTGTTGGAAGCTAGGAGTCCAAGGCAAGGCATCAGCTGTAGGGGCCGGTTCTTGCTTGTCAGTAACCCTAGGAGTTCTTGGCATTCCTTATCTTTCTTTGCCATCTGTCTTCCCCGTGTGCGTGTGTCTGTGCCTGTGCCTGTTCTTTTTATAAGCTACCATTTGAAAGTGATCAGGTTTAGGACTCACCCTATGCTGGTATGACCTCATTAACAGAATAAAAGAAAACCCCTATTTCCAAACAGGGACATATCTACAAATGCAAAGATTAGAGCATCAACATAACTTTTTGAGGAAAAATGACCAGGGAGGTGTGCATTTTGGGTCATGGCGAAGGATGGCAAAGATGAGCGATAAGAAATTAATTGGGCCTCAGGTTCCCAGTGGAGTTTTGGCATCAGGGTGCTTTGTTACCTGAATTACTTCAAGACTGTAGGGGCTGAGGTGTGCGAGTTATCATGTCTACTTGTTTTTTCGTGGTTGTAACTTCTTCATACAAAAATTGGGCAAATAAGGAAAAGAAAGAGATGGACCAATAGCTGGAGTTTGTTGCAGGATATGGAAAAAGTTTTTCCTCACAAAATAAAGGAGAACGAGAGAGTCTTTATACATAGAAGAAACCAGTAATAGCTAACAGCAATAGTTAATATGTGCTACTCTATGTAAGTAGAGTCCCTGGGTGGTGCAAACAGTTAACATGCTTGACTGCTAACTGAAACACTGGTGCCCAGAGGTACCTCAGAAGAAAACCTTGGTGATCTGTTCCTGAAAAATCAGCCATTGAAAACCCTGTGGAGCACAGTTCTTCTCTAACATAGGTGGGGTCTCCGTGAATTGGAGTCACCTCCACAATGACTGACAACTCTACGTAAATACTGTATTTGATGCTGTAGGGTGTTCAGGTTAAGAACAAAACAAACCCAAAATGGAACCAGTTGCCACAGAGTCCATTCCAGCTCATGGTGACACCGTGCGTCACAGAGTAGAACTGTTCCGTAGGGTGTTCTTGGCTACAGTCTTCACAGAGGCAGATTGCCAGACCTTTCGTCCATGGTGCTGCTGGGTAGATTCAAACTGCCAACTGCCGGGTTAGTAGTCCAGTGAAAACTGTGCCTCCTGGAGACTTAAAAATTATAATAGACAACAATAATTGAACCTAGATGCACCAGGCCCTGTCCTAAGTGCTTTGTTTGATTTAGTCTTATCTTCAGCTCTATCAGGTAGTCACTTTTATCATTGTCACTATATAGATGAGGAAGCTGAAGGGCATAGAGGTGAAGTAAACTCGCTCAAGGCTAAGAATTGGGTAAAAGTCAGAATCAGAACCCAGGCAGTCTGGTGCAGATGGCCTTGCAGCGTTCAGACGTGAACTGTTTTTGTCAAAGAGGTTATGATCTGTCAGGAGCTGCATGAAATAGTAGGCCACATGCAGTAGATGTCAGCATCCAAATGCTACGTCGTGGTTAAGCCATTAGAACTAAGAAACCCATTTCCGCTGGAGATGGGGGAAGGCTTCTGCCTGAAGGTCCTGGCTTTTGAACTCACCAGCTCAATTGCCTAAGATGTCTTGCTTCTTTTCTTTCTTTTTTTTTGAATTTCAGAGAATTCGTTTTCTCTAAAGAGCTTATCTCAGGAATTGCAAACCCTTGGAAAATAGTTAAATTCTTGATTACTTTGAACTGATGGGCCTGTCTTAGATTGTGTAAGTTTCTTGTGTGTTTTCTTTGATGCCTTTTTGCTTAGCACGTTTCACAGCTGGTTAACACTGAGGGAGACAGAGAGTGAGAACAACACGTTGACAGCTACTCTGGCTCCTTTTAGGTCAGTCTCCAAAAATGGAAGTGAGAGGGGAAAAGCTAACGATAACGAGGATTGCTCATTGGGGGTTTTGAGTTCTCTCTGCTGTTTATCTCTTCTGCTATCCTGGAATCATCGAATGTTGGTTAGAATGTGGAAATCAGATTGCACTTTCAGATTTTAAAGTTCAAATCAAGAAAGAATTCTTAATATCAGGCTTTTAAAAAAAATTCTCAAATTTCTTTGGAGCATTTTACATGTTAAAAATATGTAGTGTTTTTAAAGTAGAAGCCTATGAAAAGCATGTTCTTATTTATCTGAACATGAAAAGGTATTTAGAGGGCTATGTCCAGTGGGGCTCAAGAAATGCTGTCCTGATTTGGGTGACTTTAACATATGAAAGCACATACCCTTTTTTCTGAGTTAATAAAAATTTTTCAGTGTTAGTCAAATCTTTATAACACTGATCTAGAAAATGCCAAAGGTAAAAATGGTTTGGACATGTACTGAATACTTTTAATTAAAAAAAGTCTCTGACAGTTTTATATCACGGTGTTTTATTGATCCATCAGTACAGGAGTTAAGACCTATGCATAGCAAGATGAGTTTAGAACGGATTCTTGGATGTTACATATGTAATATTTTACATATTAGTTTCTGTTACAACTTTCAGTAACTTTAGAAGATGTTAACCTGGTTGTTAATAAAAAGTCCATTTAATTATTTCTCAAGAAGGACTGTCAGGTGAACTGGAGCCTTGCTTTGTTAGTAACTTTGCGTAAAAACTAAGGAGTTAAAAATTTTGCGGTTGTGGTTTGTGCTTTATATTTCAGATAGGAAAAGAACATGTAGGTCTGAAGGCTGTGACTGAAATTCTCCAGGATATTCAGTATAAGGTAAGCCACTGTTTAAAAGAAAATAAAAATACTGGTTGTGTCAGAGGTCCCCAAGACCATTCTCAGACTCAATGATTAGCTAGAAGGACTCACAGGACTCAGAAAAGCTGTTAAACTCATGATCACAGCTTATTACAATGAGAAAATACAGATCAAAATCGGTAAAGGGAAAAGACACATGAGCAGAAGGCCAGGAGAAACCGGGTGTAAACTTCCAGGCGTGCCCCTTCAAGTGGAGTTGCACGGGAACATGCTTAGTCCCCCCAGTAATGATGTGTGACGACTTGTGCGAGGCCTTACCAACCAGGGAAACTCACCCGAGCTTGGTCCAGGGTTTTTATTGGTGATCAATTGTGTCGTGAATCCCACGTGAGTGATTGTAGTTACTCAGAATCCAGCCAGCCCACCAAGAGTTGAAACAAGTCTTAGAGATAATCATATTGTCAGGATAAATCTATCTAGTCAGACTGGTTCAGGCATACAAAAACATTCTTATCAGACAGAATATTCCAAGGGCTCGGAGATCATCCTCCAGTCCTGGAGACAAGTCTGTCTTTGGAAAGTTTCAGAGTTTGAGCAACTTAAGCCTTCTGAGGTAACTCATTGCTTCCCATTGATACAGGAAAGTTATATAAGTGAAACAAAGAAAAACTGTGGGATCCATATTTCAATCACATATATATGTATGTATATATAGAGAGAGCTGTGGCAGTACAATAGTTAAGAGCTTGGCTGCTAACCAGAAGGTTGGCAGTTTGAATCCACCAGCCACTGTTTGGAAACTCTGTGGGGCAGTTCTGTTCTCTTCTATAGGGTCACTGTGAGTCGCAATTGACTCTATAGCAATGAGTTTTGTCTTTTGTGGTTTATATATATATATAAAACAAGTACCCAGAAGCCTAAGATAACAGGCCAGAGAAGGTGATTTCAATCAGTATGACCCTGTAGTGACATGGCCCAGCGTCAGTGGGAGGCCCAGTTCAGGTATAACAGCTCCTTTAATCTCACACCGAGTCAGTTGAACCTGAGTAGCCTCGGAAGGATTAATTTAATCCTGTGTGGCTGTTGGAGATACAACACAGGCGCTGAACTTGCTTGACAGAAGGGGATCCAAGGACCCAAAGCCAATTCTGAGATCAGTGTGGGGACTGGAGCCTGCTTTGCTGTTCACGGGCAAGAGCCCAGGGCATCTTGGGCCAGGCAAGAACCTCCACTGAGAATCTCCACAGTGGGCTTAGACGGAACCCAGCCACCGTGGGAAGCCCCGCACTAGTCAAAAGAAGCTGCAAAAAAGGAGACAAGGGCACATTTTGATTGACTTTTGTCTGGTAGACACGGGCTGAGAAAATTCCCTATATTTCTTCAGCTGATAAGACATCAGTTATTATGGGAAAAGTAAGCTGGATTCTTTAATGTGTAAAATAGTGCCTGGAAGTAAGGAAGAGATGGAGTTCATGTGATAATTTTCCTTATTGCATCTGCACATTTAGAGTAATCCTATAGGAGACAGCCCGCTTCAATGACAGGTCTGTCTGCCTGTAAGTCCTGAGGAATTTAAGTTACACTCTTTTCGGTAGTGATCCTAAAGGTCAATTGTTGAAAAATGGTACAACTTTTCCTTGGAATTTAGATTGACCTTTTATAAAAGTTGATTGGAGTTGAATATATACACCCTGGTGTTAGATACCACTCCCTGGATGAGGAGCATAGAATAGATGCTAGAGCTGAATTATGCAGTCCAAACGGGAAAAAGCGAGACGTTGAGAGCCAGGTTGTAATTCCAGGTAGATGAGAAGCTGAGAATCAGGCCGAGGAAAGTCATTTCAGAAGAATTCTGAGCCAGGGCTAGGGTTTTTTATACCGAGGCCCAAGTCTTAAGTATGGAAGGGCTAGGGGCAGATAAAGTAGCTGACATGGGACAGATAGACACCGTTTGTCAGTTTCCCACCAAGAATTACAGTGGTAATCCATTTTCAGCAGCAGGGAGGGAAAAAAGGGCATAGACTTAAGGGCAAACCAAAAAAAAAAAAAAAAAAAAAACCCAAACCGGTTGCCATTGAGTCGATTCTGACTCGTAGCAACCCTATGGGTCAGAGGAGAACTGCCTCATAGGGTTTCCAAGGAGCGGCTGGTGGATTCTCACTGCCCGCCTTTTGGTTAACAGCCAAGCTCTTAACCACTTCGCCATCAGGGCAGGAGTATCTTATTAGAACCACCAGTGCCGCTCCAATAAGACAACAGATCTGTGGGGATAGGATGATGCCATCCAGAAAAACCTTCAACCTAGACTTTTAGTCCTAATAAACTTTTTATCCTAGAAATTTTATGTTAACGTGGGATAACTTTTTTTTTCTTCCTCAGGGGAAGACCAAGATAATACCCTGCTTTAATCCTAATACTTTATTACCAGGTAAGCATTCATCTGATGGCATAAGACAAATTTTGTCTGTGGATATAACCACATTGTTTTACTAAGGATATATATAGGTGTATGTTATCTGCTAGCAAAGTTTCTTTATAATTTAAATTTTCTGTGGCAGGTACAAGTTTCAGGTTGCTCTAAATATGGTAGTAAACCTTTTGAAATAGTAAACACTTTGCTCCTAGTTCTTTTAATCCATGAAGAACTTTCATAGGTTTATCACTTGTAAAAAATTGCTGCCTCTGTGTAAAGCACCAGCATAATAAAATAACCTTGATGTATTTCTAAGATTGGTCCTTGAAGTCCTTATAAATCTCTGCTGTGAAATATACTTTGTATCTAATTCTGTAAGGTTACTTCTTTGCAGTGGTGCTATTATTTGGATATTATTCTACTTGTTAATGTATTCCTCTGCAGGTAAGAATGCTGCATAAACTACTCAGAATATAATTTGAGTTACAGGTTGTTTGTATAAAATTTTGGTCTTCTACATTCTTCCGCCTAAACTATGGGCTATTTCTTAGTGTTTCAAACAAAACAAAATAGGTCGACACATTGTATCTTAAACTTTCTAAATTTACTCTACCACAAACCAATTTTTTGCCATATTTCCACTATTTACACGTCATATCTAATCGTGAATTCTTCTAGTGTAGAGCTGACTGATTTCATGAACATGGTTTTATATACAAATATGATTTCATATCATAATATGATTTTAATAATTTGCTCGTGAAGAATGAACGTAAAGGTAGTTAGAACAGAATGGTTTAAACACAGGCTTTGAAGCCAGATGGCGTGGGTTTGAATCCTGCCTCTGCTGATGATTAGCTGAGTGACTTTGGGCAAGTTACATAACCTTTCTGTGATTCCGTCTCTCTGTGTGAAAAGTGGTGCTAATAGTGGCAGCTATTCCATCGGCTCGCTGTGATGGTTAAACGAATTAATATAAACTGCTCAGAACAGTGCCTGGCATGTGGTAAGCATTTAATAAAGAGTATGTTACCACTACTAGGCGCGAATCAGGTAAATCCTCCAAGAAAGGTAGAAAATAATATGGATACACTTTTGCTGATGTAACTAGATATATTTATCATGCCCATCCACCCATCCTGCCGTATTTAGTACGTTAGTAATCCACTGATAGAAATCACTGTAGTTAATAGAAAAAGGATTCATCGTGTTTTTCACTGATGACATGATAAGATGATTAGTTTAAGAAGACACATGTGAGGCCTAAGCTTACAAATGACATCAGTCTGAGTAGTACAATTTTGACAGTTTGTAATTTGGAAAATTATTATTGGAATTTTCAAGGTAATTATTAATTACCTTGCCTTTTGGTGACACGTCCCCCTTGATTTTCAGACCCTCTGCTGCGAGATTACTGGGTGTATGAAGGTTCTCTTACTATCCCACCTTGCAGTGAAGGTGTGACCTGGATATTATTCCGCTACCCTCTAACTATATCACAGCTACAGGTGAGTGCAGTACTTTAAACCTTACATTGCAGTTCTGAGTTAAAGGTTAACTATTGTTTCTATAAAAGAGAAATGGCTGTTTTCCGTTTTAGCTCCCTTTAGGTCCCTCGCATCTTTTCAAATGAATGTTAAATGTCTTGAGTCAGGAAAAGCAATTCAAAGGTCAAGGATGAACAGAACCAGCTATCATTTATGATCTGTATTTTTTTAAAGCTAGTTTTATAGAGTAAACAAAAGCCACTGAAATAGTGAAACTGTCGATTAGTCCAGTTATTCCTTTATGTGGGTTTTCCCAGGTGTAGAGGGGAGAAAGGCCTTGGGAGAGAAGTGAGAATGCTGGTTATTTCTAGAAGTCATGCCTGGGCTTTGTAATAGCTTTTCCTTAGCGTGCACAGGGACATTCTGTATGCAGAGGGGTGAGGAAGCTGGAAAAGATGCCTGGGAAGTTATGGATTGTTCCCTGGCTCCACTTTGGTTACCTGGCTCCCACCCTGAGCTCTGCACAGGTGTCCCAGATGCTGCAGCACAGAGGGGCCAGACATCATCACCAGGACGTAGGCAGGTAAAACAGGAGGCAGCATCACTGTGTAGTATGTTCAAATAAATGATGAATTTGATATTACAGAAGAGGTGCTGTAAAATGTCTCCTGTCCTTTGAGGATTCACCTAAGGGATGTTTCCTGGTAGGCTGTACTTTCCCTGAGCGTTCCTGGGTGGTGCAAAGGGTTAACGTGCCTGACTGCTTACTGAAAGTTTGGGAGTTCTGGTCCACTCAGAGGCACCTCGAAAGACAGGCCTGATGATCTGCTTGTGAAAAATCAGCCATTAAAAACAGTGGAGCCCAGCTCTGCTCTGACACATGTGGGGTCACCATGAGTCAGACTCGATGGCAGCTGGATTGGTATGTTTCCCCTCCATGATCTGCATCAGAGGCTTGGGCAGTACTCTAAAATAGACCAAGTTTTCTTTAGAAAGTTTTTATAAATTTCTTCAATATCCGCCCTCATTTCTTGAAGAAACTCAAGTGTACTAACTGCTCAGCAAAGCCTCTTTTTCTTTGTCCTTGAGTCTGTAAAATTCTTCTTTCAACCTTTAAGAGCTTCTGTTTAATTTTGTTTTTCTAGGAATTAATTTAAAACATTCCTCAGTCTCCATACCTTTCATTATTTTACAAACTCTAATCACACCACCTTCAGGTCTTCATGTTTTTCATATGATGAATCCTAATTCTTTTATTCATTCATTCATCTATTCTTACAAGAAGTTATGCTTGAGAGCCAGGGCGGCCCAGAAGATGCAGAGATTGAAAACATTTTACCTTAGAGTTGGGGAGGCAGGCAAGGATAAGACAGTCACACTACATCGTGGTCAGTAAGGTGTTCCAGAAGCATAAAGAACCCAACCCAGATTGGGCAGTCCAGGGAATAATTCCTGGAAAATATTAGAAGTTAATTTGGTGAAGGAGAAGGAAGAAGTTAGAAATTTGAGTCTAAAGTTGAAAAGAAGTTTGGAATAAATGATACATACATTTGGGATTTAACAGCAAAACATGGTAGCTGCAATAATAGATAATCCTCAAAATACTGGTGAGTTAGAGTCGAAAGTTCTTTCTCACATAGAATCCAGCATAGGCGTTCCTGATTTGTGGTGTAGGCCCCTCTCTGCGTGGCCGTTCTGGGAAGCAGATTGTGAGAAGCTCTGCAGTTGTCAGCATATTGCTTTCAGGAATGCCCTGTGTTTGGGCATGTAGCCAGCCAAGAGTGGACAAGCATGAAGGATCACAGGAGGAGTTTTTTAAGGGCCAGCCCTAGAAATGGTGAATACCACTTAGACTTCCTTTCTCTTGGCTGGAACTCAGCCTCAATTAGAGAGGCTGAAAGTGCGCTGGCTTCATGCCCAAGAAGAAGACAAAATGGATTAGATGATCAGATCACCTGGCTATGGCGACCACCGGAACTCAATGTGAGGAGTGCAGGGTAGTCCAACTGAGCCTAGTCTCACTGTATGGGGCAGGAGATGGTGCCGTAGAGCCACTGAGAAGGACTTGTCCAAGGGGCTTGAGTGCCAAGGGAAGTGTCCTGGGATCCAGTATAGGAGAGAGGGTTTTCTCAATGAGGAGGAGGGAGCTGATAGTACCCAGTGCATGCCTCCCACCTAACCATGAAATAACTACTGTAGACACGTGACCCAGATGCCACTGCTTAACCTCCATCTTTCATTCTGAACTACTGGGCATCATATGCCTTAAATTATGGACCTTACCTTGCTCTTGATTCTTTTGGATCAGGGTCGAAAAATATTGGATTTAGACACAAGAAGTCGTTTCTCACTTGGAAATGGAGTAGAAGAAGCTGAGGGTCTGTAGTCACATTTGTTTAGCATTACTTTTGTTCAATGGTAATTTTCTAAAAATAAAAAATTTAGTGTAATATAAAATTTTTTCTCCGTAAACACAATAAATTTCAATATATTGAAAGTCAAGTAAGAATGAACATTTTTGAGCCACAAAAAAGAAAATTCTCAATTCCACTTAGAATTGCATTAAAGATTCCCTTGCTGGCACGGCACTGGGAATGCTGATGTTGAATTATATCGTATGTGTTACCTGAAGTTCTGTAGACGTGAGATGTCACCTTTTTTGCTACCATGTTGTCCAGTGTGCTATGTTAAGATCTAGAGATAGATTACTATACCATTGGGTCTTGCAGACTTCAAAGGAAACCTAAACTTGTATGATCTTTCCAAGTAAGACCAGTGATAAAGTCTAACTCTCTCATGCTTTTCTATTGGGAAAGAAACCATATCTTCATAAAGGGGAGCCATGGCCAAAGAAAAGTATATTGAAAAGAATAATCTCAACTGCCCTTGAAAAGAGATGCCTTTCCAATTAGCTGTAACCTTTCAAGAAAAAAGATTAAGATGCTGTTAGCACATAGCTCCATTGCAACATCTGTTCCGAGGGCAGCAGTGTTAAAATGTACACACGCACAGAAACATGCACATATCATCAGGTATATTAAAATGCAATTTAGAGTGATTTAGGAAAAAACTATAATCTTAGAAGAGTGTAAGCCCGTCCGTCCTTTCCTCGAATGCCCCACTTGGTACGCTTGTGTAATTTCAGAGAAGGCAGAGCAGAAACAGAGAAGGCCCAGAAAGGGCAGTAAATACGAGAAGAACTACAGGTTGGTCCAGAATCTGGACCAAGGAAAATTGAGAAGCCTCCTATTATTTCATTTAAAGGTGATGTCTTAGTTGTCTAGTGCTGCTATAACAGAAATACAGGTGGGTGCTTTAACAAACAAATTTATTTTCTCACCGTTTAGGAGGCTGGAAGTCCAGATTCAGAATGCTGACTCTCGGGGAAGGCTTCCTCTCTCTGTCGGCTCTGGGGGAATGTGCTTGTCTCCTTGAGCTTCTGTTCCTGGTGATCTTCACGTGGCTTGGCATCTCTTTTCCCCTGTCTCTGCTACTTTCGATTGCTTGATTAATCTCTTTTATATCTCAAAAGAGATTGACTTAGCACACATGCTACACTAATCCTGTTTCATTAACATAACAAGACAACCCATTCCAAAATGGGATTATAGCCACAGGCATAGAGTTTAGGATTTACAACACATACTTTGGGGGGACACAATTCAGTCCACAACAAGGGAGCAGAGAAGGAGGGATGATTGATAGTAAAAGAACAAAAGGAATAGAGAAGGACAGGTAGAGTCCCTACATACGTGATTATATAGAGAAATGTAAAACTTTAAATTGAGTCGAAGAAAAAATTTCCCTCCTACATCGTAGGGTTAATTTACGTAATTGCAGCTGCTGGTGTCGTTCCGGAAACAACTGGTGTCTTGAAATGCATCATCTGCTAACAGTGTCTGCACTAGCAACATCAGCAAGAAGTTCTAAATCATGGTGCTTTTCTATAAAACGTCTAAGTCATAATGCTTGATTCAAGGAGGAGTAGTTTTTGGCTGAGATGTAGTGTTGACAGGCCCGCTGAGGAGCAGTTACATCTTCATGGGAATTGATAAAACATGGAACTGGAAGTCTCTGCTTATTTAATTTCTCATATTAATCCTGGCTAGCATACCATGTAACAACAACAAAAACAACAAAACCAAACCCATTGCCATCAAGTTGATTCTGACTCGTCCCATATCTAGGGAAGGAAAAAAGAAATGAGATGGATTAGTTGATCTATACAGGATTTGAATAAGTGTAGTTTTCTCTATTTTTTAAATCATCTATAACCATTAAATAACTTTTAGTAAAACAATAGGCTAAGCATTAGAAAGCTGAAGTAAAAAAAAAATTTTTTTTTCAGCTAGATTGTTGTGTGTTTCGAAATCAGAGTCCAAGGACAGAAATAAAAATACCAAATTTCATCAAATTTGACAACATAAGTTGTAAGACACATCCCAGTTCCAGAGACATAAAAATTTGAACATAGAATGGACAAAATATGGTATTGTGATGGTATAATGGTACATGTACAAATATGTGTGTGTATATGTAAATACACACACACACAGAAATGGGTTGGTCATTAAGTTTTACTCTCCTTTCTTGCCTTTTTTCCTCCTCTCTCGTTTTTCTGTATTTTTTTTTACTTTTCTATTTCTCATTTATACACTTTCTCAAATTAAATGCATTTATCATTGTCTTTTCTTTTCTCTTTCAACTTAAAGTAACATTAGAGAAACAAAGGAATAACAATGTATCTTATTGTTTTTCACCTGTATAACCTAGATACATAGGTTAGAACTTTGAAAACCACTTTTTAATTTTCTTTCCATCTCAGCCTAATCTCCTCTTCATCCTTCCCGTTCCATATTTCCTGTAGGTTGAAAAAGTGGAGCTCTTCTTAGACTGGACAGGTAGAGTTAGGGCGCCTGACCCGAGACAGCTGAGGAAGCCCGCCGATGTTCAGGGCTTAGTAGCAGGCATTTCTTGTCCTTGTGCTCAGGATGGGCTTTGGGGTGGCACGAACGGCCTGCAGTCGACTACCAACGTAACGGTTGACCGTTTGAACTGACCCAGCAGTACTGCAGAAGAAAAGCCTGGCGATCTGTTTCCGTAAAGATTACAGGCAAGAAAACCCTTTGGAGCAGTTCTACTCTGTAACACATGGAGCCGTCACGAGTCAGAATTGGCTCTACAGCAACAGGTTTGGTGTTTTTGGTTTATGCTAAAGACCAAGTTGCTGCGGAGCCACATCATGGTCATGTTTGGAAGTTATTTCCAACGCTTTGGAACACTTCTTATTAATTTTTTTCAATATCTTTGGTTCTCAAACTTGAGAGTGCATCAGAATCTTCTGGAGGGCTTGTTAAAGCACAGATTTCTGCATCTCACCCCACAGTTTCTGATTGAGTAGGTCCGGGGTGAGGACTGATGATTTTCATTTTTATTATGGGTAACACACTTTGAAAATAGCTGTTTTATAGCTAGGCAGCTCTGGGGGCACAGTGGTTAAGCACTTGGCTGCTAACTGAAAGCTCAGTGGTTCGAATCCACCAGCTGCTCCACAGGATAAAGATGTAGCAGTTTGCCTCCATAAAGATTTATCGTCTCACAGTTCTGGAGGTCAGTAGTCTGAAATCAGAGTTTCGGCCATGTTGATTCCCTCTGAGCGCTCTGACAGAGAACCTGTTCCACTCCCCTCTCCTAGATTCTGGTGAAGGCTGGCGATCCTTGGTGTTCCTTGGTCTGCACATGCATAACTCCAGTCTCTAACTCTGTCTTCCCAGGCCTTCTTCCCTCTGTGTGTCTCTGTCTGTCTCTTCTCTTCTTTAAGGACAACACTCACTGGATTCGGACCACCCTACCCTGGTATCACTTCACGCTAACCTAACTGATAGCCCCTTCAAAGACCCTGTTTCCAAACAAGGTTATGTTCATAGGTACCAGGGGTTAGAACTTCAACATTTTTTTTTTTTTTGGAGACACATTTCAATCCATAACAGATAGAAAGTTTGATAACAGGGTAGAAGAAAATGAAACAAACAAATGAGAACAAGGCTGCAGTACATGAAAGGTTCGTAGAGTACATAAAGCACAGTACGTGCAGTGCACACATATATGGATAGACTATGTAAGTACTGTTGGCCTTTGATTCTTTTATTTCACTAGCCCCATAAGGCATTATATTACTTTAACTCATGTATTTTCATTGATGATAAAAGAAAATAATATGAGAACACCGACTTTTGTGTATTTTTCTCTTTTGACGTTATGGCACATGGACTATAATCAAAATCAGTCTCTTGGAGGACATGCATAGGGACTTGGAAACTCAGGTCCTAAAATCAATTAGCACTAAACTATAAATCCTGGAAATTAGCTCTTGAAAGCACTCAGACAAAAAGCTGTCTTAAAGCTGAACTTTTAGTAGGTATGCAGAACTGTGAGTCAGTGAAGGTTGGTGTAAACACCTTAGACTGATTGGAGTGCCGCCCCGGTCCAGAGAACAGTGCTGTCAGCTCTGTCTCCTTCAGAAGAGGGGAATGTCTCACTGAAGTGCTGGATCTTTGTTCTTTCTTTAAAAAATAAATGAAAAACACAGCCCACAGTAGGTAGAGTAGCACTAGAAGTCGACGGAACATATATACAGATGTGTGTGACCATGATGGTCTCGTACTGCCCGACATTTGGATTTGTTGGAGGCTCTCATCCTGAAATATTCTCATTTATCACCATCTCTCCATTCAGTGTGTGGTAGCTAGAACTGGGCGCTCTCAGTGTGTGCTTGAAACCATTCGAAGTGACTAAAGGGTTTTGTGGGGCGATTGCTTCAGAAAAATCAGCATTTCAGAAAGACACACATTTCCCTCAATCTCTGTTGATGTTTGAAGTCTTCAAAGTGTTGCTATGATCAGAGAAAAATATTTCTTGTGAAATAGATTTCTCTTAGAGTACAGTAATTAGAGACCGTCTAGCTGTTGATTTAGGTTATCTCTTCTGGAAGAAGCTGTTTTCACAGAGGATGCAAGCCTGGGCCTTAACAATTCATCTTCAGTTCAGAATATGTAAATATAAAATTAACTTACCTTTAAAAAAAACTTCAAAGTCAATAAAAAATGGAACATTTCTTAGGCTGTACTTAGACAGTAAAGTTTCTAGCTCTCGTTGCTCATTAGCGGTTCTGTCCGTGGTTAATAGACTCTGGTTGCAGCTGTCACATCTGATCCCATATCAAGTGTATGCCAGGAAAGATGATTGCATATTGTCTTATTCCTTCCAGTCCACTTTTTGCATATAAAGTTGTAGATGCATTGTGATCTCAATATGCTAATGTTTTGGTTTGACCTCAAAAGAAGTTGTGTAATTTTATTATTATTGAGAGTGCTAGTATTTATTGGTCAGTTCCTATGTGTATTGTACTGAGTGATTTTCGTGAGTGACCTTATTTACTCCTGCACCGTCCTTGTGAAGACTGTTGATATCATCTCCATTGTCCTGATGTGGAAACTGGGGCTTGAGGAGGTGAAGTAAATTTTGTCATTTGGGTCTTGGTGGCAGAGCCAGGACTACAACTGTGGTCTTCTGATGCACAGCCTACTGCCTTAACCATCATATTCTTTTTGAAAAGACATAAGGTTCTCGGAGGGATCAGTTTCTTTTTAGAGAAAACTTTAGGACTAAGTACATTCAACAAATAATTTCAGGGGTTCTCATGCAAACTAAGCTCTAGAAATTTTTCAGATGCAACAGGCAATAGGAACTGCCTATATATCCTCTGAAAGGCTAAGAAAGTCTACTGAAAACCAGGACATAGATTAAACAGCTAATTGCTTATCTGACTGGTTGTTCAATGTAAATTACAGAATGTAAGGATTATAAAAAAACAGGGCAGTCACAGTTGGGCCAGACTTAACCCATTCAAGGAAGCCAAACAGTTGTTTGGAGACATGGAAAAGTAAAGCATCAGAAGTCTGATTTCTAACATACGTTCTAATTTAACAAGCCATTTTACTTCTCTGCACTTCCGTGTTCAGTAGGTAGACGAGTAGATTGAATTAGAATCTTGTGGGTCTTAACTTTTTTGCAGTCAGGGAACTTCTCCTCAGGAAAATGCACATATGTATGGACATGCAAAATTTTTCACATAATTCAGGGATTTCATGGGTCCCCAAAAGTCTCTAGAGGTTTCTAGACTTTTATTGGAACCCTTGAATTCACTGATGTCTTCTGTTTCCTTTTACTTTAACGAAGAATGGCAGAATTCTGATGGCCTTATGAAGGACCTTTGTAGACATAGTGTTGTGATACACAGCATGGCGAGCTTTTGGTGGATTCACACTGTTCGAGTTGTATTTGCTCAGCATCCTGGGTCGTAGGCAATACTGATTTGACTAGAATTTACAAAGAAGTGGTGTGGAGTTGAGAGAAATGCAGATGGACTTGGAATTGTCAGACCTCTCTCTAAGCCTCAGTTGCCTCTTCTGTGTAAGGAATGAAGAATGCCTGCATCGTATGGCAATATGGCGTTTGAATAAAGTAACAGAGCGGGCACTCTGTAGGTAAATAAACTAATAGATGTGCGTGCTTGCTTGTTGCTTGACTGCTTCTCAGAGAACCATGTCTGGAAGGTTATGGGTTCTTGGGAGGCTCAGAACAGACGAGTCAGAGCAACTGCAGAGTGCCTGAGATGACTAGGGTACCTCTTCTCATGTAACCGGGAAGCCACAGGGCCCTGAGAATGCACCTGAGAAAGAGAGATGAACTTAGAAATTGACTTCTCTAAGGGAGGAAGTTAGGCTCAAATATTTGGAAAATGTTGATGTTCTTTGGACCTGTGCTCTCCAAAAAGGTAGACTAGCAGAACAGAAAGCCTTTTGATGAAGGAAACTGTCGTGTAGGAAATCCAACATCTAATCATAGCGGAAATACAGCAATATCAGAATTCATTAATTAAAGATACACGTGCAGAGCATTTAAGAAAACATAATCATTTGTTTACTCTTTCTTATCATGGTACAGACAGGCATGAAAGTTTTCTGGGGAGGTGTAGATTGTTTTCCCCTTGACAACTCTAGCAGGTTTCTGTGGCCACCTGAGTTATCCAGAGACCTCGATAACTATACTTGTGTTGTCTGTTCCTCTGGCAGGAGGTCTCGTCTAATGTCTTTGGTCTGGAAAAATTGTGGTTTTCTCTTTTTTTTAAATGTAGTTTGAATTTTCTTTTTTAATTGTTGTACTTTTTGCACATTTCAAGTCATTTATGAAACTGCAGCTTTGTTAATGCCTGGTAAACGACTGATCTGCTTTGCTCTGTTTTTGTTGTCAGATAGAAGAGTTTCGAAGGCTGAGGACGCATGTGAAAGGCGCAGAGCTCGTGGAAGGCTGTGATGGGATTTTGGGAGACAACTTTCGGCCCACTCAGCCCCTTAGTGACAGAGTCATCAGAGCTGCCTTTCAGTAGCTGAAGAGACCAGGAACCAGTCCATCTTCATGTGGTAAGGAAAATGGGGCACACAGTTACGCAGCTCTGTCATGTCAGTGTTACCTTTTTGGTGATCATGATAATTTAGCAATAAAACAAGTACACTTCATTATGATAAAACTTAATGACATTCTTAAGCCCCATCAATTACAAGTCAGGTGGTTATTTTAATTTAATACAATGATGAAAAAGACTACAATCCTCATTTTTTCCCATCAGAGCAGCCTTTAATTCCAAGTTTCACTTTAATAATAATTGATACTGGCTTTCATAAGGAAAAGCACCCACCCTGAGGCAGAGACACGGTGGTGATGTGCAACCACCTCTTCAGCAATGTGCTGTTTGCACCCTTGAAGCTGCAGCACCCACATCTGATGACTGTGGAGCACAGATGAAGGAAATAGAGGAGAACGAGAGCCCAGATATTGACCCTGATTGTCTAGTTTTCATCATTCTGTGTATTGAGGCAGGTGGGGGCACGTCTGGCATGAATTGTAATGCTTGTCCTATGGAAGCGCTCTTTTTTGATGGATCAGGTATTTTTTAATTTTCTGATGATGGTCTGTTACTTTATTGATTGAAATATAATCTATGCATTTTAATATATTGAATTCAATATATATATTCTTTACCTGCAAGGAACACACAAAGTGAAACATCACAAACATGGCAAAGATAAAGTATACATAAGTGACTATAGACTGGACTATTTCTCTCCCTTGTAAATGGCCTAGAGTGCATAGGTCAGCTAGCCCAGTGTACACAGCTACAAATCACTGCTTCCCAGAGAGGAAAGCACATGTTGACATAGTTTTCTGGGTGAGCAAGACAGAGCTTTTATTGTCTAATGGACTGTTGTGAGTATGAACTCTCTGCCAGGCATGGTCCTGTGGACTGGGGATTCACAAATGGAAATCTTCAGCTCCAAGAAGCTCACAGTTCCATGAGGGAGGCAATTGACATAGGAATTTAAAAGGTGGTTCTTTTGTTCACGTTTCCCAAAATCCATTGCCATGCTTCACTTTAATTACTGTACTGTATGTACTCAATAAACCAAACCAAAAACCAAACCTGTTGCTATTGAGTTGATTCCAACTCATAGTGACCCTAAAGGACAGAGCAGAACTGCCCCATGGTGTATTCCAAGGAGCAGCTGGTGGATTCAAACTGCTGAACTTTGTCATTAGCAGCCGAGCTCTTAACTGCTGTTTTTTCTCTCTGTGAGTGTGTTTAGTGCTTCCAGCCTTTGTTCTCACAGCCCTTCCTGTCTGTTCTTCTGTCTTTTGAAACCCTAGTGCCCTAAAGGCCCAGCTCAAATGCCATTCTCACCAGGAATCTTCTGCTTCTCCCTTAAATTATACTTCCCTCTCACTTCACATTCTTTCTTCCATTTAGCTATTTATGTGTTTCTTATTTTCTCTGTTAGATATCACATTCTTTAAGGATTGGACAGTATTTATTTTAATTTGAATCCATCATAGCATGTAACACTTCATGTTATGAATGTCTTTAGGCAAATACGTCGTATACCAGTCAACCTCTTTTCAATAGTTCATTCGTTTCTAAATTAGCCAGTATAATTCACCTTCGTTTCGTCTAATTATGAGATGATGAAAGCCAGGCAGAGTCACCTTTCCAGGAATGAGAAGAAATTTTCAGTATCTTATATATGCCAACGATAAAGAAAATCTAAGAGTGCTTTAAATCATTACTGAGCACCTTCTGTGATGGGTTCTGTGTATACAGAGGTGAGAAGAAAGAAGATGTGGTCTCTGTCCTCACAGAACTTATGGTATAGTAGGGAGCCTGACAAGGGAACAGTACCCTCCCAGAAATATACGGTTGCAAATTGTCATGAATTCTGTGTATGAGAAGAACAAAGAAATATGGGAAGATTTCCAATAGAAAGACTGTCTTTTGCAGAAGCCCTGAAGAAATACTGCCTGTAGAGGGAGGAGGCAGTTTGATGCATTGAGGTACCTAAAAGAAGGCCCTGTGTGTGTGTGTGTGTGTGTGTGTGTGTGTGTGGTGTGTGTGTGGTGTTTGTGTGTGTGTGGTGTGTTTGTGTGTGTGTCTGGGGTATGGCTATCAAAGGCAGGAGCCAGATCTCTGGGGTATAGCTATCAAAGGGGAGGGGAAGCAGGGGCCAGATCTCAGTGAGCCTTGCCAGTCGGAATCCTTATTTCATAGTTAGTGCATTGAGCACCCGTAAAGGCTTTTACTCAGGGGAATAACTTGATCGTTATGTTTTCAAAAGAACCCTGGCTGGGGCAGGGGTGGAACAAGATGGCAAGGTGAGCAGATTTTCCCATTTACTCCACTAGCAACTAATCCACTGAGCAATGAATAAAAAGAAGCACAAACTGAGATCTTAGAACTCCAGAAGGCAGCTCAGGTGTTGAAGAGTTGAGATGAATCCAGAAGCAGGGAAGAGGAGAGGTGGAGACGGCACAGAAGCTGGGAGAACCTACCCACTAACATTTGGAGCACTTACTCATCGCAGCCATTTTGGAACAGGGTTGGGCAACATCGTAAACAGGGAACACAGAAAGGGAGCTAATCTGAGGAATCTGTAGCGTGAATATTTAAGGCAGTGCATATTGGCCATGAGAGTCTGCATGCCAGGCAGTTGGGAGGGAGCGGAAGGAGACCTGGTGCTGTAAGAAGTGCTGCTGAATCTTGCTGTGGACTGAGATGGATGGGCACCAGCACCGAGAGGAACTACAAGGGCATAAGGGCAGGGGAATATTTTGGACAGGTAATTCAGAGGGAAACAGCCAGCTCCCTGTCCACAGTGAACATTGTGGGAGAGCCTGTGCAGGGGCGCCCGTGAGGGAGAGATAGCTCCCCACGTTTTCAACGGGAAAGATGAGCTCCACTGCTTATGTCAGCACCTGTGACCAGCTAATCCCCTTCTGGTTGGTAGCCAGGCACTTGGCTGCTGCGCCACCAGGGTACCCAATCAGAAAAATTTCCCATGAGAATCAGAAAATAGGATTTAAAGGAAAAAAAAAAAGATAACAAAATGGCCCAAGTTCAACAAAAAAATAGTAAAATGTACAAAATCACAAGAGGAGAAGGATCAATCAAAAGCAAAACATGAAGAGGCAATTTCTCCTATGGGGGCCAGACTAATGGAAAAAAATTGAAAAATTTCAGACTGTAGTGCTAAATATGCCTAAAGAAAGCAAAAAGCACACAGAAAACAAAGCAGAGATCAGGCAACAAATGGAGGGACAAAACGAAAGACTCAACAAGGAAATCGCAAACATTAAAAAAAAAACTACTGGAACTGAAGAATAAAGAAAATGAATTAGAAAAAGTAAGAGAAACACTCAACACTAGAGTCAGACAGGAGATAAAATAAATGAACTAGAAAACAAAATAACTGAGCTTATCAAGTCTCAAGAGAAGCAAGAGAAAAGAGCAAAGAAAATTGAGCAAACCCACATGGGAATATGAGATTCAGCTAAGAAACCTAACATTAGAATTTTTGAAATCCCAGAGCACCATGACAACAGTAAAGGCATAGAAAGAATTTTCCAAGAGATGATCAGAATTTCCCATAACCAAGCCTGCAAAGGCAGGTAGCTGCATGAAGCCCAATTAAAAGAAATACACAAAGATCATTTCTGCACTGTATTCTAATAAAATTTTTGAAAACCAAAGACGAGGAGAGAATTCTGAAAGCTGGAAAAGAAAAATGCAATATAACATACCAAGGGCCTTTCATAAGAATTAGTGCAGATTTCTCCCCAGAAACTCGAGGGGCCAGAAGGCAATGGAGCAACGTATGTAAAATACTGAACCAAAACAATTGCCAACCAAGAATTCTTTGGGAAGCAAAATTGTCATTCAGCAAACGAGGGAGAAATCAAGATATTCCCAAATAAACAGAAGCTGTGGAATTTTGCTGCTGCCAGACTAGCTTAGCAAGTATTACTCAAGGGAGTACTCCAAATGGAAAGGCAAGAGCATTAAATAAATACTATACATGGTATCTATACATGGTAAAAAATAAGAGGAAGAGGTATGTCCAAAACATGCAACAACACGGGCAATCATAAGGACCAAATGTATGATATTTTCAGGGAATAAACTCGATAATTAAATCCTGCAAACAGTACAACATCAAGTTTGTAAGAAATAAGTATAAAGTTATCTTATCGAATATAGGTAGTATACTGATGTTAATGGAGAAACACCAACAGAATTGGGGAGGGATAAGCCTATCAGGAATAGATTTAATTTGTTAAGGTTGCACGTTAACTGTCGTTCATAAGTTAAACACTGTTGCTATTGTAAGTTGTATAATATATGTGGTAACCACTAAGAAATCACCAAGAAAAAAACATTCAGAGGTAAGAAAGCAAAAAGGCTCATCACATGAAAGCAACCAGATACAAAAAACAAACAGAAAAATCAGACTAAAAAAACAAAGAAGATACAAAACACTCAAAGAACAAAGGCAAAATGAGTGAGGTAGATACTTGAGGAGTCTTAACACCCCACACAAAAGGCAGAGAGTGGCAGAATGAATTAGAAAAATATAATCCATCCTTTGATGTTTACAAAAAACACACCTTGGACATAAGAACACAAATAAAAGGATGGAGAAAAATATTCCATGCAACCAGTAAACAAAAAAGAGCAGGGGTGGCCACATTAATATCAGATAAAATAGACTTTAAATCAAATCTATTACAAAAGATAAAGATGGACATCACATAATACTGAAAAGGTCAATCCAGCAAGAAGACAAAACAGTTATATATATCTATACCTGTAACCCAGACCCAGCGCCGTCGAGTTGATTATGACTCATCGCGACCCTGTATCTATATATATCTGTCTATGTCTATGTCTATGTCTATATCTATATAAAAAAAACCTATGTATCTATATCCCTAACAGCAGTGCTCCAAAATGCATTAAATAAGTACTGACTAATAGACTAATATGAAAGGAGAAATATACAACTCCATAATTGTAGTAGAAGACTGTAACATACCACTTTCAATTGTAGACAGAACTTCTAAAAAGAAAATCATTAAGGACATTGAGAACTTAAGTAAAACCATAAGCCAGCTGGATGTAACAGAGATGCCTGGAACATGCCACCCAACACCAGAACAATACACATTCTTCTCTAGAGCACATGGATCGTTTTCCAGAATAGACCATATGTTAAAACACAAAACAAGTCTCCGCAGATTTAAAAAGATTGAAATCATATGAAATGTCTTCTCCGACCATAATGGTATGAAATCAAGAGAAAAAAAAAACAAAAACGTAGAAACTAAATAATACACTACTGGAAAACTATTGGGTCACAGAAGAAATAAAAAGTGAAATTTAAAAATTCCTAGAATCAAACAAAAATGAAAACAACATATTAAGACCTTTGGGACACAGCAAAAGTAGTACTCAGAGGGAAATTCATAGCAACAAATGCGTACATAAAAAAAGAAGATACAAAATCATTAACTTAAACCAGCTGCTTCCACAGATCAAATAGAAAGAGCAAAAGAAGTCAGAAGCCACCAGAAAAAAGGAAATAATAAAGATCAGGGCAGAAATAAATGAAATAGCAAATAGAAAACCAGTAGAAAAAATCAGCAACACCAGAAGTTGGTTCTTTGAAAGGATCAGTAAAATAGATAAACCACTGGCTGGATTGACAAAAGGAAAAAACCAGAAGAAGCAAATAACCAAATTAAGAAATGGAGTTGGTGATATTACAGCAAAGATAAAGATCGTAATAGATAACTGTGAAAAATTATTAGTCCAACGAATTCGAAAACCTAGATGAAATGGATAAATTCCTAGAAGCACACTACCCATCCAAACTAACGCAAACAGTGGTAGAAAATTTAAACAGACCTATTAATTACAGAAGAAGAGATTAAAGATGTCATCAAAAACTGGCCAAGAAAGAAAAAGGCCAGGACCAGATGACTACACTGGAGAATTCTACCAAACATTCAGAGAAGAGGTGACACCAATCCAACTCAATCTCTTCAAAAACATGAAAGAGGAAGGAACACCACCAAACTCTTTCTATGAAGCCAATGTAACCCTGATACACAAACTAGGCAACCTACTGCCGTTGAGTTGCCGACTCATAGTGACCCTGTAAGACAGAGTAGAATTGCTCCATAGGGTTTTCAAAGCTGTAGTCTTTGTGGAAGCACACCGCCACACCTTTCTTCCATGGAGCAGCTGGTGGGTTTGGAGTTTGTCAGATGGGAACCTAACCTGCTGTGTAAACCCTTCACCAAAAAAAAAAAAAAAAAAAGATAACTCTGGCTGGAAAATGAATGAATTATAGTGGGCCAGGGAGACTAGAAAGATTGTTTTAGGAGAGGTCTGTTGCATAGCCAGGGTGAAGGATACAGAGGCTGGGACTAGAACAGGAACAGTGGCGGTAGGGAGAAGTTAAAGTATGTGAAATAGATAACTGGAGGTGATATCTAGTGGTAAGTCGATGAGAGTGGAGGGGGAGAGTGGAAATGCTAAAGATTACTCTGGGCTTTAGGCTTTGGAAACTGTGTGGACGAAGTGCCATTGAGCGAGAGTGGGAAAGCTGGGGGAGGTGGTGGTTTGGGCAGGAAAGACAAGGAGTTCAATTTGAGTACATTAAGTTTGAGACACCTGTGAGTCACAATAGTGGACATCACGAAGGTAGCAGAAATTCTGAGAGTGGAGATTAGAAAAGAGGTCTGGGCGGAAATATGAGAGTTGTTAGTATAAAGATTGTATATGTAGTGTTCTAATGTTACCTGTGGTCCCCTCATTATGTGAGGTTTAGAGATGAGTTAACCGAGGCACAGAGACCTTAAGTCACTGGCCCACAGTAATGCAGTCATTGAGCAGCAGAGTTGGAAATTGAACCCATGCAGTGGGACTGGCAGAGCCCTTTTCCTTAACCACAATGCTTGCAGTGGCCTAACAAGGTCTCCACAGTGGTGGTCAGAGCATGCCAGTGCCCCTGAGGGATGCATACTGCAGCAGGCTCACAAGTGAGCTGTGAAGTGAGCAGCAGCAATACCACCTCATGGCTGCTCTTGATGAGCTGGGCTATGCGGGGAGCAGAAGGCTGTAGCAGTAGCCAGAGAGGGAATGAGACTGAAGGAGAGTTTTTTAAAAAACAAAAGCAATACTAGAACTTGTTTCTATACTGGGAGAATGAGAAGAGGTGAAGATACTAGAGAGAGAGAGGCTAATTCTAGCAGTGAAATTTCTGAATGAAATCCCAATCAAGCGTGGAGACTGAATTTGTTGAATTTGTTAAGAGAAATGTTTAATAGGGAAGAAGCAGGAGGCGATGGTTTATAGATTGTTTCTGTGTCCAGCTTTGCTATTTAGTGGAGATTGCGGTAGCTAGGAGAAGTGAGAGCAGCAGGAAAAATGGGAGATTGGAGCAGAGTGGAGAAGGTGTGGAAGGACAGACTCACAGGAGAGACAGTAAGAGGGGCAGGCAGCGAGGGACATTCAGGCTTAGTGAACAGGAGTTCATGAGCTTTTATAGTAGCCCAGAGTCCCTGGGTGGTACAAATTATTGCCATGCTTGGCTGCTAACCGAAAGCATGGACGTTTAAGTCTACCTAGAGATGCCTCAGAAAAAAGGCCTGGCGATCTACTTGAAAAAAATCAGCCATTGAAAACCCTACAGAGCACAGTTCTACTCTGACACACACGGGGTCACCATGTGTCAGCATTGACTCCATGGCAGCTGGTACTGGTACAGTCTTACATACTGCCTGTGAATGTAAGTAATTATAAACGGTATTTTTTAGGAAATCAGATTTTTGTCTTGAATTTTTGATCCCTATCTGGTTCTAGACTAGAGTTGCCGCTCTGAGTAACCGTTGCTCTCTGTCTTACACAGGCACACACACCCCAGTAGAAATAAAGACGGGAATTTTGGTTGTGAGAAGATTAATAAATTTCAGATAAGTCGTATTTGTTACATGACAAGAATAATGTATATTTTTCAAAGTTTACAGTAATTACAATTTAGGTATTTTAAAAAGGAAGGTGGATTTATGTTTTTATCTTTGTGGCTGAGATTACATAAAGAGATAATTTTCCCATAGAATTCCTAAGAGGGGTGCAGAAATTCTGTGGTGACTGCAATTCTGATTTCCTTCTTTTATGAACACATTTTGATCCTCTTATCTTAAAATGTGTAATACAAATCTCTTCATAGCTCTACATAAAAATTATACTGGGAAATTAGACTTATGGGTTGTGCGTGCTTTTTGTTGGATATTTAATAATGCCCTAAGGCAGGTAATTCAGATTTTTATTAAAGTGGAATGAATTGACAGTCAGAGTTTGAATTTAACGCATGAATGTTTCATTTAAGCTCTTGGAACTGAAAAGGCAAAAAAAAATTTCTTCTGGTAGTTCTCTAAAAATGTTTAAAATCATTCCAGTTTCTTTTAGCTGTGTTTTACTAAAATAATATAGTTTCTGGACTTAAAATGACAGATTTTTTTTCTTGCTGGACATGCTCTGGACATCTGGACAGCTTTGATAACTGGGACTTACTAGGCCTATGAATAATCTGTGTCTTTTAAAAAATATTACCATTTAAAAACTACGAACTATGGTTTTATAGTTGTTTAAAGAATTAGCATAGAACTCACCCTGGTGCTGGAAATTCCCTAGTTCATCAGTGATAGTTCAGATTTCTGGGCATCAATTGGTACTAAGTGTTTCTTCTCTTAGACATTAGATTTTCTGACATAGGAAAATCAACAAACAATAAAACCAAGCTTTAGGTCCATTTGACTTGTTGCTCTTATCATAATATTGATACTTATCTTCCTATGAAAGGATTATTTGCCTATTTATTTCCTTAAGTATCAGCCCGTTTTTTTCAGGCTATACTGACTCTTCAAAGATTTGCCTATTTCCTCTCTGGCTCAAATATTGTTAAACTGCTCATGTGTTTACAGTAACTATAACTAATTATAGTTACTCATTTTCTGTAAAAACCACTGCCACAAATAAGCTAGGACTAGAAAGGAAATTCGTCAATCTGATAAAGGGCATTTATGAAAAACCCACAGCTAACATCATATTCAATGTAGCAAGACTGAGAGCTTTCCCCTTAAGATCAGGAGCAAGACAAGGATGCCCGCGCTCACAACATTGCTGTTCAGTATTGTACTGGAAGTCCTTATCAGAGCAATTGGGCAAGAAAAAGAAATAAAAGCATCCAAATTTGAAAGGGAGAAGTAAAACTATCCCTTCTCTTTGATGCCATGATCATATGTATATCCCCAAAGAACCCAAAAGAAAACTGCTAGAGCTAGTAAGTGAATTCAGCTCAGTGACAGGATATAAGGTTAACACACAGTAACCAGTGAGGTTTCCACACATCAGCAATGAACATTCGGAAAAGGAATATAATATACATTTGGCTGTTACATGTAGAATAGCATCTAAAAGAATAAAATACCTAGGGATAAATTTAACCAAAGAAGTGAAACACTTGTATACTGAAAACAATAAATCATTACCTAAAGAAATTAAAGAAGACCTTAATAAATAGAAGGACATTCTGTGTTCATAGATTGGAAGACTTAATATTGTTAAGATGTCAGTATTATCCAAAGCAATTTATAGATTTCAAGAGTAATCCTTATCAAAAATCAAACAGCCTTCTTTGTAGAAATGGAAAAGCCAATCCTCAGATAGCCAGAGCAGCCTTGAAAAAGAAGAACAAAGGAGAGGGCTCACACTTCCTAATTTCAAAACATACTATAAGGTTACAGTAATCAAAAAAGTCTGATGCTGGTATAAGGGTAGACATACTGACCAATGGAGTAGAATTAAGAGTCCAGAAAAAACCTGCACATCTGTGGTCAGTTGATTTTCAGCAAAGGTGCTAGTCCATTCAACAGGGGGAAAGAATAGTCTCTTTAATAAATGATGTTGGGAAAGCTGCATGCAAAAAACTTAAAGCTGGAACCATACCCCAGACCATATGTGAAAGTCAACTCAAAATGAATCAAGGACCTAAATGTAACAACTAAAACCATAAAACTCTTAGAAGAAAACATAGGAGTAATGCTTCAGTGCTTAGTATTTAACAATGGACTCTTAGATATCACACCAAAAGCACGAGCAACAAAAGACAAGACAGATAAATGAAACTTCATAAAAATTAAAAATTTTGCTCATCAGAGTCTTTTGTAAAGAGATGACCTACGTTTGGGTATTATAAGCCTGATAAAGGTTTAGAATATATAAATAACTTTTACAGCTTAACAACAAATAAGACAAACAGCAAATAAAAAAACGGGCAAAAGACTTGGATAAACATTTCACCAAAGAAGCAATACAGATGGCCAGCCAGTACATGAACAGATGCTCAGTGTCATTAGAAATCCCCCCAAAAAACCATTGCCATTGACTCGATTCCAATTCATAGCAACCCTATAGGAAAAAGTAGAACTGTCCCATATTGTTTCCAAGAAGTAGCTGGGGGATTCGAACCACCAACCTTTTGGTTAACAGCTGAGCTCTTAACTACTTCACCACCAGGGCTTCCATTAGGGAAATGCAAATCAAAACTACAATGAGATACCACTTCACATCCACTAAGATGGCTATGATAAAAAAAAAAAAAACACAAAAAATAGAAAAGAACAGGTGTTGGTGAGGATGTGGACAAGTTGGAGCCCTCTTCCATTGCTGATGGGACTGTAAGATGGTGCAGCCACTGTGGAAAACAGTTTGGCAGTTCCTCAAAAAGTTAAACAGGAGGCGGGGCCAAGATGGCTGACTAGGTAGAAGCTACCTTGGATCCCTCTTGCAACAAAGACTCGGAAAAACAAGTGAATCGATCACATACACAACAGTCGACGAACCCTGACCATCAAACACAGATCTAAAGAGTTGACCTGAGTGACAGAGACTGAAAACGAACAACCATGGGGAAGCAACGACTGCTTTTGGAGCCTGGAGCCAGCGTCCCATTCAGGAAACCTTGGCGCCGGGCTTTGGACTGGGCGCAGGGGAGCTGAGCACGGCATCCTGAGACGGCGCAAACACGGGACGCGGCCCTAGCCCCCAGAAGTGACCTTGGGGGAAGCCCAGCCAGTGCACGCAGGAAGCGCAGTGACGCAGCTGACAGGAGGAGAAGTCACCGGGAGGCAGCGACTGGTTTTGGAGCCTGGAGTGCGGCGTCCCAGCCGGGGAACCTTGGCGCTGGGCTTTAAACTGGGAGCGGAGGAACTGACCACGGCTTCTGAGACAGCACAAGCACAGGACATGGGCCTGACCTTTGGGAGCAATCTCTACCCAGCCAGCACACACAGTCAACATGCCCCTCGGGAATCTCAGATAAAACAGTCATCCCAAGCAAGATAAGTAACTTTGTCTATATTCTGGGGTGCTACTCTCTCGTATTTATCTGATCCCTCCCCTCCCCTTCCCAGGCGGCTTCATTAACATTGGAATTTCCTGGGCCAGAGAGTGAAGTGGGCTGCGGTTTTTCTTTCTTTCTTTTTTTTTTGGTCTTTTCCTAACCCATTCTCCTGGCCTGAGAGAAGCAGCTACAAAAAACGCAGGGACCAAAAATCCTTCCCCTAATTGGACTAAAAACACAGAACCAGCTCCAGCCAAACATATGTGATCCACAGTCTTGGGCTTTCATCCCTACAGGGAACAAGGTGGCTATTATAATGCAAAGGCAATTCTGATAGGGATCTGACTGTAATTGTTTTAGGGGATTACTGGAAAGACAAGTTTCCCTGGTCTGATATCTCTGCGTATTCAACAGAGCCCTCACTGACCCACATCAGAGAACTGAGTGCTGAAGCTCCCCCCAGACCACCTAGCCTCCTGCCTTAGGGGTCTAAGGAGGGTGACACCTACCAGTCTGTAAAGGTACTTGCACTGGGGGCCTAAGGTACAGCTGCAGAGCCCACCCAGCAAGGTGCTTTAGGAATAGAGACACAACTACCTCACTGGCACTTGTGGGAAGCCTGTCAGCATCCTGCCCCCACCGGAGTGTGACCCCCTGCTGCTACTAGAATCTGGTGCGCCCAACTATCACCACTACTTCTCTAGGTGGATAGGTGACAGTCTGCACCACACACTTGATGACCCAAAATCAGATGCTACTCAAGAATAGTGAATGGGCACTTAGGCTTATATATCTGGTAATAGCCCAAACCAGCTGGTAATAGGATATAAATGATTCAAAGGCTACATCAATCAAGACAGTGTAATCTAGTAGCCCATCTACGTATATTGAAAGAAAACAAAACAAGATAAGACTTAGTGAGCAAATATAGAATAAATCACTACAATATCTTAGAGATGGCTTGGAGGCAGCAGTTGATATCAAACCACATAAAGAAGCAGACCATGATTGCTTCTACAAATCCCCAAATTAAAGAATCAAAATCTTTCCCAAATGAAGATACAATCCTGGAATTGCCAGATGCAGAATATAAAAAACTAATTTACAGAATGCTTCAAGACATCAGGGATGACCTCAGAAATGAAATAAGGCAATCTACAGATAAAGCAGTTGAAGAACTCAAAGAGATTATTGAAGAACATAGTGGAAAAATTAATAAGCTTCTAGAATCCATAGAGAGACAGCATTCAGAAATCCAAAAGATTAACAGTAAAATTACAGAATTAGGCAACTCAATAGGAAGTCAGAGGAACAGACTCGAGCAATTGGACTGCAGGGTGGGGGTTCTGGAGGACAAGGGAATTGACACCAATATAGCTGGCAAAAAATCAGATAAAAGAATTAAAAAAAATTAAGAAACCCTAAGAATCATGTGGGACTCTATCAAGAAGAACAACTTGCGTGTGATTGGAGTCCCAGAACAGGGAGGGATAACAGAAAATACAGAGAGAATAGTTGAAGATCTGTTGGCAGAAAACTTCTCTGACATCATGAAAGACAAAGGATATCTATCCAAGATGCTCATCAAACCCCATTTAAGATTGATCCAAAAAGAAAATCACCAAGACATATTATCATCAAACTTGCCAAAACCAAAGATAAACAGAAAATTTTAAAAGCAGCCAGGGATAAAAGAAAGGTCTCCTACAAAGGAGAATCAAGAAGAATAAGTTCAGACTACTCAGCAGAAACCATGCAGTTAAGAAGGCAATGGGATGACATATATAGAGCACTGAAGGAGAAAAACTGCCAGCCAAGAATCATATATCCAGCAAAACTCTCTCTCAAATATGAAGGCAAAATTAAAACATTTACAGATAAACACAAGCTTAGAGAATTTGCAAAAACCAAACCAAAGCTACAAGAAATACTAAAGGAAATTGTTTGGTCAGAAAACCAATAATATCAGATACCGGCACAACACAAGGTCACAGAAAAGAGCATCCTGATATCAACTCAAATAGGGAAATCATAAAAACAAATTAAGATGAATTTTAAAAAGAAAAAAGTGCTCAAAACAGGGAATCATTGAAGTCAATATGTAAAAGATCACAATAATCAAAAAGAGGGACTAAATACAGGTGGCATAGAACTGCCATATGGAGAGGGAAACAAGACAATATAGGACAATACCAGTTAGGTTTTAGAAAAATAGGGATAAATATTAAGTTAACCACAAAGAGGTATAACAACTCCATAACTCAAAATAAAAACCAAGAAAAACATAACGACTCAGAATACATAAATACTATGAAAATGAGGAACACACAATTTGCAAAGAAAAATGTCTCAGCACAAAAAAGTAAGTGGAAAAATGAAATTGTCAACAACACACATAAAAAGGCATCAAAATGACAGCACTAAACTCATAAAAAAAAAAACTCATACTTATCTATAATTATGCTGAATGTAAGTGGACTAAATGCACCAATAAAGAGACAGAGAGTCTCAGACTGGATAAAGAAACACGATCCGTCTATATGCTGTCTACAAGATACACACCTTAGACTTAGAGACACAAACAAACTAAAACTCAAAGGATGGAAAAAAATAAATGAAGCAAACAACAAGCAAAAAAGAGCAGGAGTAGCAATATTAATTTCTGACAAAATAGACTGTAGACTTAAATCCACCACAAAGGATAAGGACACTACATAATGATTAAAGGGACGAGAAAGATATAACCATATTGAATATTTATGCACCCAATGACAGGGCTGCAAGATACATAAAACAAACTTTAACGGAAATGAAAAGTGAGATAGACACCTCCACAATTATAGTAGGACACTTCAACACACCACTTTCGGAGAAGGATAAGACTTCCAGTAAGAAGCTCAATAGACACATGGAAGACCCCATTGCTACAATCAACCAACTTGACCTCATTGACTTATACAGAACACTCCACTCAACTGCTGCAAAGTATACTTTTTTTTTCTAGCGCACATGGAACATTCTCTAGAATAGACCACATATTAGGTCATAAAACAAACTTTTGCAGAATCCAAAACATTGAAATATTACAAAGCATCTTCTCAGACCACAAGGCCATAAAAGTGGAAATCAATAACAGAAAAATTAGGGAAAAGAAATCAAATACTTGGAAACTGAACAATACCCTCCTGAAAAAAGACTGGGTTATAGAAGACATTAAGGAGGGAATAAAGAAATTCATAGAATGCAACGAGAATGAAAACACTTCCTATCAAAACTTCTGGGACACAGCAAAAGCAGTTCTCAGAGGTCAAGTTATGTTGATAAATGCACACATACAAAAAGAAGAAAGACCCAAAGTCAGAGAACTGTCCCTACAACTTCAACAAATAGAAAGTGAGCAACAAAAGAATCCTTCAGGCACCAGAAGAAAACAATAAAAATTAGAGCTGAACTAAATGAATTAGAGAACAGAAAAACGATTGAAAGAATTAACAAAGCCAAAAGCTGGTTCTTTGAAAAAATAAACAAAATTGATAAATCATTAGCCAGACTGACTAAAGAAATAAAGAAAAGGAAACAAATAACCCGAATAAGAAACGAGATGGGCCACATCACAACAGACCCAACTGAAATTAAAAGAATCATATCAGATTATTATGAAAAATTGTACTCTAACAAATTTGCAAACCTAGAAGAAATGGATGAATTCCTAGAAAAACACTACCTACCTAAACTAACACAATCAGAAGTAGAACAACTAAATAGACCCATAACAAAAAAAGAGATGGAAACGATAATCAAAAAACTCCCCACAAAAAAAAAAACCCTGGCCCGGACAGCTTTACTGGAGAGTTCTACCAAACTTTCAGAGAAGAGTTAACATCACTACTACTGAAGGTATTTCAAAGCATAGAAAATGACGGAATACTACTTAAGTCATTCTATGAAGCCACCATCTCCCTGATACCAAAACCAGGTAAAGACATCACAAAAAAAGAAAATTACAGACCTATATCCCTCATGAACATAGATGCAAAAATCCTCAACAAAATTCTAGCCAATAGAATTCAACAACATATCAAAAAAATAATCCACCATGACCAAGTGGGATTTATACCAGGTATGCAATGTTGGTCTAATATTAGAAAAACCATTAATGTAATCCACCATATAAATAAAACAAAAGACAAAAAGCACATGATCCTATCAATTGATGCTGAAAAGGCATTTGACAAAGTCCAGCACCCATTCATGTTAAAAACTCTCAGCAAAATAGGAATTGAAGGAAAATTCCTCAACATAATAAAGGGCATCTATACAGAGCAATTTTTTTAATACAAAGCCAACAGCCAACATCACTCTAAATGGAGAGAGCCTGAAAGCATTTCCCTTGAGAATGGGAACCAGACAAGAATGCCCTTTATCACCGCTCTTATTCAACATTGTGCTAGAGGTCCTAGCCAGAGTAGTTAGGCTAGACAAAGAAATAAAGGGCATCTGGATTGGCAAGCAGGAAGTAAAATTATCTCTATTTGCAGATGACATGATCTTATACACAGAAAACCCTAAGGAATCCTCCAGAAAACTACTGAAACTAATAGAAGAGTTTGGCAGAGTCTCAGGTTATAAGATAAACATACAAAAATCACTTGGATTCCTCTACATCAACAAAAAGAACATCGAAGAGGAAATCACCAAATCAATACCATTCACAGTAGCCCCCAAGAAGATAAAATACTAGGAATAAATCTTACCAAAGATGTAAAAGACCTATATAAAGAAAACTACAAAGTACTAGTGTAAGAAACTAAAAAGGATCTACTTAAGTGGAAAAACATACCTTGCTCATGGATAGGAAGACTTAACATAGTAAAAATGTCTATTCTACCAAAAGCCATCTATACATACAATGTACTTCCGATCCAAATTCCAGTGACATTTTTTAATGTGATGGAGAAACAAATCACCAACTTCATATGGAAGGGAAAGAAGCCTCGGATAAGTAAAGCATTACTGAAAAAGAAGAAGAAAGTGGGAGGCCTCACTCTACCTGATTTTAGAGCCTATTATACAGCCACAGTAGTCAAAACAGCCTGGTACTGGTACAACAACAGGCACATAAACCAGTGGAACAGAACTGAGAGCTCAGATATAAATCCATTCACATATGAGCAGCTGATATTTGACAAAGGCCCAGTGTCAGTTAACTGGGGAAAAGATAGTCTTTTTAACAAATGGTGCTGGCATAACTGGATATCCATTTGCAAAAAAATGAAACAGGACCCATACCTCACAGCATGCACAAAAACTAACTCCAAGTGGATCAAAGACCTAAGCATAAAGACTAAAACGATAAAGATCATGGAAGAAAAAATAGGGACAACGTTGGGGGCCCTAATACAAGGCAAAAACAGAATACAAAACATTACCAAAAATGACAAAGAGAAACCAGATAACTGGGAGCTCCTAAAAATCAAACACCTATGCTCATCTAAAAACTTCACCAAAAGAGTAAAAAGACCACCTACATATTGGGAAAGAATTCTCAGCTATGACATCTCCGACCTGCGCTTGATCTCTAAAATCTATATGATTCTGTTAAAACTCAACCACAAAAAGACAAACAACCCAATCAAAAGGTGGGCAAAGAATATGAACACACACTTCACTAAAGAAGATATTCAGGCAGCTAACAGATACATGAGAAAATGCTCTCGATCATTAGCCATTAGAGAAATGCAAATTAAAACTACGGTGAGATTCCATCTCACTTCAACAAGGCTGGCATTAATCCAAAAAACACAAAATAATAAATGTTAGAGAGGCTGTGGAGAGATTGGAACGCTTATACACTGCTGGTGGGACTGTCAAATGGTACAACCACTTTGGAAATCTATCTGGCATTATCTTAAACAGTTAGAAATAGAACTACCATACAGCCCAGAAATCGCACTCCTCGAAATATACCCTAGAGAAATAAGAGCCTTTACACGAACAGGTGTATGCACACCCATGTTTATTGCAGCTCTGTTTACAATAGCAAAAAGCTGGATGCAACCAAGGTGTCCATCAATGGATGAATGGTTAAATAAATTATGGTATATTCACACAATGGAATACTACGCATGGATAAAGAACAGTGAGGAATCTGTGAAACATTTCATAACATGGAGGAACCTGGAAGGCATTATGCTGAGTGAAATTAGTCAGAGGCAAAAGGACAAATATTGTATAAGACCACTATTATAAGATCTTGAGAAATAGTGTAAACTGAGAAGAACACGTACTTTTGTGGTTACGAGGCGGGGAGGGAGGGAGGGTGGGAGAGGGCTATTTACTGATTACTTAGTAGATAAGAACTACTTCTAGGTGAAGGGAAGGCCAATACTCAGTACATGGAAGGCCAGCTCAACTAGACTGGACCAAAAGCAAAGAAGTTTCCGGAATAAACTGAATGCTTCAAAGGTCAGCGGAGCAAGGGCGGGCGTTTGGGGACTATGGCCTAAGGGGACTTCTAAGTCAATTGGGAAAATGATTCTATTATGAAAACATTCTGCATCCCACTTTGAAATGTGGTGTCTGGGGTCTTAAAATGCTAACATGTGGCCATCTAAGATGCATCAATTGGTCTCAACCCACCTGGATCAAAGGAGAATGAAGAACACCAAAGTCACACGACAACTAAGAGCCCAAGAGACAGAAAGGGCCACATGAACCAGAGACTTACATCATCCTGAGACCAGAAGAACTAGATGGTGCCCGGCCACAACTGATGACTGCCCTGACAGGGAGCAAAACAGAGAACCCCTGAGGGAGCAGGAGATCAGTAGGATGCAGACCCCAAATTCTCATAAAAAGACCAGACTTAAAGGTCTGACTGAGACTAGAGGAATCCCAGCAGTCATGGTCCCCAAACTTTCTGTTGGCCCAGGACAGGAACCATTCCTGAAGACAACTCATCAGACATGGAAGGGACTGGACAATGGGTTGGAGAGAGGTGCTGATGAAGAGTGAGCTACTTGTATCAGGTGGACAGTTAAGACTGTGTTGGCATGTCCTGTCTGGAGGGGAGATAGGAGATTAGAGAGGGTTAGAAACTGGCAAAATTGTCACGAAAGGAGAGACTGGAAGGAGGGTGCGGGCTGACTCATTAGGGGGAGAGTAAGTGGGAGTATGGAGTAAGGTGTATATAAGCTTATATATGACAGACTGACTTCATTTGTAAACTTTCACTTAAAGCACAATAAAAATTATTAAAAAAAAAGTGAAACATAGAATTACCATGTAATCTAGCAATTCCACCCCTAGGTATATTCACAAAATAATTGAAAGCAGAAACTCAAACACATACGTGTAGATCAGTGTTCATTATTCACAATAGCCAAAAGGTGGAAACAACTTAAATGTGCTTTAATAGGTGAATGAATGAACAAAATGTGGTATATGCATACAATGGAGTATTACTCTGCAATAGAGAGAATCAAATCCTGATACGTGCTACCACATGGATGAAACTTGAAATTATGCTGAGTAGAATAAGTCAGTCACAAAAGGACAACTGTTGTATGATCCCATTATATGAGATATCTGGAATAGGCAAATGTATAGAGACCAGCTTTTATCAGTGGTTCCCAGGGCTGAGAGGGAGGGAGAAAAAGGAAGTCATTGCTTAGGGAGCCCTGAGTTTCTATTAAAGGTGATGGAAAATTTGGAAATTGATAAAGCGATGGTTGTATAACATGATGAACATAATTAATGTCACTGAATTGTACCTGTAAAAAATGTTGAAATGGCAAATGTCTTGTTGTATATGTGTGTGTATGCATATACATGTATATATTTACCACAATTAAAAAGAAAAACGAAACCACTGTCACGAGACTCTTTAAATCATTACCTTTTTTTCCCCTCTTCTGTCTTAAGCGGGGAGATATAAGTATACACCTAGATTAAAAAAGAAAACAGAAAAAAAGGAAGATGAAACAAGAAGGATCATTCAGCAATCATCTCTGATCCTTTGTCAAACTTGTCGTCACATTTCTTCCTGGGTCATCCTTGACTGTGGTGAACTCTTTCTCCCGTGTACTCTGGTAACTAATGATGTTGCCTTCTTAGCTTTAATAAAGCTATAACTAACGCCAATTCCATACTGGTTTTCTTGTATAACCCTAAAAGAGCTAGAGGTTAGAACAGGATGAGGCGTGATAGGTTAGGACGGGCTACGTGGGGAAGGTGAGAGTGTCAAGTTTGAATGGCCAAGTAGGTACAAGCTATTATCCCTCCAGGATAAATGGAAAACTCACAGCCATATTTTCAGTCAGTAGAGCTCAGACTTCCCATATTCTGATAGTCTGACATGATGTGGAGTATCAGCGTGATGGGTATCGCTGTTGTCTATTTACTGTATTATAGAGAAATTCCTCACAAGGGAATGGATTTCCTAAGGGACCTCAGGATGATTTCAGGGAAATGCCAGCACACCAAGGACATTCAGACTATCCATTGTGTTTTGGTTATGTGATATCAAAGTGGTTATTAACCCAAGAATGGAAAATATTAAAAATGTATAGGCATTTTCTTCAAAATGACTAAACAAGGAACACAATTCCTGCTTCTCAATCTTTCATTTCTATCTTTTTATGTTTTAGAAATGTTAATAATTTATTGTGAAAAAAACTTCAGGAATGATTTCATGTTTTTTCATTCCATGATGTTAAACAAAATTATATTTGGGAAGAAGAAAAGAGAATATTTTATAGTTACGGGCTAATTTGTATATTAACGGTAATATATTCTGATACCTTAAGTATAGTAGATTTCGTGGTTTTAAACTTAAAGAATCTGTTCTCCGTAAGGAAACCGCTGGGACTAGGCTATTTTATTTAAACATATGCCTTTTTTTTTATACCTGTTATCTCGTAGGTGCTCAAACAGTATTTGTTGCTATAAAAGAAATGGCTTAGACATCATCAGAAAGGGTTTGGATGAGCTAAGGGAGGTTTTTTTTATAGAGCCCACAAGGAAGACTTCAACTGCAGGTTGTTGTTAGTTGCCGTGGTGTCGGCTGTGGTGACCTTGTGTGTAACGGAACAAAACATTGCCCCCTGCTGCACTATGTTCCGTTCGTTGGCACGTGTGGGTCCATTGTTGCAAATGCTGTGTAGCGCCTTCCCATATAGGAGGCTTATCTTCTAGCACTGTATCAGGCATTATTTTATTGTGATCTATAAGGTTTTTCACTGGCCAATTTTCAGAAGTAGATCCCCAGTCCCTTCCTCCTAGTCTGTCTTAGTCTGGAAGCTCTGGAAACTGTCCACCACGGATGACCTGCTAGTATTTGAAATGCTAGTGGTGTAGCTGCTAGCTACCGTCATAGTAACACACAAGCCGCCACACTAGACGACCTGACGGATGGGGGCTGGCTCCTGCAAATAAAAAACAAAAGGCAAACCCATTGCCTTCGAGTCAATGCCAACTCATAGTGACCCGGTGGTTTAAATCTCAGAGTGTGTTTTCTAGGAAGTGAATGGCATTAAAGACTTCCAGCCACTGGGATGCTTTCAGTAGGACGTGCCCCCACCCCCCCCGGGGGGGGGGCGGTGAGGAAGAGTTCTGAAAAGGCCTCCCAAGGACCCTTAGAGTGCTATGCTTCCATAGTTCCCTGATTCTGTGATGAACATGCTTTCCTAAGTCTCTGTTAAGGAGCCCTGGTGGTGCAGTGTTACACACTCGGCTGCTAAATGAAAGGTTGGTGGCTTGAACCCACTAGCCCCTCTGCAGGAGAAAAGACCTGGCGATCTACTTCCATAAAGATTATAGCCTAGGAAACCCGGTGGGGCAATTCTACTCTGTCCTGTAGAGTTGCTATGAGTCGGAATCGACTTGACGGCGCGTAACCAATCTCCATTAACCTTATTTATTGTGGAAAAGAGAGGCCAGAGAACAGGAAGCAGATAAATGTGAAGGAAAATGAATACCTCCTTATGAATAAGGAATTAAGTGTTCTTAATAAGTCTTAGGAAACCCTGGTGGCGTAGTGGTTAAGTGCTATGTCTGCTAACCAAAGGGTCGGCAGTTCAAATCCGCCAGGTGCTCCTTGGAAACTCTATGGGGCAGTTCCACTCTGTCCTATAGGGTCGCAACGATTCGGAATTGACTCAATGGCACTGGGTTTTTTTTTTTTTTAATAAGTCTTAACTGGAAAAATAAAGTTAAAAAATGATTTGAGGAAATTACTAAAAATGCTAAAAAATAAGTGCAGAAATCATTGGAAATAACATAGTTTAATCAGGAGCTTAAGGAGATTTTGGGTGTTGGATGAAGTTGTTTTTATATTTTCTTCTCCTTTTAAAAATAGGATATTATAAAAGCAACGATATCAAAAGGAACCTTTTATGTCAGAGTCTCATCATGATCAAGTCTTAAAAATAGAGGGAAAATAGCTTGAGTATGATTAATGCTTAGATTAATATTCTCTAAAATTTAGAAAACTTTTAAGAGAATTATCTAGAAATCTAACTCAGCCAGAGTAAAATAAGGGGTAAGGACTTGGGGAATACACTTGGCAACGCGGAATATTTTAAAGGAATACATGACCTTTATTAAAGCTGGTCGTGTTATGGGCAGATAGAGCCAAAGGGTTGGCAGTTCGAACCCACCAGCTGCTCCTGGGAACCCGTGGGGCAGTTCCCCCCGTCCTTCCTCTGGGGTTGCTCTGAGTCGGAGTTGGCTTGACGTCGGCAGTTCGAACCCACCAGCTGCTCCTGGGAACCCGTGGGGCAGTTCCCCCCGTCCTTCCTCTGGGGTTGCTCTGAGTCGGAGTTGGCTTGACGTCGGCAGTTTGAACCCACCAGCTGCTGCTTGGAGACCCCGTGGGGCAGTCTCCCCCGTCCTTCCTCTGGGGTTGCTCTGAGTCGGAGTTGGCTTGACGACGATGGGTTTTTTTTTTTATTTTAAGTAAAAGAATAAGCAGAAACCACTGCTGTTTTGGGTGTGTAAAAATAGCAACCATCAGGGAAATTTGCCTTTTCTCTGTCAGTGAAGCTTTACCTGACCTTCAGCTTTCCGATTTTTAGCATCTGATTTTCCTTTTTTTGTTCCTCAGGCGCACTGGCAGTTGGTTAGATATCAGGTGCGTTTGTTTAGCTTTCGGTCTTTCTGGGGTCGTCCCCAGCTTTCGGTCTTTCTAGGGTCGTCCCCAGCTTTCGGTCTTTCTGGGGTCGTCCCCAGCTTTCGGTCTTTCTGGGGTCGTCCCCAGCTTTCGGTCTTTCTGGGGTCGTCCCCAGCTTTCGGTCTTTCTGGGGTCGTCCCCAGCTTTCGGTCTTTCTGGGGTCGTCCCCAGCTTTCGGTCTTTCTGGGGTCGTCCCCAGCTTTCGGTCTTTCTGGGGTCGTCCCCAGCTTTCGGTCTTTCTGGGGTCGTCCCCAGCTTTCGGTCTTTCTGGGGTCGTCCCCAGCTTTCGGTCTTTCTGGGTCGTCCCCAGTCATTTACCAGCCCGAAGCCTAGGACGTTCTGTTCTTTATTCAGATGCTGTCGATACTGGAAGGACCAGGTTTCACCTCCACGAAGTCTTTCCACACCAAACCTTACTAATCTCTCCCCCTCTCTTTGCTTTCTGAGTTTCGTTTTTTTAATTATTTTTGGTCTTTCAGTAATGCACTTAGCAAATATAGTGCTTACTCCACTAAATTATGAGGGTGGTGCAGGGCCCGCCAGCGTTTTGTTCTGTTGTACACGGGGTCATTATGAGTCAGAACCGGCTCTATGGCACCTAGCAACAACGACAACATGTAGTAGAGTCCTCCTTTTAAAACGCTTATTTCTGAGGTACCTTGTGTGGTGTTGAAAATATGGTAGATTCTTAATAAATACTTGCTGAACTGTTCAATTCTGATATCTTAGGCATGTTACAACAAGCACGGTGCAAAAAACAAGGAAAGTGGTGCCTTATAGTCAGACTTTTGAATAGGATATTCTCTTATTCATAGCTAATATCCCAGTGAGTTCCAGGACCACCCATCTTAGGTGTACTATACGTCTTACAGGGGCCAGATGAAGAAACAATGCCTTAACCCAGCATTTTCCAAAATGTATTTCATGATGAACTGGTTCATAAGAAAGGGTTTTGTGATCAAATTAGTTTGTACAACACTGGGCTAGGCAGGTTTTCTTCATGAAAACTTCTGAGAGCCTTTGGCTTACCAGAGTCCTGTGTGAATCTCTGAGACAGCAGGGTATAGTGTGTAGCATTTCAGAAATTCATTTGACCAGAAAGCGACAGAAGGATGAAGAATAGGTTTGTGAATGTTTGGTAATCCAGAGCGTTCATTCTAATCTTGGAGGGCCTGGAGTGGGAAGGCCTGGCAGAGCCTGGCAGGCGTGGGACCCAAGCCCACGATACCCCCAACTCTTCTTCACATGCGCCTTGGACACAGATCCCAGCATGTCCTGACACGGGCTGCCATTTTACCACACAGAGTGAAAAGTAAGAAAATCAGGAGGTTTTTGATAGTACACTTGTGTTAAAGGCTAACAGACCCTCCGTGAAAACCTTTCAATAGTAAGATTTCGTTTGCAATGAATGATGTTATGTGCTAGGTACTGTGGTAGGTAATTTACATATGTTATTTTCACTTCACCTCTAAACAACTCTTCAAGATGGGAATTGTTCTTAAAAATCTTTTCAATAAAGAAACTAAGGTCCAGAAAATTAATAATTGACTTCCCGAAGTGTATAAAGCTACTAAACCATAGAACTGATACAATTGATGGAAATAGTTTGCTCACACGATTCCTAACAAATACACACCTTTATTTTCTGATGTCACTCAGTTCTGTCATTACGGCACTCCAGGAGATGGCTATAGTTTCATTAAAGTATAATACACAATTTCAAGTTCCTAAGTAGAAAATAATGAAATAAACCTTACCTGACCAATCTAGAACCTAATCTAATACCTTGCAAATAGTAAATATTTGTCAATTAAAACAAAGTGCTTAATTTATTCTATAAACCTTTATACCTTGAATTATGTAGAAATTGTGGATTGCAATATGACCATTTGTATATCGTCTTTTACATATTTTAGATACTTTATTGTCATTTAATCTCATGACAAAATGAGTGTCTGTGTTTTTTCCTCACCAATACATTGTGTCTTAAGGGCAGTAAATAGCAAGGATTTCTTTTCAGAACTCAACTCACTTGACCCCAGCATCATTTGACACTGACTTTCTTCCCGTCATACTCTTGGTACCTGTAATACAGAATTTCCTTCTGGCTTTTTGCCTGTACTTTTCCTGCATCCCCTGTAGCTTCATGAATGCTCTTCTTATCGTAACCTGTCAGCAAGTTGGCCCCAAACTCATGGCAGACCCATGCAGAACAGATGGAAACGTTCCCATGATTGGCCTTCGATGGGTCCATTGTGATTCATAGAGTTTTCACTGGGTGATTTTCTGAAGTAGATCTCCAAGTCTTTCTTCCTAGTCCATCTAAGTCTGGAAGCTGTCTGGAGAGTGTTGAGAAGAATTCTGAATCCTTGTTTGCGCACAGTGGGAAAAAGTTGCATGGCTGGCTGTGCAGTTTGGGGGGATATTGCAGTTTGTTATTGCCATCTGCAATGTAAGGTAGTATTTTTGGCATCTGATTTAAATATCTCAGCTGTTAAGACATAGAGTTTTATGAAAATGGGCTTTAGAAAATTGACCTGGATTAGATCTACTAATATGTAGCTAGATGTTAACAATTACCAAGGAAGTAGAGAAGCATGATGAGATAACTCAAGTCCTCTGACTTATGCTTTTAATATTTTTATCTGATCATGTGATAATTGTAATCCTGATGCTACATAGCAACATCTGAAGAATCTGAAGTCTCAGAATGGAATGAACTGGCATGAGGATGAGGAAAACATTATGGCACCATGGTGTGGAAGGGACTCACCTTAGACCCCGTTATTAAGTGCAGAACCTGTCTACTAAAATAGTGTATTTTTTGTTGTATGTGTTTTACTACAATAAAATTGAAAAGAAATGTTTTGATAACATACAAAGCTAAAATAATCTACACAATGCCCATGTCTTGGACAGAATCCAAAATATCTGATAGACAATATGAAGGGTTCTCCAGTCAGGATGTTCGCCATTAGTTAGCACACTCTCAAAATGAAATAATCACTAAAACAGTAAAACCGCTTTGGTTGTGATGAACATGGTTTCCATTTTCCAGCCCCTTCCAAATTTCTGAATTCTGATTGTTCTCCTAGAGATTAGAAACTCATAAAGGTCTTTCAAGCTTGTCTACAGAAAAAATTTTCAGAGAATCTTAGAACCATAGAGTTGAAATGGATCTCAAGAAGTTCTTTAGTCTTCTGCCGAAGAGGTCTTTAAATTATTCCAGATCGTTGCTTCCCCATGTATAGGAAAAACAAGCCCACAAACTTTTGCTTCAGCCCTCCCGGATAGTTTAAAAAATAAAAAAGCCTAATGACCTTCTCTGGCCGTACAGTGTTAACTGAATTGGAATGCCACTTTGATAGCAGTGGTTTTCTGGTTTGCTGTAATAAATGTTTTTTGGTTAATGTAACTTGTTAATACTCCAAGCAGTCTAAGATTTATGTTTTTCCTTTCCTTAGCAGCATATGAGAATTCCTGTACCTTTTATGCTGCAGAGAAACTCATGTAATTTTTTGCAGATAAAACAAATTCTCATTCTGATTTTAGTATGGGTACAACCAGTGGTTCTCTAATGGTGTCTTTTCTTTAAAAAATGATTATATTTAGTGAGTCCCAGCAATGAAATCACTGTAATGAGGAATAAAGACTGTCAGTAAGAATAATAGTGTTATTAATCATTGAAATTAGTCATTTATGGCACATTGCTGTACCTGAAATATTTCCATAGGAAATAATGCTAAAACCCACATTTTCCTATAATTAGACATAATACAAACCTTCTCTCATTATAATAGTGGCCTAAATCCCAATTCAACTTAATTTCATTGACTTCGATTTCTTGACTAAAAGCATTAAGCTTGAACTAGTGAAAAATGTATAATATGTGCATCCAGTTAAGAAGTAATTAGATACTCAATCACCCTTACAACACACAAGGGATTAGGGAAGAAGGAAGAAAAATGCGACTGTAGTGTGTAAACCAGTTTTGTTAATTAGTTGAGTGCTAATTGAGATTGAGAAAGTGTCAAAGTATCATAACGTAGGTTTACTTCTGAAGAACTTTAAAAGCTTAAAAGTTTAATGTTCTATGATACTTCAGTGCAGAATAATGTAGGAATTTCTGAGCTATGTGATTTGTCCTGGAGTTTTGACCAACATTTATATATTCTAAGCTGTACGTATTAGTGAGTGATGAGAAGGAAAAGGATTAGTGCTTTTTTAAGAATTTGTGGCAAAACATAGATAACGTAAAATTTGCCGTTGTAACCATTTTTAAGTGTACAAGTCAGTGCCATTAATCTCATTCGCTGTGTTCTGCGACTGTCACCATTAGCTGTTTCCAAAAGATTTTCATCCCCAAACAAAAGGCCAGTATCCCTTAAGTGGTAACTGCCCATGTCCTACACCCCAGCGTCTGGTAATCACTGATAAACTTCAGTCTCCATGCATTTGCCTCTTCCAGATACTTCACGCAAGTGAGATCAGACGATATTTGTGCTCCTATGTCTGATATATTTCACTTATAATATTTCCCAGGTTCGCCCATGTATCAGAACTGTATTTATAGTATTTCCCAGGTTCGCCCATGTATCAGAACTGTATTCCTTCTTTACAGCTGAATAGTAGTCATGGTATGGACGCACCTCATTTTGTTTATCCACTCATTTGTTGATGGGACTGATGCTAAATTTTATCTCATTTAATACAACAATTCTGTGAAGTGGGTATTTTATTTCCATTTTAGAGATAAAGAAACTGAGGCTGAGAGGGATTAACTTGCCCTAGGTTATAACCAGTAAGGTGCAAAGCAACAATTCATACCCAGGTAGGTTTCACTCTTCATTCTTCACTCTTGCTTTTCTCTAAAACACATTTCAAAATAAGAAAAGGCAAAAATTTATGAACATCTTTTTCTATTTTTGTCTCCTTATCTCTTTTAGATTAAGTCCCTGGAAGTGAGATTTCTGGGGGAAAAACAATATGCATATCTTAAGTTTTGGTAACGTATTGCTGAAGTACCCTCTCTAAGGGTTTATGCTCGCACCACTGATTGCATATTTTATCTGTGGTGTGTTTGTCATTTCCTTTCAGTCATGCAGCATACTTTCCACCTCTTTCCCATCTCCTTTTTCCTTCTCAATTTATTGAAATATCTTTTCCTCCATCTAAACCCCGTAACCCATTGAAATTGGGAGCAAAGGCCATCACTGATTTCTTCCTCCCTTTGCTCTTTGTTCCCTTTCTTACAAATATAACACACATTCATGTCGAAAATTCGAACAGTACAGAACATGATGAAGGAGAAAGCAGAATCCCCGAGCCCTTGCATCAGCGCGAGCATCCCAGCACCAGGTCTGTGGTGGGCAGGAGGCACCACAGGCCCGTGGGACGGTTTGGGCTCCACCCAGGCTCTACCACCAATCAGTGCACAGCTTTGGAAAGGTTACTGAGTCTCCTTTTCATCACTTAAAAGAGGGCATAATAGCATCTACCTCATAGGTGGTTGTGAAGATACAGTGAGATAAAGCAGTTAAAGAGCTTCACGTGTTCTGGTCTACAGTGTAAGCATCCAATAAATGTTATCTTTATTATTATTTTTATCTATTCGATCTCTCAATGCATATATGCTCCTATAGGTATGCAGATATATAATGTTCTTTATGCGATTATGCTTTGATACTATTTTTCTATCTGCCTGGTAATATATTTTCATGTCATTGCATGCCACTGACGTATTCATGCCATTGAACATGTCGTACTTTGAAGTGGTTGTAAGCAAGTTACTTTAGAGGCCTTGATGGTTCGATGGTAAAATTCTCGTCTTCCATGGAGGAGACCCAGGTTCTGTTATATTCACCTCATGTGCAGCCAGCACCCATCTGTCAGTGGAAACTTGTGTGGTGTTATGATGCTGAACAGGTTTCAGTGGCCCTTCCAGACTAAGACAGACTAGGAAGAAATGCCTGGTGATCCACTTTCAAAATCAGCCAATGAAATCTACATTCAGGCCATTCTTAGTGTTCTACTATAATCAATAATGTTGTGATTCACTTACCCACTTATTTCCTTAACAAATTTCTAGTAATAAGAATACTGGATCAGAAAGTTTTAATAAGAATTAGTACGCACACACCCACACCCACACCCACGCCCACCCCCGTCCACCTCTTGGGGAGAGCAGTTTACATATATGTATATCCGTATGTCGGTATATGCTCCCACTGAGTCAAACTACCCATTTCACTGGCCTTCACCAACACTGAGTATTTTCAGTTTTTCCGCCTTTGCCATTCTGATTAAAAATGATTCCTTTACGTTAAGTCCTGTGAGTGCTTGGGTGGGTTCCTGAATTCCCTCTTCTGTTTCATTAATGTGTCTCCATGTGCATGGAACACAGTGTTTGTGGCGTTAGCGCATACTTCAGCATTTGGTAGGATACAATTCCTTACTACTGTTCTCTGCAGAATGTTACTGCCTGTTTTCACATGTTTAATTCTTCGAGATAAACTATAGAATCGCTTTATCAGAAAAATAGAAATAAAGAAGAGAGAGAGAGGAGAAAAACAGTGAGAAAAAGGAAAAAAAAGTTCTGCTAGGATGTTTCATTGAATTTACAGAGTAAGGAGAATTGATATCTTTATCATATTGAGTCTATCAAAGAACAAGGCATTTATGCTTGTTAAATCTTTCTACATCCTTCATATGCTTTGTAGTTCTCACTAAATTTGCTCCGGGCTGTGCGTGTGGGCCATGGCTTCCTGGGGACCAGGATACCTCCACCTCCACCTCCACCAAGTAGGCTGCTCCACTAGTTGGGCAAATTATTGGTATTCTTTCAACCTCAATTTTCTCATCCATGAAGTGGAGATACTAAAAACCATACCTCCTTGAGATGTGAGAATTAAATGAGATGTCATAAAATGCACAGTGCAGTGCTTAGCAGAGAGTTAACATTCGATACATGTCAGCTATTGCAGTTATTGTTAGTGCTATCATTGCCATTATTGATTTTGACTAGTGTCTTTTATGTTTTTACTTTGGTTAATATTTTTTCATTTGAAAAATAATTAAGTTTGTCCTTGGCCTTCTTACTAAACTTTCATATAGTTTCCAGTGACATTTCAGTTGAGCGATTTGGACTTTCTAGATAGACCATGAGAACATCTGTAAATAATGACAATGTTATCTCCTTGTTTCTAATTTTAACACTTCTTATTTCATTGCACCAGCTAGGATTGCCAGAATAATGTTAAATAATTAGCAGTGATATCCAGTGCCCTTTGCTTATTTCTGATATACTTGGATTCCTATTTTCAAATCTAGTGGCATTTTTCCTGCTGTCTTTGTTTTAAGTCTTCAAAAGCGTTTGTGACATTTTTTTTTTTAACTGTGCTTTAGGTGAAAGTTTACAGCTCAAGTTAATTTCTCATACAAAAATTTATACACATTGTTATGTGACACTAGTTGCAATCCTTGTAATGTGACAGCACACTCTCCCTTTTCACCCTGGGTTTCTTGTGTCCGTTCAACCAGCTCTTGTCTCTTCCTGCCTTCTCATCCTGCCATCAGACAGGAGCCGCCCGTTTGGTCTCGTGTGTCTGCTTGAACTAAGAAGCACACTCTTCACAAGTATTATTTTATGTTTTATAGTCCAGTCTATTCTTTGTCTGAAGAGTGGGCTTTGGGAATGGTCTTAGTTCTGGGTTAATAGAGCGTCCACGGACCATGGCTTTGGGGGTTCCTCCAGTCTCAGGCAGACCATTAAGTCTGATCTTTTTACGTGAGTTTGAGTACTGCCCCACACTTTTTCCTCACTCCGACACGGACTCTCTGTTGTGTTCCTGACAGGGCGGTGATTGATGATAGCTGGGCACCATCTATTCTGGTCTCAGCCTGACAGAGGAGTCTGGTTTATGTAACCTTGGGCTCTTGGGCTGATATTTCCCTTGTGTCTTTGGTCTTTGGTGTTCTTCATTCTCCTTTGCTCCAAGTGGGTTGGGACCAACTGATGCATCTTAGATGGCCTCTTGCAAGCTTTTAAGACCCCAGACGCCACTCACCAAAGTGAGATGCAGAACATTTTCTTAATAAACTTTGTTACGCCAATTGACCTAGATAAACCCTGAAACCATGGTCCCCAGACCCCAGCCTCAGCTACTGTGTTTCTCAAAGTGTTTGGTTGTGTTCAGGGAATGTCTTAGCTTTTGGTTTAGTGCAGTTGTGCCGACTTCCCCTGCATTGTGTGTTTTGAATCTTCAGAAGCATTTGTGACGCTCTTGACCTCTTCCTTTGTCTTTCTGCTTTCTCTATCTTCCTTCCTCAATATCTGATACTCTTATTAGTGGGTATGTTGAAAAAGAAAGTGGCTATAAGGCCTTGCTTGTAATGGGAGAACATTATTTTTAACCTTCTTTTTTGTGTATAAAAATAACTAGACCTAGACTCTCTCCTGCAGGGACAGCCTACTGCCAAGGGTAAATTAGGCCCGTAACTAACTCCAAATCAAGGCGGCCGGTGAACATTGCCCCTGAGAAAATACTCTACTAGAGTAGAGGGGAAAGAGATCGTTGAGAGAGAGACTGACTGACAGAACCTCATTATTTCTATCATACCACTTTTCTTTATAAGGCTTTTGTTTGGAAGTTTTACACTGAGTTGTACATGAAGAGGGCTGCTTTAGGGGTTGCCTATTAGCTGAGCCAAGCTTCTGGAACTGATGTCAGTCCTGTGACCTTCACCGGCCTCTGAGAAGTAGTAGGGTGTGTGTGCACAAGATGTGTGTGCACACGTACTTTATTTATTTTTTTGGTGGCCTTTCAGGAAATCCTCCAATAGTGATTTGATTTGCATTCAATCCCTAGGGTTTCTTCAAAGGAGATAATTTCAGGTTCAGAAATAGTTGCAAGAAGGCTTCTTAGGATATCACTGCACTTTAGGTCATCATGATGAACAATGATCATTGTATAATAGAAATTTTCCCTTTTCAGTTAAGCTTTTTTATTAGTTAGATACAGGTAAATGGGTATTTGGAGGAAGTTCCAAAGGGGAGAAAGTTAGCCTAATTACCTTTGCATATTCAAATTGTCATTTTCTTGGGTTGTTTTAGCAAATAAAATTATATTCTGATTACAAAGTAGTACTATTTATTGTAGAAACTTTAGAAAATCCACAAATGTATAAAAAGAAAGTTCTGTTTGAAATAATAATAGATTGAACTGCACTAATTAACTTTTTCTCCAACAGTAAATATATATATATATATATTTTATTTAAATGTGCAAACCCACAAGAATAGAGAACATAGGACAGGAGATAGCAACAACAACATTTTAGAAGCCGGAAGCAGATGGTTGTGTGCTAACAGATTTAGCAGATGTGAGGCATAACCCTATTTACGTGACAGAGTTCCTCAAAGTCCCAGGAACTGGTGGCAACAGATACCTCTGGAAACTGGACTGAAAGGAAGATAAAATAAGCTCTGTTGGTGGAAAACTGTTTGAGAAGAAGTTACACCTCTAAATCCCCTCCCAAGCCGTAGAGGACACTTGGAGCTACTTCATCTCTGGAGATGATAAACACTGAGTCTCTGAATTAGGAGACATAGTTGCCATTGAGAATCAGGATACGATACAGAAAATAGGTTGGTTGAATAAGCATCTACATAGCTCATGTTCCTCTCTCCCCTCACTTGGCCTCCCATATACTGGTAGAAAGTTCTCAACTCTCCAGGCAGGTGGCTGGAAGGATACTTTCTGGAGAATCTGACCAACAGTTGGAGTTCCCTACTGAAGTGGCTGTTCCACTCGTCCTGTGGTGCAGGCATAATTAGTTTCACCTGTACGTTCAGGGTCTCCACCCTGGTCTTGTTGTGTTCCCTACTCTTAAGTATGAGCAGTTAAGGATATTTGAAGAAAGCCTATTAAATGAAAGAACTCAAAATAAACAGAAAAAGTCTAGTTAAAAAAAGAAAACTTTATAGAGAGTGGAAAACTTCAATAAAGTAATCATTAATGTCTCCAGAGAGGTAAGAAAAGAAATTGCAACCATGAAACAACAGCAGGATGCTGTTAAAAGAAAATTCAGAAAACAAAATAGAGATTTTGGAAATTGGGAACGTGATGGCACAAATAAAAAATTCTATAGAAGGTTCAGAAGGTGGAATTAAAGAAATTTCTAAGAAAGTAGAGCAAAGGGCAAAATAATAGAAACTAGGAGAGAATAAGATAAAAAAGAGGACCTGTCGAAGAGATCCATTATCTAAGTAATAGGAAAATCAGAGAGTGAAGAGAGAACACAGAAAAGAGGAAGCCAGCAACAGAATCATTCAACATTTTCTCAGAACTTAAGTATGTAAATTTCCAGATTAAAAGGACCCACTGACTTGCCACCACAGTAGATGAAAATACACCCACAACAAGGTACTATCATTGTAAAATTTTAGAATACAGAGAGAAACTACCAAAAAAACAAAAACAAAACTGGGTCAAAATCAAAGAACCAGGAATTAGGATGGCATCAGACTTCTCAACACCAAAAGTGGAAGCTAAAAGTCAGTGAAGAATGACTTTCAGAATTTTGAGGGAAAACTACAGTCCACCTAAGATTCCATGCCCAGACAGACTTTCAACCAAATGAGTGTCATCGGAATAGTCATTTTCACACATCAAGGTCGCGGAAAATTTACTTCCCATGCACGTTTCTCAGGAAGATATGCATCACCAAAGTAAAGGAGTAAACCAAGAAAGACGATGTGGGATCCAGGGAACAGGAGATCCACGAAGGAGAAAGGCAGAGGGAGACCCAGAATGATGGTGAATTGTGATCACAGGCATAAAGGGCAGTCTGTCCAGATGTGAGCAGGGAAAAGGGTCTACTGAAGCTTTCTCCAAGAAGATGAAATTGATAGAATGCACAACTGTCTTATTGTCTTGAGAGGAGAGTAAGGCAGTTGGTGGGCAGTTCTAGGTTGAATTAGTTATAAGTACAGAGAAAACTAAAGGGAAAAAAATAAGATACATGTTAACTTCATCATTAACATAATATGTTGATACACATTGTTCAGCTCTGAGTAACAGTTACATCATCACAGAAATAGAAACTTACTTTTGCTTGGATCAGTAATAATGCTGATCCAACCAGAATTACTGTGTAACTATATTGGGAGAATGGGGTAGTGGGAAGGTGTGTGTGGGGTGGTGTGTGTGTGTGTGTGTGTGTGCGTGTGCACGTGTGCACGTGTGCCTGTGGAGGGTTTGGTTGCTGACAGGAGGGGAAGAGGATCAAATCTTCATTCTCCAATGGAAGTCAGTGGACTGACAACTGAAAAATGAAAGATAGCAATCACTCATGCTGTTTAGCTGTGTGCTGTGAATAAAATTGCAGCTAAAGGATTTGAGGAGGAGGAAATGGTGGCAAGTGGGACGGGGACTGATAGTTTTCACAGTAAACCTGTTAGAACTATTTAACTCTTTATACTATGCACATGTATGATTTTGATACAAATAGAAAAGATTAAATAGAAATTGCTACTGTCATTTTGTTACATTTATTTCTTTTATTATGGTTGTAAAAATATATATAACACAACCTTTGCCAATTCAACATTTCATTCGTTGTATATTTTAATGCATGAATCTAAATGCACACACACACACACACACACACACACACACATTCTTTTTCTTATGGTGTTTGCTTTGGACCAAGTATTGTGCTGGACCTTTGGGAACACAGTCCAGATGAGACCAAACATGATTGCATCCCATGAAAACTTTCTCTAAAATGCTGAAAAGTACATTTCACACACATGCATAGAAAATGATAAGCCATACTTTACCTTTGTATTGGGGCATAAGTATTGCAATTTGATTTCCAACCACTGAGATGTCTTTATGATCCCGAAGTCATCACTAGTGCTCGCTGTTGTTCCTGGGAGGCGCTATGCTAAGCACGTTATATCTGTTGCCATAAATCATTCTCACACAAACTCTATGGGTAGATGTTATCAGGGACAGAAAGGGCAAGAAAATTACCTAAAATCTAGAGCAATTTAATGGCAGAGCAGGGACTTGAACTTAGGTCTCTAAATCCCATCCCTCAGAGTGTGATCAGTTGATGTTTTTTAGTTAATCTGGTTGCTGCAGTAAAGAAGATCAAGCATACATTTTTGGAGGCGCTAATATAAAGATAGGAGTCACCGGGTGGTGCAAACCAGAAACACTGGCAGTTTGAATCCACCCAGAGGCACCTCAGAAGAAAGGCCTGGTGATCTCCTTCAGAAAAATCAGCCACTGAAACTCTTACGGAGCACAGTTCTGCTCTGACAAAGACGGTGTTGCTCTGAGTCAGAATAGACTCAACAGCAACAGGGTGGTGGTAATGTAAGATTACCCTGAGTGCTGTGATGTGGGAATGTGACATTTTTGTTGTTGTTGTTATTTTAAAACTATAGAGAGGAAAAAAGCTCAATAAATATAAGGTAGTATTATTTTTAGTTTCCTCTTTTTTTTTTTTTTTTCTGTGAGGGAGATTTTAACAGAGCGAGTACCCAGATTCACCAGCAGATTCCACATTCAGGTAAATTGGAATTCAGCATTTACTGAGAACGTTCCAAGTCAAGCACTTGGAGCTTCAGAAGTGAACAAGACACTGGTGGCCACCACACACATCAGCTGCGCTGTAGATGTATGCCGAATGTTAAAATTACTCCCCTTTGAGCAACTCGGACCTTGTATGATTAGAGCCACTATATGTTTATCTAACTATGTTTTATTGATGTTCTGGAGCATGGTAGCTTAATTTTTAGAATGGTTGGACATATTCTTAAAATGAAATTTCATTACTTTCATAAACGTGGAATTTATATATATCTAGACCAGTCCTCCCAAAATGTGTCCTGGAGAGCATTGTTTCTTAAATCAAGAGGTGACTGTCCAAATAAATTTGGAGAATCCAGGATGTATTATCCCCCATTAGGAGGTTCACAATGCATATTAGTATGCTAGAGGCGCTCCTTGGAGACTCTATGGGGCAGTTCTACTCTGTCCTATAGGGTCGCTATGAGCCGGAATCGACTCGACGGCACTGGGTTCTGGGGGTTTAGAGGCTCTCAGAGGCATTTGAATTAAAGAACCATGTTTTATTACAGGAAACCCTGGTGGCATAGTGGTTAAGAGCTATGGCTGCTAACCAAAAGGTTGGCAGTTTGAATCCACAAGGTGCTCCTTGGAAACTCTGTGAGGCAGTTCTTCTCTGTCCTGTGGGGTCGCTATGAGTTGAAATAGACTCGACAGTGATGGGTTTGGTTTTTTTATTGTATTACATATAAGCAGAGCTTCCCCAATTTTTTAAAACATGGAATCCTTTCCTCACCTAACTTACAGTGTTATGTGGAACACATTTTGGGGACACTGGACTCCAAATCCCTTTTGCAGAAAATTCATACATTGTGACTTTTAGGCTCCTTTTAGCTCTGAAATGCTGTGATTTTACAGTTTGATCACCAGTTGGTTTCATGTCAGTTACTTTGACTTATAATTTATTGTTTTATAATTTTCAAATATATACATAATCAATGTCCTACATTACCTGTGAAATAATGTCTTTGAGGTATAATCTTAAAGATTTGATCGTGGCTCACTAGCTTACTTGAAATGGAATTTGGAAATATATATACCACTGTTACAAATATTTTTAATATATTCCATAAATTTGTATATATATGTATACACACACATACCAACCACATATGGACATTGTAAAATAGCCCATTGTATCATAATTAAGGAAGGAGACCCATTTAGTTTGTTTGTAGTTATTTGTTGCAGCAAATATCCCTTACACAAAAAAAATCTGTCTGATTGTATCTACCTGATAAGTTCCTAGAAGTACAGTTCTAGTTAAAAAGTACATGCATTCTAAATTTTGACAGCTATTTACTGCCCAAAAGATAGAACTAGTTTACATTGGGCCAATAGTATAAGGATGTCAGTTTGCCCGTTGCCGTCGCTGGCAACATGCAAAGGTTTTATAGAACTGGAATCTTAGCTGGTGTCATTTTCCTAAATGGGAAGCACATTTTTCATTATCTCAAAAGGTGCTCTTATTTCATGTATTACTCTAGATTTAATTAATAGAACTATTAAGTAATTGGAGAAATAAGTAGTAGTCTCTGAGCTCAAGCATGTACTATCCTATCTGGGTATTACACACGATAATAATAAAAATAAATAACATAAAAAATTTTTTAAAAAATAACAAAAAAATTAAAAAAACTTAAAGATTTACTTTTATTTATTATTAGACATAATATACAAATTGTATTTATAAATTTGTTCAAGCATTTATTTATTTAGGTTGAGAATATCTCAAGTTCCTATGGAAATTTTGCATTAATAGATTTGATCATATAAACGGGGAGCTCTGGTGGTGCAGCGTTTAAGAGCTCAGCAGCTAACCGAAAGGTCAGCAGTTGGAATCCAGCAGGTGCTCCTTGGAAACCGTATGGGCCAGCTCTACTCTGTCCTGTAGGGTAGCTAGGAGTCAGAATTGACTCGATGGCAATGGATGGGTTTTTTTTTAGTGTCATAAGTAAAATCATGGCAGACTTTTTTGGAAAAATTGCAGAGTTACAAACCTGAGCATGAAGATTTTTTAAATGTCCACATTTTTTTAGCATGAAACTTTAGTCCTAATGTGCCTCATTGAGCTGTAGAAGGACCTTCCAGTGTGCAGTGCAGGAATGTAAGTAACATAACTGATTCATTCTTTCTGCCTAAAGGAGGAAGACAGTGGTCCTATTGTGCCCTCGAAGGAGAAACGGAAACTTTTGAGCTGCAACCTTGGTTTGCCCTCAAAGCCTACATTGTCTGTCTTCATCTAATCCAGCCTTCACGGACGTCGGTGACAGTTGTCCGCGCACATGCACTAATGAAATAGTAGAAATGGCTGTACATTCAAAGAAATCCCACATTATATATTCACATCACTGCCATTAGTATTCATATTTTTGCATATACTACGTATTGCTTAGCATAGAAGGAATGAAACTAGTTTTCAGAGCTGTTATTAACATGAGTATATATGTGTGTGTGTATATATATACAGCATGTATTAATATTGAGACAGGAAAAAGACATTCCCAGCATTAGTATTTCTTTATTTCCTGTCTCCAGCAGAAAATCACTCATTCAGAGAATAATGTAATTCTTGATAATAAAATAAAAGTTTTGGTGAAGAAAAACATAGAACTTCAAAATGCAATGTGAAAGGTTAATAAAACTAATGTCTCCTGTTGTTTTTCAGCACCCGAACCACAGTGGCTGGGCTGGTTTGTTGTGGACAACATATTGGGAGTCAATGCAACAACATAATATTTGACATATTAATTTCCTAGTTAAAGGGTTTAACTGAACATTTGAATCTAATCATTGTGTTTATTTGACATATTAGAAACTGTGGTATCTATGAATTTGGGAAAGGTTTAAGAAATTAATTAGAAAGAAGGTGGATAGAAGGTACCAGGAATAGCTTTATTTTCCATGAATAAGAATATAAATTGAATATCGTATATTAATGTTGTATACTTTGTAAGACTTTAAATATTTTATTCTATCCATTTCATTTCTTCAGTATGTCAAAACATTTCTTTTGAGTATGACCAACAATACCTTATTTTAATTAATTTTAAGGCCTACTTGCACATTTCAGCATATATTTAATTACAGTTAGATGTAATAGAATGAGATAATTTATGTAAAACAATATAGTGTCTGGCACAAAGTGCTTAATAAGTGTTATTTGTTGTTGTTATCGTAAAACCAATGACTTCAATAACAGTCCCAGTATGATACAAAATATCTTAAGTTAGAAGTAGAAATAATACAGATGTTACAAGTATATATTCAGGGAATTTAGATGTGTTGGGTAGAGGTTGTAATAATGAAAGATTTAAATAAAAATTACAGCAGGTAGACCTGAAAGCAGAAGCTAAGATGGTACATTTGGGAGCCTGGGGGCAGGCAGAGGAAAGGGCTAGAGCTGGGACAATGCGATCTGCATGTAGCCCTGGACCTTGTCAGGGCAACATCAGGCAGGGCCTCTGATAGGTGGAGAGAGACCCTGGAGTAGGCCTTTTTGTAGTTTCTTACATACAAAAATGAAGAAATGGCAAAGCGTGTTTACCACAATTGTGATATATTTAAATATTTACATTTTACAGACTAGTACTGTTAACCACATGCGTGCCAAACAATGGCTGCAAAAGTAGCCTTATTTGTAGTTAACATCAGAAGATTATCATCCAAGACTAGATACGATGCCCTTCATGAATGAGAATCCAGCCCAGGGGCACCCCTGGTCATGCCTTTGGTAGACCCTGTATTCAGGTTCCGAAAAAGCAATACTCAAGTACCCAGCTTTTCCACTCCTGATGATTGGTAGCAGCCAGGGACTGTTCTTGGACTTCTGATGCTTCTAGCAGTCTCCAGTCATCTTGCCTTGAAAACTACAGAGTAAACACAACAGCTACAAAAACTAATTCCAGTGTTTTTCAGAGCAATATCTGAGCTCTATCTCCCTCTCCAAAATGATTTTTTTTTTTTAACTCAGGCAATTAGATTTATTTACTGCATATTTTTCTGAGTCAAAGAAGTACTTGGATTGGATCATGAAATCCACTGATGAGACCATACTGAGACTTACTAGTCTTTAGTATGGAAAATCCCTTCATCGCACTATTAGGTGCCTCAGACTCCAAATATGAATGTTATTTATAGTGATGTTTTTATAGGAATGAATGTGAAAGAGTACTTGTCAATCAACAGAAGTGCAAATAACTGATATCAAATGTATCTTGTTTTGGTAGTGGGATTGGAAAGAAAAATAAAAGGCATGCGATGGACCCTGAAATTGGGGGAGGAACTTCCCACAGCAAGCATGGGGAGCAGTTAACTAGGGATAGACAACCAATTTCACAGATTTGAACTTAAAATTTAGAGTGGATGTTATTTACCTAACAAGGAAAAAAAGGCAAGTGCCAGTGACATGTTATTTATTGTGCCTGATGGTGTGTAAAGTAGTATTCTCAAAGTTTTATCAGTTAAAATGTTTTGAGTCCTCTGCATCAGTCTAGAAAAAATTTTGTCCATTTGTTGATCTTTTCAAAGAACTAACGTTTGGCTTTGTTGGTTTTCTCTACTGTGTTTCTGTTCTCTATTTCATTAGCTTCTGTTCTAATCTTTATAATTTCCTTCCTTCTGATTGCTTTGGGTTTACTTTACTCTTCTTTTTCCAGTGTCTTAAGGTGGAAGGGTAGATTATTGATGTGAGATTTTTTTTTTTTTTAATCTAGGCATTTATAGCTTTAAATTTCCCTCTTAGCACTACTTTAGCTGCACCTCATAAGTTTTGGTATGTTGTATCTTCATTTTCATTCATCTGAGTATTTTCTCATTTCCCTTCTGATTCCTTTTTTGACTCAATGACTAATTAGGAATGCATTGTTTAATTTCCACATATTTCTAAATTTTCTAAATTTCTGTTACTGATTTCTAATTTAATTCCATTGTGGTCAGAGGACATATTATGTATGGTTTAAATCCTTTTAAATTTGTTGCAGCTTGTTTTATGGCCTAGCATAGGGCCTATCTTGGAGAATGTTCCGTCTGCACTTGAGAAGAATGTGTATTCTGCTGTTGTTAGCTGGTATGTTCTAGATGTCTGTTAGGTCTAGTTTGTGTATAGTGTTGTTCAGTCTTACATATCTTCTAATCCCTTTTCATTGTTCTATTTTTGAAAGTGAAGAACTGAAGTCTCCGAATACTATTTAATTAGTTCTTCCTTGAGTTCCATCTGTTTTTGCTTCGTGTACTTGGGGGCTCTGTTGTTAGCAGAGGAGTCTTTTGGTGGTGCAGCTGGTTAACTACTAATCAAAAGACACTTCATACCTATGTAGAGGGGCCTCAGAAGAAAGGGCTGGCAGTTTACTTGTGAAAGTCACAGCCTTGACAACCCTATGGGGAAGAGTTCTACTCTGCAACACCTGGGGTTACTATGAATCAGAATTGACTCAATGACAAGTTTTTTTTTTTTGATAGGTATATATACATTTAATTATTACATCTTTCTGAAGGAATTATCCTTTATCCTTATAAAATGTTCCTCTTTATCTCTAGCAAACATTTTTTTTGTTTTAAAATATGTTTTACATATTCATATAGCCACTCCAGCTTTCTTATGGTTGTGGTTTGCATTACATACCTTTTTCTGTCCTTTTATTTTCAGCCTGTTTGATCTTTGAATTTAAAGTGTGTCTCCTGCAGACTACTTATGGTTGGGTCTTATTTTTTATCCAGGCTGACATTCTCTGCTTTTTATTGGATTGTTTATTCACATCTAAAGTTATTATTGATGTAGTTGGATTTATATCTGCCATTTCACTTTTTATTTTCTACATGTCTCATGTTTTTCTTGTTGTTTTTGTTCCTCTATTCCTCCTTTACTACTTTCTTCTGCCTTAGGGGGGAATATTTTTTAGTGTAGCATATCATTTCCTTTAATGATTTTTTCCCACTATATTTTATGTCTATTAAAGAAGCTGAGCAAAGAAAGGAGAAAACAAAAACAAAAAACAACAAAATTGTTGCTATTGAGTCGATTCCAACCCATAGCGACCCTATAGGACAGTAGAACTGCCCTCTAGGGTTTCTGAGATGCAGCTAGTGGATTTGAACTGCAGACCTTTTGTTTAGCAACCCAGTTCTTAACCACTGTGCCGTCAGAGTTCCAAAGAAAAGATAACAAGTATATATTTTTTGTGTTTGTTACATTAACATTTCTCATTCTATTCATTCGTTTCTTTTAGTTCAAATTATCCTCTGGTGTCATTTTTTTACTCTAATACAGCATTGCTTCCACAAACCTCCTTGGTGCTATATTGTCAAGTATATTACATTTCTATATGTTGTAAGCCCAGCAGTGCAATTACATGCATATTGTTTGATGTAGTTACTTTTTAAATCAGTTGAGAGAAGAAAGAATAAGAAATATGCATTTATACTGTCTTTTGTAATTACAGAATTACTTGTACCAGTGCTATTTTTTTTTTTTTTTTCATGTAGATTTGAATTTCTATCTGGGTTTACTTGCTTTCAGCCTGAGGCAACTATTCCTTTAGTACGTCTTGTAAGGTGAGTCTGTTACAAGTGGATTCTCTGAGGTTTTGCTTATTTGGGAATTTATTTTGTCTTCATTTCTGAAGATGGCTTTGCTGGATATAATATTCTTGGTCTACAGTTGTGGCCCCCCCACCCCCCCCCCCCCGCACCACCACTTTGAGTATGACATTCCACTGCCTTCTGGCCTCCTTTGTTTCTTATGAAAAGTCAGCTGTTAAACTTACTGGGGTTCATTTTTATATGACAAGTCATTTTTCTCTTGTTGCTTTCAAAATTTTGTTTTTTAGCATTTTTACTGTGATGTGTCGGGGTGTGAATTTTTTGTGTTTATCCTACTTGGGATCCATTGAGCTTTCTAAATATGTAGATAAATGTTTATCATCAAATTTGAGAAGTTTTTAACTATTATTTCTTTTAATTTTTTTTCCCCTGGTCTTTTCTCTCTCCTCCTGGTAATCCCATTACACACAGGTTAAACGCACTTGATGATGTCCACGTTTCTCTGAGGCTATGTTCATTTTTATTCATTCTTTTTTCTCTGTTCTTTAGATTGCATAAGCTATCAATTTATTTTCAACTTTGCTATTCTGCCAGTGCTAATCTACTGTTGCACCTCTCTCATAAATTTTTTATCTCAGTTCTTATACTTTTTTAGTTCAGAATTTCCATTTGTACTTTTTTTTATATTGGCCGTTCCTTTATTGATATTATGTATTGCATGAGACATGTTTCATATTTTCTTTGATTTCTTTAAGCATGGTTTTCTTTACTTCTTTAAAAATATTTGTAATGGCTTCTTTGAAGTCTTTATTGAATCTGACATCTGGGCCCTTTCACTGGCAATTTCTGTTACCTACTTTTTTTTTTTTCCTGTGTATGAGTCACACTTTCCTGTTTCTTTCTCTTATGAAAAAGACCTGCTCAAATTTTTTGTTGAAAACTGGGATATTTTAGGTCATATATGATAGGGTTAGTCATACTGATCCTCCACACCCCTGAGCTTGTTTTTCTTGTTATTTGCCTGTATATTTGTTTAGTGACTTGGCTGGACTATTTTATAAAATCTGTTTTGCCTTCAGTGTGGAGCCTCTGATGTCACTCCTCAGAGAATATAGCCCTGGACATGCACACAGTTACCCTGGGATGACCGTCATTTTAGCAGGGCTCTTTGTCTCTTTTCCTGATCTCACTGTTAAACTGTGGCTGCATTAGTATCACACCCTGTTGGGCTCCACTAATTTGCTAGCTAACTGCTCTGTTTTTGACAGTGCCCTTGGGCATAAATTGTACCACATGCAATTTAGATTTAGGCTCCTTTGCAAGGGCGGAGCCCTGGTGGCACAGTGGTTAGGAGGTGCAGCTGCTAACCAAAAGGTTGGCAGTTTGAATCCACCAGCTGCTCCTTGGAAGCCCTATGGGGCAGTTCTACTCTGTCCTGTAGGGTTGCTGTGAGTCGGAATTGACTTGAAGGCAACAGTTTGGTTTTTGGTTTTTTCATGCACGAAGGTAGTTTTGAGGTAAGTTGTTGAGGTCTGTTCAGACCCCCAAAGGGCTCATCTTAACTTTTTTTTTCCCTTGATCTCTCTGATAAACTAGTTGGCCTGTGGTTTAACTTGTTGTTTTTGTATAGCTACCAGCCTCCTCTTAATTGTTTGCCACCAAAACCTCCATTGTTCACCAGAGCGCCCTAAGAATTCACCTTCCCCATCCTCTGTCTCAGATAAAGTCAGTTATTTTGGGGAGAGCTTTGGAACTGTTTGTTCTTGTGAACAGCCCTTCTCCTGAGAAGAATGTTTGATTCCCAGCTCCAGATCTGAGGTTGGGGGCAGTGGCCTACTTCCCTTGGAACAACATGCCTGCTTTACCAACAGGATGTGGGGTGAGGGCAGTGTACCCCTGTGTTCTCAGCTTGCATTTCCCAACCTGGAACCTCTGCTGTACTAGGGAACTGTGGTGAGGGTGATCAAAGCCTCAGTATTCTTGACCTGCCACACCTGGGGTTGATCTGTATAAACGGGGGCTGAGGGGAGGAATGGAGTCCTGACCTCTCAGCCTCACTCCTCAGGAACTTAACCTCTAACTTGTAGCTGGGTGGAAGTGAAAAATACTGATGACCTGCCTCTCTCGGTGAGATGATATACCCCTTGCTTGTGAGCTGAGGGGAGAGGGAGCCCTGTGTTCTCGGCAGCACTCAGCCAACAAAGAGCTCCCTACATGCTGAACTGGGGTAGGGGAAGGGAGGGAGTAGGTCATGGCTCAATGCCATAGGCTTGCTGTTCTTAACCAAAATTTGGTAGATTTTATTGAATAAATGTTTCTTTATATACGGCACTGAGATTTTTTTTAAATATATATATATATATATATATATACTATATGCCCTCAGGACAATTTCCCTCGACTTTATATGCTTTTTTTTTTTTTAAAATACTTTTCACCAGTTATGGCTGGGGAGAAGGTCTGTGGAGCTCCTCATGCCACCCTTTTGAAAGTAGTTCTCTGTAATCAAGATAGCACATTAATTCAGAAGTTCAGGCTGTCAGTTTCCTTTTGGAATTTTTACTTGAGTAAGTACATTTTTTGAAATATTGTCATCATTTTGAATATCTTGAAGTTTCAAAAGGAATATTTCTTAAAATAAAAATTAAGTTGACAAAAGTGTATTTTCATTAACTTATTGAGTTAATTACCCTGAAGTTTTATTTCTCCATTTGGAGAGGACAAGAATTAATGGTAATTATTATGTGCTGATTACCACTAATTCTTCTCCTCTCCAAATGGAGAAATAAAATTTCAGGGTAATTAATTCAGTAAGTTAATGAAAATTATTATGTGCTGTGATGAAGTAAAAGAACTGAACAGAAGATTTCAAAGGGCGTCTTGAGGAGACAAAGTATTATAATGACATGTGCAAAGAGCTGGAGATGGAAAATCAAAAGGGAAGAACACGCTCAGCGTTTCTCAAGCTGAAAGAACTGAAGAAAAAATTCAAGCCTTGAGTTGCAATAGTGAAGGATTCTATGGGGAAAATATTAAACAATGCAGGAAGCATCAAAAGATGGAAGGAATACACAGAGTCATTACACCAAAAAGAATTAGTCGATATTCAACCATTTCAAGAGGTGGCATATGATCAGGAACCGATGGTACTGAAGGAAGAAGTCCAAGCTGCTCTGAAGATATTGGTGAAAAACAAGGCTCCAGGAATTGATGGAATATCAATTGAGATAGTGCTGGAGGTGCTCACTCATCTATGCCAAGAAATATGGAAGACAGCTTCCTGGCCACCTGACTGGAAGAGATCCATGTTTATGCCTATTCCCAAGAAAGGTATCCAACCGAATGTGGAAATTATAGAACAATATCATTAATATCACATGCAAGCAAAATTTTGCTGAAGATCATTCAAAAACAGCTACAGCAGTATATCAACAGGGAGGTGCCAGAAATTCAGGCCAGTTTCAGAAGAGGACGTGGAACCAGGGATATCATTGCTGATCTTAGATGGATCCTGGCTGAAAGCAGTGATTACCAGAAGGATGTTTACCTGTGTTTTATTGACTATGCAAATGCATTTGACTGTGTGGATCATAACAAATTATGGATAACATTGCGAAGAATGGGAATTCCAGAACACTTAATTGTGCTCATGAGGAACCTTTACATAGATCAAGAGGCAGTTGTTCAGACAGAACAAGGGGATACTGATTGGTTTAAAGTCAGGAAAGGTGTGTGTCAGGGTTGTATTCTTTCACCATACCTATTTAATCTGTATGCTGAGCAAATAATCCAAGAAGCTGGACTATATGAAGAAGAACAGGGCATCAGGATTGGAGGAAGACTCATTAACAGTCTGCGTTATGCAGACGATACAACCTTGCTTGCTGAAAGTGAACAGGACTTGAAGCACTTACTAATGAAGATCAAAGACCACAGCCGTCAGTATGGATTGCATCTCAACATAAAGAAAACAAAAATCCTCACAACTGGACCAATGAGCAATATCATGATATACGGAGAAAAGTTTGAAGTTGTCAAGGACTTCATTTTACTTGGATCCACAATCAACAGCCATGGAAGCAGCAGTCAAGAAATCAAAAGACGCATTGCATTGAGTAAATCTGCTGCAAAGGACCTCTTTAAAGTGTTGAAGAGCAAAGATGTCACCTTGAAGACTAAGGTATGCCTGACCCAAGCCATGGTATTTTCAGTCACATCATATGCATGTGAAAGCTGGACAATGAATAAGGGAGACTGAAGAAGAATTGACCCCTTTGAATTGTGGTGTTGGCGAAGAACATTGAATATCCCGTGAACTGCCAAAAGAACGAACAAATCTGTCTTGGAAGAAGTACAACCAGAATGCTCCTTGGAAGCAAGGATGGCAAGACTGCGTCTTACATACTTTGGACATGTTGTCAGGAGGGATCAGTCCCTGGAGAAGGACATCATGCTTGGCAGAGTACAGGGTCAGCGGAAAAGAGGAAGACTCTCAATGAGGTGGATCGACACAGTGGCTACAACAATGAGCTCAAGCATAACAAGGATTGTAAGGATGGCTCAGGACTTGGGCAGTGTTTCGTTCTGTTGTGCATAGGGTGACTATGAGTCAGAACCGACTCAATGGCACCTAAACAACAACAGTTATGTGCTGATTAATGATTTCAGATCTTAGCTCGACAGACTTAACTCTTAAGATGGTGTATGCTTAAGTAGACATCCAACAACCTCATTTTCTTTAGAATATTATCAAGTAGTGTATTATTGGAACACACTAATACAGCAAATATTGACACGATGAAGAATAACGTATGTTAATTAAATACAATATTGGATCTTATGGCATAGCCAACTTAGATTACACTTCAATGAAGTTTCCCAGAGGTTTTACGCTTCAGTTTGACGGAATGCTTAGTTGGAAATGATGCTGATGAGATTTAAGAAGCTTTTCCATTTCTGAAGCTTGAGGGAGTCTGCATAAATACTGCCTTGTGATGCCCCACCCCCTCCAGCCACTGTAGTCTCAGCAAGTTAGTGGAGCTGCTGCAAAGGCCCAGCTTTACTTGCTTTGGGCCTGACTCATTTCCAGAGTGACTGTAGCACAATTACTTCTATGAACTAATTGCTTTAGAATTATATTAGAATTCAGTCAGCCTCAATAGGAACTTTCTTGTGAAATTATGTTAGAGTCTGGCCCAAGAGAATTTTTATAAAAAATTCAGATCAAAGTCTACACATTGCATAAAAAAATTATCTTTTGTAATACAGAGATACTTCCTTTTGGCATAAAGCAGATATATAGTATTATTCTAGCAAAAGAGTGGGACCAAAATTGGCCTCTTGCAATTTCCTTCATTTTAAATAAATTTGTCTGCAAATACTTTTTATGAAAAAATCTCTTTTAAATGAAATAATCTCACTACAAAAAAAGTGTATAATTAGGATACATGGCTTATTTTTCCACTTTTGGAAATTATCTTCATGTCAAATAGTCTCAGATATTAAAGGAATATATATTTGGTTCCATTCTAAAAATTAAAAAAAAAATTTACATGCCACTCCAGGTTTTGCAGAGGGCCCTGCTTCCACAATTGGGTTCAATAGCTGAATGGCTAACCTCAGCATTCATACATACTCAGAACCATGAAGCAATTTGGGAAAAACAGGGACCAGGTAGGGAAAGCCTGTAACTCCACAGATTTTGTTTTTTTTCTGAGTCCACAGAAAAGAGGTGAATGTGATTCCTCTTGTGGGTAAATTAGTTAATGTGTCTCGTGCACCAAGGAGATAATTTTCCAATTTATGTAAGCAGGTAAAAATGTCCTCAGTGTTTCTCTGTGGTTAGAGAAAAGTAGTAGGTGAACAGTTAACTCCAAAACCCAGTAGAACTCACATAGAGAAGGACCCTTCTGTTAGTCTGTGAACAAAACTACCGAGTTGAAAACATTTCATGGACGTTGATTACACCTGTCGTTTCCCAGTACGGTTCTGACCATGTGTTACGGTGCCATTCCGGTCTTCTCAGAGTCGTCTTGAGAAGGTAGAGATTCCTTTGTTGCCAACTCACAGATCATTTGCAAGAGAACACGTATTTGCAGTACTGTCCTTGGACGTCTTTTCTTACTTCTGGATCCCTGACAAGTGGTCTATATTGCTACCATCTTGTGCGTTTGTATTTATCAAATATATTTTCATTATCTTGATCACTATATTGTGGAAATCAAAGGTGGACAATGTTTGAGCCAGAAGGATTTTTTTTTTTCCCTTTCTAAACCACTTTTCACAAACTGGCCCAATGTGGTGACATAATTGATTTCTTAACTCTGTCCTCTTACTCAGCCAAAGGAAACCTGCATTTACTCTTTTGCCCAGAGAGGAGAATGTGTGTGTTTGGTGAAACCTGTGCACTGAGGAATTGCTTCTATTTTGCATGCACTTAGGATCTTTCTTACGGTTGCATGGTACTCTTAACAAAGCAGACTTGCCCCAACTGTGTCTTCCCCACCATTACCTTGTCAGGTGAGGAAAATGTAACAGGAAGCTGTGGTGTATCTCTCCGAGCTCAAAGGTGGTGTGCCCTCCACCCAGGCAGGGCCACAGCACAGCCAAGTGGAGGGCAAAAAGTACCTCAAAGCAGAAAGTGACATATACTTAGAAAATGTTCCCGGTGTAGGTGCAGAAATGAGAGAAGACATAAAGACTTCACAAGGAACAGAGGATTTCAATAGAGCCAGTTGCCCAGTGGAATGAGGACTAGACAATACAGGTCAATACCCTACATGGATCAAGGTGGAATTCGTAGCACCTTACCTGGAGCAAAGTTTTGTGATTATCTCCAGGTAATATGGTCCTGCATTGGATGGGATAGATCCTGCCAACGGGACTGGGTAGCATAGAGCCTAAAGGCACAGACTAGAGCCAGATGCCTTGATCTGAATCCTGGTTCTGAGTCCTATCAGTGACATGTGACCTTGAGAAATTTATTTAATCTCATTGGGACTTGGTTTCTGTATCTTTAACCTCAAGATTTAAGATTTTTTTTTTATTTTAGCGTTCTCAGCTTCCCAGGGCTCCACTGCACAAAGAAGGCCTGGTCCCTCTCATTCCCCCAGTGATGACATCCAGTTTCAGCTGTTCGCTTCTCAGAACGCTGAGGTGGGGTTCTCCAACCAGTGGGGACGGGACAAAATAGCTAACGAGAGAACACTTGAATGGCGTTGAGTCAGAGCCAAAGACTGAAGAACCATCTTCCTGAAGGACTGATACCTTTCATTTCCTCGCCTTGCTATGTCCTGTATTAATTCTCTCAGGAGAATGCAACAGACCTTATGGTTCATACTCTCCTAGTGATGGTTGGTGACTTCACCTGTTCCTGGATGGAGCAAGCACTGTCACACTGCCAGTCACCAGCAACCCCTGGGCTGCTGGAGCAGGACTGTCCAAGGTCCCACTGACACAGTCACTCTCTTTTCTCACACTTACTTTCCCCTTTGCAAGGATAACCCTTCCTGTCCTATTTGCTCTGCCAAGGGCCTCTCTGCATCGAGTCCTCCACCTGTCTGTGCCGGGTGTGCCTGTCTGAGTACATGCCCAAGTAACGAGAGAAGAATATCACTTACCAAGACAGAATCTTCTGATAGGCTTCTTACCTTTGTTATTTTTTTCCACATACTGAGCACCAAAAGAATATGGACTCCTTACAAAGGTCAACCAAAACCGGTGCCTAAATATTTAACATATTTGAAGAAAGATGATGAGGTAATTTGTTAAGGGTGAGTGACAACCACACCCTGAGATGAAGAGTAAAAATGGTTTAATTTGGTATGGAATTGTCTATTGATGCTGGCAAATAATTTAAAGAGTTAGCTGTGCCTGCCTTTTCTGTAGTTGGGCAGAGAGTCACCCAGAGGTACAACCTTGATGTGCTTCCAAGTCCCTGAGGAGCCTTCTTGGAGGTGCAAATACAGGCACCTAGGCGCTCATTCCTTAGGAACGATACAGCAGAACATTTTGTGACCTTGACAAGGGTGACTTCTTCCTTGTTAAGGAGAGCTGTGGGGCACAGTTGAAGCTATTCAATGACAGAGCTACAGTCCTTCTGGGATGGAGGGACCCAAGATTCTTAACTACCACTCACTGAGTTTCGAAGTTAGGGAAACCTGTGAGAGTCACTGGCTGGGAAGGGCCCCCCAAGGCTCGGGAAAGCAGCACACCACATGGGGAGGGGCAGTCTGGTCTGTTGACATGTGGTAAATACTAAAACCCAAGGTTGGGTGGGTAGGACTGGTTCCAGCATTGTTGGGCAAAGCTGGAATCAGGTCAGGGTCTCTCTGCCCCCTCACAGCTTTGGATAGCAATGATCAGCATGTGAGTGCCCCTGAGGCTTATGGGAACAATGCTTGTGGGAGGAGCGTTGGACTGGCTGACTTTCAGCTAAAATACTGGAGTGTTTGGATATCTTTGGGTAGGGAAAACCAAATCAAACCAGTTGCCATTGAGTTGATTCTGACTAATGGTGGCTCTTTGTGTTGCAGAGTAGAACTGTGCTCCATAGGACTTCAAAGCTGTGACCTTTTTTAGGCAGATCGCCAGGCCTTTCCTCTGGGGTGCCTCTGGGTGGACTCCAGTCATGAACTTTTTGGTTAGCAGTTGAGTGCTTAACAGTTTGTACCACCCAGGGATTCCTTTTTGGGGAGACAGATGCCTCCAAAAGGGTGCTTGAACTCCCTACTAATAAAAACATGGGGGTACAAGTGCTTCATTACAAAAAATAATAGCCAGGTGATCATTCTTACCCCTAAGCTGGTAAAGGAAGTTGTAAGCATTATTTACAGACAACAAACTATAAAGAAGATACGGTGGATTCTGGTACAGATGTACAGCTTCTCGGGAAGGAAGGAGGTGTTACTAGCCCTCAGGCAGTGTAAGCAGTGTGTCAAAGGCAGCAAGGTGATTCTCTCTGGATCTGTTCTTCCTTTTGCACATTGTGCTCTTCCAAGCCAGCTCTTCTGGGACTTTTTGTTTTTTCTTCATATTTGTTACCTCACAGATAAATCTGTTTGTTTTTAATGCATGTGCTCAAAGTACAATCTTGAAGTACTGAGTCTTTTTCAGCTGATTTTTTCCAAAAGGCTTTCCTTTGCTCCAGAATGTTCTATGAAATGATGGCTGCCTTGTGTACTTATAGTGGCAATGTCCCTCCACTCTTTGGTGATAGATGGCACAGTTACAACCTATCTGGGCAGAGCCACTTTCTGCTTGCAGCCTGACTGGAATAATGTCGCACACCCCCCCACAGCACACTGGGCTTCCTCTGCAGTAGTATTAAGTCATGCAGCATTATTTTTAAACAGTGAGTTCCCAATTTTGTGTACGCTGTATAGTCATTCACGAGGCAGTGGTGATTCAGGGGTAGAATCGTCACTTCGCATGTGAGAGACCCAGGTTCCACTCCCAACCAATGCCCCTCAGGCTGAGCTGTCACCTTTTGGTGGAGGCTTGTGTGTTGCTAAGATGCTGAACAGGTTTCAGAAGAGCTTCGAGACAGACAGACTAGGAAGAAAAACCTGGTGATCTACTTTCAAAAATCAGCCAGTGAAAACCCTATGGGTCACAACAGTCTGATCCGTGGCTGATCACAGGATGGCACAGGACTGGGCAATACTTCATTCTGTTCTGCATGGGATCACTGTGAGTTGGGTCAGAGCGTGATGCAACAGCAGCTAACCACAGCAACATGTATTTATTACTTAAACAGCTCCTCCCTTTTCTTATCTTGAACAGAAATGGAAGAAATATTTAATTCCAAGGGATTCTTAGAAAAGAAAGAGTTTGGAAGGTAGATGCAATTGTTGCTATCTAAAGGACTTCCTACGCTCGTTGCTTTTACTTGCAATGGAGAGTCAGTATTTGGTCTATTGCCTGCCTACATTAATAAGGCATCTCTTAGGGTTAGATAGGTGATGAAAATAAGCTCCCCAGGTGCCCGTCTGCATTGGCACATCCGACTTCTTCATGATGATAGAGCAGCAAAAGCAAACAAATGTAGTGTCTGGGCTATTTTCTTCATCTTGGTGTTCAGCCAAAACACTCTGAAACCTGCACAGAGCTGGATTTTCACTTGCCCTTCACGCATCAAGAAAATATACAATGCTAACAAAACTTTCCAAAGTTTCTCCCTGAAAACAATCCAGCAAGAGGATCAGAAATAGGTAAAATACATAAGGCATAAACCACACCCAATGGTCTTGATTCCAAAGTAGAGCAGCCGACTGAATTTGATCCAGTTCTAGTACTAGTAAGACTTTGTTAATAGATTTGCTTTTGCTGTCTGTTAGACAAAGCTTTCACTAATTTTTTTTTTTTATTAACAATTACTGAATTATTGAACTGCATATTTAGGAAATGACAGGGCTCTTCTCAGCAACACATTCCACACAGAATTAAGTGACAAGGACGCTCCTTCACTCTCACAATAGAAAAGTCCCTTCATGGACAGGATGTCAGGTTGTAGGAGGTGATCCAGAATATAACTGTGAGTTAAACTGTAGTCCTTTGAAACTCTATTCTTTCACATTCCTAGGTAATCACACCCTACTGAATCATTGCCTTACTCTAGGTTCCTTTATGAATTTATAGCACACAACTTTAGTTTATAGTATCAGCATTTATAATCTGTCTTGATGCAAACCTTCCATTTGTTTTTACCCCCACCCTTGAGTTAGGACCAGTAAAATTTATGTACTAGCATATTTACATGCCTTTCAATTTCCATCCATCAGAAATACTTGACAAATGTCTCTATGTAATGTCATGAAACTATTCCTGAAGGAAAATATTCTCATGAGTGTCTAATAGATGCATCGTCCCTTTTCAGAGATGTAGAGGTTTCTGGAGAGCAGCCCCACTGACAGGGGTCCTTAAGTGAGCTCTTGTTGTCATTGAGATGTTTCCCGGGATGACCACCAAACTTATTTTGAAGCAGAAAATAAAATCAGACTCTTGTGCTGCCTGGGATCAGAAAAGTCCATTATAATAATTTTGTTGTTAAAAAATATATATATGTAATAATTTTGTTGTTAGCTGCCATCAAATTATCCCTTGTCATGGATTGAATTATGTCCCTCCAAAAATGTGTGTATCAACTTGGTTAGGCCATGATTCCGGGGATTGTGTGGTTGACCTACATTTTGTGATTGTAATTTTAAGAGGATTAGGGTGGGATTGTAACAACACCCTTACTCAGGTCACCTCCCTGATCCAAGGTAAAGGGAGTTTCCTGGAGTGTGGCCTGCTCCACCTTTTATCTTTCAAGAGATGAAAGGGAAGCAAGCAGAGAGTGGGGGACCTCATACAGCCAAGAAAGAAGCACTGGGAGCAGAGTGCGTCCTTTGCACCTGGCGTTCCAGTGCAGAGAACCTCTTAGTCCAGGGAAATATCAACAAGAAGGACCTTCCTCCAGAGCCCACAGAGAGAGAAAGCCTTCCTCTGGAGCTGATGCCCTGAATTTCGACTTCTAGCCTACTAGACCGTGAGAAAACACATTTCTCTTTGTTAAAGCCATCCACTTGTGGTATTTCTGTTATGGCAACACTAGATAACCAAGATAGCCCCTTACCCATGGTGACCCCATGCACAGTGGAATGAAACACTGCCTGGTCCTGCACCATCCCCATGATCCACTCTGTATTGGATTGTTGTGATCCATAGGGTTTTCAGAAGGAGATCCTCAGGCCTTTCTTCCTAATCCATCTTAGCCTGGAAGCTCTGCTGAAACCTGTTCAGCATCACAGCAACATGCAAGCCACCACTTGCAGAAGGGTGGTGGCTTTGTAAGAGGTGCATTGGCCAGGAGTCGAACCTGGGTCTCCCACATGGGAGGCAGGAGTTCTACTACCGAACCACCAGTGACTCAACCAATGATTTTACTTAGTCCTTGTCATATACTCTGTTGTTGTTTTCAATATAATGCTTGTCCTGATGCAGATGTTGGCGAGCAGGTGTGTGCATTCACCAATGAAGGGGCTGTTGGACAGTAGGACGGGCAGATGAAGACTGGCCAAAGATGGCATGGGTAATGTGGGCAAAGTCTTCTGCAACTATTAAGTTCCTTCCTCTGTTTCTCTTCTTCCCCTTCTATTGCTATAAATTAAATGTGGTTACTAATGTTCTGACAGTTCTTCCTTGGCAGTGAAGGACAAGGTGCGATTCTGCCACCAGGTGTTGATTCAGCCAGTACTTAGTGAGTTCTTACTGTGTGTCACTTACTGTGCTGGTGCTAAGGAAAACTCAATCCTTGCCCTAAACATGCCTAACTAACTCAAAGCACCTTCTAAAAGTCACGTGGATGACTCAAGTTATATGTTCAAGAAAGAAAAAGAACATTCTGTGGTGATCAGGGATGGCTTCACGAAGGAGGGGGCATGATAGTGAAAATTGGAGAGGAAAGTTGGAGCAGCAGATTAGAAGGGGGGAGAGGGTTCCAGGTGGGTAGATGAGAAGGAAAGAAGACGTGAGGGTGGAAAACAGGAGGTCTGATCCAGTGTTGGTGAGTGGACCCTCTTAGTTGAATTGGGATGTGTTCAAAGAAGTGAAGAGATCAAACAGTAAAAAGGAAGGAGACTGAATGCCTTGAGAACTGGGTTATGGAATTTGACCTTTGTCTATTTGTAGAGATAATGGATCCATTTTACAACAATTAGTTATTGAGCACTTAAGAAGCAGGCTGTGGAGATACTGGAAGGATAAATAAGACACGGTACCTTCTCTCAAACAGAGGCAGCAACAAGGCTTAAGAGATGGTTTTTATTTTTCATTGTGGTAAAAGAGACACCACATGGAATTTGCCATTTTAATTATTTTCAACTCTACAAGTTAGTGACATTAGTTACATTCACGATGTTGTGCCACCATCACCGCTATCTATTTCCAGAAGGTTTTCATCTTCCCAAACAAGGTCAGCATCCCTTAAGCCACAGCTCCCCACTCTCCCTGCCCTTCAGCCCCTGGTGACCACTGATAAACTTTTGTGCTTTTGCCTTTCTAGATATTTTGTATAAGTGGTATCATACAATATCTGTCTTTTTGTGCTTGACTTATTTCACTAAACATAATGTTTTCAAGCTTCATCATATTGTAGCATGTGTCAGAATTTCCTTTCTTTTTACGGCTGAATGCTATATTCCATTGCATGTACGTGCCATATTTTATTTATCGTTTATCTCTTGATGGACATTTGAGTCGTTTCCACCTTTTAGTTATCATGACTAATGCTGTGCGCAGAAGGGTTTTGAGCATGAGATTGATGTTTGCTGGAGATTAGCCTGGCAGGATGGATTGGAATGAGGGAAAACTGTTTCCCAGAGGGTCCAAATGTGATGGTGTGGGCAGGTAGAGAAAGATCAGGGCTAAAAAAGCAAAATGGAGCAGACGACAAGGCAGGACTGGAGCCTGCTCTGCCTCCTGACCTGAGAGCAGATAGATGTGTGAAGGCTGCCTCCTTCCCCTCCTCACACGCTCTGCTCTTCCTCATCAGTCACTCACCTCACAGCTGGGTGGGTGCAGACGGAGCACACTGGGCCCTGCTGACCCACAGCTGGTTTCTGTAGGGAGTTGTTTGCACTTTACATTACTCCTCAAGTACCTCCCCTTTAAATATCTTGCTTATAAGTTGTCCTTTAAAATTCTATTGTGTCCATGTCTGATACACTCAGGTACAGTTTAAGGTAAGTAAGGGCTGTGTTTTCAGCCTCTGTGATAGGTTCTCATAGTACAGTGTACTTCTCCCACCTTTGTGGCATGACAGACTCCCAATGAGGTAAAGGATTCTCAACTCATTACCAGGCACAAACGAATAAACAACAGCTCAGGAACTACCAAATAGTAACTTACTTATCTTTTGGAATGGTAAAAGCATTTGACCTCTGTGTGTGTGTGTGAGTGTGAGAGAGAGAGAGAGGAGGTTGAGAGGATGTATACAAAATCAGTTGCCATCGAGTCAACCCCAACTCATGGTGACCCCATGTGTGTAGAGTAGAACTGTGCTTTACAGGGTTTTCAATAGCTGATTTTTCAGAAGTAGGTCACCAGGCCTTTCTTGGTGCCTCTGGGTATGCTCAAACCTCCAGCCTTTTGGTTAGCAGCTGAGCATGTTAACCATTTCCACCACCCAACAAAAAAAAATTTCCCATATACCTTTTCTCAGCAATCATTGCTGAATTCATGATTTCATGGTAAAAATATTTCTTATCTAGAAAACAGCCTGTAATCTCTTGGCCGCTAGTATTATTCTAAGCCACGTGAATTGTTTTCTTTTCAACTTGCTGACAACACAGTTGTCCATGGTCATACTCAGGATGGGAGTGTTCTCTTGGAAACAGCTAATGGATATGTGGTTGTCCTAATTGCTTCTGACCTTGCTGCCATTTTCTAAAAGTGTTCTTGAGGAAGATGACTGGGTCAGGTCTAACATGCCTAGTGTCCTCCTCAGATGTTCAACCACGTCCTATAACCCTTTGTGCTCCACGGTCACCGGATCCACTCAGTCTCATTTGTGCAGTACAAAGCAAATTTAAGAATTTCACGATGGGCATCTACAAGGCAAAGTTGAGGAGGTGAGTGCTGGATGCACTATCCTTGCCCATGTGGAGTTGGGGGTGGGGACTGGTTGAATAGGAAGGTGTAGGAGTGCTGGGAACCAGGTGCCTATCCAAAGGCTGAGGGGTGCTCAATATCAGGAGACCCTTAATGAGCCCCCAGAGAGCTGGCAAACCCTCCCTGGTGCTCTGGCCTGGGCCGCCCGCCACCCCCTTATCAGTGTCACGCTCTTCTGAATCTTTTTTGGTTTTGATTTTAAACAGCATTCCTTTTGAGTATTTGTATTCCTTTTAAAATTTGATTTATTCTATCCTCTTTACACCATCTGAGTGATTTTTCACTTAGTATAAGTGAGTGCACTATTTCTCATTTTGATGGGGATTTGTCTTCAGAATTAATTTCAGTAATTTCTTCTCATATCTTTAGCAACTCACACAAACATTACTTTGGAAAGACTGGTATATGTGATTTATGGGATCTTTAAAAAATCATTAATATCTCTTCCTATTCCATAATTATTTCACTTAAAATGTTATGAAGTTATTTTTTTTCTTATTTACAAGTGAGTAAAAAAAAAAGTGCCATTATGTTTATTAAATACAAAATAAAAACAAAAACAGAATTAATTTATTGTGTCTACATATTTCAATGGGTTTTCTCCAGCTTTTGATAATACAGGAGCAACACTATTATTATTCTCTTACTTTAAACCAACCAGAGAAAAGATAGAGTCCCAAGCAGTTTTTCAATTGGTTCAGTCTTTCTTCTTCCAACTGTCTTCCCGTAAATAAGGCAGGGTGCTGACTCTTCTGCAGTTTCTTGTAACAGGAGGGCTGCCTGACTGCCGTCTCCCTAATGTTGTGGACATAAACCATGCCTGTTTCATTGCATTGCTTTGCCAGGACATCGTTTTCTGCATAAATATTCTGAAATGACTGTGGATGGATAAACTCTCTTAAAAGGACACCTACTGCCATTCGTAATCCTAGTACCGCAACAGTGGGCATAAGTTGCATAAGACAAAAGGGTTTTCCCCAGCTTTATGTGAATCATTGCCCAAGCCTTTAAAAACATGGAGTCTGGTCTTTCAGTGCAAAGAACTCCATTAATGTTAATGAAAGGCTTACCTCCAAGCCCAATAGATTGCCTCCATCTTTCCCTAGTGTTCTAGATCATAAAGAAAAAGTGTCTGCTGTCCTTCTCTTTTTGTAGTGCAGCAGGAGGGAATAATGGAGCTTCGGAAGAATGTGACAGCATTTGAACCTAAATCTCTCTGCTTGTCGTCACTAGAAAAATACCTTAGTGTTGAGTGTAAATGCAAGTGTCTCTGTGCTTGAGACTTTCCTGATTTTTCTCTCTTTGAAAGGAAAATACAAATCATTTTGAGTTTTAAAGTATAAAACATTTTTTTGTATGTGTGTTTCATATACACTAGTCACTCATTTTATCACTAATTCAAATCAAGAGTCCTTATGGAATCAGATCTGAAAAAGGGAAAGGAGATGAAACACATAGATAAAAGTCACAGAGAGAAACAATGGCAGCATAATGGTCCTGCTACTCATCTCTTAAGGGAGCATATTCCCTCATTCTTACTGGGGTAAACTGCCTCTGTTGTTGGTGGGCTGAGCACACTGAAAATCCCTCATTTTCAAAGTACTAGCAATGTCAGTTAGCAAATCCTCACAACCAAGAGAGCCAGGGAGTATCTGATAGTCACAATCATACGGTATTCTTCCACGAACTACCATTTTAGGTTTCCATTTTCTGTGCCTATTTCTGTGAGTCCTATTCACTTTGGAAACTATGGGGTAGTTCAATATCTTGCTCAAACAATAGGAAAGGCCGTATGTGTCGTGCAAAGGGAGTGTGTTTTGGATTTAGAGAACAGGATCAAGTTTATTTAGTCGACAAAGACCTATGTGCTATATACTCAAGTGCTCAGCCTTTTACTAGCTGTAGAATTTTGTTTATCTAACTGAGCTCCTCTTAGCCTTAGAATTGTGGACATCTGTCATATTTAGCCTGCCCAGGAATTTTCTTTTAGGAATTACCTCTCTTCTACTGAACAGGGTTGCCAATATCCGAGTCGTACCTTCTCTATAATGGACTCAGTCTGGCCAAGCCAAAAACTCAATGATGGACACGTGGCCCAAACTCAGTCCATCTTGGGATTTTGCCAGAGCTTTTTGAGCAGAGACGTAAGTGGGTTGTTTTCCAGGATCACAGGCCATAAGGATGACATTAACTTAGAGTTTCCAGGTCTGAGTTTACCTGAGAATAAATTTTAGTCCACACAGAAGGAAGCCTGCAATGCTGAGACAGTCTGCACAAGAGAGCTCTGATAATGTATTTTGAGTCACTACCTCGATACTTACCTGGACCCAGCCTGGGATGGTTCTGATGTACGGAACCAGTCTTTGTTCTTCTTTTTCTTTTATGGTTTTGCTTAGGCTAGTTTTGCAAAGAAAACTGTTTTCTCATTGGTTAAAATCAGGGTAATACTTTTTACATGAAAGAGTTGATGATTGGATGAGTGTGAAACACACTCATGCTAGCCCTGGTGTGCATCATGGACTATAGGTGAAGGTCCTGGAATGGCCCCAGGAACCCTGAGATGAGGAATGGAAGGGAGTGAGTGCTATGCTTAAGGTCTCCTATACACCAGGGAGATTACCAATTTTTAAGATAAGTCTTGATCATCTGCTCCAAGATACCATATTCCAAATGAATTATGTTTGTAATTTACCAAAAGGAAAAGGATTAAAAACTCACACCTTCCAGTATGCAATCATTCAACAAATATTTATGAGTCCTCTATGCCTCAGGCACTATTCCACCTGCTGGAGGCAGGCCTCTTGTGACAATGGTGAATTGGCTTCTGCTGACATGGTGCTTACCAGTACCAGCAGCCTTCAGGTCGATCCTGACGCATGGCTACCCCATGTGTGTCAGAGTAGAACTGTGCTCCACAGGATTTTCAATGGCTGATGTTTGGAAGTAAATTACCAGGCCTTTCTTTCCAGGTGCCTGTGGAAGGACTTGAACCTCCAACCTTTTGGTTAGCAGCTGAGTGCTTAACCATGCGCACCACCCAGGGACTCCTCCTATGGTGCTTAACTCCAGTGTAGTTGCAAGGCCTTACACAGAAACATACTTCAAGTAGAATTTGGGGTCAGCTTTTAGGGTCGCTATGAATCAGAATTGACTCAATGGCGGCAGGTTTCTTTTTTTTTGGTTTAGGTCCTGGAAGTATGAATTAAGATTCGAATATCTTCATTTAGTTGCTTATGTTCCTGGCAGGGAAGATAGAAGATTGAAAGCCAGGTTCTATTTCCTGCATTAATTGATTGCTTTCTTCAGTTACTTACATGTACATTTTGAGCCAGATCTGTCCTGATGTTTCTTTTCATTAAATTTGGCGGCATGGGAGGGCCAGTGTGCAGATGGCCTCATGATCCAATTCTGGGACATCCCAGGCCAGTGCAGTGAGGCAGATGCTAGTATGCCCTTTCAGCCTTACCCAGCCCACACTGCCAGGTGCTTCATTACAGGTGGCAGATTTGTTTGCTCATCCCCATACTTTCAGGGAGATCTTGCTTAGAGTAAAGAAAAATACTCATCTACCACCTTGATACATCAACTGATCTATCTAAAATTTAAATCTTCTCTTTAGGGCTTGAGTTTTGACTTTAATTATGTTTGCATCATTCTAGCATTATGTACACAATACAGTGTTCAAAAAGCAATTTGATGTGTTTAGTGGAAAGGATGAAAGCTTTGAAATCAAACAGACAATTCGAATTCTTGCTTGCCGCTTAACATTTGGAAAATAACCAAAAAAACCAAACCATTGCCATTAAGTCCATTCCAACTCACAGCGACCCTGTAAAAACAAGGAAACCAAACCCAGTGCCGTCGAGTCGATTCCGACTCATAGCGACCCTATAGACAGAGTAGAACTGCCCCATAGCGTTTCCAAGGAGCGCCTGGTGGATTTGAACTGCCAACCCTTTGGTTAGCAGCTGTAGCACTTAACCACTATGCCACCAGGTTTCCAGCGACCCTGTAGCAACCCTATAACCACACTATAGTGATGCTATAACCCTAATGATGGCTGTTTGAGTCCACTAGCCCTTCACTGGAGAAAGATGTGGCAGTCTGCTCCTGAAAAGATTACTGCCTTGAAAGCCGTATGGGGCAGTTCTGCTCTGTCCTATGGGGTTGGAATGAAATGATTTGGAAAATAGGCTTTCTTAACTCATTTCCAAGTTCACAAAAGACTGTGTTGAACTTGTGGTAGGAGTTTCTGTAGCATTGTTGTTTTTCCATTTATTCTAATTATCCTACACCCAAAGCCTAAAGTTCTCTGTAGATTAATGCTGTTACAAACCTGATGGGAAGGGGGTGGGGGCCTACTAAATTGGTAAAAGGGGTTTACAGAAAAAGAATATTTCAAATGTTGCCTGTAAACTAAATAAATAATGCCTCATATATATACTTTGTATGCTACTACATTTTTTTAAATGTGTAAACATAATTTCAAATTAATAACTGAATTAAAACTCATTTTAAAATATCACCTAATCCAAAACAGCTTTCAGAATTTATTTATTTTTTCAGTCAGTGGATGCTAAATGTATAAATAATATCGTGTGGTTATTTATTGGATTTTTTTTAAACTTCAGAAGGCCATTTCTAAAAAGTTATGAGTATTTCTTTAATATTTTTCCCTATTTATTTTGCTCCAATTGTTTTGACTTCCTTCCATTTCCATACTTCCTCCTCTCTTCCTCTTTCCATCTTTCTTTTACTTCAGGTAAGATTCACTATTTTCTATATCCAAAATTACCATTGGTTGATGCTGTAAAAATAGGCCAAAAAAAAGCTGTTCCCTCTTCCCCTGACTTGTTTTTCAAAGAGCCCTGTCCAGGTATATGAAGTGTGTGAGCACATGCTACTGAAATATCCTTTTAATTTAGGTCTATGTCAAGGGTTCACAGTGTACATCTCAGTATACCTGTTACTGTCCAGTCAATTCTGACTCAGGGTGAACTCATGTGTTAAACAGTGCAGAGCTTCTCCTTTGGGTTTTCTTGGCTGTAACCTTTATGGAAGGAGATTGCCAGGTTTTTCTTCTGGAGCACTGCTGGCTGGGTTTGAACTGCCAACCATGAAGTTAGTAGTCAAATGCAAACCGCACCACCCAGAAACCATACATCTCAGTATACCAGTTGTTAACTCTCTCTCTCTTTCTCCTTCCTTCTCTCTCTCTCCCTCCCTCCCTCTTTTTTGTCCCTCTCTCTGTCCACCTCCACAGATTCTAGAGTACAGAACACACTGGAATCCCTTCGCCACATCTCGAGAGGTAGAAAATATAAAGTCCTATTTTCACATTTACTCAACTTTGATGGGATCATCATCCCAATAGCTTCTTTCCATTACCACTCCAAACGAACTACTGACAACTGCTGCTAAGCTCTCAGTCTTTGAGTATCTCTTTATTTAACCATATTTTGAACAATAAATTTTATAGATTTAAAACTTACAGAAAGTTAAAATAAAAATAATAAACACCTATTTCGTCTTCACCAAGAGTGAACAACTGTAAAAAAAATTTGTCAGATTTCCTTACCCTGTTTGTTAAAGATGCAAACCATGATGTAAAGCTTCAGTTCCTTTCAACCACCATTACCTATTCCACTCCCTGTCCTGTTTTTCAGGAGCCCTGGTGGTTCAGTGGTTAAAGCACTCAGCTGTTAACCAAAAGGTCGGTGATTTGAACCCACCAGCTGCTCTGTGGCAGAAAGATGTGACAGCCTGCTTCCATACAGATTACAGCCTTGGAAACCCTATGGGGCAGTTCTGCTCTGTCCTATAGGGTCGCTATGAGGTGGAATTGACTGGATGGCAATGGATTTAGTTTGGTCCCATTTTTCAGAGGCAATCACTGTCATTTAAATTCATAGATCTGTGACGAGGTATTATTGCTTTTGCATTTTTTATTTACTCATATGTCATTATATATCATTTTTATCTTGCTTGTTTTTTACCCAACATTATGTTTTATGTGGTATTCTATTTTATAGCTATATTTTGTTTATTTATTTCCTAATTAATGATCATTTAAAATTGCCTCTATCCAAGGAAGTAGTAATGTACATCTTTTCCCCTGTATGAAAACTTTCCTAACATATATAGCATTTAAAAATGTTGTATTATAGGAAAGATTATGATGTGGTGTTAAAATCTTAGAATTCTTCTTGTATTGGGGTTATATTGATGCTAAAATTCTCTTCAGTTTTTCAACGTTGGTAGTATTGTTTGGTTTTGACAAGTTTTCAAAATTTCTTTGTCCATCTTTCCCCTTGGTTACCCCACCCTTCACTGTGTCTCCTTCCTTCACCTCATAGGTCTGCTCGTAAGCCAACGTCCCATTCTATTAGTGCCTTACCTTTTCTGTTTACACAGACCATGTATGTACATATTGCTTTCCTGTGACACTTTCCTCAGAAATAGCAAAAACAAATCTGATGGGAAAATCACAGAGAAAGATCTATTCTTTAAAATGCCAGCTATCAGGCTGATATGAATGACTCAGATTCAGGAAGTGACAAGTAATGTATCATCATTTTTAAAGCATGAATTGCCAATCTTTAACCCCTTGACCATCCAGACCATCACAGGAAAAATTTCCTAATTACTCCTAAATGAGGGCAGCAGGCAGCCTACCTGCATCCAAGGCACACCCATGCCTCCAGATGTCAGACCTTATCCTTGAATATTTTATGATGGTAGACAGGTAATCAAACAAACATATGAAGGAGTGAAAGGGCATAATGGCGATAAGTGACTGAGTAGGGAGGCAGGAGAGAGCTTTGGATGCCGACAGTTTTTGTCACAGAATTTGATTGGATTAAAAAATCCTAGACACAAATAGACGAGGTATTTGTATTTTTACACATGAAGAATGTTTACATTTCACTACTCTGCTTATATAAGATGGGTGAAGAGGAAACGGAGGTTCCCATGAGACCACACAGCTCTTGACAATGGCAGGATGGTGTTTGTGTGTATGTCAGCTGCTCCAAGATAGAAATCTTTTCATTGTATTATTACGAGGGTCATAGCATAGTCAATGAAGCAATTGCTCATAAAATACTGTACTTCATTTTCTACAAGTGTTGTACATGCTACATGTCATTGGAAAGAACAGGGATGGTCAGTGTAGACAGGGTAGTAGCTAGGAAGGAAGTTGAACTTGAAATCAGAATCACAGTGGCTTTTCATTGGCTGTGTTATCTTGGGCCAACGGGGGTGGGGTGGGGAAGGGACAACCAGTTGTAGTCACGTCAATTCTGACTCATGGAAACCCCATGTGTGTAAGAGTAGAACTGTGCTCCATAAGGTTTTTAATGGTTAATTTTTCAGAACTAGATTGCCAGGCCTTTCTTGTGAGGTGCCTCTGGAAGGACTCAAACTTCCAACCTTTCTGAAAGCAGCTGAGCGTGTAAACCGTTTACATCACCCAGGGACTCTGACCAAGTGTCTCTATATCCTTATCAGTAAAGTTAGCTATTATGCATAAATGAAATCCCTAGGTAAATCCTTAAATTCCACCATTCTCAAACATCACTTTTCTCTTTTCTCCTTTTTTCCTTTCAGAACTCCAACAAGTAACAAATGTACTCACTGAAGTTGTAGACATAAAAATTAGTGCTATTAAGAAAAACAGTCCTGTTAGTGCAGTGTTTAAGAGCTTGGCTGCTAACCAAAAGGTGATTGGGTGAATGAACAAAAAGCCTAATAGGACATTTTAGAAGAAACACAGCTGTATTAATTTCAAAGAGTATATTTATACAAATAACAGAGCACTGCTGATACCTCTTTTAGAGATACTTTGCTAGATGGAAAAATAATTGAGGCTATAATTATCATACTGGAAATAAATATCTGTCAGTGTTTTCCCTTTAAATGGATTAAAAAGTAGAGGATGTTTGTAATATTAATTACTAAGAAAATGTAAAAAAAAAATATTGCAGGACTTCACTTCTGCCTTGACAGATTAAAGGCTTTGGAAATTACTCTCCTTCCATAAAACCTAGAAAACTGAACGTCCTCAGAGAAGTGAGCTTTATGATTGCCTCAGTTTACCACGTGGATGAAGAACCCAAATGAAGCCCAGTGGTTTACTGACTTGAAGAGACAAAGACTGTAGTTTGGGGGTGAGGGTGGGGGCTGAAACAGACACAGTTTGTGGGCAGAGTATCAGGGATCAGGGGCTTCACAGAGAATGAGAGCTCTGGGAAAGTGAGGAGGGTCCCCTGTGCATCTTTAGCTGGGTACTGATTTGTACATGAAGGGGGTGAATCTTCATGAAGCCAGGGAAAGAACAAAGAAAGCAGCATGCCAAACAATTCCCAGAGCTCACATGGGACTGGGGATAGCTTGCATTCTTACCAGCCCGAGAGAGGGAGCCTTACAATACATGGAATGTTGGGTAGAATGTGCAGAAGGGCCACACTGTAGTAGGAGAGCTAAATTAGCTCTAGAGAAATGTCTGATGTGGACCTACCCTAATGAAGATTAATGGCAAGCCTTGAAAAGGTCAAAATAATGTGCAAGCAAAAGGGCCCTACCAAAGCCAAAGACTTTAAAGGAGAATAACTAAATCCACCACTCAATGACACAAAATTCACAATGACCTGTAAATAATTTTAAAAATTACCCTGCTTGCAAATCAGCAGAAAAATATGCCCAATAACCAGGAGAAAAAATCAATATAAAAGAACCAGAATGGACAGAAATGAAGGAAACATGAGACAAGCATCTTAAAGCAGCAATTATAAATCTTAAATGTGCTAGATAAGATGAACATGATGATGAGAGTAATGGTAAGATAATCAAATGAAATTTTGACAGATGGAAAAATAGAATATTGACAAAATAAGAGATTGAATGTGCTTAACAACAGACTAGACACTGCAGGACACAAAGCAGTATAGAAATTATCCAAAATGAAGCACAGGCAGAAAAAACGCTGAAAAAAAAACTCAATGGCAATAGACAGCGGCAGTCTCAGTGACATAGAGTCCACAATAAGAGAAGAGAGTCAGTGGTGCAGAAAAAATATTTAAGATCCAAGAAAATCAACAAACCTCAAGAAAAATAAAAGCAAAACCAAAATGTGTCAATCAGTCTGACCAGAAGAGAGAAAGTACGCAGTAATTTGAAAGTTTAAGGAATTTTTAACTGTAAAAGAATATTAGAATAATGAGAGAAAAGCTATTAAACAAAGAGAACTGAAGAATATGGGGATAGCAGATATGAGGAGCCATCGCTATCCCCAGGGAAGAGCTAGAGATCTCCCACCAGGCCGAGATGTAGATCTCCTTGGAGAGGGAGCAGCCATGGCTCACTGGGTGGCAGAGAAATCACTTTGGTGCTGCACTGGGTAGAACTTACTGGAAATTCACTCTCTGAGTGTGGGGGGAAAAGCTGTTCCTGGAGAAGTTATCACTGGAGGAACTCTGCTTCAAACAACCTAACGGGTAGTAGGGGAAGTTGCTTGCTGTGGATTTCTGCTGGCCACCATGCAATGCAGGAGCAGGACAGTGGAGAAGCTGTGTGACTGTGGGCTCCTGCCAGTGAGCACATGGAATCAAGGTGGAAAACCCTTCCTCCTGCAGTGTCTCTCCAGCACCCTTTACAAAATTTATGGGCAGCTTGAGTTAAAGGACCTTGTCTTAGTTATCTAGTGCTGCTATAACAAAGAGAAATTTATTCTCTCAAAATTTAGGAGGCTAGAAGTTCAAATTCAGGGTGCCAGCTCCAGGGGAATGCTTTCTGTCTCTGTTGGCTTTAGGGTAAGGTTCTTATCATCAATCTTCTCCTGGTTTAGGAGCTTCTCAGTACAGGGACCCTGGGTCCAAAGGATGCACTCCACTCCTGACACTTATTTCTTGGTGGCATGAGATCCCTTTCCCCTCTGCTCATTTCTCTCCTTTATACCTCAAAAGAGATTGACTCAAAATACAACCTAATCCTGTAGATCGAGTCCTGCCTCATTAACATAACTGCTTCTAATCCTGCCTTATTAACATCATAGAGGCTAGGGTTTATAAGATGTAGGATAATCACATCAGATCACAAAATGGTGGGCAACCACACAGTACTGGGAATCATGGCCTAGCCAAGTTGATACATATTTTTGGACACAATTCAGCAGGGCCGGATCCATTTTTGCAGAGCAGACAATGAAGGATAAATTTGGAATGAGAGGCAATAAATTGATAGCTGGCACAGTCCACCTATTTGACCACTCAGCTTCCATACACACCCTGTATACACATGTGAACTTCCATATATCTACAAACAACTCTCTTTTTACACATAACAAGACCTATCCATTTGACAAGTAAAAAGCTCTCACCCTTTCAAATGGGAAAACAAACAGACGAACAATACACAGTCCCAACAATCATTGTATCCATTGCTGTTTATATTAATTACTCCTCAAATTTAGTCAAAAACCCATTGAATATTGTGTCACCTAAAAAATAACATTTAAATTTAACTTCCAATAATTTGTATATGAGATAAAAAAATGAGAAGAAAATGGCTAAGGTATACAAATAAAGGTATGTGCATAACAAAGATAAAATATGCAAAGCTACTCAGTTCTTACTCCTGTAATAGTTGATATCTGTCTTCCTTCTTTGCCTATCCTGTATTTCCCTTGCTCTCAGTCAGAACCTTACCTGCTCCAGGTTCTTTATCTGGTGGAGAGACCCAAAAATACATCCCTGAATAACCTGAGTCCTCAATCATTCTTCCTTTTGTTCTAATTTTAAAATAACTTTTACTAGTATTGGACATGGAAGTACTAAGAGGGACCCCAGAAGATCCCCTGGCTTTGAGACACAGTCCTGCTTGCCTTCATTGTACAGCAGCAAATCAGTTTCTCTTCAGTAATCAGGATCAATCCCTACAGACACTGGATTAAACTTCCTTTTTTTAACCTATTGATTCAGTGGCATAAGGAGCTTTAAATGGGCAAGTTAAAATGTCAGTGAAACTATTGTTGCATCTCCTGATAGAAGTATTTTCTCCTTGGAAATTGGTGTCAAGATTCTATCCCCATTGCCGCCGAGTCTATTCCAACTCATTGCAACCCTACAGGACAGAGTAGAACTGCCCCATAGAGTTTCCAAGGAGCGCCTGGTGGATTCGAACTACTGACCTTTCGGTTAGCAGCTGTAGCACTTAGCCACTACGCCATCAGGGTTTCCCAAGATTCTATACCCAGCAAAAATATTTTTCAAAAATAAAAGCTATATAATGACTTTTTCAGACCAACAAAAGCTGAGTCATTCTTATCTTTGTTTCTTTTTATATACAGTGCCATTTACAGTAAACCTATCCTTTTTTCCACTGGCTTTTTTTTTTTAATAGTATATTTGTCTTTGATTTTTTGCATTTTCACTCTGTCTAGTTAAGGATTTCTTTTAATTACTCGGTTTCATGATGTCATCTTTACATATCCTTCATTTGTGACACCATCTGTAGATAGATACTCTATCATTACTGGAGTTTTTTTTAGTCATTTTTTCTTTAAGTGTTGCTTTTATTTCATTCTCTCCGTCCTCTTCCTCTGGGTCTCCAATTAAATATATGATAGGCCTTCTTACTGCATCTGACCAGAAGCATAACTAGGGCATGGCAGGTGTGGTAGGTATTGCATCAACCCTGGGAGCATGGCACCACTGAGCAGTTTCTATTGACCCGGTATGGCCAGTGGTGTATCTATGGAAAAGGGCACCTATGGCAAGCAGTGAGATTACACCCCTGTCCAAATATCTGACACTCCTCTTTTGGATAACTTTACCATAATATCAGCTCAAAAATATAAGTCAAACTCGTTAATCTTTTAATTAACATATTACTGTGCTTGAGGAAGGACGTTGGGCTGTATCGGGTTAATAGAAACTGCTCAGTGGCGTCATATGCCCAAGACCAGTGCAATACCCTAGATAGGCCACTGTGTCTGACATATCTATGTTTGCTACACTATTTCTCTCCGCGTTTCACTCAGCCAGTTTCTTCTAACTTGTCTGTTGGTTTATTAACTCAATCTTCATCTGGGTCTAATCTTCTGTTAAACCCTTCCACTGAGTTATTAATTTCAATTATTGTATGATTTCTATTTGGCTTATCTCCAATCACCTATGTCACTTTTTAAGAATTTTAACTTTGTGGTTTTTTTTAGCTAATAGTTTTAAGCTTGCCCTTTATCTTCTTTAATATAATAATATTTGATTTATAGTCTGTTATCTGCTGATTCCACTATCTAGAGTTGCTGTGGATCTGTTTCCATTTTCTGTTGTCTCTGCTGATTCTTGTTCATAGGATCTCATTTCCTTGTGTGCTTGGTTATCCCTGGCCTTACCGGACATTGAAAGTGTGGGAATAACCTGTGGCCCACGATGGTATTATCCTCTCTAGAGTATTTTTAGAATCTCTAAATTCTAGTATCTGTCTGTGTTGTTTAGTGAGTTGCACATTAATGATATTTTTTGTCTTGTTGAAAAATATACATGTTGATCTGACTTAATCTATAGGCTCATATTATTGATTCCTTTAATTTGATTTAATAGCTAACTTTGGACCCATGTATTTCAATTCCTGCATTTTGTATAGTTGATATAAGTGACTTGATTAGTGTTATAATTTTCCATTTAAACTCTGTGTTGTATACTGCAAATATTTTTTAAAAATTCTGTATTTAACATTCTGAGTCACATGACTTTAAGAATTATAATTAATAAAGGTATTTATAAGCCTGGGTTAAAAAACATATTTTTAAAATTATAAATTACTGTACATGATCTATAATACAAGTCAGAATCAACACGACAGCAACAATGCAGGAAGCATCAAAAGAAGATAGAAGGAATGCATACAGTCACTGTACCAAAAAGAATTAATCAACATTCAACCATTTCAGGAGGTATCATATGATCAAAAACCTTTGGAAGAAGTCCAAACTGCACTGAAGACATTGGCAAAAAGCAAGATGCCAGGAACTGATGGAATACCAACTGAGATTTTTCAGCAAATGGGTGGAGCACTGTGGGTGCTTACTCATCCATGTCAAGAAATTTGGAAGACAGCTGCCTGGCCAACTGACTGGAAGAAATCCATATTTGTGTCCATTCCAAAGAAATGTGATCCAACAGACTGCAGAAATTATCAAACAATATCGTTAATATCACACACAAGTAAAATTTTGCTGAAGATCATTCAAAAGTGATTGCAGCAGTACATCCACAGTGAACTGCCAGAAATTCAAGCCAGATTCAGAAGGGGACCTGGAACAAGGCATATCATTGCTGATGTCAGATGGATCTTGCCTGGATGCAGAGAATGCCAGAAAGAAGTTTACTTGTGTTTTATTGACTATGCAAAGGCATTTGACTGTGTGAATCATAACAAATTATGGATAATATTGCGAAGAATGGGAATTCTAAAACACTCAGTTGTGCTCATGAGGAACCTGTACATAGACCAAGAGGCAGTCATTTGAACAGAAAAAGGGGATACTGAGTGGTTTAAAGTCAGGAAAGGTGTACATCAGGGTTGTGTCCTTTCACCATACCTATTCAATCTGTATGCTGAGCAAATAATCTAAGAAGCTGGACTACCTGAAGAAGAATGGGGCATCAGGATTGGAGAAAGATTCATTAATAACATGTAATATGCAGAAGACACAACCTTGCTTGCTGACAGTGAAGAGGACTTGAAGCACTTACTGATGACGATCAAAGACTACAGGCTTCAGTATGAATTGCACCTCAACATAAAGAAAACAAAAATCCTCACAGCTGGACCAATAAGCAACATCATGATAAATGAAGAAAAGACTGGAGTTGTCAAGGATTTCATTTTACTTGGATCCACAATCAATGCCCATGGAAGCAGCAGTCAAGAAGTCAAAGGACGTATTGCACTGGGCAAATCTGCTGAGAAAGACCTTTCTTTAAAGTGTTAAAAAGCAAAGATGTCATCTTGAGGACTAAGATGTGGCTCACCTAAGCTATGGTATTTTCATTTGGCTCACATGCATGTGAAAGCTGGACAATGAGTAGACTGAAGAAGAAGTCACGTCTTTGAGTTAAGGTGTTGGCGAAGAATATTGAATACACTGTGGACTGTCAGAAGAATGAACAGATATACCTTGAAAAGTACAGCCAGAATGGCCCTTAGAAGAAAGAATGGCAAGACTTCATCTCACATACTTTAGACATGTTATCAGGAGGAACAAGTCCTTGGAGAAGGACATCGTGCTTGATAAAGTAGACAGTCAGTGAAAAAGAGGAAGATCCTCTGTGAGATGGATTGACACAGTGATTGCAGCAATGAGCTCAATCAATGAGCTCAAGCAGCAATTGTGAGGATCATAACAAATTATGGATAACTGCCAGGGGAGGCAGTGTTTTGTTCTGCTGTACATAGGGTCACTATGAGTCAGAACTGACTCGATCGCACCCAACAACAACAACAATTTAGAAAATATTTAGGAAAGCAATTAATAGGACAGTAATAATACTTTTATACAATGTCATACAAATATTACACTCTAATATTTCCTGACTATATTGATGGCAACTTACAGATTCTGAGATGAGAATTTTTTTAATTAATATTTTATTGCATTTAAAGTGAAAGTTTACAGACCAAATTATGTTCCCATTTAATGATTTCTACACAAGTTATTCAGTGACATTTGTTACATTTTTTACAATGTGTCATCATTCTCATTCATTCTGTTCTCGTTGTACCATTTCCAGTACTCTAGCCTCCCTGCCCCCTTACCTTCTCACCTTTGCTTTAGAGTAATTTTTGATCACTTGAACCCATATAGATGATTTTTTAAAGGAGCTCATTACTCAGAGGTGATATTATTTAATTTATGAGCCAATCTATTATTTAGCTAAAAGTTGACCTAAAGGAATCTTTTGGTTTAAGGTTTAAAGAGTATTTCAGGTCAATAGTCTTGGGGAGTCCTCCAGTCTCAATTCACCTGGTAAGTCTGGACTTTTTAAGAATTTACGTTCTGTTGCATATTTTTTCCCCAGTCTACCAGAATCCACCTATTGTAGCCTTGATCAGATCGGTCAATAATGGAAGCCAAGGCCATGGTTCATGTAGACTATTACTCTTTATTTATTTATTCATTTTATTTTTAAATTTTTTAAAATAATTTTTATTAAGCTTTAAGTGAACGTTTACAAATCAAGTCAGTCTGTCACATATAAGCTTATATACACCTTACTCCATACTCCCACTTATTCTCCCCCTAATGAGTCAGCCCGCTCCCTCCTTCCAGTCTCTCCTTTCATGACAATTTTGCCAGTTTCTAACCCTCTCTACCCTCCTATCTCCCCTCCAGACAGGAGATGCCAACACAGTCTCAAGTGTCCACCTAATACAAGTAGCTCACTCTTCATCAGCATCTCTCTCTTAACCCATTCTCCAGTCCCTTCCATGTCTGATGAGTTGTCTTCGGGAATGGTTCCTGTTCTGGGCCAACAGAAGGTTTAGGGACCATGACCACCAGGATTCCTCTAGTCTCAGTCAGACCTTTAAGTCTGGTCTTTTTATGAGAATTTGGGGTCTGCATCCCACTGATCTCCTGCTCCCTCAGGGGTTCTCTGTTTCGCTCCCTGTCAGGGCAGTCATCAGTTGTGGCCGGGCACCATCTAGTTCTTCTGTTCTCAGGATGATGTAAGTCTCTAGTTCATGTGGCCCTTTCTGTCTCTTGGGCTCATAGTTATCGTGTGACCTTGGTGTTCTTCATTCTCCTTTGATCCAGGTGTGTTGAGACCAATTGATGCATCTTAGATGGCCACTTGTTAGCATTTAAGACCCCAGATGCCATGTTTCAAAGTGGGATGCAGAATGTTTTCATAATAGAATTATTTTGCCTATTCACTTAGAAGTCCCCTTAAGCCATAGTCCCCAAACCCCTGCCCTTGCTCCGCTGACCTTTGAAGCATTCAGTTTATCCCGGAAACTGCTTTTGGTCCAGTCCAATTGAGCTGACCTTCCGTGTATTGAGTATTGTCCTTCCCTTCACCTAAAGCAGTTCTTATCTACTAACTAATCAGTAAATAGCCCTCTCCCTCCCTCACTCCCTCCCCCCCTTGTAACCACAAAAGTATGTGTTCTTCTCAGTTTATACTTTTTCCCAAGATCTTATAATAGTGGTCTTACACAATATTTGTCCTTTTGCCTCTAATTTCACTCAGCATAATGCCTTCCAGGTATCCTCCACGTTATGAAGTGTTTCACAGATTCATCACTGTTCTTCATCGATGCGTAGTATTCCATCGTGTGAATATACCACAATTTATTTACCCATTCATCTGTTGATGGACACCTTGGTTGCTTCCAGCTTTTTGCTATTGTAAACAGGGCTTCAGTAAACATGGGTGTGCATATATCTGTGTGAAGGCTCTTATTTCTCTAGGGTATATTCCGAGGAGTGGGATTTCTGGGTTGTATGGTAGTTCTATTTCTAACTTTTTAAGAAAATGCCAGATCGATTTCCAAAGTCGTTGTACCATTTGACATTCCCATCAGCAGTGTATAAGAGTCCAATCTCTCCACAGCCTCTCCAGCATTTATTATTTTGTGTTTTTTGGATTAATGCCAGCCTTGTTGGAGTGAGATGGAATCTCATCATAGTTTTAATTTGCATTTTTCTAATGGCTAAAGATTGTGAGCATTTTCTCAAGTATCTGTTAGCTGCCTGAATATCTTCTTTAGTGAAGTGCGTGTTCATATCCTTTGCCCACTTCTTGATTGGATTGTTTGTCTTTTTGTGGATGAGTTTTAACAGAATCATATAGATTTTAGAGATCAGGTGCTGGTCAGAGATGTCATAGCTGAAAATTCTTTCCCAATCTGTAGGTGATCTTTTTACTCTTTTGGTGAAGTCTTTAGATGAGCATAGGTGTTTGATTTTTAGGAGCTTCCAGTTATCTGGTTTCTCTTCGTCATTTTTGGTAATGTTTTGTATTCTGTTTATGCCTTGTATTAGGGCTCCTAAGGTTGTCCCTATTTTTTCTTCCATGATCGTTATCGTTTTAGTCTTTATGTTTAGGTCTTTGATCCACTTGGAGTTAGTTTTTGTGCATGGTGTGAGGTATGGGTCCTGTTTCATTTTTTTGCAAATAGATATCCAGTTATGCCAGCACCATTTGTTAAAAAGACTATCTTTTCCCCAGTTAACTGACACTGGGCCTTTGTCAAATATCAGCTGCTCATATGTGGATGGATTTATATCTGGGTTCTCAATTCTGTTTCGTTGGTCTATGTGCCTGTTGTTGTACCAGTACCAGGCTGTTTTGACTACTGTGGCTGTATAATAGGTTCCAAAATCAGGTAGAGTGAGGCCTCCCACTTTCTTCTTCTTTTTCAGTAATGCTTTACTTATCCAAGGCTTCTTTCCCTTCCATATGAAGTTGGTGATTTGTTTCTCCATCATATTAAAAAATGTCATTGGAATTTGGATCAGAAGTGCATTGTATGTATAGATGGCTTTTGGTAGAATAGACATTTTTACTGTGTTAAGTCTTCCTATCCATGAGCAAGGTATGTTTTTCCACTTAAGTAGGTCCTTTTTTTTTTTTTTAGTTTCTTACAGTAGTACTTTGTAGTTTTCTTTATGTAGGTCTTTCACATCTTTGGTAAGATTTATTCCTAAGTATTTTATCTTCTTGGGGGCTACTGTGAATGGTATTGATTTGGTGATTTCCTCTTTGATGTTCTTTTTGTTGATGTAGAGGAATCCAAGTGATTTTTGTATGTTTATCTTATAACCTGAGACTCTGCCAAACTCTTCTATTAGTTTCAGTAGTTTTCTGGAGGATTCCTTAGGGTTTTCTGTGTATAAGATCATGTCATCTCCAAATAGAGATAATTTTACTTCCTCCTTGCCAGTCTGGATGCCCTTTATTTCTTTGTCTAGCCTAATTGCTCTGGCTAGGACCTCTAGCACAATGTTGAATAAGAACGGTGATAAAGGGTTCCCATTCTCAAGGGAAATGCTTTCAGGCTCTCTCCCTTTAGAGTGATATTGGCTGTTGGCTTTGTATAAAAAAAACTGCTTTGTATAAAAAAATTTTTTTTTTTTTTTAATTTTATAGATGCCCTTTATTATGTTGAGGAATTTTCCTTCAATTCCTATTTTGCTGAGAGTTTTTATCATGAATGGGTGTTGGACTTTGTCAAATGCCTTTTCTGCATCAATTGATAAGACCATGTGCTTTTTGTCTTTTGTTTTATTTATATGGTGGATTACATTAATGGTTTTTCTCATATTAAACCAGCCTTGCATACCTGGTATAAATCCCACTTGGTCGTGGTGGTTTCTTTTTTTGATATGTTGTTGAATTCTATTGCCTAGAATTTTGTTGAGAATTTTTGCATCTATGTTCATGAGGGATATAGGTCTGTAATTTTCTTTTTTTGTGATGTCTTTACCTGGTTTTGGTATCAGGGAGATGGTGGCTTCATAGAATGAGTTAGGTAGTATTCCGTCATCTTCTATGCTTTGAAATACCTTTAGTAGTAGTGGTGTTAACTCTTCTCTGAAAGTTTGGTAGAACTCTGCAGTAAAGCCGTCCGGGCCAGGGCTTTCTTTTGTGGGGAGTTTTTTGATTACCGTTTCAATCTCTTTTTTTGTTATGGGTCTATTTAGTTGTTCTACTTCTGATTGTGTTAGTTTAGGTAGGTAGTGTTTTTCTAGGAATTCATCCATTTCTTCTAGGTTTGCAAATTTGTTAGAGTACAATTTTTCGTAATAATCTGATATGATTCTTTTAATTTCAGTTGGGTCTGTTGTGATGTGGCCCATCTCGTTTCTTATTCAGGTTATTTGTTTCCTTTCCTGTATTTCTTAATCAGTCTGGCCAATGGTTTATCAATTTTGTTTATTTTTTCAAAGAACCAGCTTTTGGGTTTGTTAATTCTTTCAATTGTTTTTCTGTTCTCTAATTCATTTAGTTCAGCTCTAATTTTTATTATTTGTTTTCTTCTGGTGCCTGATGGATTCTTTTGTTGCACTTTCTATTTGTTGAAGTTGTCGGGACAGTTCTCTGATTTTGGCTCTTTCTTTGTGTATGTGTGCATTTATTGATATAAATTGGCCTCTGAGCACTGCTTTTGCTGTGTCCTAGAGGTTTTGATAGGAAGTGTTTTCATTCTCGTTGCATTCTATGAATTTCTTTATTCCCTCCTTACTGTCTTTTATAACCCAGTATTTTTTCAGGAGGGTATTGTTCAGTTTCCAAGTATTTGATTTCTTTTCCCTAATTTTTCTGTTATTGATTTCCACTTTTATGGCCTTGTGGTCTGAGAAGATGTTTTGTAATATTTCGATGTTTTGGACTCTGCAGAGGTTTGTTTATGACCTAATATGTGGTCTATTCTAGAGAATGTTCCATGTGTGGTAGAAAAAAAAGTATACTTTGCAGCAGTTGGGTGGAGTGTTCTGTATAAGTCAATGAGGTCAGGTTGGTTGATTGTAGCAATTAGGTCTTCCGTGTCTCTATTGAGCTTCTTACTTGATGTCCTGTCCTTCTCCGAAAGTGGTGTGTTGAAGTCTCCTACTATAATTGTGGAGGTGTCTATCTCACTTTTCATTTCTGTTAAAGTTTGTTTTATATATCTTGCAGCCCTGTCATTGGGTGCATAAATATTTAATATGGTTCTGTCTTCCTGGTCAATTGTCCCTTTAATCATGATGTAGTGTCCTTCTTTATCCTTTGTGGTGGATTTAACTTTAAAGTCTATTTTGTCAGAAATTAATATTGCTACTCCTGCTCTTTTTTGCTTGTTGTTTGCTTGATATATTTTTTTCCATCCTTTGAATTTTAGTTTGTTTGTGTCTCTAAGTCCAAGGTGTGTCTCTTGTAGGCAGCATATAGACAGATCGTGTTTCTTTATCCAGTCTGAGACTCTCTGTCTCTTTATTGGTGTGTTTAGTCCATTTACATTCAGCGTAATTATAGATAAGTATGAGTTTAGTGCTGTCATTTTGATGCCTTTTTATGTGTGTTGTTGTCAATTTCATTTTCCCACTTACTTTTTTGTGCTGAGACGTTTTTCTTTGTGAATTGTGTGTTCCTCATTTTCATAGTATTTGACTATGTTTTGTGAGTCGTTATGTTTTTCTTGGTTTTTATTTTGAGTTATGGAGTTGTTATACCTCTTTGTGGTTACCTTAATATTTACCCCTATTTTTCTAAGTAAAAACCTAACTTGTATTGTTCTATATCGCCTTGTATCACTCGCCATATGGCAGTTCTATGCCACCTGTATTTAGTCCCTCTTTTTGATTATTGTGATCTTTTACGTATTGACTTCAATGATTCCCTATTTTGAGCGTTTTTTTCTTTTTAAAATTAATCTTAATTTGTTTTTGTGATTTCCCTATTTGAGTTGATATCAGGATGCTCTGTTCTGTGACCTTGTGTTGTGCTGGTATCTGATATTATTGGTTTTCTGACCAATTTCCTTTAGTATTTCTTGTAGCTTTGGTTAGGTTTTTGCCAATTCTCTAAGCTTGTGTTTATCTGTAAATGTCTTAATTTTGCCTTCATATTTCAGAGGGAGTTTTGCTGGATATATGATCCTTGGCTGGCATAGACTATTACTCTCGTAGACTACTTTCTTCTCTTAGTTTCCTTATTTCTCTTTTGCTCTGGATGAGTAAAGACCAATAGTTGTATCTTAGATGGTTGCTCACATACTTTTTTTTTTTAATTAATTAATTTTAAAAAAGTTTACTGTGTTTTAGGTGAAAGTTTACAGTGCGAATTTGGTTTTCTTTCAAAAATTTATACACAAATTGGTTGCAGTTCTTGCAATGTGTCAGCACTTCCCCCTTTCCTTTTTCACCCTGGGTTCTCTGTGTCCTTAAGTCCAGTTTTTCCCACCTTCTCAACTTTCCTTTTGGGTACGTGTTGCCTTTTGGTCTTATACACTTGATTGAACTAAGAAGCATGTTCCTCACTTGTGTTATTGTTTGTTTTATGTTGTTGTTGTCAGGTGCCTTTGTGTCGGGGGCGACTCACAGCAACTCAATATACAACAGAATGAAACACTGCACAGTCTGTCCTGCGCCATCCTCACAATTGTTATTATGCTTGAACCCATTGTTGCAGCCGCTGTGTCAGTTCATCTCATTGAGGTACTTCGTGTTTTTTGCTGACCTTCCACTTTACCAAGCATAATGTCCTTCTCCAGGCACTTATCTCTCCTGATAACATGTCCGACGTATGTGAGACGTAGTCTCACCATCCTTGCTTCTAAGGAGCATTCTGGTTGTACTTTTTCCAAGACAAATTTGGTCTTTTGGCAGTCCATGGCGTATTCAATATTCTTCACCAACACCACAATTCAAAGGTGTCAGTTCTTCTTTGGTCTTCCTTATTCATCACCCAGCTTTCACATGCATATGAGGTGATGGAAAACAGCATGGAACCGGTGGTACTGAAGGAAGAAGTCCAAGCTGCACTGAAGGCACTGGCAAAAAACAAGGCTTCAGGAACTGACAGAATACCAGTTGAGATGTTTCAACAAACAGATGCAGCATTGGCAGTGGTCACTCGTCTGTGTCAAGAAATTTGGAAGACAGGCACCTGGCCAGCCAACTGGAAGAGATCCATATTTATGCCTTTTCCCAAGAAAGGTGATCCAACGGAATGTGGAGATTATCGCACCGTTTCGTTAATATCCCATGAAAGTGAAACTTTGCTGAAGATAATTCAAAAGCAGCTGCAGCACTCTATCAACGGGGACCTGCCAGAAATTCAGGCAGGATTCAGAAGAGGACGTGGAACCGGGGATGTCATTGCTGGTGTTTGTTTTATTTAAAAAAAAAAAAAAAAAAACCTGTTGCAGTCAAGTTGATTCCGACTCATAGCGACCCTATAAGACAGAGAGAATTGCCCCATAGGGTTTCCAAGGAGCTCCTGGTGGATTTGAACTAGCTGACCTTTTGGTTAGCATCTGTAGCTCTTAACCACTAAGCCACCAGGCTTTCCATTTGTTTTATAGGCCTTTCTAACCTTTGGCTGAAAGGTGGACTTTAGGAGTGGCTTTAGTTCTTGGTTAGCAGGTCTATGGGGGCCACAGTCTCAGAGATTCTTTGAGTCTCTGCCAGACTGGTAAATCTGGTCTTTTTTTTTTTTATGAATTTGAATTTGGTTCTACATTTTTCTCCTCCTCTGTCCCAGAGGAAACCCTGGTGGCATAGTGGTTAAGAGCTATGGCTGCTAGCCAAGAGGTCGGCAGTTCAAATCTGCCAGGCGCTCCTTGGAAACTCTGTGGGGCAGTTCTACTCTGTCCTGTAGGGTTGCTATGAGTCGGAATCGACTCTATGGCAGTGAGTTTTGTTTTGGGTTTTTTCTGTCCTGGAGCACTCTATTGTGATCCCCGTCAAAGAGGTCTGTGGTATAGCCAGGGACCATTTAGTTCTTCTGGGCTCAGGCTGGTGGGGGCTTTGGTTCATGTGGTCCATTAGTCCTTTGGACTAATATTTTCCTGTGTCTTTGTTTTTTTTCATTCTCCTTTGTACCGAACATGATGGGACCAATAGATGTATCTTAAATGGCTGTTCTCAAGCTTTTTAGATCACAAACACTACTTACTACACTGGAATGCTGGACATATACTTTTATGAACTATATTATGCCAATTAACTGAGCTGTCCCACGAGACTGTGGTCCTAAGGCTTCAAACCGAGAAAACCAATCTCAAGAACTGGTTGCTAAGCTTTTACCTGTACCCCTTCAGCTAGAGTCCTCTGGGCCAAGCACCCTTAATGTATGTCACTTCTCATTCTCAAGGTTTACCTTCTGCTATCAATGTGGTATGCAGTTTCCAGATTACTTTCTATGCACTTATGTATATATTGGGTTTCCAGCTAAACATATAATTTTGTTAGCATTTTTTCTCTCTATTTTTAAAGTATCATGATAAACTTATTTTTCTGTAGCTTGTTTTCTTTTTCCTCAGCAAAATTCTGGAGACCTGTCCATGTTAGCTGATACAAATCTGCTTCATTTAAAAAACTATTTCTTGTTAGTTGTTATTGAGTCAGCCACCTACTCATGGCGAACCCATGTACAATGGGATGTAACGCTGCCCCGACCTGCATCATTCCCATAAGTTGCAGATCAGACTGTTGTAATCCACAGGATTTTCACTGGCTAATTTTTGGAAGTAGATCATCAGGTCTTTCTTCCTAGTCCATCTTAGTCTGGAAGCTCTAATGAAACCCGTTCAGCATCATAGCAACGTGCAAGCCTCCATTAACAGTTGGTGACTGCACGTGAGGTTTCACTGAGTAAGAATCCAACCTGGTAGGCAAGAATTCTATAACTGAACCACCATGTTCCCTAAAAAAATACAGTGCTCCCTAAAAAACTATAGTATTTCATATAGTATATCTATGTATAAGTGTATCTATTGTTATAGGTTGAATTGTGTCCCCCCAAAATATGTGTCAACTTGGCTAGGCCATGATTCCCGGTATTGTGTGGTTGTCCACCATTTTGCAATCTGTTATGATTATCCTATGTAAGTTCTAACCTCTCTGATGTTAAAGACGCAGGATTAGAGGCACTTATGTTAATGAGGTAGGATTCAATTTACAGGATTAGGTTGTATTTTGAGTTAATCTCTTTTGAGACATAAAAAAGAGAATCGGGTAGGGAGGAGGAGAATTCATACCACCAAGAAAGGAGTGCTGGGAGTGGAATGTGTCCTTTGGACCTGGGGTCCCTGTACTGAGAAGCTCCTAGACCAGGGGAAGATTGATGACAAGGACATTCCCCTAGAAATGACAAAGACAGAAAGCCTTCCCCGGCGCTAATGTCCTGAATTTGAACTTCTAGCCTTCTAGACTGTGAGAGGATAAATTTCTCTTTGTTAAAGCCATCCACTTGTATTTCTGTTATAGTAGCACTAGATACCTAAGAGTATCACATAGTTTAAATGGTATAATAAATTACAGTATTTATGAATATGTGCATAGTTTTTACATTTTTTACCACTGCAAACAAACAAAAAAAAAAAACAGTGCAGCAATAGATATCCTTGTACTTCTTCCTGGGCACATGTGAGATTATGATAATTAATGACATTTGGAATTCCTGGGTCTAAGGGTATGAGCATTTATTGTTTTAGTATACACATCAAGAGGCTGTAGCAACTCACAGATCTACCATCAGAGCATGAAACTCCCTGAGGCTGTCAATTTGCATCTGCCAGTGCAATGGCTGAAAGACTGCCATTTTGTTTTTGCAACTCCATGATTACCATTGACGTTGAACATAATCTCATGTTTACTGTACGCTGTGTAGATTTTCAGGGAATTGCCTGTTCAGGTGCTTTTTCCACTTTTCTATTTTCTGTCTTTTTCAAATCAAATTGTAGCCTACATTCTAATATTAATCTTTTGGCTACTATTATGTTACAAATATTTTCTCCTGGATTGTCTCTTGATATTATTGTTTTTTTTTTTCAACTTCGAATAAGCTTCTCATTTTAGAATAGTGTTAGATTACAGAAAAGTTGCAAAGATAATACAGAGAGTTTTTGTACACCCCTCACCCAGTTTCTCCTGTTGTCAATATTTTACAGTACTGAGGTACCTTTGTCACAACTGATGAGCCAATATTGATTCATTATTATTAGCTAAAGTCCATAATTAATTCAGATTTTATTAATTTTAGCTAATGTCCTTTTTCCCTTCCAGGATACATTGAGTCATCATATCTTCATATGCTCCTTTTATCTGTGACAGTTTCTCGGACTTTCCTTGTTTTTCATGACCTTGACAGTTTTCAGGTCTTTTGTAGGAAGTTCTTCAGTTTGGCTTTGTTTGGTGATTTTCTCATGGTTAGACTGGGATTATGGTTTGGGGACAGAGACCATAGAGGTGAAGTGCCATTCTTCTCGTCACATCAAGGATTGTTACTGTTGTTAATTGCCGTTGAGTCAGTTCTGACTCGTGGCGACCCATGTATGCAGAGTAGAAATGCTCCATTGGGTTTTCAAGGCTGGGTTTTAAGAAGCAGATTTCAAGGTTTCAAGGTTTTCAAGACTGGGTTTTAAAAAGCGGTGTGCCGGGCCTGTCTTCTGAGGCGACTCTGGCAGTGTTTGAAGTAGAAAGTATCAGATAAATCTTTAATTGCAATCATACATCTGGTTTTCACTTTACAAAAATTAAATTTCTCTTTAACAAGAGCTGATTGACATAAAGAGAAATCAGAATATAAATAATTTAGTTTATTTGATAATCCCAAGTAATTGCATGTTAAATATTTATAAAGTCTATTGTTATGAGTTTATTTATGAAAGATGGAGTTTGCCCATGGGTTTAAACTGATTAAACTTTTTCTGATGCTATTTGATTAAAAAAAAAGGACGATTTCCTATACTTTGTTTATTGAGTAATAATAAGTGATATGACAGGAAATAAACAGTGTAAAGAATGACACAGCACAGATTGCACTTATAGTAGTGTAAATTTGCAATTATATCTAATGACCAGCGTTAAGTACAGTGTATTAAATTATTTGAATTGCTCTTCAGTATAAATTATGCCATTGATTAGATTTACGGTGGTAGCTATGAGATGTAAACTCAATATTGTGACATTCTTTAATTGAAATAAATGCTTGTCTTTCAATTAATGGTAATTTTTTAGTTCATTAACTCTAGAAATTTATTTTCACAGTCTTCAAAATTGTACAATCAAACAAATTGAGCCATAGGCAGCATGAGCTTAATAAGAACAAATAAATGTCAGATAAACCTGATAACTTTGATTTGATGCAATGATAAGGCAGTACATAAAATTAAGAAGTAAAAATATCTGTTTCTCTTAACCTTGTTTTGTTGGATATGTCTATTCCTTTTCAAAGCAGGGTTTTTGGACAGATGACACCTAGACCTTCATGTGTGTGAATTTTGTGCTTCTATTGCTTTTTTTTTTTTCTCTATTGTTTAGCTCATTCGATTAATTAGCCCTGGTAAAGTGCAGCCACATTCTTATCCAAAGTAAAGAACAGGGAAATTGTGCGAAGCTGTGTACTAAAAAGTGAGGGAATATTAAAAGTATCTGGAGGGGGGGACATTCTTTTTACAGTGTTTTTATAAAACATTACAGAATCATTATTCCCTTACTTTGGTAATCTTAAAGAAGTAAAAGCTTTGAAAGACATTGAACAAACATAAATGCCTAAATGCTATTTCTCAAAGTGTGGGCCAAAGACAAATAAAAATCATCGTAAGTATGCTCTAAAATGCAGATTCCTTGGCACCAGCCCAAACTCACTGAATCAGCCACTTAGATATCGTGGAGGTGAGCCCATGTTTACTTTCTTTTGGTATCTTTATGCAAGCTGAAGCTGAGGCTCCACTGTTATAGAGAGTACCCCGTTTTACTTACGTCGGTGAGAATAAGTGTGAATACATAAAGTTGGCGTTAGGAAGGTATTCCTACCAAATCAAAGGTCTCTGAGACCCTGTTTCATGCTTCAGAAGATGTAATATTTCATATAGATGGTCTTCTCTTTTTTCTTTTAACACTTAGTGTTTATCACCTGTATTACTCTCTGCCTTGCTCATCACATACCTCTCCATCCTTGTAGCACCTATTTTGGTTTGGGCCTCATCAATGTTTGATGATTTGAATTGGAAAAACAATTAGCTAATTAGATTGAGATCAAGTATGAACATTGCTATCTATTTGTATTATTGTCAGGCATAATGATAAATTACGATAAATGCCCCTGAAAACAACAGGCACGGTTTTTCTGACCATCAGAAATTAATACATCAGTTCTCAATCTAGTGTATTCCAGTGCAAACCTGTCCATCACTTTGCTTTACATTTGCACAACATTTCTTTCAATCTCGAGGGACGTTTTACTGAGGCATAGGGAAACCAATGTTTGGATTAAACATGTAATGGCCCTTATAAATTTTATTTATGATAATTTAAATGATAATAATAATAAAGGGCACACAGAAAAATACATCAAAGATACTTGATTCATTTTAACTTAGTAATAACAAGTGAACAGGTGTTCATTTCTATTTTGTACCTCTTACTTGCTGGAAAATTATGAGATGCCTTTGCCTATACCCCCTTCCGAGCCAGTTGAGGTCAAGTCATTTCTGACTCATGGCAATCTCATGTAAGAGTAGAACTGTGCTCCATAGGGTTTTCCACGGCTAATTTTTTGGAAGTAGATCACTAGGCCTTTCTTCCAAAGCACCCCTGGATACTTGAAATTCCAACCTTTCACTTAGCAGCTGAGCATGTGACAGTTTGTTATACTGTGATGGCTTGCATGTTGCAGTAATGCTGGAAGTTATGCCACTGGTATTTCAAATACCAGCAGGGCCATCCATGGTGAACAGGTTTCAGTTGAGTTTCCAGACTAAGATAGACTAGGAAGAAGAACCTGGTGGTCTAGTTCTGAAAAAATTGGCCAGTGAAAACCTTATGGATAGCAGCAGAATATTGTCTGATTTAGTGCCAGAAAAGGAGCCCTTCATGTTGGAAGGCACTCAAAATACGACCGGGGAAGAGCTGCCTCCTCCAAGTAGAGTGGATGGAGTAAAGCTTTTAGGACCTTCATTTGCTGATGTGAGTCATTTTGATGACTCGAAATGAGAAGAAACAGCTGAAAACATGACTCAAAATGAGAAAAAACAGCTGCAAATATTCACTAATAACTGGAACTGAAATGTAGGAAGTATGAATCTAATCATACTAGTATGAAGTCATCAAAAATGAAATGAAATGCATAAATATGGATATTCTAGACATTAGTGAGGTGGAATAGACTGGTATTGATCATTGCAAATCGGGCAATCATATGGTTGACTATGCCAGGAATGACAAAGAGGAACAGTGTTGCATTCATCATCAGAAAGAACATTTCTGGATCTATCATGAAGTATAACTCTGTCAGTGATAGGATAATATCCATATGCCTACAAGGAATACCAGTTAACATGATCATTATTCAAATTTACACAACAACCACTAAGATAAAGATGAGGAAATTAAAGAATTTTACCAACTTCTGCAGTCTGAAATTGATCAAGCATGTACTCAAGATGCATTGATAATAACTGGTGATTGGAATGTGACAGTTGGAAACAAAGAAGAAGGATCCGTAGTTGGAAAATAAAGCCTTGGTGGTAGAAACAATGCTGGAGATCGCATGATAGAATTTTAAAGACCAGTGACTTATCCATTGCAAATATGTTTTTTTCAGCAATATAAATGGTAACCATATACCTGGACCTCACCAGATGGGAAACACAGGAATCGAATCAACTACACCTGTGGAAAGAGACAATGGAAAAGCTCAATATCATCAGTTAGAACATGGCCGGGGTCAACTACAGAACAGACTATCAATTGTTCACATGCAAGTTCAATTTGAAGCTGAAGAAAATTAAAACAAATCCATGAGAACCAAAATAGGACCTTGAGGATAACCCACCTGAATTTGGAGACCATCTCAAGATTAGATTTGATGCACCGAACACTAATGACTGAAGACCAGATGAGTTGTGGAATGACATCAAGGACATCATACATGCAGAAAGCAAGAGGTCATTAAAAAGACAGTAAAGAAAGAAAAGACCCAAATGGATGTTAGAAGAGACTATGAAACTTGCTCCTGAAAGTAAAGTAGCTAAAGGGAATGGAAGAGATGATGGAGTAAAAGAGCTGAACAGAAGATTTCAAAGGGCATCTCGAGAAGACAAAGTAAAATGTTATAATGATATGTGCAAAGACCTGGAGTGGGAAACCAAAAGGGAATAACAGGTTCAACATTTCTCCAGCTGAAAGAACTGAAGAAAAAATTCAAGCCTTGAGTTGCAGTATTGACAGTTTCTTTAGGGTCACTACGAGTTGGAATCCACTCAATGGCAATGGATTTGGTTCTGGTTTATGGGCAAAATATTGAATGAGCAGAAAGCGTCAAAAGAACTTGGAAGGAATACACAGTCACTGTACCAAAAAGAATTGGCAACGTACAACCATTTCAGAAGGTAGCACATGATCCAGAATCCACGGTATTGAAGGAAGAAGTCCAAGCCGCGATGAACGCATTGGCAAAAAACAAGGCTCCAGGAACTGACAGAACAGCAACTGAGAAGTTTCGACAAATGAATGCTGCACTGGAGGTACTCACTCCTCTATGCCAAGAAATTTGGAAGACAGCTACTTGGCCAACTGACTGGAAGAGATCCGTATTTGTTCCCATTCTAAAGAAAAGTGATCCAACGGAATGCGGAAATTATCAAACAATATCATTAGTAGAACACGCAAGTAAAATTTTGCTGAAGGTAATTCAAAAGTGGTTGCAGCAGTACATCAACAGGGAACTGCCGGAAATTCACACCTAATTCAGAAAAAAAGAGGGTGTGAAATGAGGGATATCATTGCTGATATCAGATAGATCTTGGCTGAAAGCAGAGAATAACAGAAAGATATTTACCTGAGTTTAATTGACGATGCAGAGGTGTTCAACTATGTGGATCATAACAAATTATTGATAACATTGAGAAGAATGGGAATTCTAGAACACTTAATCGTGCTCATGTGGAACCTGTACATAGACCAAGAGGCACTAGTTCGAACAGAACAAGAGGATACTGTGTGATTTAAAATCAGGGAAGGTGTGGGTCACTCTTGTATCCTTTCACCATATCTATTCAATCTGTATGCTGAGCAAATAATCTGAGAAACTGGACTATATGAAGAAAAATGGGGCATCAGGATTGAAGCAAGACTCATTAACAACCTGCAATATGCAGATGACACAATCTCGCTTGCTGAAAGTGAAGAGGACTTGAAGCACCTACTGATGAACACTTCTTGATGAAGATCAAAGGCTACAGCCTTCAGCATGGATTGAACCTCAACATAAAGGAAACAAAAATCCTCACAACTGGACAATTAAGCAACATCATGATAAATGGATAAAAGATTGAAGTTGTCATGGATTTCATTTTATTTTTATCCATAATCAATGCCCATGAAAGGAGCAGTCAAGAAACCAAATGACATATTTGCAGCAAATCTGCTGCAAAAGACCTCTTTAAAGTATAAAAAAGCAAAGATGTCACTTTGAGGACTAAGGTACACCTGACCCAAGTCATGATATTTTCATTTGCCTTATATGCATGCAAAAGCTGGACAATGAATAAGGAAGACTGAAGAACTGATGCCTTTGAACTGTGGTGCTGGTAAAGAATGTTGAATATACCATGCATGGACTGCCAGAAGTATGATCGGGTCTGTCTTGCAAGAGGTACAGCCAGAGTGCTTCTTGGAAGTGAGGATGGTGAGACTCACATACTTTGGATATGTTATCAGGAGGGACCTGTTCCTGGAGAAGGACATCACACTGGTAAGGTAGAAGGTCAGTGAAAGAGAGGAAGACCCTCAATGAGATGGATTGACACAGTTGCTGCCGCAATGGGCTCAAACATAGCAATGATCCTGTGGATGGCCCAGGACTGGGCAGTATTTTGTTCTGTTGTACATAGACAGGGCTGCTGTGAGTCAGAACTGATGCAATGGCACCTAACAACAACAGCAATATGTGTGTTCGTTATTTAGTGCTGCTGTAACAGAAATACCATGAGTAGGTGGTTTTAACAAACAATTTTCTCACAGTTTAGAATTCTAGAAGTTTGACTTCAGAGAGGTGGTTTGAAGGGAAGTCTTTCTCTCTCTGTTGGCTTTGAGGGAAGGTCCTTGTTTCTTCACCTTGTTTCCTGTTTCCTTGGAGATCTCCATGTGTCTTGACTTCAGTCTTTCTCCATCTCTGCCTGTTAGTTTGCTTGTTTAATCTCTTTTATATCTCAAAATTGATTGACTCAGGACAAATCCTGCACTAATCCTGTCTCATTAACATAACAAAAACATTCCCAAATGGGACTATAACCATAGGCACAGAAGTTAGGAATTACCACACATAATTTTTGGGATACAATTCAATCCAAAATATTGCATCTTCTGGCTCCCCCGCCCAAATTCATATCCTTCTCACATGCAAAACACATTTACCCTGTCACATTGTCCCAAAAGTCTTAAATCAACTCCAAGTACGAAGTCTCATCTTCTGAATTATCTAAATGAAATATGAGTGAGACTTCAGGTGTATTTCATCCTAGGACAAAATTCCTCTTTATCTGTGAACCTGTGAAATCTAGAATACAAGTTATCTGCTTCCAAAGTACAATGGTAAAACAGGCTCAAGGTACACATTTCGATTACAAATGGGAGAACAAATTACATTAGCTCTCAAGCCTTGAAAATAATCCTTTCTTTTCTGAGACCATCTGGCCAATGGCCCTGCCCTCCAGACTCTGGGTATTGGCCATGCCCTCTGGATTCTGGGTGGAGGCCCCTTGGCCCTGGGCTTTAGCTCCACCTTCCAGGTTCACTGGGACAGCAAATCTGCTCCCTCAGCTTTGGGTTGTCATAGTGGTGAACCAGCTGAGTGGTGAACCCACCCCCTTGACTCCAGCAGGCCCTGTTCTTCTGCTCCTTGGGCATGGCAGCCTCACTCCCTCAGCTTTGGGCTGCCCTATCCCCCTGGCACCCTTTAACAGCATCCACACACTCCTGAATCAAATTGGCGGAGATCTGACTCTTTGAAACCTAGGAGGCTGTGGCCCCACTGTTTGAGATCCAGGAGGCCACGGCCCCGCCCATGGAAACAGATAAGGCTCTGCTTTCTGTGCTCCTTCTGACAGGTCTGCTGATCTCTAACCTGCTTCAAGGATAATTCTTTTCTTTTCTTGAAAGACAATTGATGTAGCTACTTTGGCCTGTTTTCTGCCGCAGAATTCCAAGAGGCAGACAGCATTATCTCCTTTCATTCTTTCTCCGTCCCCTTCAGTCTAAACTGATGAATTTCCTGCCATTGTAGTCAGGTAGATCCAACAGTCACAGGCTTAATCTCTTTAACAAAACATTGTGTAAGCCACGTCCTTGGTGAACATTCTAGGACATGTGTCGTTAGTTCGTGTAACAGAATTTTCCAAATCTTTAAGTTTTGTTTTCATTTTGCACACTTCATTTTTAAGTCCATCTCTTTCCTCTCACATTTTACTATAAGAGGCAAGGAAATACCTCATGGACTCTTTAAGATCTTGCTTAGAAATCTCATCAGCTAAATATTCAAGTTCATCACTTACAAGATCTACCTTCCACCAAACATTTGAACATAATTCAGACAAGTTCTTGGCCGCTGCTTTAAAAGCATCATCCTTCTTCCATTGTCCAATCACACGTTCATCATTTTCTTTTAAAGCCTCACCAGAAGCACATTAAACATGCACATTCTAGCAACATTCTGTTGCTGGTGCCGTATGTGTTCCCTAAGATGATAGAGACTTTCTCTGTAGCTCTCCTCACTTCCTTCTGAGCCCTCACCAGAATTGCCTTTGACATCCATAATTCTACCAACGGTCTCTTCAAGGTAATCTTGGCTTTTACTTTTAAACCAAAAACTAAACATGTTGCTGTTTAGTTGATTCCGACTCATGGCCACCCTGTAGGACAGAGTAGAACTGCACCATAGGGCTTCCAAGGAAGCTGGTGGATTTGAATTGCTGACCTTTTGGTTAGCAGCTGAACTCTTAACCACTACTCCACCAGGACTTAGGCACCTTAAGACTCTTCTAGCCTCTACCCATTACCCAATTCCAAAACCACTTTCATATTTTATGTATCTATTAGAGCAGCACCACATTCTCAGCAGCAAATTCTGTCTTAGTTATCTCATGCTGCTGTAACAGAAATACCACAAGTAAATGGCTTTAACAAACAGAAAGTTATTATTTTCTCACGGATTAGGAGGCTAAAAAGTCCAAATTCAGGGTGTTGGCTCTAGGGGAAGGCTTTTTCTCTCTGTTGGCTCTAGGGGAATGTCCTTGTCTCTTTAGCTTGTTTCCTCGTTCCTTGGAGATCTCCATGTGGCTTGGCATCAATCTTCCCCCATCTCTGCGTGCTCACTGGCTTGTTCAATCTCTTTTATTTTGAAAAACAGATTGACTGCAAACCCACCCTACACTAATCCTGCTTCATTAACATAACAAAGACAACCCATTCCTGAATGGGGTTTTAACAACAGACACATAGTTTAGGATTTACAGCACGTATTTTGGGGGGATGCAATTCAATCCATAACAACATGGTAACACTTTTTACCACCCAGAGACCCTGTCTAATGAATAAAAAAAAAAAAAAAGAAGAATAGCAAGGCAATAAAACCATTTTATAGGTCATTTACCTGGTGGAGATGTCATCACATATAGGAATTATTACTCTGTGTATTTAATTCCTTTTCTGCTACCAGGCTGGAAGAACTGCCTTCTGTGAACTCAGCTCTGTACAGTTCTCTATTGCTACTGCAGGTCTGACCTGAAAGTGCAGTAAAATCTCATCCTTATCAGCAATATTGCTTTAGTTTCAGGGTCCTAACCCTGAACACAGTATCTAGTGTTGGAGGCACTTCCACTCCCCCTAGCTCTCTGTGTCTGCTCAGTCCTAGATTCAATTCTGGGGTGCATTTTGTCTGTTGGGCTGGGAGTACTAGTTATCTAGTACTGCTGTAACAGAAATACCACAAGTGGGTGGCTTTAACAACAGAAATTTATTTTCTCACAATTTAGGAGGCTAGAAGTTGAAATTCAGGGTGCTGGATCCAGGGGAAGGCTTTCTTTCTCTGTCAGCTCTTGCCATCAATGTTCTTCCGGTCTAGGAACTTCTCGGTGCAGGGATCCCAGGTCCCAGGTCCAAAGGACGTGCTCTGTTCCCTATTCTTCTTTCTTGGTTGTTTGAGGTCCTTCTCCTCTCTGCTCAATTCTTTCTTTTATATCTCAAAAGAGATTGACTAAAGATATAATCTAATTCTTTAGATTGTATCCTGCCTCATTGTCTCTAATTCTGCCTCATTGATATTATAAACCCCCATAAGGTTTCCAAGCCTGTAAATCTCTGTGGAAGCTGACTGCCGCATCTTTTTCCCACAGAGCAGTTTCAAACGCTGACCTTTCAATTAGCAGTTGATTGTAATAACCACTGTGCCATAGGGCTCCTTCATTAACATCATAGAGGTTAGGACTTAAAACACACGGGATAATCACATCAGATTCCTAAATGGTGGACAACCACACAATACTAAGTATCATGGCCTAGCTAAGTTGATACACATCTTGGCTTGATCTTGTGTGTGATGCTAGGCCTTACAGCTCTACAGGTTCAACTCCTCACTTGAATTGTCCTTCAGCCCAGTGATTAAGCCAGTGCAGGGTCAAGTGTGTCTATAGACTTGACTGTCTTTGTCAATCAAGAAGGATGTCATCTCTGTCCTACCCACTTTTGCCTGACACCCTGATATGTGAAGCAAGCCTTGGTTGAAAAGTTTACTCTTTTTCTCAGAAGATTTGTTCCATTGTAGAGTTAAAAACAAAATTAAAATTTTGCAAATCTATGATTAAAAAAAGGCAGCACACTTATGACATATCTAGAATAAGCAAGTATACAGAGACCAAAGTTTATTAGTGGTTACCAGGGGCAGGTGGGAGGGAAAAAGGTGGATTCATTGCTTAGGGGACACTGAGCTTCTTTTAAGGGTGAAAATGGATAATGGTGATGGTTGAACAACATGATGAACTTAATTAATGTCACCAAATTGTACATGTTTAGCATATAGTCCTCTAAACTCAAGATCAGTTGAAGGTCAGAAATTGAATTGCTCAGGCAGGTGGCCTTGGTTTACAGTGTAGGCAGTTGTCATTTTTTTTCTGGTCACCCAACATCCATTACCCCTTCTCCACCCAGTTTCTCCTGGAGAAACACTTCTCCCCATGTGTGTAGTCTGGGTGGAATAGTAAATTCAGGTGCCTGCCCTTCTGTGAGGAAAGCCAAAGTGATCCCTGGGATCTGTGTCCTTAGATCCTTGCAGTCAGTATCCTGGGCATGGCAATGGTGAGACCATAGCATCTGGGTGCTGCATTTTCTTGACTTTTCTCAGCTGGGTTATTCAATCTTCCCTTCAGACTTATGAGCTTTCCTAGATTTTTCTAATAAATGGCCCTATGCTTCATCTAGCTTGAGTACAACTTTTGTTGTTTGCAATCAAAGAAGCCCCCAGCCAGTAAAAAGGGTAAGTGGTAGGGAGAGTTGTATGGTCTTGGAAGAACAGTCCACAATCCTTTTTTATATCAGATAGGACAAAGGATATTCCATCTTTGATATTGCTGTTTTCAACCAAAAGTTGCCTTGAGTTTAATGATTAGTCCACAACCAGTAAGAAAGACATTTTCATATTTATTTTCTTTGCATCCTAAAGCATTTACAAAGGAATCATTTACAAAGTAATAATTCCCGTGGATGATGACATCTCTGGGAGCCAGGTAACCTATGAAATGTTGTTATTACCATGACATTCCCCAGATAGTCACTTGTCACATCCTGTAAACTTTACATTAATCAAAATCGTTAAAGAAATCAGAACACAGGCCACCTCGTTAGTTCTGACTCATTCCATGATGTGTAATAAAACAAAAAACTGGTGCCCCTCCTCTATCAGGTGGCATGATGTTTCCTGACTTGTAGAATGTTCTGTTTTAGATGAATTCAGCTTCTCACCTAATTCACAGTTTTCGATCACCATATAAGCTTAATTAGTTCATAATTGACACCTTAGCCCTCCCATTTCCAGAAAGACTGCCCTTGTTTAGTGATTTCTATAATTTGCTTAGAAAAAATAAAGTCTCTGTGGGGTTTGCAGTTTTGAAGCAAAGCACTGAAGACCACAATAATCAGGTGAGGAAATGTCATTTTGCAGCTTCTGAACCTTAAACTGTCAGAATTAGACAGCTTTTAGTGGACTTTTCTTTTTGTGACAAAGTCAAGCAACACATTAGTAATTTGTTTATCTTTGTGGAAATGAGCAAAATAAAGTGTCACATGACACTGTTTTTTCCTCAAAATAGAATTTTAAGATTACTTATTTTTCATTCCAGTTTGACACCTGTGGTAGACAAACTTGAGGATCAAGTACTGGGGCAAAATGGTGCTGTCACCTGTTAAGAACTTTGACAGAAGTACTAAACTGTGGGGCTGGGTAGTTTTAGTGTCGTGAAGTCAGTAGATTCCTCCCTCATTATGAATGAGAAGTGTCAGTCACGGGGAATCAGGGCTAGGCAGACTGTAAGGGATACCTCATATGGCCCGTGTAAGTGGAAGGTTTAGTTGTGTCAAGACTGATGTTTCCCACTCTTGCCACCAGAGGATGTTCTAGGCACGTTTTTTGTCAGAACAACTCAATTGACTCAAATAGCCAGGCCTGAATTTTTTTTTTTTTTTCCAACAGAGGTAGCATAAGGATGTGGAAAATCTCAATGTCAACAGCAGTTCATAAGATGGAAAAGAATGTGGGATTGGCTATATGCTTTCAGAAGTCTGAGGCATTGAGTCTAACTGTTCTTGAAGCATTATCATGATACCGACAAGCAAAGCTATTTGTGAGAAATCTGTCAGATGTAGTACTGGGCTACATGGTTAAGAGAGAAAATGGCTAGGCTACTCACATTACAATTCTTTTTGAGATTTGGGAAAGGAGCCATTTTGGTTGTTAAATTTTTTTTTTTTTAACTATTACTGTAATTCTTGTGGTGAGACTAGGATAGTAAGAAACACAAGGAAGAGAAAAATGGAGATTTTTTTTTTTTTTTTTCCTTTTTTTTTTTTTTTTATAATAACTTTTATTAAGCTTCAAGTGAACGTTTACAAATCCAATCAGTCTGTCACATATAAGTTTACATACATCTCACTCCCTACTCCCACTTACTCTCCCCGTCTTGAGTCAGCCCTTTCAGTCTCTCCTTTCTTGACAATTTTGCCGGCTTCCCTCTCTCTCTATCCTCCCATCCCCCCTCCAGGCAAGAGTTGCCAACACAATCTCAAGTGTCCACCTGATATAATTAGCTCACTCTTCATCAGCATCTCTCTCCCACCCGCTGACCAGTCCCTTTCATTTCTGATGAGTTGTCTTCGGGGATGGATCCTGTCCTGTGTCAGCTGAAGGTCTGGGGAGCATGGCCGCCGGGATTCCTCCAGTCTCAGTCAGACCATTAAGTTTGGTCTTGTTATGAGAATTTGGGGTCTGCATCCCACTGATCTCCTGCTCCCTCAGGGGTCCTCTGCTGAGCTCCCTGTCAGGGCAGTCATCGATTGTGGCCGGGCACCAACTAGTTCTTCTGGTCTCAGGATGATGTAGGTCTCTGGTTCATGTGGCCCTTTCTGTCTCTTGGGCTCTTAGTTGTCATGTGGGCTTGGTGTTCTTCATTTTCCTTTGCTCCAGGTGGGTTGAGACCAATTGCTGCATCTTAGATGGCTGCTTGTTAGCATTTAAGACCCCAGACGCCACATTTCGAAGTGGGATGCAGAATGATTTCATAATAGAATTATTTTGCCAATTGACTTAGAAGTCCCCGCAAACCATGTTCCCCAGACCCCCGCGCTTGCTCCGCTGACCTTTGAAGCATTCATTTTATCCCGGAAACTTCTTTGCTTTTGGTCCAGTCCAATTGAGCTGACCTTCCATGTATTGAGTGTTGTCTTTCCCTTCACCTAAAGCAGTTCTTATCTACTGATTAATCAATAAAAAACCCTCTCCCACCCTCCCTCCCTCCCCCCCTCGTAACCACAAAAGTATGTGTTCTTCTCAGGTTTACTATTTCTCAAGATCTTATAATAGTGGTCTTATACAATATTTGTCCTTTTGCCTCTGACTAATTTTGCTCAGCATAATGCCTTCCAGGTTCCTCCATGTTATGAAATGTTTCAGAGATTCGTCACTGTTCTTTATCGATGCGTAGTATTCCATTGTGTGAATATACCACAATTTATTTACCCATTCATCCGTTGATGGACACCTTGGTTGCTTCCAACTTTTTGCTATTGTAAACAGAGCTGCAATAAACATGGGTGTGCATATATCTGTTTGTATGAAGGCTCTTGTATCTCTAGGGTATATTCCTAGGAGTGGGATTTCTGGGTTGTATGGTAGTTCTATTTCTAACTGTTTAAGATAACGCCAGATAGATTTCCAAAGTGGTTGTACCATTTTACATTCCCACCAGCAGTGTATGAGAGTTCCAATCTCTCCGCAGCCTCTCCAACATTTATTATTTTGTGTTTTTTGGATTAATGCCAGCCTTGCTGGTGTGAGATGGAATCTCATCGTAGTTTTAATTTGCATTTCTCTAATGGCTAATGATCGAGAGCATTTTCTCATGTATCTGTTGGCTGCCTGAATATCTTCTTTAGTGAAATGTGTGTTCATATCCTTTGCCCACTTCTTGATTGGGTTGTTTGTCTTTTTGTGGTTGAGTTTTGACAGAATCATGTAGATTTTAGAGATCAGGCGCTGGTCGGAGATGTCATAGCTGAAAATTCTTTCCCAATCTGTAGGTGGTCTTTTTACTCTTTTGGTGAAGTCTTTAGATGAGCATAGGTGTTTGATTTTTAGGAGCTCCCAGTTATCGGGTTTCTCTTCATCATTTTTGGTAATGTTTTGTATTCTGTTTATACCTTGTATTAGGGCTCCTAGGGTTGTCCCAATTTTTTCTTCCATGATCTTTATCGTTTTAGTCTTTATGTTTAGGTCTTTGATCCACTTGGAGTTAGTTTTTGTGCATGGTGTGAGGTATGGGTCCTGTTTCATTTTTTTGCAAATGGATATCCAGTTATGCCAGCACCATTTGTTAAAAAGGCTATCTTTTCCCCAGTTAATTGACACTGGTCCTTTGTCAAATATCAGCTGCTCATACGTGGATGGATCTATGTCTGGGTTCTCAATTCTGTTCCATTGGTCTATGTGTCTGTTGTTGTACCAATACCAGGCTGTTTTGACTACTGTGGTTGTATAATAGTTTCTGAAGTCAGGTAAGGTGAGGCCTCCCACTTTCTTCTTCTTTTTCAGTAGTGCTTTGCTTATCCGGGGCTTCTTTCCGTTCCATATGAAATTGGTGATTTGTTTCTCTATCCCCTTAAAATATGACATTGGAATTTGGATCGGAAGTGCGTTAAATGTATAGATGGCTTTTGGTAGAATAGACATTTTTACTATGTTAAGTCTTCCTATCCATGAGCAAGGTATGTTTTTCCACTTAAGTATGTCCTTTTGAATTTCTTGTAGTAGAGCTTTGTAGTTTTCTTTGTATAGGTCTTTTACATCCTTGGTAAGATTTATTCCTAAGTATCTTATCTTCTTGGGGGCTATTGTGAATGGTATTGATTTGGTTATTTCCTCTTCGGTGTTCTTTTTGTTGATGTAGAGGAATCCAAGTGATTTTTGTATGTTTATTTTATAACCTGAGACTCTGCCAAACTCTTCTATTAGTTTCAGTAGTTTTCTGGAGGATTCCTTAGGGTTTTCTGTGTATATAATCATGTCATCTGCAAATAGTGATAACTTTACTTCTTCCTTGCCAATCCGGATACCTTTTATTTCTTTGTCTAGCCTGATTGCCCTGGCTAAGACTTCCAACACGATGTTGAATAAGAGCGGTGATAAAGGGCATCCTTGTCTGGTTCCCGTTCTCAAGGGAAATGCTTTCAGGTTCTCTCCATTTAGAGTGACATTGGCTGTTGGCTTTGCATAGATGCCCTTTATTATGTTGAGGAATTTTCCTTCAATTCCTATTTTGGTAAGAGTTTTTATCATGAATGGGTGTTGGACTTTGTCAAATGCCTTTTCTGCATCAATTGATAAGATCATGTGGTTTTTGTCTTTTGTTTTATTTATGTGATGGATTACATTAATGGTTTTTCTGATATTAAACCAGCCTTGCATACCTGGTATAAATCCCACTTGATCAGGGTGAATTATTTTTTTGATGTGTTGTTGGATTCTATTGGCTAGAATTTTGTTGAGGATTTTTGCATCAATGTTCATGAGGGATATAGGTCTATAATTTTCTTTTTTTGTAATGTCTTTACCTGGTTTTGGTATCAGGGAGATGGTGGCTTCATAGAATGAGTTGGGTAGTATTCCGTCATTTTCTATGCTTTGGAATACCTTTAGTAGTAGTGGTGTTAACTCTTCTCTGAAAATTTGGTAGAACTCTGCAGTGAAGCCGTCCGGGCCGGGACTTTTTTTTGTTGGGAGTTTTTTGATTACCGTTTCAATCTCTTTTTTTGTTATGGGTCTATTTAGTTGTTCTACTTCTGAATGTGTTAGTTTAGGTAGGTAGTGTTTTTCCAGGAATTCATCCATTTCTTCTAGGTTTTCAAATTTGTTAGAGTACAATTTTTCATAATAATCTGAAATGATTCTTTTAATTTCATTTGGTTCTGTTGTGATGTGGTCCTTCTCATTTCTTATTCGGGTTATTTGTTTCCTTTCCTGTATTTCTTTAGTCAGTCTAGCCAATGGTTTATCAATTTTGTTAATTTTTTCAAAGAACCAGCTTTTGGCTTTGTTAATTCTTTCAATTGTTTTTCTGTTCTCTAATTCATTTAGTTCAGCTCTAATTTTTATTATTTGTTTTCTTCTGGTGCCTGATGGATTCTTTTGTTGCTCACTTTCTATTTGTTCAAGTTGTAGGGACAGTTCTCTGATTTTGGCTCTTTCTTCTTTTTGTATGTGTGCATTTATTGATATAAATTGGCCTCTGAGCACTGCTTTTGCTGTGTCCCAGAGGTTTTGATAGGAAGTATTTTCATTCTCGTTGCTTTCTATGAATTTCCTTATTCCCTCCTTGATGTCTTCTATAACCCAGTCTTTTTTCAGGAGGGTATTGTTCATTTTCCAAGTATTTGATTTCTTTTCCCTCGTTTTTCTGTTATTGATCTCTAGTTTTATTGCCTTGTGATCTGAGAAGATGCTTTGTAATATTTCGATGTTTTGGACTCTGCAAAGGTTTGTTTTATGTCCTAATATGTGGTCTATTCTAGAGAATGTTCCATGTGCGCTGGAAAAAAAAGTATATTTTGCAGCAGTTGGGTGGAGAGTTCTGTATAAGTCAATGAGGTCAAGTTGGTTGATTGTTGTAATTAGATCTTCCGTGTCTCTGTTGAGCTTCTTGCTGGATGTCCTGTCCTTCTCCGAAAGTGGTGTGTTGAAGTCTCCTACTATAATTGTGGAGGTATCTATCTCGCTTTTCAGTTCTGTTAAAATTTGATTTATGTATCTTGCAGCCCTGTCATTGGGTGCGTAAATATTTAATATGGTTATGTCTTCCTGATCAATTGTCCCTTTTATCATTATATAGTGTCCTTCTTTATCCTTTGTGGTGGATTTAAGTCTAAAGTCTATTTTGTCAGAAATTAATATTGCTACTCCTCTTCTTTTTTGCTTATTGTTTGCTTGATATACTTTTTTCCATCCTTTGAGTTTTAGTTTATTTGAGTCTCTAAGTCTAAGGTGTGTCTCTTGTAGGCAGCATATAGATGGATCGTGTTTCTTTATCCAGTCTGTGACTCTCTGTCTCTTTATTGGTGCATTTAGTCCATTTACATTCAGGGTAATTATAGATAAATAAGTTTTTAGTGCTGTCATTTTGATGCCTTTTTATGTGTGTTGTTGACAATTTCATTTTTCCACATACTTTTTTGTGCTGAGGCGTTTTTCTTAGTAAATTGTGAGATCCTCATTTTCATAGTGTTTGACTTTATGTTAGTTGAGTCGTTACGTTTTTCTTGGTTTTTGTCTTGAGTTATAGAGTTGTTATACCTTTTTGTGGTTACCTCATTATATACCCCTATTTTTCTAAGTAAAAACCTAACTTGTATTGTTCTATATCGCCTTGTATCACTCTCCATATGGCAGTTCAATGCCTCCTGTATTTAGTCCCTCTTTTTGATTATTGTGATCTTTTACCTATTGACTTCCATGATTCCCTGTTATGTGTATTTTTTTTTTTTAATTAATCTTAATTTGTTTGTTTTTGTGATTTCCCTATTTGAGTTGATATCAGGACGTTCTGTTTTGTGACCTTGTGTTGTGCTGATATCTGATATTATTGGTTCTCTGACCAAACAATATCCTTTAGTATTTCTTGTAGCTTTGGTTTGGTTTTTGCAAATTCTCTAAACTTGTGTTTGTCTGTAAATATCTTAATTTCGCCTTCATATTTCAGAGAGAGTTTTGCTGGATATATGATCCTTGGCTGGCAGTTTTTCTCCTTCAGTGTTCTGTATATGTCGTCCCATTCCCTTCTTGCCTGCATGGTTTCTGCTGAGTAGTCAGAACATATTCTTATTGATTCTCCCTTGAAGGAAACCTTTCTTTTCTCCCTGGCTGCTTTTAAAATTTTCTGTTTATCTTTGGTTTTGGTGAGTTTGATGATAATATGTCTTGGTGTTTTTCTTTTTGGATCAATCTTAAATGGGGTTCGATGAGCATCTTGGATAGATATCCTTTCATCTTTCATGATGTCAGGGAAGTTTTCTGTCAGAAGTTCTTCAACTATTTTCTCTGTGTTTTCTGTCCCTCCTCCCTGTTCTGGGACTCCAATCACCCGCAGGTTATCCTTCTTGATAGAGTCCCACATAATTCTTAGGGTTTCTTCATTTTTTTTAATTCTTTTATCTGATTTTTTTTCAGCTATGTTGGTGTTAATTCCCTGGTCCTCCAGATGTCCCAGTCTGCATTCTAATTGCTCGAGTCTGCTCCTCTGACTTCCTATTACGTTGTCTAATTCTGTTATTTTATTGTTAATCTTTTGGATTTCTACATGTTGTCTCTCTATGGATTCTTGCAACTTATTAATTTTTCCAGTATGTTCTTGAATAATCTTTTTGAGTTCTTCAACAGTTTTATCAGTGTGTTCCTTGGCTTTTTCTGCAGATATCCTAATTTCATTTGTGATATCATTAAGCATTCTGTAAATTAGTTTTTTATATTCTGTATCTGATAATTCCAAAATTGTATCTTCATTTGGGAAAGATTTTGATTCTTTTGTTTGGGGGGTTGGAGAAGCTGTCCCGGTCTGCTTCTTTAAGTGGTTTGATATGGATTGTTGTCTCCGAGCCATCACTGGGAAACTAGTTTTTCCAGAAAATCCGCTAAAAAAAAAACTGCAGTCAGATCCCTATCAGAGTTCTCCCTTTGGCTCAGGCTATTCAGATGTTAATGAAGCCGCCTGGGAAGGGTGGGGGAGGGAACAGAGAGATAGGAGAGTAGCACCTCAGAATATAGCCAGAGTTGCTTGTCTTGCTTGGAATGACTGTTATATCTGAGATTCCCGCGGGCGCGTCGCCTATGTGTGCTGGCTGTGTGGAGATTGCCCCCGGGGGGTCTGGCCCGCTGGAGTCACGGTCAGATCCTCCGCTTCCAGCCCCACGCCCAGCGTCAAGGCTCCCCTGCTGGGACGGTGCACTCTCAACTCCAAAATCAGTCGCTGCCTCCCGGGGACTTCTCGTCTCTCCAGCCGCGTGGCCGTGCCGCCCCCGTGAACTAGGTGGGCCCCCTCCCGGGGTTAGTTCAGATGGGTGGAGTAGCTCCCTGTGCTTGTGCCGCGACCGAGTGTCCTGGCTGGAACGCTGTTCTCCCCGCTCCAATACCAGTCGCTGCCTCCCGGGGACTTCTCCTACCGGCTGCGTCCCACGCCGCCCGCGCGACCCGGCTGGTCCCCTTCCCGGGGTTAGTTCAGGGGGTGGAGCAACTCTCCGTGTTTATGGCATACCTGCGTGCAGTCCTAATCCCTGCGGGACGGTTCCCCGGCTCGGATGCTGCTCTTTCTGCTCCAAGATCAGTCACTGCCTCCCGGGGACTTCTCCTACCGGCTGCGTCCCACGCCGCCCGTGGAACCAGCTGGTCCCCCTCCCGGGGTTAGTTCAAGGGGGTGGAGCAGGTCTCTGTGCTTGTGCCGTACCTGACTGGTACGCTGGCTCCAGGCTCTGGAAACAATCGCTGCTTCCCCGTATTAGTTCGTTCTCCGTCTCTAAATCTGTGTTTGTTGTTCAGGGTTCGTAGATTGTTATGTATGTGATCGATTCACTTGTTTTTCCGTGTCTTTGTTGTAAGAGGGATCCGAGGTAGCGTCTGCCTAGTCCGCCATCTTGGCTCCGCCTTCAAAAATGGAGATTTTTTAAGAGGAATTTTAGTATAGTGTTCACTTAAATAGGGAAGGGAAAGGATAGGGAAATATTCCTCACACTCATTCAAAAAATAAACTATAAAATAGTATCAAAGGAGGAACAAGAGCACGTGTCGTAGATAATAGCTTGAAAAACTGACATCTTAGAGCAAGGTCTGCTATCAGAGGCAATCTCAGAAGCTACTTAGAGGTTGAACCTCATATCAGCACAGAAGGATATATATTTAAGCTGAAAAGAAGCTCATTTTCCATCAGTTTACTTCGTTATAGAAATTACATCATTTTGCATGTTGGGAGAACACTTAAGAATATGTACTGTATATTGAAATTCTGTTTTTTTAAATAAGGTGCATTTATTTTTTATATTTCTTTTTAAAAGTCTTCATTTATTTTATAATGTTCTCATTGTAAAATAATACAACCATTTGTATAAATTTTAGTGATGGTTGCAATTCTTGTAATATGAAAAGTGGGCAAATGGACACTTTCAGGCATGGAACACAGTGGGCAGGTGGTTCAAGTCAAGATCGTGGTTGCAGTGCTGTGGGAATTGAGGGGAATTGCAGATACCTTCTTCCCTAAAGAGGTTGGGAGACAGTGTAACAACGGAGTACCTGGCGTTTTACTGCTGCAGTAGTTACCTCCTGCCCATTCTGTTTATTGTGTGAACACAGGTCATCTATACAACAGGGATTAAAGTGACGGATAGGGTGATTGTGAAAACAAATGAAATACATGTAGGTTAGCCAACAATTGGCCCACAGTAGGTGTTTAATAAATATCAACAATTATTATTTCATTATATCTCTTTCTTGTCATCCACAGTTCTCCCTGAAAAACTACCCTTTGAGCCGCTCCTTTGGGTCTGAGGGGAGAGTAGAAACTAACATTTTCAGAAGGTTTGAAGAATCATCTGAATTATTTGGAAAGAAAGTCCTGAGAGAGGCTTTTCTGATCTCCTTCTTAGAGCACACATCACCAGATGCAACAATCATGTCATTTAATGTCGCCACCCTGACCTTGAGGAGTTATGACTTGGGGCTGGCAGATTTTTACCAAGAGGAAGAAGGTGACAGCAGCAGCAGTTAATCTTGGTTTGTTGGGGCTAGTGAGGGCAGCGCAAGGTGAAACAGGCCTGCATTGGGTTCACCTGGGAGGTGCTGGTATTAGACACCAAGGGTTTCAGGAAAACACATGCCAAAGGATGGAGCACTTGATGGGCTCAGAGTGAGAGAGGATAGAAGTCTAATGCAAGGGAGAAATGATAGGGGAAAACTGGTCCAGTGTGGGTCTGGTGTCAGGATTAGACTGTGGCGTTGATATTTGTTATCATTGAGCAATAGTTTTCTAAACAATATTTTGAAAAGCCATCTGGGATAAAATATCCTCATCACAACTTATCAGAAACAAATCATTTATCAAGTCTTTTACTTCACAACCATCTTCAATTTATTTCTTAAAATTTGTCGATTAAAAGTAACTACAACCAAGAGTTCTAGATTTTACCAGAACTCTATGTGAAGGCAAAGTTTCCAATAAAAGTGCTTATGGTAATTTGGACTTCAAATTAAGGACAGATTTACCTTATTAAAATATATATATATATATGTATGGGGGGCAAGGAGCGGGAGAGAGAGAGAAAGAAAGAGAATGATAAAGAAAATGAGGCCAAATGTAAGGAACTGGTGAATAAAGTGGTAAAGGGTAGTATATATTCTTTCAACTTATCTGTAAGTTTAGAATTATGTCAAAATAAAAAGTTACAAAGCAAAAGAGATTGGAATATGTTTCTTCTTCAATCATCAGTAATATTTACAAATTTTTATTTGCACGTGGAACTCTTATGCACCACTGGTGGGAATGTAAAATGGTACAACCACTATAGAAAATATATGGCGCCTCCTTAAAAAGCTGGAAATAAAAATGCCATTTGATCCAGCAATTCCACTTGTAAGAATATATGCTGCAGAAATAAGAGCCATCACATGAATAGACATATGCACACTGCATGTTCATCACAGCGTTATTCACAATAACAAAAAAAAATAGGTGCCCATCAACAGATGAATGGATAAACAAATTTTGGTACATACACACAATGGAATATTATGCAATGATAAAGAACAGTGATGAAGCCACAAAATATTTCACAACATGGTTGAGTCTGGAGGGCATTATGCTGAATGAAATAAGTCAATCAAGAAAGGACGAATATTATATGAGACAGCTATTATAAAAACCCAAGAAAAGGTTTACAGACAGAAAAAACAAAATAATCTTTGCTGGTTACAAGGGAGAGGAGAGGTAGGGAGGGAAAATCATGAACTAGATAGTATCCATAAAAAACTAAGCCCATTGCGGTGAAGTGGATTCTAACTCATAGCTATCCTATAGAACAGAGTAGACCTGCCCTATAGGGCTTCCAAAGAGCACCTGGTGGATTCAAACTGCCAGCCTTTTGGTTAGCAGCCGAACTCTTAACCACTATGCCACCAGGTAGTAGACGAGTGTAATTTTGGTGATGGGAAGGACAACACATAATATAAGGGAAGTCAGAACATTCTGACCAAAGCAAAGTCATGGAATCTTCCTAGATACGTCCAGATACCTCATGGGACCGAGTTACTGGGGCTGAGGGCTGGAAGCCATGGCCTCAGGGGACATCTAGGCCATTTGGTATCACACAGTTCATAAAGAAAATGTTCTACATCCCACTTTGGTCAGTAGTGTCTGGGGTCTTAACAGTTTGTGAGCGGCCACCTAAGATGCATCTATTGGTCCCATCACATTCAGAACAAAGGAGAATGAAGAAAACCAAAGCCACAAGGAAAATATTAGTCCAAAGAACTAGAGGGCCACATAAACCACAGTCTCCACCAGCTTGAGCCCAGAAGAACTAGATGGTGCTGGGCTACCACCACCGACTGCTCTGATAGGGATCACAAGAGAGGATCCTAGACAAACCACCAACGGACCAACCTGTTGCCGCTGAGTCTATTCCGACTTATAGTGATGCTGAAGGACAGGGTAGAGCTGCCCCATAGGGTTTCCAGGGAATACCTGGTGGATTAGAACTGCTGACCATTTGGTTGGCAGCCGTAGCTCTTAACCACTATGCCACCAGGGTTTCCAGTCCTAGACAGAGGAGAAAAATGCAGAACAAAATTCAAATTCAGAAAAAAAGACCAGATTTACTAATCTGACAAAGACTGGAGGAACCCCTGAGATCATGGCCCCTGGACACCCTGCTAACTAAGAACTGAAGCCACTCCAGAAGTTTACCTTTCAGCCAAAGATTAGAAAGGCCTATAAAACAAACGATAACACAAATGAGGAACGTGCTTCTTGGTTCAATCAAATATATGAGAGCAAATGGGCCATGCCTGGTAAAAGGCAAGACATGAGGTTAGTAAAGGAACGGGAAAACTGGATGAATGAACACGGAGAGCCCAGAGTGCAAAGGGAAAGGGGGAGAGAGCTGACATATTGAGGGAATTGCAACCAATGTCAGAAGAAAATTTGTGTATAAATTTTTCAATGAGAAACTAATTGGCATTGTAAAGTTTCACCTAAAAAAAAAAAAGGACATTAGAGAATGGGAATAAATTTTCTTTTCAACATTCCACATTTACTCATCAAAGATTTGTTTGGTGGGTTACAAGCCTCTCTGTGGTTGTAAGCTTTCTGAAAGCAGAATCTACATCTTAACATATTCTTGTATTGTTTCTAGCTGGAGTAATAGAGACTAATACATACTGGCTGGTTGATTGGCTTTAATTCCTTTATGCTTTACAGATATTTTTTAGAAGGCATTTGGAGATCTCACAGTGCCTTAGTGCATTCAGAACATGACTATAAACATCAGTTTCCTTTGTACTGTCCAAGTGCACAAGTCTTGATTAATAGATATTTCTGAATAAACTGACTTCGATAAGACAATAGAAAAGAATATTAATAGTTTTATAGTGTTTTTGTCATTATAGAATGACGTTATCCAACAACATGCCACTGACAGTAATTATCCAAAGCAAAGTAATATCAGACTGCTAATTCAAGACTGAGCAATAGGAAAATCAGGCCTGCTGAAGGGCCGCTTTCTGAAGATTGTGCTTGATACAACTATTTCTTTTTTAAAATTTTTATTGTGCTTTAAGTGAAAGTTTACAAATCAAGTCAGTCTGTCATACAAAATATTATATACACCTTGCTGTATACTCCTAGTTGCTCTCCCCCTAGTGAGGCAGCATACTTCTTCTCTCCACCCGCTATTTCCGTGTCCATTCACCCAGCTTCTGACCCCCTCTGCCCTCTAATCTCCCCTCCAGACAGGAGCTGCCCATGTAATCTCATGTGTCTACTAAATCCAAGAAGCTCACTCCTCACCAGTATCATTTTCTATCCCCTAGTCCAGTCCAATCCCTGTCTGAAGAGTTGGCTTTGGGATGGTTCCTATCTCCAGCTAACAGAAGATCTGGGGACCATGACCTCCAGGGTCCTTCTAGTCTCAGTCAGACCGTTAATTCTGGTCTTTTTATGAGAATTTGAGGTCTGCATCCCATTGCTCTTCTGCTCCTTCAGGGGTTCTGTGTTGTGTTCCCTGTCAGGGCAGTCATCAGGTATAGCTGGGCACCATCTAGTTCTTCTGGTCTCAGGCTGATGTAGCCTCTGGTTTATGTGGCCCTTTCTATCTCTTGGGCTCATAATTACCTTGTGTCTTTGGTGTTCATTCTTCCTTGCTCCAGGTGGGTTGAGCCCAATTGATGCATCTTAGATGACCGCTTGCTAGCATTTAAGACCTCAGACGCCATTCTCCAAAGTGGGATGCAGAATGTTTTCTTAGTAGATTTTATTATGCCAATTGACCTAGATGTTCCCTGAAACCATGGTCCCCAAACATCCGCCCCTGCTATGCTGGCCTTCGAAGCATTCAGTTTACTCAGGAAACTTTGCTTTTGGTTTAGTCCAGTTGTGCTGACCTCTCCTGTATTGCGTGTTGTCTTTCCCTTTACCTAAAGTAGTTCTTGTCTACTACGTAATTAGTGAATACTCCTCTCCCTCTGGCCCTCCCCACTCTCGTAACCATCAAGGAATATTTTCTTCTCTGTTTATACTATTTCTCGAGTTCTTATAACAGTGGTCTCATACAATATTTGTCCTTTTGCAACTGACTAATTTCACTCAGCATAATGCCTTCCAGATTCCTCCGTGTTATAAAATGTTTCACAGATTCATCATTGTTCTTTATCAATACATAGTATTCCATTGCGTGAATATACCATAATTTACTTATCCGTTAATGAGTGGATGTTGATGGGGACCTTGGTTGCTTCCATCTTTTTGCTATTGTGAACAGTGCTACAATGAACATGGGTGTGCATATATCTGTTCTTGTAAAGGCTCTTATTTCTCTAGGATATATTCCAAGGAGTGGGATTGCTGGACCGTATAGTAGTTCTATTTCTAGTTTTTTAAGGAAGTGCCAAATCAATTTCCAAAGTGGTTGTACCATTTTACATTCCCCTCACCAACGTATAAGTGTTCCAGTCTCTCCATAACATCTCCAACATTTATTATTTTGTGTTTTTTGGATTAATGCCAGCCTTGTTGGAGTGAGTTGGGATCTCATTGTAGTTTTGGTTTGCATTTCTCTAACAGCTAAAGATTGTGAGCATTTCCTCATGTATCTGTTAGCAACCTGAATGTCTTCTTTGGTGAAGTGCCTGTTCATATCCTTTGACCATTTTTTAATGGGGTTATTTGTCTTTTTGTAGTTGAGTTTTTGCAGTATCAAGCAGATTTTAGAGATCGGACGCTTATCAGAAATGTCATAGCTAAAAACTTTTTCCCAGTCTGTAGGTAATCTTTTTACTCTTTTGGTGAAGTCTTTGGATGAGCATAGGTGTTTGATTTTTAGGAGCTCCCAGGTATCTAGTTTCTCTCGTGGTGTTTGTGCATTGTATACTGTTTATGCCATGTATTAGAGCTCCTAGCATTGTCCCTATTTTTTCTTCCATGATCTTTATCATTTTAGATTTTATATTTAGATATTTGATCCATTTTGAGTTAGTTTTTGTGCATGGTGTGAGGAATGGGTCTTTTCATTTTTATGCAGATGGATGTCCAGTTATGCCGGCACCATTTGTTAAAGAGACTGTCTTTTGCCCATTTAACTGACTTTGGGCCTTTGTCAAATATCAGCTGCTCATATGTGGATGGATTTATGTCTGGATTCTCAATTCTGTTCCATTGGTCTATGTATCTGTTGCTGTCCTAGTACCAGGCTGTTTTGACTACTGTGGCGGTATAATAGGTTCTAAAATCAGGAAGAGTAAGGCCTCCCACTTTGTTCTTCTTTTTCAGTAGTGCCTTACTTATATGGTGCCTCTTTCCCTTCCATATGAAGTTGGTGATTTGTTTCTCCATCTCATTAAAAAATGTCAGTGGAATTTGGATCAGAATTGCATTGTATCTATAGATGGCTTTTGGTAGAACAGACATTTTTACAATGTTAAGTCTTCCTATCCATGAGCAAGGTATGTTTTTCCACTTATGTAGGTCTCTTTTGGTTTCTTGCAGTAGTGTCTTGTAGTTTTCTTTGTATAGGTCTTTTACATCTCTGGTAAGATTTATTCCTAAGTATTTTATCTTCTTGGGGGCTACTGTAAATGGCATTGATTTGGCGATTTCCTCTTCAATGTTCTTTTTGTTGGTGTCGAGAAATGCAGCTGATTTTCGTATGTTTATGTTGTATCCTGATACTCTGCTGAACTCTTCTATTAATTTCAGTAGTTTTCTTGAGGATTCCTTAGAGTTTTCTGTCTATAAGATCATGTCATCTGCAAGTAGAGCTACTCTTACTTCTTCCTTACCAATCTGGATGCTGTTTATTTCTTTATCTGGCCTAATTGCGCTGGCTAGGACCTCCAGCACAATGTTGAATAAGAGTGGTGATAAAGGGCATGCTTGTCTGGTTCCCGATCTCAAGGGGAATGGTTTTAGGCTCTCTGCATTTAGGATGATGTTGGCTATTGGCTTTGTATAAATGCCCTTTATTATGTTGAGGAATTTTCCTTCTATTCCTATTTTGCTGAGAGTTTTTATCATGAATGGGTGTTGGACTGTGTCAAATGCCTTTTCTGCATCAATTGATAAAATCATGTGATTCTTGTCCTTTGTTTTATTTCTATGATGGATGACATTAATTGTTTTTCTAATGTTGAACCATCCCTGCATGCCTGGAAGGAATCCCACTTGGTCGTGGTGAATTATTTTTTTGATATGTTGTTGAATTCTGTTGGTTAGAATTTTGTTGAGAATTTTTGCACCTAAATCCATGAGGAATATAGGTCTGTAATTTTCTTTTTTGGTGGTGTCTTTACCTGGTTTTGGTATTCTGTCCTTTTCTATGCTCTAAAATACCTTTAGTTGTAGTGTTGTTAACTCTTCTCTGTTAATTTGGTAGAACTCTCCAATGAAGCCACCCGGGCCAGGGCATTTTTTTGTTGGAAGTTTTTTAATTACGCTTTCAATCTCTTCTGTTCTTATGGGTTTATTTAGTTGTTCTACCCCTGTTTGTATTAGTTTAGGTTGGTAGTGTGTTTCTAGAAATTCATCCATTTCTTCTAGATTTTCGAATTTGTTAGAGTATAATTTTTTGTAGTAATCTGATATGATTCTTTTAATTTCAGTTGGGTCTGTTGTGATATCACCCATCTCATTTCTTATTCGGGTTATTTGCTTCCTCTCCTGTTTTTCTTTTGTCAGTGTGGCCAATGGTTTATCAATTCTGTTAATTTTTTTGAAGAACCAGCTTTTGGTCTTGTTAATTCTTTCAATTGTTTTTCTGTTCTCTATTTCATTTAATTCTGCTCTAATTTTTTTTTTATAATTTTTATTGTGTTTTAAGTGAAAGTTTACAAATCAAGTCAGTCTCTCACACAAAAACCCGTATACACCTTGTTAAAAACCAAACCCAGTGCCGTCGAGTCGATTCCGACTCATAGCGACCCAATAGGACAGAGTAGAACTGCCCCATAGAGTTTCCAAGGAGCGCCTGGTGGTTAGCAGCTGTAGCACTTAACCACTACGCCACCAGGGTTTGCTGACACCTTGCTACACACTCCCAGTTACTCTCCCCCTAATGAGATAGCCCGCTCTCTCCCTCCACTCTCTCTTTTCGTGTCCATTTCACCAGCTTCTAACCCCCTCCACCCTCTCATCTCCCCTCCAGGCAGGAGTTGCCAACATAGTCTCAAGTGTCCACCAGATCCAAGAAGCTCACTCCTCACCAGCATCCCTCTCCAACCCTTTGTCCAGTCCAATCCATGTTTGAAGACTTGGCTTCAGGAATGGTTCCTGTCCTGGGTGAACAGAAGGTCTGGGGGCCATGACCACCGAGGTCCTTCTAGTCTCAGTCAGACCATTAAGTCTGTCTTATGAGAAGTCTGCATCCCACTGCTCTCCTGCCCCCTCAGGGGTTCTCTGTTGTGTTCCCTGTCAGGGCAGTCATCGGTCGTAGCCAGGCACCATCTAGTTCTTCTGGTCTCAGGATGATATGGTCTCTGGTTCATGTGGCCCTTTCTGTCTCTTGGGCTCATAATCGCCTTGTGTCCTTGGTGTTCTTCATTCTCCTTTGATCCTGGTGGGTTGAGACCAATTGATGCATCTTAGATGGCTGCTTGCTAGTGTTTAAGACCTCAGACGGCACTCTTCAAAGCGGGATGCAGAATGTTTTCTTAATAGATTTTATTATGCCAATTGACTTAGATGTTCCCTGAAACCATGGTCCCCAGAAACCTGCCCCTGCTATGCTGGCCTTCGAAGCATTCAGTTTATTCAGGAACCTTCTTTGCTTTTGGTTTAGTCCAATTGTGCTGACCTCCCCTGTATTGTGTGCTCTTTCCCTTCACCTAAAGTAGTTCTTACCTACTATCTAATTAGTGGATGCCCTCTCCTACCCTCCCTCCCTCCGCCATATCGTAACCACAAAAGAATGTTTTCTTCTCAGTTTAAACTGTTTCTCAAGTTCTTATAATAGTGGTCTTATACAATATTTGTCCTTTTGCAACTGACTAATTTCACTTGGCATAATGCCTTCCAGGTTCCTGCATGTTACAATATGTTTCACAGATTCCTCACTGTTCTTTATCGATGCATAGTATTCCATTGTGTGAATATACCATAATTTATTTATCCATTCATCCATTGATGGGCACCTTGGTTGCTTCCATCTTTTTGCTATTGTAAACAGTGCTACAATAAATATGGGTAATTCTGCTCTAATTTTTATTATTTGTGTTCTTCTGGTGTGTGAGGGTTTCTTCTGTTGCTCTCTATTTGTTCAAGTTGTAGGGATAATTCTTTGATTTTTGCCCTTTCTTCTTTTTGAATGTGTGCATTTATTGATATAAATTGACCTCTGAGCACTGTTTTAGCTGTGTCTGAAAGGTTCTTATGGGAAGTGTTTTCATTCTCATTGAATTCTATGAATTTCTTTATTCCATCCTTAATGTCTTTTATAACCCAGTCATTTTTGAGCAGGGTGTTGTTCAATTCCCAAGTGTTAGATTTCTTTTCCCTGCTTTTTCTATTACTGATTTCTACTTTATGGCCTTATGATCAGAGAGGATGCTTTGTAACATTTCAGTGCTTTGGATTCTGCAAGGCTTGTTTTATGACCTAATATGTGGTGTATTCTAGAGAATGTTCCATGTGCCCTAGAAAAGAAAGTATCTTTGGCTGCTGTTGGGTGGAGTGTCCTGTATATGTCTGTGAGGTCAAGTTGGTTGATTGTGGCATTTAGATCTTCTTTTTTTTATTGAGCTTCTTTCTGGATGTTCTGTCCGTCACCGAAAGTGGTGTGTTGAAGTCTCCTAATATAATTGTGGGGCTGTCTATGTCACTTTTCAATGCTTTTAGAGTTTCTTTTATGTATCTTGCAGCCCTGTCATTGGGTGCATAAATATTTAATATGGTTATATCTTCTTGGTATATTGTCCCTTTAATCATTATATAGTGTCCTTCCTTATCCTTTGTGGTAGATTTAACTTTAAGGTCTATTTTGTCAGAAATTAATATTGACACTCTTGCTCTTTTTTGACTGTTGTTTGCTTGATATATTTTTTTCCATCCTTTGAGTTTTAGTTTGTTTATGTCTCTAAGTCTAAGGTGTGTCTCTTGTAGGGGCAGCATATAGACGGATCATTTTTTTTTTTTTTTTAATCCATTCTGCCACTCTCTCTTTATTGGTGCATTTAGTTCATTTACTTTCAGCATAATTATGTGATAGGTATGAGTTTAGTGCTGTCATTTTGATGTCTTTTTTTATCTGTCGTTGACAGTTTCTTTTTCCCACTTCATTTTTTGTGCTGAGTAGTGTATGTATTTTGTTCTTCTCTTATTCTTTGTTGTTGATTTTTTTTCTGCTGAGTCTCTATTTTTTTCTTGTATTTAAATTGATGAGTAGGATTGTTAATATCCTTTGTGGTTACCTTAATATTTACCCCTATTTTTCTAAGTTTAAACCTGACTTTTATTTTTTATATCACCTTGTCTTCCTCTCCACATGAAACATCTTTGACTATGTTTCTTAGTCCCTCTTTATTGTTTTAATGTTGTCCTCTCTTACATAATGACATTGCTGTTTCCCTGTTTTGAGCGTTTTTTTATCTTGATTTATTTTTGGAGTTTTCCTATCTGGGTTGACATCTGGTTGCTCTGTCCTGTGTTCTAGTCTTGGGTTAATACCTGATATTACAAATTTTCTAACCAGAGAACTCCCTTTAATATTTCTTGTAGTTTTGGTTTGGTTGTTACGAATTCCCTAAACTTCTGTCTATCTGGAAATGTCCTAAGTTCGCCTTCATATTTGAGAGACAGTTTTGGTGGATATATGATCCTTGGTTGACAATTTATTCCCTTCAATGCTTTACATAAGTCATCCCATTGCCTTCTTGCCTGTGTGGTTTCTGCTGAGTAGTTCGAGCTTATTCTTATCGCCTCTCCCTTGTAGGTGACTTGTCATTTATCCCCAGCCGCTCTTAAAATTCTCTCTTTATCTTTGGTTTTGGCAAGTTTGATTATAATATGTCTTGGTGACATTCTTTTGAGATCTACCTTATGTGGAGTTTGATGAATAACTTGGATAGATATCTTCTAATCTTTCATGATATCAGGGAAGTTTTCTGCCAAAAAATCTTCAAGAATCCTCTCTGTATTTTCTGTTATCCCTCCCCCTGTTCTGGTACTCCAGTCCTTTGTAGGTTATTTCTCTTGATAGAGTCCCACGTGATTCTTAGAGTTTCTTCATTTTTTCAAATTTTTTTTATCTGCTTTTTCTTCACATATATTGGTGCCAGGTGTTTTATCTTCAATCTCGTTAATTCTTTCTTCCACTTCCTCAATTCTGCTCCTCTGACTTTATATTCAGTTGTCTAAATCTGTACTTTTGTTCTTAATCTTCTGAATTTCTGATTTCTGTCTCTCTATGGATTTTTGCAGCTTATTAAATTTTTCATTATGTTCTTGAATAACCTTTTAAATTTCTTCAACTGCTTTATCTATGTGTTTCTTGGCTTGTTCTGCACATTTCCTGATCCCCTTCCTGATCTTCTTCCTGATGTCTTGAAGAGTTCTGTATATTAAGCTTTTGTATTCTGCATCTTGAGTCGGAAACGACTCAACGGCACTGGATTTGATTTTTTTTGGAGGGGGGTTATTCTGCATCTGATAATTCCAGGAAGACACCTTCATCCAGAAGATCACTTGATTCTTTGTTTTGAGAGCTTGTTGAAGCGATCATGGTCTGCTTCTTTATGTGATTTGATATTGACTGTTGTCTCTGAACCATCTATAAGTTTATTTTATTAGTTTATTTTATGTTTGGTTACCGTATCCTAGCTTCTTGCTTTGTTTTGTTTTGGTGCACCCAAATAGGTTGCTTGAGTGAGCCAGCTTGATTATTTTCACCTTTGAAGCTCCAATGTCCTGTCACCAGATGGCTAGAGCTGTTGCCAGGTATGTGAGCCTAGGATTCCATTCATTTTCTTGTATGGATTCAGCTCAGGTGTCCAGGTAGTTGGCCATCAAGTGTGTGGTACAGGTTTTGTCCTCCAATTATAGGGGAGCAGGGATGATTGGTGTAGGCAGAAGTATCTGGTTGTAGTAGGGAGTCACACTCTGAACAAGGCTGGGGGCTGACAACTGTCCCCTGAGTGTCTGTGATGAAAATGTGTCCCTGTTCCCTAAATCACACAGGTGGTGGGTTCTGCAGATGGACCATGGGCACCCAGTGCGTTTGGTAGTAAGAACTGGGAGGTACCAGTTATCCTTGGACCCCTGTTGTGGGTGTCTAGGTGACGTGGGTTGAGCCACCAGTCCTTAGGCCCCTGATCTGGATAGGCGAAGACCCTGTTTTATAGGCAAAGTGGTGTCAAACATCAAACAGCCACCTCTCCACCACACAGCTGAAACAGTTGCAGCCTGCCAACAAGGGCCTATTCTCCTGAAATAAGCTCACACAGGTCCATGCAGGGGAGTAATGTATTCAAAGTCCACGGCCCATTTATGCCTGGACAGGAGCTGCTTCTGTCCTGAGCTGCCCAGGTTAGTGGAGCTGGCAGATTATCTTTTCCTCCAATGATGAATTTATTCCTTCTTTTTATTCCTTCTCCAAGGCAGAGGGAATAGTTCAGAGCATGGAACAGGACCTATCTCAGGCCCAGGGAAATTGACAGCCACTGAAGCTGGCTTGGGGGCTTGGGGCATAGTAAAATATACGCAAGTACTTAGCTTTTGCTGAGAGAGCCGTTCTTCTCTGGTTCCGGAGGTGTGAGTAGGCTGTGTGGTTGGCTGTCTCTCCTTGAGAAAACTGCGGTCGGGACACTACTGCCAGCCCACCTCATCTGCTCTCAGGAATGGTGCCTGAGGATTCCCAGCAATTCAGGTCTGGCAACTCCTCTCCACTTCTGAACACTTCCTCCCTCCCCTCCTGCTCAGTCCATTTTCTAACTTTGCCTTTGATGTTCAGGGCTCCTAGCTTGTCTTAAATATAATTGTTTCACTTGTTTTTTCCAGTCTTTGTTGTAAGAGGGATCACTGGAAATGTCTGACTACTCTGCCATCTTATCAGCTCTGCCACGACTATTTGTTTTTTTCCTGGAAAAGGTCTTCTAATCAAGCATTAACTTTAAGTAGTTACTTGTTCCAAAGTTCAAAAACTTCCCAACAGGCATTTGGTGGGTGTTCTGAAGACACTTTATCTATTAGTCTAAAATTTTATCCATGCATGATTACTTAGTAGCTTCCTTGTAGATTTGTGCTATTTCATATATTTCGTATCCTTAAGTGCATGTAATAGGCACTCAAGTAGTTTTATTGAGTAGATTATTGTCCTACCTTGAGGAGCTGGCTGAAAAACAAGTTTCAACAAATACCTGAGCAGATTCATTACTGTTATCCCAATAGCTTGCTATTGACCTCAACATCAATGTATTAATCTCAGAACTAATAAATTGTGGAGAATTAGATTGGACCACATTGACCCAGGATTTCCAAGAAGGATCTACTCTTGGTTAGAAAGATCTATTAGGCTAATATTGTGTTCTGTTTACTGGTCAACAGAAGAGCACCATGAATGTGCTCATAAGTTAGAAAACTTAACGAACACAGCTATGTTCATTTCTAAGAATTTAGTGTAGATTGCTTCAGCATTACGAGGTGGTGTGATGGTAAAGTTGTGTGTCACCTTGGCTGTGCCATGAATCTCAGTGGTCTGGCAGTTATGTAATGATGTAGTTTGGCAGTTATGTAATGATGTAATTTGGCAGTTATGTTATGATGTAGTCATCCTCCATGATGTCACCAGCCAATCAGTTGTAAGGAGAGTTTCCTCAGGGGTATGGCCTGCATCCAATATATGTGTGGACATTCTGGCAAAGCTCATTCGCTTGCTCTGAATCCTGCATCTGACTCATCATCCTCTGACCTCTGGCACTTGGGACATGAGCCAGCAGCCTTCCACCTGACCTGCAGATCTTGGGGTTTTGTCAGCTTCCACAGTCCTATGAGCAGCAGCCTGCTGTCAGACTGAAACGATTCTGGAATTTGTCAGCTTCCGCAGCCCTGTGGGCCAAAAGCCTGCCATCACAACCTAGTGATGTTGAGTTCATCAGCCCCTGCAACCATAAGAATCAGGAGAAGCCTCCAGCCTGACACCTGAGGGACTGTGGTGAAGAATATTTGCCCAATGGGCAGAACTTCAGGAGTGCATAACTTTACTTGGAAAAACGAAATTGTTAGATATGCAACTGTATACTGATTCATGGGCTCTGGCCAGTGGTTTGGCTGGATGGTCAGGGATTTGGAAGGAACGTGATTGGAAAATTGGTGACAAAGAGGTATGGGGAAGAGGTGTGTGGATAGATCTCTCTGAATGGGCCAAAGAAGTGAAGATAATTGTGTCTCATGAGACTACTCATGAAAGGGTGACCTGGGCAGAGGAGTATTTTAATACTCAAGTGACTAGGATGATGCATTCTCTGGGAACTAGTCATCCTCTTACCCCAGTTACTCCCATCATTGCTGAAAGGGCTCATGAACAAAGCGTGCCTGGTAGCATGGAGGTTATGCATGGGCTCAGCAACATGAACTTCCATTTACCAAGGCCACCTTGGCTACAGCTACTGCTGAATATTTAATCTGCCAGCAGCAGAGACCAACATGAGGCCCTGATGTGGCATCATTCCTTGAGGTGATCAGCCAGAAACCTGGTGGCAAGTTGATTACATTGGACCACTTCCATCATGGAAAGGGCAACATTTTGTTCTTACTAGAATAGGCACTTACTCTGGATATGGAGTTGCCTGCCCTGCACGGAATTCTTCTGCCAAAACTACCATCTGTGGACTTATAGAATGCCTTATCTACCATCATGGTATCCCACACAGCATCACCTCCAATTAAGGGACTCTCTTCACTACAAATGAAGTATGGCAATGGGCCTGTGTTCATGGAATTCACTGGCTTTACCATGTTTGCCACCATCCTGAAGCAGCTGGCGTGATAGAATGATGAAATGACCTTCTAAAGACATAATTACGGTGCCAGGTAGGTGTCAATACCTTGCAGGGCTGGGGCAATGTTCTTCAGGAGGCTGTATATGCTCTAAACCAGCATCCAGTATATGGTGCTGTTTCTCCCATATCCAGGATTCATGGGTCCAGGAATCAAGAGGTGGAGATGGGAGTGGCACCACTCACTATTACTGCTAGTGACCCACTCGTAAAATTTTGTTTCCTGTCCCTGTGACCCTATGCTCTGTAAGTCTAGAGGTCTTAATTCCAAAAGGAGAACTGCTCCCACCTGTAGACACATCACTAATTCCATTGAACTGGATGTTAAGAATGCTACCTGGCCACTTTGGACTCCTTATGCCTCTGGATCAACAGGCAAAGAAGGGAGTTACCATACTGGCTAGTGTGATTGATTCTGATTACCAAGAGGTATTCAGATTAATATTACATAATGGAGGTAAAGAAGAGTATGTCTGACATACAGGAGATCCCTTAGGCCGTCTCTTAGTACTACCATGCCCTGTGATTAAAGTCAACGGGAAACTACAGCAACCCATTCCAACATGACTACCAATGGCCTAGACCCTTCAGAAATGAAGGTTCGGGTCACCCCACCAGGCAAAGAACCACAACCAGCTAAGGTGCTTGCTGAGGGTAACAGGAATACGGAATGAGTGGTGGAAGAAGGTAGTTCTAAATACCAGTTACAACCATGTGACCAGTTGCAGAAATGAGGACTGTAATTGTTATGGGTGTTTCTGCCTGTATTTGTACATCAAATATTTTTGTTTTCCTCACTTATAAAGTGTAAGATGCAAACGGGGTCAGTACATATTCTGTTGTATGCATTTTAGTTGTATCATGTTAGGTATAAGTATGACTGTAATTGTCTTTATTTAGAGATATAGTATGATTTAAGGAGGTGTGTACAGGTGACTAATTGACAGGGTTGGACTATGATGGTTAAGGTTGTGTATCAACTTGGCTGGGCCATGATTCTCAGTGGTCTGGGCTTTATGTAATGATGTGGCTTGGCAGTTATGTATTGATGTAATCATCCTGCATGATGTGGTCAGCCAATCAGGTGTAAAAGGAGTTTCCTCAGGGGTGTGACCTGCATCCAATATATGTATGGACATTCTGGCAAAGCCCACTCACTTGCTCACATCTAACTCATCATCCCCTGACCTCCGGTTCTTGGGACGTGAGCCAGCAACCTTCTGCCTGACCTGCAGACCTTGGGATTTGTGAGCTTCCACAGTCCTGTGAGTCAGCTGCCTACTTCTAGCTTCTGATTCAGGGACTGTCAGCTTCCACAGCCCCGTGGGCCAACAGCCTGTCATCTGACTTGCTGATCTTGGGTTTGTTAGCACCTGCAATCATGTGAATTGGAAGAAGCCTCCAACCTGATGCTTGACCCATGTATTTGGGACTTGCCAGCCTCCACAGCCATGTGTAATCTTTTTCTGTGTATTTATATCTGTGCTTCACCGGTTTTGCTTCTCTAGAGATTCCAGCCTAAGAAGTGATGGATGGTGGACAAACTTTCAATGGATTGATTCCTAACTGTAGTTTGAAACTAATCCCTTCTTCACTTATTTATCTGGACAAAACATAATTTTTTTTATCTATGTAGTGATCTCTGTGGTAACTGAGGAGGATACAGCAGTGATGAGTTTGCACTCTAGAGATATGCGTGGAGTAAGGCAGAATTTTACCAAGTCAAGTCAAGGACTAAACATTTGTAGACTAAACTGACTAGTGTCTGGAGTAGTGTTTCTTGAACTGGAGATGCTGGTTCTAGTCTAAAAGGTCCAATACTTCTTTAAGAAAAGTTCTTACTTAGTGTTTGCATTTTGAAGATACTTAAAAAAATAATACAAACATACTCTGGATCTTTTAGATGACCACTTTGTGACTGAGCACTGCCATGTTCTTTTAGTGTCTGTGATTATATTTTACTATTGCAATATTACCAAAAATGTCACACTAATATTCTTGCACCTCTGGGGATCCAACATGTGTATCTGGGTCATAGGTAACTGATTTTGAAAAATATCACTTGGTAGGATAGAGGACCTGCACAAAGCTCCAGAATCCTCTTAGATTAGAGAACCATGGGAAGAGGTTATTGTACACATGAAAAATGTTGTTGGTAAATCTTGTGTTATATATATATTTTTGCAATAATAAAAAAAAGTCAAAAGCCAAAAAACTTAAATGGTTCGTGTGAGTGATGCTGTGAGATGATGCCATTGAGGTTAGCTGAGTGAAAATGGTTTTGCTGTTGTTGAATAAAGTACTCACATCACCCATATAAATCCTGGAAATCTCTCCTACGGACTCAGCCACTGGGGATTCTGTACATATAGAAAAGAGCTTTGCCACTTGGGGTGCCTTGAGATTACAAAGTATGATAAAGGAGAATAAAAGAATCTGTTATCTGAGTAGCTAAAGAAACTTTTATTTTAGATACTATAAAAACTGAATTTTGAAAAATAAATATTTTCCAAATGGTTTGGTTTCCGTATGTTCTCAAATGAATTTTCCTCAAGCATCTTTCTCCTATGTTCTTTTTTTTTGGTCTCCTACGCAGACATTTAATCTTCATGATATGATTTATTTACATCTGACTCATCAAAATCTGTTTTTTAAATTCTTATTTGATGCCCAGTGAATCTAAAAAACGTTTGTAAAAATGTTTAAGTCTGGAAATTGTGTTTGCCAGTACAAAATATAATGTGAATGAGTCATTTTGAATTGCCCTAAATATGGCTTTAGTAATCTGCCCTGAGGTGCCTTATGATCCTCTGTGTGACTGACTCACTCTTTGGATACCAGCAAACCTGAAAACATCGTAGGACAATGTATTTTGTAGAAAAGCAAAAAATCTGTATTCTTTTCTTGCCTCCCACTGAAGACAGACAAAAGAGTGCTCTACTAAAAAGTAAGAAAACTCTGGTGGTGTAGGAGCTACGGCTCCTAACCAAAAGGTTGCTAGTTCAAATCCACCAGACACTCCTTTGAAACCCTACGGGGCAGTTCTACTCTGTCCTATAGGGTTGCTATGAGTCGGATTCGACTCGACAACAATGGGTTTGGTTTTTTGGTATTTAAAAGTAAAATGTTTTGTTTACGATTAAATTCAAACAGCTGTTTCACCTCTTAAAGAAAAATAATTATCTGGTAGTTTCACAATTAACTATATTGACACTATGACATATTCAGAAATTTTCACTAACTGAAAAGAATGTAATAATTTCTTGAATTTTGGAGTAAATCCCTTTAGGCTAGTTTGGGAAGATCTCTCATTTTGTTTTGATCTGAAACAGATGTGTCTTCCCTGCCTGGCAAAAGTACTACAAGGGCATTTCACTTAAGATGTATAAAGCCATGCTTTGCGAACAAGAAGGTGCCTCTGAGTTCTCAGTTTAGGGTTCTTCACCAAACGGTGCAGGTGGGTGTGCTTTATGCATCTATGTGTCTTACCCAGGTCTCCTTATAATCTCATCCTCGTGTGAGAGAGAGGGTAGAGGGAGAGCAAAGGAAAAGATTCAGTGAGTGAGTGAGTGAGTGAGAGTGAGAGAGTGAGTGAGAGAGTGAATGAGAGAGTGAGAGTGAGAGAGTGAGTGTGAGGGAGTGAGACAGTGCATGAGAGAATAAGTGAGTGAGTGAGTGAATGAGTGAGTGTGAGTGAATGAGTGTGAGTGAGAGTGAGAGAGCGAGAGAGAGTGAGTGAGAGAGCGAGAGTGAGTGTGAGGGAGTGAGACAGAGTGCATGAGAGAATGGGTGAATGAGTGATAGAGTGAGTGAATGAGTGAGTGGGAGTGAATGAGAGTGTGAGTGGGTGAGGGTGTGTGAGAGTGAGTGCAAGTGAGTGGGTAAGAGGGTGAGTGTGAGTGAATGAGAGTGAGAATGAGTGAGTGTGTGAGTGAGTGAGAGGGTGAGTGTGAGTGAGAGTGAGAGTGAATGTGAGTGAGTGGGTGAGTGAGAGAGTGACTGAGTGAGCAAGAGAGTGATTCAGAGTGAGTGCAAGTGAGAGTGAGTGAGACAGTGAGTGTGAGTGAGTGAGAGTGATGAGTGAGTGAGTGAATGTGAGAGAATGAGTGAGAAAGTGAGTGAGTGATTGAGAGTGAGAGAGTGAGAGATTGTGTGTGTGAGTGAGTGAGACTGAGATTGAGTGAGAGAGTGAATGACAGTGAGAATGAGTGAGAGTGAGTATAAGTGTGAGAGGGTGTGAGTGAGAGTGAGTGAGTGTGTGAGTGAGACTGAGTGAAAGCGTGAATGAGAGTGTGTGAGTATGAGTGAATGAGAGAATGAATGAGTGTGTATGTGTATGTGTGAGTGAGTGAGTGAGACTGAGTGAGATCGAGTGAGTGAGAGCATGAATGACTGTGTGCCCTGCTCATGCGAGAAACCCCTCCAGGACGGGTTTGGAGCAGCTCAGCCAACAGGCTCCAGCACACGCTGGGATGTGAAGGATAATGTACTCATGGGCTTGAGATGCCAGAGGCTAATGAGCCACTCCAAGAAGGTTAATGACAAAAAGAAGAATGCAACCCATACTGCCCAATATAGTAGCCTCAAACCTTTAAGGCTACTTTAAGTTTAAATTAAGTAAAATAAAAAATTCAATTCCTTAATTACAATAGCCACATTTTAAGTACTCAGCATCCATGTGTGACTAGTACCTACCATATTGGGCAGTGCAAACAGAATATTTCCATCATCCCAGACATCAACATCTGTATTATAATCTCCCACCAGTTGTCCGTCGGTTTGTCCTGCTATGGTGGCTTGCGTGGTGCTATGATGCTGGAAACTATGCCACCGGTATTTCAAATACCAGCAGGGTCACCCATCATGGACAAACTTCAATGGCTCATCCACAGTAGGACAGGCTAGGGAGAAAGGCCTAATGATCTACTTGAGAAAAATCATCCAATGACCCTATGGCTCACAACAGAATATTGACCAACATAGTGCTGGAGGGCGACCCCCCTATATTGGAAGGCACTCAAAATACACAGTGCCTGCAACAATGCAATGGACTCAAGTAGACCAATGATCGTGAAGATTGCGCAGGACCAAGCAATGTTTAGTTCTGTTGTACATGGAGTCACCATGAATTAGGGCCAACTTAATAGCAACCAACGACATTATAATCTCACATGTGACAATCTTAGCTTCATCTTAAAAGCCAGGTCTCACTTTTACCCAATCAATATAGTCCTAATAGCCATTTTTATTGAGTGTAATGAATAACTGGATGAACATGATAAATAATGGAGAGGTAATTAATTAAAAAAAAAAATTTTTTTTAAATTACATTTAGGAGTTACTGAAAACGTAGAGTAGTTGTAAGAACAGAATGCATGGCTAATTTCTGATTTTTCGTTGACAGAAGGCATCCCTTGTGAGTCTCAAACTCTCTACACACCCTCTCAGTATAATTATTTAAAAATGTAATGTGTATGTATTAAATAATTTTAATTCATGTATTAATATTAACATATTTATTGAACATTTTCTATTTTCCAGACCATGCAAAGTGCTGTCGGATCCAGAGGTCACATCGTGGAAAGACATCCAACTCTTCAGTATGGCCTTTCACGCCCCAGGTGGTGTGGCCTCTCTTTGCTTCTCTCCCTTCACCCCATCCCACTTCTTCCATCTACTGTGCTGAAGACACTCTGGGGATCCTTCTCTCTTCTGAACATAACAAACTTGCTGTTGTTCCAGACACATTGCAAATGTTATTTCTTCAGTCTGATATGTTCTTCCCGCAGATTTTTGCATGGCTGGGACAGTTGGCCTAATACCTTCTCATCATTCAGGAGTTAGGACAAAGATCAACCTCTCAGATGGCCTTCTTTGACCTCTCTGTTGAAACACCCACTTCCTGACTCACACACCCCGTCACTCTATTTGACGAATCTGTGTCAGCTTCTCTACAGCCCTGGTCGCTGAGATCACATTAATTACTTGTTGATTGTCTGGGAATGGGGACCTTGTATATCTTGCTTCATGGCTGTATACTCAGTGTCTAGAACAGAGCCTGAAATAAAATTTGTTTAAAGAATAAATTTGTCTAAAGCAGTATTTTTATGATGCTTACACTCTAGTGAAATAATAGCTAACATTATGCAAGAATTTACCATGTAACAACCACTTTATATAAATTACCTGATTTACTGATATAGCAACCTGTTAAAATCCTATTATTATCCCTATTTTACAAATTAAAAATATTGAGCGCTAGATCAGTTAAGTAACTTTCATAATATTATGCAACTGGTAATTGTCGGAGTCAGCTTTGGACAAAGGCAACCTTATCCTAGAACCCTACCTTAATCAGAGAGCTGGCTGTACACCTCTCTCTCTTTCTCTCTGTGTACACTTCAGAATTAATTCCTTCAATTGGATTCCATATTCCCCTGAGTCCTTGATGCTTGAGCCTTCCTTTGCATGAATAATAATAACCTATAGTACTTACAAAACCCTTTACAGTTTACATAGCAGACTCTGTGCGTTCTCTCTTTTTGGATCCTTACAACTATCCTGTGAGTTAGGCAGGAAAGATACTATTATCAGCAAAATCATCCAGTGGAAAAGATATTCATTGGAAAAGATATTCAGCAAAAGGAAGAAATCATTATTTTTGCATGTGAGAAAAACAATGTCACCCTGATTTTAAATGTTACCCCAATTTTGAAAATAGCTGCTGGCTTCTCCATGAAATCATTGGGATGAATGGTAGGAGACAAGAAGCAGGACTCGGCATGAATAAACCATGAAATATACTTGACAATAAAATCCTCAATTAATGTGGAAATATTTATTCTGAAATCTTGGCTGTTGAGGATTTAAATCTCAGCCAAATATTAAAAATGCCTTTATCTCATTGGAGAAAGAACACTGCAGGCCTCTAGTTCCAGAGAAACAGAAAACTACCATTTTCGAAAATTCCGAATATGGATCAGGCGGGTGAATTGATTGTGTTGGAACAGCTGGATTTCCAATGACACCTAAAACAGCCGTTACCTTTGTGCAGTGTGGCTCTGTTAAAGATACAGAGGCTTTTCTCAGATCAACTTTTACTTGGCACTTTTTCCTGGACCTCTTGCTGCTCATGAGTATCTTTGTGGAATCCTTTTCAATTCAGTGAACATGCCACAAAAAAGAGAAGTTGACTGAAAATCGTCTACCAAAGCATTTGTTTAGGAATGCATATTTAAAAAAGATCTGTGCAGTGTTCAGAGGAATATGTAATAACGCCTTTTACATTTTCTTTTAAAGAATATACTTAACAATCATAGTAAATTCCTAGTACTAAGCATTTTGCATTTGCTAACAACTGGTCTATACCCAGACCCAAAACTTGCTGCCATCAAGTCAATTCCGACTTATGGCAACCCCATGTGCTATAGAGTAGAACTGCTCCACAGGGTTTTCTCGGCTGTAATCTTCATGGAAGCAGATTGCCAGGCCTTTCTTCTGTGGTGCTGCTGGGTGGTTTGAACCACCAACCTTGAGGTTAGTAGATGAGCACAAAATGTTTGCAGCACCCACTTATAACCAGCTTAGCTTATTTAAAACTCAATTTGACACTCACTGAGTATCTTCTCTGTTTATGTCCCTGTGTGCTAGGTGCTAGTACACAGCCCTTGCCCTCAGCAGTGAAGAGAGAGGAGAAAGATAAAAAGACTGAATGATGGTGGAAGAACAGGAGGGGGGCAGATGGTGAAGGAGCTAAGTTAGACAAGAAACAATGGCAGCTTTATTCATCGTAAGGCTAATCTTACCACCTCTCAGGGCTTTCCTTATATGTATAAGTGCTGCAAAGACCATTGGCTGCCCAGGGAGAACCCAATAAACATCCTCTAGGCATAACTGGAGCATGCAAAACATTCAATTTTTCTACTTAAACATGTTCTTGCTTTGTGTTTAATTCAAGCAAGTGTAGTTTGTAAAAACCATATAGTATATGTGAACATGGAGTCCTTGGGTGGTGCAAAGAGTTAATATGCTTGGATGAAAACTCAAAGATTGTTGGTTTGAGTTCACCCAGAGGCACCTCAGAAGGCTTGATGATCTATTTACAAAAAATCCATTGAAGAACCTATATGGAACACAGTTTTACTCTGACACACACTGGGTTGCCATGAATCAGGGTCTATTCAACAGCAACTGTAATATATGTGAACATAAATTTTAGGGCCAGAAATTGTATTTTGGGTACATTTCATCACAAGAATGCATCGAAATGGACATTGTCAAATTTCTTGAAAAACAATAAAAAGCAACTCTAAAGTAAGTAGAATATCAGATGTTCACAGCATCACTTCAAGCCGTGAGCAGTCCCCGCACCGCACTCTTGTGCACCTGGGTTGCTGAGACTTGGAACAAGTGCATGACCAATAGCTACAACTAATCAGAACACAGCAGGGCTCTCATTATGCAAGTCTGTGCATGATGTGGTTTTTCTACTTAACCAATATTTATCTCCTGCATACTATGTGCCAGGTAGTGATACATGCTTGGGATACATTAGTGAATGAGAAAATTACAGATCTCAAGTCTAGAGGAGGATAAGGACAAGAGGTCAGGCAGTTAGAATAGGTCAATGCTCCACGGTGTTGGCATTTCACCCAATGGTTAAGGGCTAGGTTGCTTACCAAAAGGTTGGCGGTTGGAACCTAACCAGCGGCTCCATGGGAGAAAGAGCAGGTATTCTGCTTCTGTAAAGATTATATCCTAGAAAACCCTATGGGGCAATTCTACTCCGTCACAAGAGTTTGCTATGAGTTGAAAATTGAAAAAGAACAACAAAAGGACGAATACCTGATTGGGGATATAGGGAACGATGTATGCAGTCTTCTGAAGTCCTCTGAAATGGTGTGGCAGCAATTGTGCATGTAGCGGTGTGTCAGCAACAGAGATCAGCTGAAAAAGTATATATATTGAGAATGAATGTTGACAAAAATTATCCAACACATTTATCCCTAGTATAAAAAAAATGACCAGGAAAGACTATGACAGAGGTGGAAATTTTTATGGAGTGAATGCAACAAACAAACACACAAGCAAACAAACGAAGCCCTTGACTTTGAAGAAAGTCATATGCTTCAAGGTCAGCCTTGCCCAGGGCCTGGGTATCTCTAGAGCAACGTCAGTAGACCCACAAATGGTTCTACCAAGGATAAAAGTAGATAAACTAAGGTGATCACATCCTGATGTGGGAATCAGAGAAGGCTTTCTCAGGCTGGTGACTTTTGATCTGAACCTTAAACAATGTGAAGGCTTTTGACATGAGGCCACAAGATGAGGCCAGGAAAGATTCTCAAGGTGGAGGACAAACTGAGCAAAAGAGAGGAGAGGAGAAACAAGAGCTGGTTTTAGAAAACATCAGAAAACCCTGGTTCTCTGTTGCCGAAAATTCATGTTGGCAAATGGTTGAAAAGATTGAAAGAGGAGATTCTTGACATCTTGTGGCCCACCTTAAATTTAATGGCAATTAGAATCATTTAGGATAGTCTGTTGGAAACCCTGGTAGCATAGTGATTATGGCAGCTAACCAAAAGGTCGGCAGTTCAAACCTACCAGGGCTCTTTGGAAACCTTATGGGGTAGTTCTACTCTGTTCTATAGGGTCGCTATGAATTGGAATGGACTAGTTGGCAACAAGTTTTTTTTTTTTTTTTAACGGAGCCCTGGTGGTGCTACGGTTAGGTGTTCAGCTGCTGACCAAAATGTTGGCAGTTTGAATCCACCAGCCACTTCTAGGAAACCCTATGGGGCAGTTCTACTCTTGCCCTATAGAGTCGCTATAAGTAGGAATTGACTCAATGGCAATGGCGTTTTTGTTTGTTTAGGATAGTCTGTAAATATATGAAAATATATGTACACACAAAATTTATAAGAGTGAAACGGTCTCATCCAAAAAATTGAGAAATTTAGTCCAAAATATTTATATTTTCTTTAATAAACCTCAAAATTATTGGTATTTGGGTATATTATTTTTTCATGTATTTTCCCACATATACATTACGTTGCAGATTATAAACATTCCTTGGATTTTTGTTACTTTTTTTTAACTCAGTAAGAGTTTTCCAATACTGTTTTATTTTATTCCTTGTTAAATCAGTGTAATACTACTGAATTGATATGAACAGTTTCCTTAACTATTACTGTTGTTTGATATTTAGGCTCCTTCTAGTTTTTTTTTTTTTTTTTATTTGTTAGTTTTGGTATTATAAATAACATTTTAATTAATTTTTTGCATCTACTATTTCCCTCATATTTGAAATTGTTTTCTTAGTGTGACTGCAAAGTTCAGGGGTTTACTATTCTTGCTATACTAGCATCTCAGGTCTTTGCATGAACTCTTTATGTAATACAAATATTTTCTCTGAGTCTGTGATATATTTCCTGAAAATATTTTTGCTCAGTTAATTTTTTGTCTTTTTTAAAGGAACAGAAGAAGAATTAGCATTTTACGGGAGTTATTTGCTACTAGAAAGTTTGAAATTTTTCCCAGTAATACTATTTTTACCAGGAGCCTTTTATGTATGTCTTAATAATTGCATTAATTTATATCTTAATTATTAATTTATTAGTTCTATTTTTAGTACATTTTAATAATTTATGTGGTAGGGTAGACTCTAGAATCTAAGAGTCCTGTCTTTGAAATTCTTGCTAGATATATGTTTTGGGAATTTTATTTAACACCATTATGCCTAAGTTTTCTACTCTGTAGATTTGGGCTACTATTATCTATGTCACGATACTGTTGTGAGGATTAAATGAGATCCTGCATTTAAAGATTAGCTATTATTAGTAATGTTTAATTTACATTTTCTACAAATGTATTTGCTATTTGAAATCAGTAAAATCACTAATGTAACAAAGATTTATTGATTATATACCATATATGTAAGTGCCATATAAGCCGTTGATGACATAAACCAGACACAACCTAAGACCACACATTAGTGATGATCAATATGTAAATAATGAGTGAGTTAAATTTCTGGCAATAATGCAGGATTAAGAGTGCAAAGATCTTCCTACCACAAAACGCGTAGAAATTCTCGAGTTTATAGAAAAGTGAGCTAAATCTGTAGGGCCCAAAATAAAGGGTAATCTGGAATTTGAAAACTCTGCTGCTCCAGCACAGTATTGCCTATCTGGACTCAGGCTTTGGGTTATAGGGCCATTAGCAGACAGAAGATGAGGCACTGAGCCTAAAAGAGTCAGAGGGTTGGGATGAAACACCAATATAAAATTCTGAAATTTTGGATATTTTACATCTTAGTTAAAAAGATAGACCAAGAAAATAATTGATTGCCACACTGGGAAGATGAAAGTTGTTCTTGGCCTGAAAACGGGGGTGAGATAGGAGAAACTGAATTAGCCTATTATAACTAAGATTCAGGTAAGAACTTACACTACCTGCTTGTTCTGGAAAGTCCTGTGCTGAGAGTTAATATTAAAAAAATAAAAAAAACTCCAAGCTGGAAATAACCTTGGAATGCCTGACTGAAACAAAAGGAAAACTCTCTCTGTCAAAACCCATCCCCAGCTCCCCCAAAAAACCAAACCTGTTGCGGTCGAGTCGATTCTGACTTATAGCGACCCTAGAGGACAGAGTAGAACTGCCCCATAGGGTTTCCAAGGAGCACCTGGTGGATTCGAACTGCCGACCTTTTGGTTAGCAGCCGAATGCTTAACCACTGCGCCACCAGCAGGCCCATCTAAATGTGAATTTACAGTAAAAATTGCAGTACTACAGGAAACAATTCACTATGAGTGAGAATCATCAGACACAATAAATGATCGAATTAGATGGTTAGCAACGTCAACTAGAAGTTCAGATAGGAATCATGAAAAAAAGTATTTAAAATAACTGAAGATATAAAAGATAGAACAAAACATAAGAAAGGAACAAGATATAAAAAAAGACAAGCAACTTTCTCCTCAACATTTTATTATGAGAATTTTCAAACTTAGAGAAAAGTTGAAAGAATTTTGCAGTGAATACTCAAGACTCTACAATTATTAACATTTTGTTATATTTGCTTTAAGACATATCATTTATTCATTCATCAATCTATCTTGTTTTTTGATGTTTTCAAATTGAGTTACTGATATCAGTAATATTTGCACCTGAACAATTCAGCATACGTATCATTAACTATACTGTAAAAATATTACATTAACTATATTCATTACTGTGAATGGTATTAAAGATATTGTGTACAAAAATATTTATTTATAGGTTTTTAAAGTAAAATTTACAAACAGTGAAGTTAATTAAAGTGCACCATTTGATAAGTTTTGACAAATGCATATACCTGTGTAACTCAAACCCTTGCTGACGGCACTACTAAAGAACATTCTACAGGAAAAATAAATCTGGAAGCAGAATAAAGGTACAACTAGCAAATTACGTGATAAACTTCAGCAAAAAAAAAAGTCTTTGTGGTAAAATATGATCTACATCATAATGGTTTAGAGCATGGACTCTGAAGTTAAACTAGGTTTGAATCCTGTTTCTGACACTTAATAGTCATATAAAGTAGGGCAAGTCAGGTAACATCTCTGATTCTCAGTTGCCTCACCTGAAACTGAGGGCTCGATTAGTCAATTTGCCAGATGTTTAGAAAAAAATCTGGCACAGAGACAATGCTTAGTATTACCAGCCATTGTTGTTGTTGTTAATTCTTACAGCAATATACCCAACACTACCTTACTATTGTCTCTCATGTCACTCCTTTTTACTCTATGTCCAAATGCATTGACTCATTTCCTGTGTCTTTCTCCATCACTGGATGATCGGCCTGAAGTCCTGCTCCCTTCACTCTCAAGCCTTCACAGGGCTTGCAGTGTCTACATAGTCAAGAGTCCTTAACATACCTCAGTAGGCCTTCCCTGCCCTAGGCCTGCTTATTTCAAGTGCCATCCAGACTAATGTATTTTTATACAAGACTGTATCCACATATAATGTGTTTGGTGCCTCATAAAATTTTTGGCACAGAGAAGGAGTAAAAAACAAGAGAAGTTTAAAATTTTTACTAGACCAATGTACTCTTTGCTAGATTTCTTTCTTTTTGTTTTTGCACTTGTCACTAGGTTAGGGCTGCTTTCCTGTGTCTATAATATGGGTTGGTGTCATGGACTGAATAGTGTCCCCCCAAAAATATGTGTCAATTTGGTTAGGCCATGATTCCCAGTATTGTCTGCTTGTCCTCCATTTTGTGATTATAATTTTATGTTAAAAGGATTAAGGTGGGGCTGTAACACCACCCTTACTCAGGTCACCTCCCTGATCCAGTGTAAAGGGAGTTTCTCTGGGGTGTGGCCTGCACCCCCTTTTATCTCTCAAGAGATAAAAGGAAAGGGAAGCAAGCAGAGAGTTGGGGACCTCAAAACACCAAGAAAGCAGCATCAGGAGCAGAGCGTGTCCTTTGGACATGGGGTCTCTGTGCCTGAGACGCTCCTTAGCCAGGGGAAGATCGAGGACAAGGACCTTCTTCCAGAGCCAACACAGAGAGAGAAAGCCTTCCCCTGGAGCCGACACCCTGAATTTGGACTTGTAACCTACTAGACTGTGAGAAAATAAATTTCTTTTTGTTAAAGCCACCCACTTGTGGTATTTCTGTTACGGCAGCACTAGATGACTAGGACAGTTGGCACTAAGGATCAGCTAAGACATCTCTCATTTTCCTGTCTCATCATTTTGACTTTGGAGGTAGGATGTACATCAGCTATTAATGGTATCTTTTTATTGACATTCTTCAAACTTTTCTTGACTCTGACATAGGGTTCCTGGCATTATTGTCGGTTCTTATTTCCTAATTGAATGCTTTCTTGGATGTTAAATGGACGTTATATAAGGTCTTTTTGGGGGGAATCTGTTAATCAGTCTGCATTCTAATCTGGAACATTCATCGAAGGCATTTTTTAAAAAAGAAGTGACATAATATGTGTTGAGTTAGATTCATACGGCAGAACTACATAGCATGGATTTAGTAGGCATGAGGCCGAGGCAGGGAGGCCAGCTGGTGTCACTGTGAAGAAGAGGGCAGTATAGAGGTCCTGAGCTAGAGTAGGCTGAACAATTGTTGAGGATGAAAGAATATCAAATGCCTTCCTGGGATAGAATCTACTGCACCGGAAACCAGGTAGATTTGCTCATGTTGTGGTAGGTATTAAATGGATCAAAGCAAAAGAATGGCCTCACATTTTAAATCTGGTTATTAGTATCCTTCACAGAGCTAGGAAACCGGGAGGAGGCAAAGATGATGAGTTCATTTGTGGATATGTCATGTTTAGGTGCCAGCATACAGAATGTATCTTACTGTATTTCTTTTATTTGATTTTTTTTTCATTGAGTAAGATGTTTTCTATGAGTTGAGAACTCTCTAAACATAACTATAAATCACCCATTGCTGTTGAGTCAAAGATTATCCTAACAAATGGGATTATATTTTTCAAGCAATCCCTCATGCATTATTATTAAAATGTATTTTCCTTTTCCTCCCAAAGACCACAATGGTAGAATGGTGAGAGAGTACTGTGGGTATTGATTTTTATATATTTAGATAACTTGTCGTTTTTTATATGTTCAGACTCTTGCCACTCTGTTCTTGAGTAAGGACAAAGCAATTGGCAGCGCTTTTTATTTTATAGCACTCACTAAGTCGTGAATTAGTGAATGACTCCTGCCTATAAAAACAAGGGTGTGAGATACTACTACTTATTACTCAATGTGATATATTGCTTTCAAAGATGGTCACCAACAAGTCCTCTCCTCATTATATTCCCACTTACCTCCTCCCTTCAAATGGTTTTTCCCTCGCCTTGAATTGGGTCTGTCCTTGTGACTGGGTTTGACCAGTATGATGTGATAGAAGGGACACTGTATGTACAGTCCTGGTCCTAGCCCTTTAAAGGCCTGGAAGCTTCTGCTTTTGCTCTTCAGAAACCCAGTTGCCATGCTGCCAGGAAGCTCAGACTGTTCTGCTGGAGAGAGAGGTCGCTTGAAGGGCCTTGGAGGATGAGATGTCGCGTGGAGGAGAGTCTAGACTTCTTGGACCTACTGGCCCATGAGTGATTCCAGTCTATATCACTTGGGGCAGAAGAAATGCCCATTCTACCCTGCAGATCAAGATAAATTATCAAATGCTGTTTAAAGCCACTAAGTGTGGGGAGGGTTGTTATGTAGCAATAGATAATGAAACGCTCAGGTGGTTTGGATGTTTTTAAGTGAAAGACCATGAAATGATAAGAAACAACCCCCAGAATTTTAGGATGACAGGCCTTCTCTCACATCCCTAGTGTTACCTTCGTTCCACTTGTGTCACTATCAGGTTTTTACTTTTATTCCACTTATAACAGGCTTATTCCAGTATCTGGACTTATATTTGAACAGCCTGGAATGGCTTTGTTTCATGCCTGCTTGAATTGGTATGATCTTAGGAGGAGAATTTCTATGCAGGAGGTCTAAGAACAATAACACTGCTCTTGGATCCTAGTCATGCTTGTAGAGGTATATTCACAACAGTTTACTGGGAATGAAATTGTTAAGATATAATGATGATCTCTCTAATAAAACATTTATTTGGTAAAATCTGTAGGTTTGGGGGGCCAATAAAAAGTCAGAGTAATTGCCAGTCACTGTGAAAGCATTGCTCTATTTAACGGGTGCAATTTTGCACAAGCCAAGCGGAACTAATCAAAATATCGAAGGCAGATTCTTGCTGCCAGCTCTTCTCCAACGTTTACCAGTCTAGCTGTTTACAAGACCAAAAATATGACTTTATATATCATGAGTGAATTGGATTTTTAAAATAAACAGTGGTTGAAATTGAGCAATAATTCCTACTAAAGAGAACTATTAGTTAACGATGTTTTCCTTTTTATCACTGCAGTTGCTGCTGGTCCATCAGGGGTAACACTTGACATAGCTTTAAGCATCTCCACCATTTTAACCCATGTTTGACATGCTTACCTGATTTTCACGAAAATATCTCTCTGTGCATGTATCAGCATGAGCTGTAGCCCTGGCTTCCTCTTTGACATTCCCTCCCTGTGTCTGCCCCTCGTAACTGAAGCCGACCCCCTTCAGGTGCCTGACAACTGTTTGAGGTAGCCTCATGGTTTTTGTGGCCACCCAGTAGCCTCTTGTTGAATCTTCTCCCAAATACTCAGTTCTTGCCAGCATACTTCCACCCCTACCTCCAAGGCTCCCATTCAGAGTCTCTCTCTCAGTCTTGTCTTCTCTCTCCCACAATGCTGCTGGTCTCGCCACCACAGCCCAGCTGTCCTGCTTCCTGTCCTTCAGAACTTGGTTCTTTGACAGTGGGCAGTTCTCTGATCAAATAACCTGATTCAGGGCCATGTGTTCACCCAAGTGGTTGTCCCTAAGTGTGGCATTGTTAGGCATCTTTTTAAGCTACTGAGAAAATATGTTTAGACAAAAGACTACCTTTATTCTCATGAATGAAAGCTGCGTTATTGAAGGGATGGTGAAGGAGAACTACTCCTATACAGCTTTCAGACAGACTTTTCTGGAGCCTTTGGAATTTCATGAGCTTTAACTCTCTTGAACACAAAAGTGATGGGGTGCGTATGAGGAAAAAGGCCTAGCAACCGTGAGACAAATCTGTCAAAAATCAGCTTGTTCTTTCGTATATACCAGGCAAGGAACCACATTCAGAACAAAGGATTTAGGTTCACGTCCACAAGTATAGAGAGGCTTGGAAGCCGTGAGCTCACCAAGACAGCAGAGTCAGGTAGGCAGGAGGGGAGGGAGACGAAGGGCCTGCACAGCCGGCTGCCTCGGCGAGTGTGGGCAAGTGGCACAGACTTCAACACTCACTGAGGGGCTTCTGTTACGCGGTGTGTCAGCTCGTCGAGTGTGGGCAAGTGGCACAGACTTCAGTACTCACTGAGGGGCTTCTGTTACGCGGTGTGTCAGCGCAGTGGTATCAATAAAGATGGGCCCTGGTCCTCCGAAATGGTGGGCTGTGGTTCAAGGGAATTTGTTTAAAAGGTTAAGAAACTGTAATGCATTTCAGCTGAATTTCATCGTAAGTGGTTAACGCTTAATAAAGAAATAGATTTGCTACTCGAAGAAGTTGAACTTGAGCTATTTGGGAATGTTATTTACATGAAACAGATCAGTCCCCCAAAATGCTACACAGGCGCACACACACACACAAACACACCCACGTGCACATGTAAATACACACCACCACCACTGACTGGTTGCCGTGGAGTTGACTCTGACTCGTGGTGACCCCAGGTATGTCAGAGTAGAAATGTACACCATAGGGTTTTCAATGGCTGATTTTTGGAAGTAGATTGCCAGTCTTTTCTTCCAAGATACTTCTAGGTGAACTCAAACACCAACCATTTGGTTCGTAGTTGAGCGTGTTAACAGTTTGCACCACTCAGGGATTCCCCACCTACCCATCTATATTCAGAGAAGGAAATAAGACTGTGGACCTTGAGCATTCTGCTTTCACCAGCTCCGTCTATCTCTCCATTTATCTTGGAGATAATACTACTCTGACTATCCCTTCACCAAGTTTCTAGAGACTTCATTCTCTTACCAATACCTGTGTGCTATTGGGGGTCCCTTTACCCTGCCCTGCTATCTCAGTCCCGCATCCAGGCCACCTGGCTGGGTCCTCAGCCTCTGCTGGCCCAGGGGTGTCAGTGGAAGGGGCCTCTGCTCCATGTAACCATGGTTTATTTCAGTGGAATAAAATTCAGGCTCCCACCTGCAGAGCCACCAGCCAGATGGCCTAGCTGGCACCACCTGGAGGGCCTTCATGGTGGAAGCTACATGGAGAATTCAGCAGCAGCCAGAGTGACAGACACTTGGTTAAGGCTGCAAGTAGCTTAAACCAAAATTGGTGTTTCTGTTTTATGACTTTATTTTTCCTCTTAATAAATTAACAAGCCTTCAGCATCCCAACACTGTGTAAGTTAAAAGCTAAATTAGGAGGTTGGAGGGAGGGTAGGGAATCTCACATTCAGACTGTTACAGTTTTCTTTTCAACTACTGGTACCTGTATGTACACTCAATAACGAGCTGTTGGGACAATTGCTATGGCAATCTTAAACCAAGAGAATTGTGTGGAAATGATTGTGCTTTTTTCTACAAATGGTCATCTTGATTTGATATAGGCTAATCAGCTGGACACAGTGATATATTTGTTCTTTGTATTATATCTCTCAGACACTTAGGGGAGAAAAAAGACATGTTTTAAAAGAGCCTGAAAAAAAAAATTTGCCCATCGCTGCCCATCTAGGGGTGAACTGGGGAAGGTGCTGGACTTGCTGGGTGCCGAGTCCTGCACTCTCACGGAGCATCTCCTATCGACGCCAATTACCCCCAGGAAAAGAAAATTTTGTCTAAAACCTTGGAACCTGTAGGCTTTAAATCTGAATGAAAAGTCATGCCAATGGTTGCATTTGCCTTATTTTAAAAAGTTTCATTTACACCCCAAAGTTCAAAACACTTTGCCATCTGGGACCTTCCAAAAATGTATTACTTTGTTTCTAAATAAAGAACAATTGAATTTTGAGTTTCTTGAGCTAATAGGTATTATTTATTATATTGAAAGGTTATAGCTTAAATTAGTGTTATTGGATCCTTGAAAGAAAATATGAGATTGATTTCCAAGATGTGCCTGGACATCTTCCCTTACCCTCATCCCACGACTGTGGTCTAGAGATGTGAATTTTTTTATACCTATGTAATTTTTGCTGGACAAGTTCTACTTTATGAGTGCCTCCTCTTGCCTCAGAGACAGTGTGATGTCTTTGCTCCGATGGGGCAATAAAACTGCGTTTACTCATCAATTGGGTGAAGTTATATAACAAGCATTGGCTTTGAGGTCATCTATGTGGGAACCTCCATCAACAGAGACCCTTTTTAAAGAATCTTGGCAGTGGGAAGGTGATACCTGCTGGCCATCTGGAATGGTTTCAATCTTGTTTACTCAGCGTATCTGTCTTAAACAACTGCCTTTCATTAAATTTTGCTCATCTTATGTTAGTTTCACACTTTATTTATTTTCTTACTGTGGTAACAAAACATTAGTCATTTCAACCTTCTTCATGTATACAGTTCAGTGACATTATGTTTGTCATGTTGTTTAAACATCTTCATTACCTGCTTCCACATGTTTCAACACCTTAAACAGAAGCTCAGTGTCCCTGAAGCAACAAGTCTCCCCATTTCCCTCCCTCCTACCTGACCCGGGTAACCATTAATAAGCTGTGGCCTCTCTACAGTTGCCTATTCTAGATATTTCGTATAAGTAGAATCAGACAATATTTTATTTTTCATTAAGCAGTTTCAATACGCTATAATTTGTCTTTGCTTTATTTTAATGGCTCTTCAAATAAAGGCAGGAGCGGATGCTGAGGTGGAGTGGGTCTTTTCCACATTGGATGCTGATGCCATTCTCATCAGTGGGGATGAACTTTGAATAGCTTTTATAATTGGGTGATAGAGTTGTTATGCACACTCTAACCATTCTTGCTTATGACCAAAGACATGACTTTTTGTGATGACTGTAGTCTGTGGCAAGGACAAAGCAAGTCTAAATGACTGAAGAGCAATCAACCCTGTCACGTGGCCCTCATTAGCAGCACATTCTATTCAATTGAGCTAACCAGAGATGGACACCTATAGTATCAGCCAGCAAGAGTGCATAAGCTTATAATTTAAGGTTATGCACCCTTAATAATATGGCATGTAATGTGGCCAGGGTCATGAGCACCTCCTCCACGAACACTGGAGACACTACCAAAAACTTATAAAAGAAATTTGGCCTTTTGTGACTGACTTATTTGTCACCAAAGGACAAGTATTGCATGATCTCATTTATATAAAATATCTAGAATAGGCAAGTGTATGCAGACCTAAGTTTATTAGTGATTATCAGTGCTTGGGGAACTCTGAGCTTCTGTGAAGGGTGATGGAAAAATTTAGAAATGGATAGTGGTGATGGCTGAACAACATGGTAAACATAATTAAAGTCACTAAATTGTACACGTAAAAAGTGTTGAAATGGTTAATGTTTTGTTACATACGTAAGGAACAAAAGAAGAAAGAAGGAAATTTGGTTAATAGTATCATTTCATGTTCCTTTCAAAGATATTTAGAGGTCATAGTATTTGAGGTTCATTTTTACCTTTATTCTCTTTTATATACAGAAACCCTAGTTCAAAATCATAAATTATATCTCTCTTGCCTTGTACATTAGTGATGGTTCCCTACAGGTAAGACAGAATTTTATCCTAAAGGATGGTGTGCAATTCATCCTGACATTCTTATTTAGCTCATCTCTTTTTTCCTACTTTTATCTGTTAACAGTGCGTATGTCATAATATCTTAATCCCCAGTTGGGTCCCTGTCAATAGAAATAACTCTTTCGAACTAACTAGACTTTTAGAACTGTAAACCGATTTAGAAATATGGGCTTTATGCTCCAAGGGCTTTTGGTGAGCTCGTATTTACCAATTGCCTTAGACTTTGCACCATGATTAGGCTGAACAATTAGGCCCAGAACTCAACATGTTCAAAATTATTCAAATATATGAACATGTATATGTGTAGACCTATAAAGACAGTTGGATTAAACTATGAACACTAGGATTCTTTTTTGTTGTTGTTGTTGTTATTTTAAATTGAACTTTAGATGAAGGTTTACAGAACAAACTAGTTTCTCATCAAACAATTAGTACACACATTGTTCTATAACATTGTTTAACAAGCCCACGACATGTCAACACTCTCCCTTCTCAACCCTGGTTCCCTATTACCAGCTTTCCTATTCCCTCCTGCCTTCCAGTCCCTGCACCAGGGCTGATGAACCCCTTCAGTGTTGTTTTGTTCCAGGGGCCTTGAACTCTAGTATTCTTAACAGATGAACGCATGTCAAAAGCATATGTCTTATTTTCTTGAATGAAATGTATTTCTGAGTTATGTATTTTATATGATCTTTCCATCCCATGATTAATATTAACTTAATGACTTTTTTTGTAATTAAAGACTCCTGTTGATTCTTTCATTCATCCAAGCCAACATTTATCAAGGATTTGTTATGAACAGGAGCTATGCTGTTCTTCTCCTCAAAGCATAGTTGTTCAAATGTTACTTAACTACTTTCAAGATTAAGCAGGTCTTTTATTTCTCCTCCATCCCTCTTTGCTTGCTTATTGAACATATAATTATTCATTGTTCTCTAATATCTCTTCCAGATGATGGACAGGAGAAATAAAATTAAGAAAAAAAAAAAAATCAGACCAAACAATTCTGCTACTTGTCCACGAATTTGGTAGGAAGAGGCATGATAACTGTTCTTTGAGTCTCTCCTTCTAACGAGTTTTTAATAAATTTGGTTCAGTGAGGGACCAGAAGTTTGAGCAACATTCAGATTTCTATGAGCCCGTTCTACCACCATCTAATGATTCCCTCATTGAGACGTGAATAAATTCAGATCCACCTTTTAGGTTTTGACAAGAGTCCCTGGGTGATACAAGCAGTTAACATGCTCAGCTGCTAACCGAAAGGTTGGTATTTCAAGTCCTCCCAGAAGAGTCTTGGAAGAAAGGCCTGGTGATCTACTTGTGAAAAATCAGCCGTTGAAAACCTCCGGAGCACAGTTCTACGCTGACACAAGTGGCTTCACCGTGAGAATCGACTCGTCAGCAAGTGGTTATATTTATTAAATTACTTTCAAACGTCTCTTGACAATGTTTACTTCTCTGCTTACTGTCCTCTCCCGTGTCACGGTTACCATCATCTCTTGCTTGGACGACTGTACCAGGCTTCCAGTCAGACCAGCGTGCACTTGCTCTGGGACCACTCCAGGCCGTGTCTCCACACTGTAGTCAGAGTGAACATAAAAAATACAAGTCTCACCATACCACCTGCAGTCTAGGCACCGTCCCTTCTGGAAAAGAATCATGGCTTCCTGTTGCTCTTACAATGAAAACAGCCCTCCCATATGGCCCTGCATGACTGACCATACATCCCAGCCTCTGCAGGCCCATCTCACGCCACTCTGCCTTCCAGTCCAGCCCAGCTGTCTTGGCATCCTCCTTGCACTCTTGTGACACTTTATCTTCACATGCTGTCCCCACCAATGTTCAGTGACCACATTTTATTAGATTTAATGCACTAGTTTTTTTTTTTTTTAAATTAACTTTTATTGAGCTTCAAGTGAACGTTTACAAATCCAGTCAGTCACATATAAGTTTACATACACCTTACTCTGTTCTCCCACTTGCTCTCCCCCTAATGAGTCAGCCCTTCCAGTCTCTCCTTTCGTGACAATTTTGCCAGCGATCCTCTCTCTCTATCCTCCCATCTCCCCTCCAGACAGGAGATGCCAACACAATCTCAAGTGTCCACCTGATATAATTAGCTCACTCTTCATCAGCATCTCTCTCCCACCCACTGTCCAGTCCCTTCCATGTCTGATGAGTTGTCTTCGGGGATGGTTCCTGTCCTGCGCCAACAGAAGGTCTGGGGACCATGGCCGCCGGGTTTCCTCTAGTCACAGTCAGAACATTAAGTATGGTCTTTTTATGAGAATTTGGGGTCTGCATCCCACTGATCTCCTGCTCCCTCAGGGGTCCTCTGCTGTGCTCCCTGTCAGGGCAGTCATCGATTGTGGCCAGGCACCAACTAGTTCTTCTGGTCTCAGGATGATGTAGGTCTCTGGTTCATGTGGCCCTTTCTGTCTCTTGGGCTCTTAGTTGTCGTGTGACCTTGGTGTTCTTCATTCTCCTTTGCTCCAGGTGGGTTGAGACCAACTGATGCACCTTAGATGGCCGCTTGTTAGCATTTAAGACCCCAGATGCCACATTTCAAAGTGGGATGCAGAATGTTTTCATAATAGAATTATTTTGCCAATTGACTTAGAAGTCCCCTTAAACCATGGTCCCCAAACCCCCGCCCTTGCTCCGCTGACCTTTGAAGCATTCATTTTATCCCGGAAACTTTTTTGCTTTTGGTCCAGTCCAATTGAGCTGATCTTCCATGTATTGAGTGTTGTCCTTCCCTTCACCTAAAGCAGTTCTTATCTACTAATTAATCAGTAAAAAAACCCTCTCCCTCCCTCACTCCCTCCCCCCCTCGTAACCTCAAAAGTATGCGTTCTTCTCAGTTTATACTATTTCTCAAGATCTTATAATAGTGGTCTTATACAATATTTGTCCTTTTGCCTCTGACTAATTTCACTCAGCATAATGCCTTCCAGGTTCCTCCATGTTATGAAATATTTCACAGATTCGTCACTGTTCTTTATCGATGCGTAGTATTCCATTGTGTGAATATACCACAATTTATTTACCCATTCATCCGTTGATGGACACCTTGGTTGCTTCCAGCTTTTTGCTATTGTAAACAGAGCTGCAATAAACATGGGTGTGCATATATCTGTTCGTGTGAAGGCTCTTATTTCTCTAGGGTATATTCCGAGGAGTGGGATTTCTGGGTTGTATGGTAGTTCTATTTCTAACTGTTTAAGATAACGCCAGATAGATTTCCAAAGTGGTTGTACCATTTTACATTCCCACCAGCAGTGTATAAGAGTTCCAATCTCTCCGCAGCCTCTCCAACATTTATTATTTTGTGTTTTTTGGATTAATGCCAGCCTTGTTGAAGTGAGATGGAATCTCATCGTAGTTTTAATTTGCATTTCTCTAATGGCTAATGATCGAGAGCATTTTCTCATGTATCTGTTAGCTGCCTGAATATCTTCTTTAGTGAAGTGTGTGTTCATATCCTTTGCCCACTTCTTGATTGGGTTGTTTGTCTTTTTGTGGTTGAGTTTTGACAGAATCATGTAGATTTTAGAGATCAGGCGCTGGTCGGAGATGTCATAGCTGAAAATTCTTTCCCAGTCTGTAGGTGGTCTTTTTACTCTTTTGGTGAAGTCTTTAGATGAGCGTAGGTGTTTGATTTTTAGGAGCTTCCAGTTATCAGGTTTCTCTTCGTCATTTTTGGTAATGTTTCGTATTCTGTTTATGCCTTGTATTAGGGCTCCTAAGGTTGTCCCTATTTTTTCTTCCATGATCTTTATCGTTTTAGTCTTTATGTTTAGGTCTTTGATCCACTTGGAGTTAGTTTTTGTGCATGGTGTGAGATACGGGGTCCTGTTTCATTTTTTTGCAAATAGATATCCAGTTATGCCAGCACCATTTGTTAAAAAGACTGTCTTTTCCCCAATTAACTGACACTGGTCCTTTGTCAAATATCAGCTGCTCATACGTGGATGGATTTATATCTGGGTTCTCAATTCCGTTCCATTGGTCTATGTGCCTGTTGTTGTACCAGTACCAGGCTGTTTTGACTACTGTGGCTGTATAATAGGTTCTGAAATCAGGTAGAGTGAGGCCTCCCACTTTCTTCTTCTTTTTCAGTAATGCTTTGCTTATCCGAGGCTTCTTTCCCTTCCATATGAAATTGGTGATTTGTTTCTCTATCACCTTAAAAAATGACATTGGAATTTGGATCGGAAGTGCGTTATATGTATAGATGGCTTTTGGTAGAGTAGACATTTTTACTATGTTAAGTCTTCCTATCCATGAGCAAGGTATGTTTTTCCACTTAAGTATGTCCTTTTGAATTTCTTGTAGTAGAGCTTTGTAGTTTTCTTTGTATAGGTCTTTTACATCCTTGGTAAGATTTATTCCTAAGTATTTTATCTTTTTGGGGGCTACTGTGAATGGTATTGATTTGGTTATTTCCTCTTTGTTGTTCTTTTTGTTGATGTAGAGGACTCCAAGAGATTTTCGTATGTTTATTTTATAACCTGAGACTCTGCCAAACTCTTCTATTAGTTTCAGTAGTTTTCTGGAGGATTCCTTAGGGTTTTCTGTGTATAAGATCATGTCGTCTGCAAATAGAGATAATTTTTCTTCCTCCTTGCCAATCCCGATGCCTTTTATTTCTTTGTCTAGCCTAATTGCCCTGGCTAGGACTTCTAGCACGATGTTGAGTAAGAGCGGTGATAAAGGGCATCCTTGTCTGGTTCCCGTTCTCAAGGGAAATGCTTTCAGGTTCTCTCCATTTAGAGTGATATTGGCTGTTGGCTTTGCATAGATGCCCTTTATTATGTTGAGGAATTTTCCTTCAATTCCTATTTTGGTGAGAGTTTTTATCATAAATGGGTGTTGGACTTTGTCAAATGCCTTTTCTGCATCAATTGATAAGATCATGTGGTTTTTGTCTTTTGTTTTATTTATGTGATGGATTACATTAATGGTTTTTCTGATATTAAACCAGCCTTGCATACCTGGTATAAATCCCACTTGATCGTGGTGAATTTTTTTTTTTATATGTTGTTGAATTCTATTGGCTAGAATTTTGTTGAGGATTTTTGCATCTATGTTCATGAGGGATATAGGTCTGTAATTTCCTTTTTTTGTAATGTCTTTACCTGGTTTTGGTAACAGGGAGATGGTGGCTTCATAGAATGAGTTGGGTAGTATTCCATCAATTTCTATGCTTTGAAATACCTTCAGTAGTAGCGGTGTTAACTCTTCTCTGAAAGTTTGGTAGAACTCTGCAGTGAAGCCGTCCGGGCCAGGGCTTTTTTTTTGTTGGGAGTTTTTTGATTACCGTTTCAATCTCTTTTTTTGTTATGGGTCTATTTAGTTGTTCTACTTCTGAATGCGTTAGTTTAGGTAGGTAGTGTTTTTCCAGGAATTCATCCATTTCTTCTAGGTTTTCAAATTTGTTAGAATACAATTTTTTGTAATAATCTGATGTGATTCTTTTAATTTCAGTTGGTTCTGTTGTGATCTGGTCCTTCTCGTTTCTTATTCGGGTTATTTGTTTCCTTTCCTGTATTTCTTTAGTCAGTCTAGCCAATGGTTTATCAATTTTGTTAATTTTTTCAAAGAACCAGCTTTTGGCTTTGTTAATTCTTTCAATTGTTTTTCTGTTCTCTAATTCATTTAGTTCAGCTCTAATTTTTATTATTTGTTTTCTTCTGGTGCCTGATGGATCCTTTTGTTGCTCACTCTCTATTTGTTCAAGTTGTAGGGACAGTTCTCTGATTTTGGCTCTTTCTTCTTTTTGTATGTGTGCATTTATCATTATAAATTGGCCTCTGAGCACTGCTTTTGCTCTGTCCCAGAGGTTTTGATAGGAAGTGTTTTCATTCTCGTTGCATTCTATGAATTTCCTTATTCCCTCCTTAATGTCTTCTATAACCCAGTCTTTTTTCAGGAGGGTATTGTTCATTTTCCAAGTATTTGATTTCTTTTCCCTAGTTTTTCTGTTATTGATTTCTAGGTTTATTGCCTTGTGGTCTGAGAAGATGCTTTGTAATATTTCGATGTTTTGGACTCTGCAAAGGTTTGTTTTATGACCTAATATGTGGTCTATTCTAGAGAATGTTCCATGTGTGCTATGAAAAAAAGTATACTTTGCAGCAGTTGGGTGGAGTGTTCTGTATAAGTCAATGAGGTCAAGTTGGTTGATTGTTGTAATTAGGTCTTCCGTGTCTCTATTGAGCTTCTTACTGGATGTCCTGTCCTTCTCTGAAAGTGGTGTGTTGAAGTCTCCTACTATAATTGTGGAGGTGTCTATCTCACTTTTCAATTCTGTTAAAATTTGATTTATGTATCTTGCAGCCCTGATATTGGGTACATAAATATTTAATATGGTTATGTCTTCCTGATCAATTGTCCCTTTTATCATTATGTAGTGTCCTTCTTTATCCTTTGTGGTGGATTTAAGTCTAAAGTCTATTTTGTCAGAAATTAATATTGCTACTCCTCTTCTTTTTTGCTTATTGTTTGCTTGATATATTTTTTCCATCCTTTGAGTTTTAGTTTGTGTCTCTAAGTCTAAGGTGTGTCTCTTGTAGGCAGCATATAGGCGGATCGTGTTTCTTTATCCAGTCCGAGACTCTCTGTCTCTTTATTGGTGCATTTAGTCCATTTACATTCAGCGTAATTATAGATAAGTGTTTAGTGTTGTCATTTTGATGCCTTTTTATGTGTGTTGTTGACAATTTCATTTTTCCACATACTTTTTTGTGCTGAGACGTTTTTCTTAGTAAATTGTGAGATCCTCATTTTCATAGTGTTTGACTTTATGTTTGTTGAGTCGTTACGTTTTTCTTGGCTTTTATCTTGAGTTATGGAGTTGTTTTACCTCTTTGTGGTTACCTTATTATTTACCCCTATTTTTCTAAGTAAAAAGCTAACTTGTATTGTTCTATATCGCCTTGTATCACTCGCCATATGGCAGTTCTATGCCTCCTGTATTTAGTCCCTCTTTTTGATTATTGTGATCTTTTACATATTGACTTCCGTGATTTCCTGTTATGAGTATTTTTTTTTAATTAATCTTAATTTGTTTTTGTGATTTCCCTATTTGAGTTGATATCCTGATGTTCTGTTTTGTGACCTTGTGTTGTCCTGGTATCTGATATTATTGGTTTTCTGACCAAACAATATCTTTTAGTATTTCTTGTAGCTTTGGTTTGGTTTTTGCAAATTCTCTAAACTTGTGTTTATCTGTAAATATCTTAATTTCGCCTTCGTATTTCAGAGAGAGTTTTGCTGGATATATGATCCTTGGCTGGCAGTTTTTCTCCTTCAGTGCTCTGTATATATTGTCCCATTCCCTTCTTGCCTGCATGGTTTCTGCTGAGTAGTCTGAACTTATTCTTATTGATTCTCCCTTGAAGGAGACCTTTCTTTTATCCCTGGCTGCTTTTAAAATTTTCTGTTTATCTTTGGTTTTGGCGAGTTTGATGATAATATGTCTTGGTGTTTTTCTTTTTGGATCAATCTTAAATGGGGTTCGATGAGCATCTTGGATAGATATCCTTTCGTCTTTCATGACGTCAGGGAAGTTTTCTGTCAGGAGTTCTTCAACTATTTTCTCTGTGTTTTCTGTCCTCCCTCCCTGTTCTGGGACTCCAATCACACGCAAGTTATCCTTCTTGATAGAGTCCCACATGATTCTTAGGGTTTCTTCATTTTTTTTAATTCTTTTATTTGATTTTTTTCAGCTATGTTGGTGTTAATTCCCTGGTCCTCCAGATGTCCCAGTCTGCATCCTAATTGCTCGAGTCTGCTCCTCTGACTTCCTATTGCGTTGTCTAATTCTGTAATTTTATTGTTAATCTTTTGGATTTCTACATGCTGTCTCTCTATGGATTCTTGCAACTTATTGATTTTTCCACTATGTTCTTGAATAATCTTTTTGAGTTCTTCAACAGTTTTATCAGTGTGTTCCTTGGCTTTTTCTGTAGTTTGCCTTATTTCGTTTCTGATGTCTTGAAGCATTCTGTAAATTAGTTTTTTGTGTTCTGTATCTGATAATTCCAGGATTGTATCTTCATTTGGGAAAGATTTTGGTTCTTTTGTTTGGGGGGTTGGAGAAGCTGTCATGGTCTGCTTCTTTATGTGGTTTGATATGGACTGCTGTCTCCGAGCCGTTCGGGGTTCGTAGATTGTTATGTACGTGACCAATTCACTTGTTTTTCCAAGTCTTTGTTGCAAGAGGGATCCGAGGTAGGGTCTACCTAGTCTGCCATCTTGGCCCCGCCTCCAAGAAATCCTGCACCAGTTTTTATGAAACACCATCACTTCCTAGAAGAGGAAAAAAGTTGCTAATTAAAAGATGACCATATACCTTAACAGTAATCCCAGGTAATGCAAAATTAAGCTCCTCAGCCTATTTTTGCACTAAAATGTATTTCTCGTATTCCAAGGGACTGAGCAATTTTTTCTGTTCCCAGTTGCATTATTTGGTGTGTGATAAGCCATCTTTTTGCATGATCCTTGGGAACAAAACATATCCCAGAGTTATTCACTTGTGGGTATCTTCTTTTCTTATGTCATGAAATGCATATTTTAATTGCTTTTGAAGAAAATATGGAAGGGCAGTCATTCCTCCAATGATGAATATTTACTTCACTAATATCAAAATGGGAGTCCCTGGATGATGCAAATGGTTAACTCCTTTGGCTGCTAACCAAAAGGGTGGGAGTTTGACCCTAACCCCGAAGTACCTAGGAAAAAAGGCCTGGCAATTTACTTCCAAAAAATCAGCCATTAGAAAACCCTAAGGAATACAGATGTACTCTGACACACGTGGGGTCACCATGAGTCGAAGCCAACTTGACAGTGACTGGTTTTAATATCAATCTGGCCACGACTCCTCTGTATCCAGACACTTCTGTGTTCATAGTAACCTTTGATTTTAATAGCAAACCAAAAATATTTTAAAACATTTTGACAACACCTGTCAAAGCAAGAATGTACATAAATCAATTGAAGAAAGGACAGAACAAATAGCAACAACCAAGTTCATGCATGATCAGACAAGTACAATAATGTCAGGACAGATCCTTTTCTATTTTTTTGCTGAAGTCCATTCTCTCTAAACCATTGTTTTATGATTTTCTTCTTAAACATCTCGTATTCCTGAACATTAAGCTTATTAGTCAATTTTCATGCCACAGCTTCATAAGACCAAACTGATGCCAGTCACCTTGTTATTTAGTTGCCTGGAAATTGAGAGTTGTTGGTAAACGGGCAGATTTTACTCTGTCAGGTTGTCTGGTGATTTATAAAATTGTTAAATAAGATGATTCTAATTAATGTTTCTTGAGACCAAGAAGGATCCCTGGTGGCATAGTGGTTAAGAGCTTGGCTGCTAACCAGAAGGTCGGTAGTTTGAAACCACCAGCTGTTCCTTGGAAACCCTACAGGGCAGTTCTACTCTGTCCTATATGGCCACTATGAGCCAGAATTGACTTGACAACAACGGGCTTGGTTTTGGTTTTCTGTACCAAGAAAGAGGAGCCCTGGTGGCACAATGGTTATAGAGCTAGGTTGCTAACCTAAAGGTCAGCAGTTCAAACTCACCAAATGCTCCGCGGCAGAAAGGTGTGGCAGTCTGCTTCTGTAAAGATTTACAGCGTTGGAAGCTGTGTGGGGCAGTTCTACTCCGTCCCATAGGGTGGCTATGAGTTGGAACTGACTTGGTGGCAAAGCTTTCCCCTTAAATCCTATGTTATGTTATATTAACTGATTTGAAATGGAAAAATCCACTTGGTACAGAACCTTTTCCCAGCTATTAGAAAGTCTAAATAAATTATGACAATAAATGATCCTTTTTTTATACTTAATAGACAGACACAATTTCCTTTTATTTAAAGACTATGGTGCTTTTCCCCCAGTAGGCTATGATTGCATCACCATCATCATCATCTTTCGCATTTCTATGGCATTTTTCGTGCTTGTCAAAGAATTTTCACATATATTACCTCATTCTTTGCTCCATGTTCTCACTTTTCAAAGTTTCCACTAGCCAGCCATGAGTGTGGGATAAAAGCATGCTGTTGGGTAAATGAACGAACGAGCAAATGGATGCTCATGTGCAGAATGCTACACCCAGAGCCTCAGTTGGCATGTGTCGGCTTGCAGCAGTACCTGTGTCTGTTAGCTGATGGCATGTCAGCTCCGACTCACGGAGATCCCGTGTGCAACAGAAGGAAACATTGTGACTCACGGAGATCCCGTGTGCAACAGAAGGAAACATTGTGACTCACGGAGATCCCGTGTGCAACAGAAGGAAACATTGTGACTCACGGAGATCCCGTGTGCAACAGAAGGAAACATTGTGACTCACGGAGATCCCGTGTGCAACAGAAGGAAACATTGCCTGGTCCTGCGCCGTCTTCACAACTGCTGGTGCCCGAGACGCGTGCTGCAGCCGGCTGTGAATTCTGAGTGCCTTCCTACCTAGAAGCCTTGTTTTCCACCAGTGCCTTCAGTGCAGCTTGGAATTCTTCCTCAATACCATCAGCTCTTGATCATATACTACCACCTGAAATGGTTGGACATCAATCATTTCTTTTTGGTACAGTGACTCTGTGTATTCCTTCCATCTTCTTTTGATGCTTCCTGTGTCTTTTAATATTTTGCCCATAGAATTCTTCAATATTGCAACTCAAGGTTTGAATTTTTTTCTTCGGTTCTTTCAGCTTAAGAAATGCTGAGTGTGTTCTTTCCTTTTGGTTTTCTAACTCCAGGTTTTTGAACAGTTCTTTATAATACTTCACTTTGTCTTCTTGAGCCACCCTGTGAAATCTTTTCAGGTCTTTTACTTTATCATTTCTTCCACTCACTTTAGCTACTCTATGTTCAAGAGCACAGTGCAATGATTCACTCTTCTGTGGTCTTTCTCACCATGGCCTTGAAACTCCCACCAAGTGATTGGCTGGGATTGCGAAAATAGGGTTAATGTGGCCCACTAAAGGGACTGGTCAGTTTTGCCATCTTGCTGGGCTTGAAATGAGTCATCCCAGAGTGGGACAGAAAAGATCCCACCACCACCAAGGAAGAACAGCCAGGAGCCAGCCCGTCCTTTGGGCCCGTGATCCCTGGGCTGAGAAGCTCCTGGAACCAGGAGACAGAGAGAGCTGTAACACTGAAGGCTGCAAGAAACAGTGGCAGAGACTTGGCAGCGACACCTGGCAGCAGGGGACGGTGTGATGGCCTTCCCAGCCCATGGAGAGAGAAAGCTGAGTGTCTTTGGGCAGAGGCTGAGGGCCAGGGAGAGGCATGGCTGGGAAGAGGCTGTCTTGATGTAAGAACTCTGTCCTGAGTTTCCTGAGCCTGAATTGTAACCTGTTACTTCCCTAATAAACCCCATAATCGTAACTATTGTCTGTGAGTTCTGTGTGGCCATTGCAATGAATTATTGAACTCAGCAGAGAAGTAGAGAGTGTCGTGGGAGGGATGGTTGGTGTCAGATTTGGTAAAGATGGAGAAAAGAGGAGGCATGTCTGTTAGGAATCAGCCTTGGGCTGTAGATCTTGATTCTGCTTCCTCCTTGTGAAGTTAGAGGAGGATAGACACTGCCTCCCCTCCGTTTCCACAAAGAGCAAGTTTCAGTCTCTTTTGACAGGGAAAGAGAGGAAGACTCTCAATGAGATGGATTGACATGGTAGCTCCAACAATGGGCTCAAATATACCAATGATTGTAAGGATGGCACAGAACCGGGCAGTCACACAGTGTCACTATGAGAAAGAATCTACATGATGACACTTAACAACAGCAAATAACACACCTACCTAGGGGGCTCATCTTTCTGTACTATATTTGACAATATTCTGTTGTGACCCATAAGGGTTTCACTGGCTAATTTTTGGAAGTAGAAGACCAGGACTTTCTTCCTAGTCTGTCTTAGTTTGGAAGATCAGCTGAAACCTGCCCACCATAGGTGACACTGCTGGTACTTGAAATACTGGTGACAGCTTCCAGCATCACAGCAACACCCAAGCCACCACAGTACAACAAACTGATAAACAGGTGGTGTAGTATCTGTGTAGGACTGGCTTGTTTTCTAGAACCTCTTCATCCTACTTGGTGGTGAGTTTTTTGTCTGATACAAAACGAGCTATGAAGGAGTTATGGGAGAAATAGCTATCTCATTATCTAACAGTTCAGATTTATGACAATAGTAAAAAATCTACTATCTTACTATTTGCACATTAACGATGTGCTCTGGCAGTAACGAATACCGAGGCGTGAGGTGAGAGTAATGATGGCTGTGATTGGTAAGGATATGTGTCAGCTTGATTGGCCATGATTCTCAGTCGTTTGACAGCTAATTAATGATATAATTTGGAAGTTATGTAATGATGTAATTTGGTAGTTAGGCAATGATGTGATTTAGCAGTTAGGTAATGATGCAGCCACCTTCCACTTTGTGACATGATGTAATCATCTTCCATTATCGCATGACGCCTATTTTCTGTAATGACCTGGTCTTTGGAACCTAACCATGCCAATAAGTGAAGGATGGGTGTATTTCTTCTAGAATATTGTTTTCAAAGCAAGATTCAGATGGATAGAACAAAAATAACAAATGGGTAAGGGCTGAATAAACTATCATTAAGCTTGTGTCAACTTTCAATTATATCCTTCACCTTGGTGTGGAAAGAGTTGACTTTTGCTCATTGCCTACTAGGCGCCAGGTAACTGTCATAAATGTGTTAATTTTTATTGCATCTTATCTAGTTAAGTATTGTGTTTTCTCTTGCTAATGCTTTGGGTAGTATTTTTCCATATCTCCTGTAGGCTGACAGAAAGCATTCCTTTGCTTCTTCTCACAAAGGTAGAAATTCTCTCATGTGTGCCTATCCATCTATTATAAAAACGATCCGAATGTGTGTTGCTTAGTAGTAAGTTTTTTTTCATCTTGGTCGGGTGAATTGCTTCCCATATGAACTGGTTATTGTTCCAGCATCCCCTTAGTGGCAGATGGAGGCTCAGTATTTCAGTCTCTAAGATTCCTCTCATTTGTTCTTTTGGTCCCCTGCTCTGTGGAAACACCAAAAAGCCTGAGAAGTCAGAATGTGGGCTGCTGTGGCACTTGCTCTGAGCCATGCAGCCAGTCAGCTGCTAGCATGGGCCTTTCTTTCTCTTTGGGTTCCTTGGAGGCTATTTCCAGAGACAGAAAGAAACAATGGTCCATTTAGCTAATGGACTTTCACCCTAGTGGACTGAATGAGAGTAGCAATTGAAAGTTTTCTCTTAGCTTCTTTCCTCCTTTTTTCCCTTTCCTTTTGATTGGTTGCTTTTACAGCGATCGTTGTGCGTATAGTTTTATAGAAATACCCTGACTTCACAAAGTATCAGAGTGAGATGTAACTGGTTTTTCAATGCCAACTTTGCTATTCTTGCTCTTCAGTTTCACATTTTTCATTGACTTGCAACCTAATATAAAGAACATCAAAGAATAAATAAATTTACAAAAATGGCAATTAAATAAGAGAGGTGTCCTTAACTTCAGGGTAAATAAACCACTTACTGCATGTTACTGACATTACTAAGGAGAAGTTATGTGTTATCCTTTGTAGAACGTTAAGTACATTAAGAAATGCGTTACTATTGTCATAGTGAATGTTGTTACAGATTGAACTCTGTTCCAACAAAATATATGTTGTAAACCCTAACCCCTATGCCTGGATGTAATCCCATTTGGGTATATGATTTTCTTTGCTGTGTAAATGAGGCCATATCAGGGTAGGATGTGTTTTAAACCACTTTTGAGATATAAAAGAACAGATTATGCGTAGAAGCAAACAAGCACAGATGGGGTAAGTTACACGCCATAACACATTAAGATCACCAAGGAACAAGGGAACAGAAGCTGAGAAGAGACAAGGACCTTCCCCCAGTGCTTATAGAGAGAGAAAACCTTTCCCTTGAGCTGGTGCCCTGAATTCAGATTTTAGCCTCGTAAACTGTGAGAAAATAAAATTATGGTTTTTAAAGCCACCCAATTGTGGTATTTTCATTTTAGCTGTACTAGATAACTACGACAGTTGTCTATATTACCAAGTTCCTTTAGACTTACACTACAGTTTCTCAAATGTTGTCATCAAAAATATTGGTTTGGGTATTGTTGACCATTTATATACTGATTTACTAAGAGCTATAAAAAATCTTAAAAATGCAATATTTGGAATGCTGATCTGCTAATAATAAGTCAGTAAAAGTTTTCTAGAAATTTCTTCTCAATATGTGAGAAAAGAACTTTTTGAGAATAGGTTGAAAATAAAGGTCAAAATAAGTAAAGCTGTTTCCCTCTCCTGATGCAGAGATTTAAAGTATTTCCGTGTGGATAATGTCCTTGAGATCTGGGTCTTTATACATTAAGGTACCCCTTTTTCTCTTCCCCAGAACCTAAAATTGGGACTAACCTGTTAACAAAAACCTGTTGCCATCGAGTCTTTTCTGACTCCAGCAACCCTACAGGACAGAGTAGAACTGCCCCACAGGGTTTTCAAGGAGCAGCTGGGGGATTCAAACTGCCCACATTTTGGTTAGCAGCCAAGCTCTTATAACCACTGTGCCACCAGGGCTCCAATAGAAATGAAGTATTTTTATTGAAAATTAGATTAACCACATTTCTCAAAGGCCTGTGTTCACGTGCTTTCACTTGTGCTTTCTTATACTTTTCCGTAAATTATTGCTACAAGTTCAGAACTTTTTCTTAACAGTCAAATACAGTTTTATAATCATGTGCTTCGGTTTAGCTGAAGCTATATATACACACACACTTTTTTTTTGGTATAGCCTTATTGCATGTGTTTATTTACTATATTTTTATTTTTTTTCCTCATATATTCTTGATGTTTGTACATTTAGCTTGCTAAGAAAATGTTTCTATGGCTGTCCTCTTTATTTCTCTAAGTGTATAATTTAGAAGGCAATTCTCAAGATTTCATTTATGCTACCCATATCAGATACAATTCCACTTTCTACAGATACCATTTTCAGAATGAATTCTTTGTATTCAATTGGCAAGAAAATAGTTTCTTTTGGCACATCTATGACTTCATATATATGAAATCTAATATATACAAGATTATATTCTTGCACCTGTTTTTAATCTAATGTTTTCCAGAGAAGTGGTAATTTTAAATGGTTCTTATTTTGCACTAATTAGAGATTTGAAGGTTTATCTAATATGGGATCCCTACAATTTGATTCTTCAGATTTGATTTGCTACAAACAATTCTGAGGTGATTCTTATGTTTAAATAAATGTATTATAATGATACCCTAGGAGGTAAGCACAGCTTTTAGGTGTGGTTACGGAGACGTCTGAGATCTCTGTTTGACTACTGTTGTCTTGCCTGTTTGTAGCCAGTGATGAATCAGATGTTGAAACCACTGAACATTCAAACTCTTTCTAGGTAGGTCCAGTAAAGTGGTACATTTGTAAAACCACTGTGAAGACAACACATTCTTCTTCTTTTTTTAGTGTTTCATTGTGATTTTGGAGAAAATTTTCAGAGCAAATTAGGTCCTCATTAACAATTTCTATATGTATTCATCAGAGACATTGGTTATGCTTTTCACAATGTGTCAGCATTCTCATTATTTCCATTCTGGTTGTTCTGTTTCCATTAATCTAGCTTCCCTGTCCCCCCTTACCTTCTCATCTTCGCTCTAGGGTAAATGCTGACTCTTAGGTCACGTTTAGATGATTGTTATAGAAGCACAGTACTCACTGGTGATATTACTTGTTTTATCAGCCATTCTGTCTTTTGGCTGTTAGGTGACCTCCAGGAGTGGCTTGAGTTCCAAATTTAAAGAGTATCCCAGGGCAATAGTCTTGGTTCCTCTAGTCTCTACTGGTTTAGTAAGCCTGGCCTTTTTTTTTTTTTTATGAATTTGAGTTTTGTTCTACATTTTTTTTCCCCTCCTATCTGGGACCTTCTATTATGTCCCTGGTCGGAACGGTTGGTAGTGGCAGCCAGGCACCATCATGTTCTTCTGGTTTCAAGGTAAATGAGGGTGTGGTTTGTGTAGACTGTTAGTCCTGCAGACTAGATTCTTCTTTGAGTATTTAGTTGCCTTCTTTTTCTTTTGCTCCTGATACATAATAGCCCAATAGCTGTCTCTTAGGTGGCTGCTTGCAAGCTTTTAAGATGCCACTCTACTCACCAAACTAGGATGTACAACATTATCTTTATGAGCTATGTTATGCCAACTGACCAAGTTGCCGCCCCAAGACTATGATCCTAAGCCCTCAAACCCAGTAACCCAATTCCATGAGGTGTTTACCTATGTCTAGGAAATATCCATAACTGTGCCCCCATGTGCTTTATTTTATATATGAGTATATATGCAGCAGACACAAATATGTATACAGTCATTCCTCACTTAATGGCATGGTTAGGTTCCAAACACCAGATCGTTATGCTAAAATCAACATTTGTGAAGCTGGAGGATGACCATATCAGATCACAAGTGGAGAATAACTAAACCATTACATAACTGCCAAATTACATCATCACATAACAGCCAAACCACTGAGAATCACAGCCCATGCAAGTTGACACATAACTTTAACCACCACAGCCAGCGTTACTCTTGACTTACACCTTGGCATTAGTTACTGCCTGGTGTATGTCGTTAATGTGCAAAATAGTCAAATAGTAGATTTTTTAACTCTTGTTGTAAACGAGAAATGTTGGATAATGAGACAGTTGATAAGTGAGGAGTAGGTGTACATGTATTTTTACACAAATAATGTGCTGTTTCTACATTTGTTTGCCAACTGGGCCCTCCCTCATAAGGCATTTTTGTAAGTGAGCTATGCTATTTTGTTGTTGTTGTTGTTGTTACAGCAACATGTAAAAATTTGGCATTTCAGTGCTTATGAAAATACCTCGGGGTGGGGGGAGGGCCCAGCTGGCAAACAAACATAGAAGGCACATGTTATCTGCATAACAATCTGGCACATTTGCCTGCAGACACACCTATACGCACGCACCTGTGTATTCCTATGTGCTTACCGATACATGTATAAGCATACATGTCTACCTATGTAATCACACACATATTTTTTAGTTGTTATTCTGTTGCAAAATTGTATATGTTGTGGCTTTTACCAAAATAATTTCTTGTTCTTGTGTACTTTTTAGTGTCATCTTTTACCTTGGTTAAGTTGTGCTGACTTCGCCCTTATTCAGTATTTCCTTACCCATCACCGAAACTAACAAGTGTCTACTATGTAGGAAGTAATTCCCCTTCGCTTCTGTCTTAGTCATCTAATGTTGCTATAACAGAAATACCTCAAGTGGATAGCTTTAACGAAGAGAAATTTATTCTCTCAAAGTCTAGAAGGTTACAAGTCCAAATTCAGGGTGTCAGCTCCAGGGGAAGGCTTTCTCTCTCTGTCGGCTCTGGAGGAAGACTTCTTGTTATCAATCTTCACCTGGTTGAGGAGGTTCTCGTGTACAGGGGCCCCAGGTCCATAGGATGTGCTCTGCTCCCAGTGCTGCTTTCTTGGTGGTATGACGTCCCCAACTCTGCTTACTTCCCTTTCCTTTTATCTCTTGAGAGATAAAAGGCAGTGAAGATCACACCTCAGGGAAACTCCCTTTACATTGGATCAGGGATGTGAGTTGGTAAGGGTGTTACAATCCCACCCTAATCCTCTGTATCATAAAATTACAATCACAAAGTGGATGACAACCAAAGAATACTGGGAATCATGGCCTAACCAAGTTAATACTCACAATTTTGGGGGGACATAATTCCCTCATGGTAACCACCAAAGGATGTTGCTTTCGGTATGTATACCTATTCTCATCTTTTTATAATAGTGAGATCATACGGTATTTGTCCTTTGTGATTGACTTATTTCACTCTGCATAATGTCCTCCAGATTCATTCATGTTGTAGTACATTTTGAGAACTAATCATTATTCTTTATGGCTGCATGGTATTCCATTGTGTGTATGTCCCACAGTTAGCTTATCCATTCATCTGTTGATGGTCAATTAGGTTGTTTCCATCTTTCTGCTATTGTGAATAATGCTGCAATGAACATAAATCTGTTAAACCCATTCTTGTTGAGTCAATTTCAACTCATGTGTGCATATATCTGTTTGACTCAGTAGTGTTAGTTCCTTAGGGTATATGCCTAGGGGTGGGGCTGCTGGATCATAAGGTATTTCTAGTTACAGCTTCCTGAGGAAGTGCCATACCATTTTCCATAGTGGTTGAACCAATTTACAATACCACTAGCAGTAGAGCAGGGTTCCAATTTCCCTATGACCTTGCCAGCAGTTGCTGTTCTCTATTTTTTTTTGATCAGTGCTATTTTTGCAGGGGTGAGATGGGATCTCACTGTAGTTTTGATTTGCGTCTTGATGATGGTTAATGATTGTGAGGATTTTTTCATGTGTTTGTTGGCCCCTTGAATGTTCTCTTTGGCGAGGTGTTTGTTCAAGTCCTTTGCCCATTTTTTAATTGCGTTGCTTGTCTTTTTGTTGTTGAAGTTTTCTATATGTTTTAGAGATTAGGCCCTTATCAGGTATATCATTCCCAAAGACTTTTTCCCAGTCTGTTGGCTCTCTTTTTATTCTTTTCATATAATTCTTTCAATGAGCATAAGAATTTAATTTTTAGCAGGTCCTAATTGTCTGTTGCTACCTATGAGTCAGAATCGACTCGACGGCACTGGGTTTTTTTTTTTTTTTTTTAGTGCATTTGTTGTTGTGTTTGGTAATCTATTACTGAAAAAAATCAGGTCCCATAGTTTCGTCCCTATATTATTTTCCAGGAACTTTATAATTTTGGCTTTAACAATTAGGTGTTTGATCCATTTTTAGTTAGTTTTGTGTATCATATTAGGTATGAATCCTCTCTTATTTTTCTGCAAATAAATGTCCAGTTTTACCAGCAGCATTTGTTAAAGAGCCTGCTTCTTCTCCATTGAATGGACTTTGACTCCTTGCTAAAAATCAGCTGCTTATAGATGGATGGACTTATTTCCAGGTTCTCAATTCTATTCCATTGGTCTAGGTGTCTGTCATTGAACCAGTACGAGGCTGTTTTGATTACTGTGGTTGTATAGTGTGTTTTGAGATCAGGAAGTGTGAGGACTCCTATTTTCTTCTTCAATATTGCTTTGACTATTTGGGATCTCTTTCCTTTCCATATTAAGTTGGTGATATGTTTTTCCATTTCAGTAAAGAATGTTGTTGGAATTTGGATTGGGATTGCATTATATCTATAGATTGCTTTGGGTAGTTCCGACATTTTCACAATGTTAAGTCTTCTAATCCATGAGCAGGGAATGCTTTTCCATTTGAAGGACATGTTTAGTTTCTTGCAGTGGTGTTTTACAGTTTTCATTGTATAAGTCTTTTACATCCCTGGTTAGGTTTATCCTAGGTATTTAATCATTTTGGAGGCTATTGTAAATGGGACACTTTCTCAATAGCAGTGATAGAGTTCTTGCAAATGGCCTTTTACTGGCATTGTCTGATAGCATAATGATGGGAGTCCAATTGCCTCCTATAAATTTGTCAGGGTAGAAAAGTCTGAAATTATATGTTCCAGGGCGTTAGAGCCTGATTACAGCCAATTTTGAAATCTAGAAATGCTCTGTAGGATGCTCTCTGTCTTTGTGATGTTCTCTCTTCTCAAGCCTGCTGTTAGTATAAAAGGTTATGAGGACGTTTGGGAGGGGACAGCATGGGTTCACTGAAAAATTAGCAAAATTTACCTTAATTTTGGTCTATGATTGTAAAAGGGCAGATAATTATAATTTGGTGGTGATTTATTGCCTCTTTGGAATGTGACGGGTGCAACACTGGGCTTGGAGTTGCAAAATGTGAGTTATAATCCTGATCATGCTCTCAAATAGCTAAGTACCCTTGAGACAACAATTTTTCCTGTTGGTATTATTCTTTCCCCATCTGTGGCGTGGGGATAACTTAATAATAAATAAATATCTTTCAACCACACACTATATGTCAGTGATCATTCCAGAACTTTCCACTCAAAGTCAAAATTTTCTCCTTCCTAAATTATAGATTTGTTAAGATAGAGGTATTTTATAAGACCAGGCTAACCCTAATGCAAAAACTTAACACAAACAAGATGATAGAAAAATTACACATCAATATCCTTCATAGCATTCACAAAAAGTTTCTCTGAAAGATATAAACAGATTCAATCCAGCAATATGGATAATGCACCATGACCAAGTAAGATCTATCCTGAGAATGAAAAGGTTGATTTAACATTAAAAAAATTAGTCATTGCAATTTAAATATTAATGTTAACATATTAACAGAATAAATGAGAAATGACATGATTATTTCAAGAGATGCTGAAACAGCATTTGAAAAAAATTCAAGACTTATTCATGATAAAAATTTAGAGCAAACTGGGAGTAGAAAGGAATTTCATCAATCTGACAAAGGGAACCTACACAAACCCTGCAGTTAACATGTTTAATGGTGGTATATTGATGCTTCCCTCCTTTTAAGGCAAGGATGCCCACTCTCAACACTATTCAACTTCTGCTTAAATAGAGTTCTAGTCATTGCAATAAGGCAAGAAAAAGAAATAAAAGTGATAAAGATCAGAAAGGAAATAAAGCTTTCTCCATTTTCAGATGACATGAACATTTACACAGAAAGTCCTAAAACAACTAAAATTATATACTAGAAGTAACACGAGTTTAGCATTTTTATATAGTAGCAGCAAACAATTGCTAAGTAAAATTAAATACATGTTCATAAATTTCAAGATGCCAGTTCTCTTCAAATTAATCTATAGTTTCAATGTAACTCCAAACATAATCCCAGCATGTTTTTCTACATAAATTCACAGGTTGATTCTAAAATTGGTATGGAAATACAAACGATGTAGAATATTTGAAGAAACTTTAAGAAAGAAGAACAAAGCCAGGAGACTTACACTACCTGACTTCAAGACATACTACAAAACAATCATAATCAGGATAGTGTGGTACTGGCACAATGATAAAGAAATCAATTAACGGAATAGAATAAAGAACCCCAAAATAGACTGAAAGTCACATAATCATTTGATTTTTGACAAAGACATCAAAACAGTCGAATTGAGAAAGGAAAGTATTTTCAACAAATTAACTTGGGGGTAGACAATGGTTTTTTAGAATACAGAAAGCAATAACCATAAAAGAACAAAGTGATGAATTTGAATTTATCAAAATGAACTGTTCCTGCTCAACAAAGACACTGCTCATCAAAAGGCAGATATATGTTGTATGGCTATTTTCTCCCATTTCCCTTGACAGTTTGCTTGACTTAATTTTTTAAAAATGCATTATTCAGGTTGGTAATTCATGTGTTCACCTCTTACTCCTTAATCCTAATCAACACCTGCTTGTCATGAGAAACATGCTTTGGTTATTTAGAAAATATCTTTTTCCAAGAAATTGATATTTTTTTATTTTACTAAACAGTCTTTAGCACAGCCCATCTATCAGTTTGTCATACTGTGGTGGCTTGCCTGTTGCTCTGCTGCTGGAAGTTGCATCACTGATATTTCAAATACTAGCAGGGTTACCCATGGTGGTCAGGTTTCAGGGGAGCTTCCAGATTAAGACAGACTAGGAAGAAAGGTGTGGTGATCTACTTTAAAAAATTAGCCAGTGAAAACCCTATGGTTCACAAAAGAATGTTGTCTGATATAGTGCTGGAAGATGAGATGCCCCAGTTTGGAAGGCACTCAAAATACAAAGTGGCTGCAACAATGGACTGGAACATACCAGAGATCGTAAAGATGGAGCAGAACTGAGCAACGTTTTGTCCTACTATATATAAGGTCTCCTTGAGTCAGTTGGCTCAACAGCCAACTAACAACAACAAAGCAGTCCTTAAACAGTTCTGTTTCTTTGTTTAAATAAAAAAGGTTCTTTGACATCCCCAGGCATTATTTCTTCATTTTTCATTATAGCAGCAACTTTTAGCTCTATTTCCTCTTGGGAAATCTTGGCTCCTTAGTATTTGTTATGTTTTTCTGTTCTTGATGTCTGCACTATTTCAATAACCTTTTTGTTATGACAGAGTATATGAGTCTTACTAAAGTCAATACAGTGAGTCTCCGTGTATAACTATTCAGGTTTCTCAATCATAATAAAGCTTAATTTTTCTGAAGTCCCTATTTCTAATTGCTTTCTGATTCACTTCTGGTGAAAGGCTGCCACATATTGCAAAACCGTTTCTTTATTGTTTTCTCCTCCCTCTCCAAAGTGACAAGACTTTTTGTTCATATTTTTTTGTGTGTGTGTCAAGTTAGAGCATTTCAAAGATTGAGTAACTTGCTTCCTTATATTATTCATTACAGTGTTTTTTACTCAAAAAGGAAAAGTATTCTCATTTATTTTCTTTCGCAGTTTTCATTAAGTTGGTCATTTTATATTTCTAAGAATCTCATATTTCAATTGACGACGATGGCATTTATATTTGCTCTACCGTGTATTTTCCACATTTGAAAGGCGGCAGATAATTGTACCTATAAATAAGGGAATTTTGTTCAAAAAACATTAAAAAAAGTATTGTGGTAAAATACATAAAATGAAACATTTGCCATATTCACCATTTTTAACTGTACAATACAGTGATACTAATTATTTCACCACATTGTGCAACCCTCACTACTATCCAATTCCTAATTTTTCATCACCCCAAACAGGAACGCTGTACAGACTGAGCAGTGACTCCCCCATTTCCTCCTCTCCCCAGTTCTTGGTAGCCACTAATAAACTTTGGCCTCTATGCATTTGTGTATTCTAGATATTTCATATATATGGGATCATACTATATTTGTCCTTTTGTGTCTGATTTATTCCACTCAGCACAGTGTTTTCAAGGCTCATCCATATTCACACATTTTTTAAAATATCTTTTACTGTGCTTTAAGTGAAAGTTTACAAATCAAGTCAGTCTCTCACACAAAAACTTATATACACCTTGCTACATACTCTCAATTACTCACCCCCTAATGAGACAGCCTGCTCCCTCCCTCCACTCTCTATTTTCGTGTCCATTTCACCAGCTTCTAATGCCCCTACCCTCTCATCTCGCCTCCAGGCAGAAGATGCCAACGTAGTCTCAAGTGTCCACCTGTTCCAAGAAGCTCACTCTTCACCAGCATCCGTCTCCAATACATTGTCCAGTCCAATCCCTGTCTGAAGAGTTGGCTTTGGGAATGGTTCCTCTCTTGGGCTAAAAGAAGGTCTGGGGACCATGAACACAGGGTTCCTTCTAGTCTCAGTCAGACCGTTAAGTCTGGTCTTTTTATGAGAATTTGGGGTCTGCATCCCACTGATCTCCTGCTCCCTCAGGGGTTCTCTGTTGTGTTCCCTGTCAGGGCAGTCATTGGTTGTAGCCGGGCACCATCTAGTTCTTCTGGTCTCAGGATGATGTAGTCGCTGGTTCATGTGGCCCTTCCTGTCTCTTGAGCTCCTAATCACCTTGTGTCCTTAGTGTTCTTCATTCTCCTTTGATCCAGGTGGGTTGAGACCAATTGATGCATCTTAGATGGCCACTTGCTAGCATTTAAAACCCCATCATCTACTTCTGCTCTCAGGCTGATGTAGTCTCTGGTTCATGTGGCCCTTTCTGTCTCTTGGGCTCATAATTACCTTGTGTCCTTGGTGTTCTCATTCTCCTTTGATCCAGGTGGGTTGAGACCAATGGATGCATCTTAGATGGCCACTTGCTAGCATTTAAAACCCCAGATGCCACTCTCCAAAGTGGGATGCAGAATGTTTTCTTAGTAGATTTTATTATGCCAATTGACTTAGATGTCCCCTGAAACCATGGTCCCCAAACCCCTGCCCCTGCTACACTGGCTTTTGAAGCATTCAGTTTATTCAGGAAACTTCTTTGCTTTTGGTTTAGTCCAGCTGTGCTGACCTCCCCTGTGTTGTGTGTTGTCTTTCCCTTCACCTAAAGTAGTTCTTATCTACTATCTAATTAGTGAATTCCCCTCTCCCACCCTTCCTCCCTCCCTGTTCTTGTAACCATCAAAGAATATTTTCTTCTCTGTTTAAACTATTTCTACAGTTATTATAGTAGTGATCTTATAAAGTATTTGTCCTTTTGCAGCTGACTAATTTCACTCAGCATAATGCCTCCCAGTTTCCTCCATGTTATGAAATGTTTCACAGATTCATCACTGTCCTTTATTGATGCGTAATATTCCATAGTGTGAATATACCATAATTTATTTATCCATTCATCTGTTGATGGGCACCTTGGTTGCTTCCATCTTTTTGCTATTGTAAACAGTGCTGCAATAAATATAGGTGTGCATATATCTGTTGGAGTAAAGGCTCTTATTTCTCTAGGATATATTCTGAGGAGTGGGATTGCTGGATTGCATGGTAGTTCTATTTCTGGCTTTTTAAGGAAGCGCCAAATTAATTTCCAAAGTCATTGTACCATTTGACATTCCCACCAGCAGTGTATAAGTGCTCCAATCTCTCCACAGCCTCTCCAACATTTATTATTTTGTGTTTTTTGGGTTAATGCCAGCCTTGTTGGAGTGAGATGAAATCTTATTGTAGTTTTGATTTGCATTTCTCTAATGGCTAATGCATGTATCTGTTAGCTACGTGAATGTCTTCTTTAGTGAAGTGTCTGTTCATGTCTTTTGCCCATTTTTTAATTGGGTTCTTTGTCTTTTTGTAGTTCAGCTATTGCAGTATCGTGTAGATTTTAGAGATCAGGTGCTGATCAGAAATGTCATAGCTAAAAACTTTTTCCCAGTCTGTTGGTAGTCTTTTTACTCTTTTGGTGAAGTCTTTGGATGAGCATAGGTGTTTGATTTTTAGGAGCTCCCAGTTATCTAGTTTTTCTTCTGCATCGTTAGTAGTGTTTTGTATACTGTTTATGCCATGTATTAGGGATCTGAACGTTGTCCCTATTTTTTCTTCCATGATCTTTATCATTTTAGATTTTATATTTAGGTCTTTGATCCATTTTGAGCTCGTTTTTGTGCATGGAATGAGGTATGGGTCTTGTTTCACTTTTTTGCAGATGGATATCCAGTAATGCCAGCACCATTTGTTAAAAAAGACTGTCTTTTCCCAATTAACTTTTTTGGGGACTTTGTCAAATATCAACTGCTCATATGTGGATGAATTTATGTCTGGATTCTCAATTCTGTTCCATTGGTCTATGTATCTGTTGTTGTACCAGTACCAGGCTGTTTTGACTACTGTGGTGGTATAATATGTTCTAAAATCAGGAAGAGTAAGCTTTTTTCTGTAATGCTTTACTTATCTGGGGTCTCTTTCCCTTCCATATGATGTTGGTGATTTGTTTCTCCAACTCATTTAAGAATGTCACCGGAGTTTGGATCGGAATTGCATTAAATGTATAGATCCCTTTTGGTAGCATAGACATTTTTAAAATGTTAAGTCTTCCTATCCATGAGCAAGGTATGTTTTTCCACTTATGTAGATCTCTTTTGGTTTCTTGCAGAAGAGCATTGTAGTTTTCTTTGAAAAAGTCTTTTACATCTCTGGTAAGATTTATTCCTAAGTATTTTATCTTCTTGGGGGCTACTATAGATGGTATGGATTTGGTGATTTCCTCTCCGATGTTCTTTTTGTTGGTGTAGAGGAATCCAAGTGATTTTTGTATGTTTATCTTATATCCCGATACTCTGCTGAACTCTTCTATTAGTTTCAGTAGTTTTCTGGAGGATTCCTTAGGGTTTTCTGTGTATAAGATCATGCCATCTGCAAATAGAGGTAATTTTACTTCTTCCTTGCCAATCTTAATGCCCTTTATTTCTTTATCTAGCCTAATTGCTCTGGCTAGGACTTCCAGCACAATGTTGAATAAGAACGGTGATAAAGGGCATCCTTGTCTGGTACCCGACCTCAGTGGGAATGTTTTCAAGCTCTCTCCATTTAGGGTGATGTTGGCTGTTGTCTTTGCATAAATGCCCTTTATTACGTTGAGGAATTTTCCTTCTATTCCTATTTTGCTGAGAGTTTTTATCATGAATGGGTGTTGAGCCTTGTCAAATGCCTTTTCTGCATCATTTGATAAAATCATGTGATTCTTGTCTTCTGTTTTATTTCTGTGGTGGATTACATTAATTGTTTTTCTAATGTTGAATCATCCCTGCATACCTGGTATGAATCCCACTTGGCGATGGTGAATTATTTTTTTGATATGTTGTTGAGTTCTGTTGGCTAGAGTTTTGTTGAGGATTTTTGCATCTGTGTTCATGAGGGATATAGGTCAGTAATTTTCTTTTTTTGTGGTGTCTTTACCTGGTTTTGGTATCAGGGATATGGTGGCTTCATGGAACAAGTTTGGGAGTATTCTGTCCTTTTCTATGCTCTGAAATACCTTTAGTAGTAGTGGTGTTAACTCTTCCCTGAAAGTTTGGAAGAACTCTGCAATGAAACCATCTCGGCCAGGGCTTTTTTTTTTTCTCGGGAGTTTTTTTTTTTTTTTTTAATTACCTTTTCAATCAATTCTTTTGTTCTGGGTCTATTTAGTTATATCTCTGTTCGTGTTAGTTTAGGTAGGTAGTGTGTTTCTAGGAACTTATCCATTTCCTCTAGATTTTCAAATTTGTTAGGGTACAATTTTTCATAGTAATCTGATATGATTCTTTTAATTTCAGTTGGGTCTGTTGTAATATCGCCCATCTCATTTCTTATTCAGGTTATTTGCTCTCTCTCTTGTTTTTCTTTTGTCAGTTTGGCCAATGGTTTATCAATTTTGTTGATTTTTCTTAAAGAACCAGCTTTTGGTCTTGTTAATTCTTTCAATTGTTTTTCTGTTTTCTATTTCATTTAGTTCTGCTCTAATTTTTATTATTTGTTTTCTTCTGGTGCCTGAGGGTTTCTTTTGTTGCTCTCTCTCTATTTGTTCAAGTTGTAGGGATAATTCTTTGATTTTGGCCCTTTCTTCTTTTTGTATGTGTGCATTTATTGATATAAATTGAACTCTGAGCACTGCTTTCACTGTGTCCCAAAGGTTCTGATAGGAAGTGTTTTCATTCTCATTGGATTCTATGAATTTCTTTATTCCATCCTTAATGTCTTCTATAATCCAGTCTTTTTTGAGTAGTGTATTGTTCAGTTCCCAAGTGTTCAATTTCTTTTCCTGTTATTGATTTCCACTTTCATGGCCTTATGGTCAGAGAAGATGCTTTGTAATATTTCAATGTTTTGGATTCTGCTAAGGCTTGTCTTATGACCTAATACGTGGTATATTCTAGAAAATATTCCACGTGCACTAGAAAAGAAAGTATACTTGGTTGCTGTTGGCTGAAGTGTTGTGTATATGTCTACGAGGTCAAGTTGGTTGATTGTGGCATTTAGATCTTCCGTGTCCTTATTGAGCTTCTTTGTGGATGTCCTCTCCTTCACTGAAAGTGGTGTGTTGAAGTCTCCTACTATTATTGTGGAACTGTCTATCTCACTTTTCAATGCTGATAGAGTTTGTTTTATGTATCTTGCAGCCCTGTCATTGGGTGCATAGATATTTCATATGGTTATATCTTCTTGTTATATTGTCCCTTTAATCATTATATAGTGTCCTTCCTTATCCTTTCTTATGGATTTAACTTTAAAGTCTATTTTATCAGAAATTAATATTGCTACTCCTGCTCTTTTTTGGTTGTTTGCTTGATATATTTTTTCCATCCTTGGAGTTTTAGTTTGTTTGTGTCTCTAAGTCTAAGGTGTGTCTCTTGTAGGCAGCATATGGATGGTCCTTGTTTTTTAAATCCATTCTGCCACTCTCTGTCTCTTTATTGGTGCATTTAGTCTAATTACATTTAGCGTAATTATGGATAGGTATGAATTTAGTGCTATCATTTTGATATCTTTTTTTATGTGTAGTTGACAGTTTCTTTTTCCCACCTAATTTTATGTGCTATGTAGATTATATATTGTCCTTTCCTCATATTCATTGTTATTGATTTTGTTTCTGCTGAGTACCTATTTTTTTCTTGTATTTTATTTTGATGAGTAGGATAGTTTTTCTCCTTTGTGGTTACCTTATTATTTACCTCTACTTTTCTAAATTTAAACCTAACTTTTATTTCTTTGTATTGCTGTATCTTCCTCTCCATATGGAAGATCTATGACTACACTTCTCTTTTTATTGTTTTAATGTTGTCTTCTTTCATATAATAACATCGCTGTTACTCTGTTTTGAGCTTTTTTTTTTTTTTAACTAGTCTTGCTTTGTTTTTTTGATTTCCCTGTCTGGGTTGACTTCTGATTGCTCTGCCCAGTGTTCTAGTCTTGGATTGATACCTGACATTACTGATTTTCTAACCAAACAACTCCCTTTAGCATTTCTTGCAGTTTTGGTTTCATTTTTATGAATTCCCTAAACTTCTGTTTATCTGGAATTGTCCTAATTTCATCTTCATATTTACAAGAAAGTTTTGTTGGATATACAATTCTTGGTTGGCAGTTTTTTTACTTCAATTTTTTAAATATGTCATCCCATTGCCTTCTTGCCTGTATGGTTTCTGCCAAGTAGTCTGAGATTATTCCTATTGGCTCTCCTTTGTAGGTGACTTTTTGTTTATCCCTAGCTGCTCTTAAAATTCTTTCTTTATCTTTGGTTTTGGCAAGTTCGATTATAATATGTCTTGGTGACTTTCTTTTAAGATCTACCTTATGTGGAGTTCGATGAGCGTCTTGGATAGATGTCTTCTTATCTTTCATGATATCAGGGAAGTTTTCTGCCAACAAATCTACAACAACTCTCTCTGTATTTTCTGTTATCCCTCCCTGTTCTGGTACTCCAATCACTCACAGGTTATTTCTCCTGATAGAGTTGCAAATGTTCTTAAGCTTTCTTCATTTTTTAAAATTCTTTTATCCGATTTTTCTTCAAATATATTAGTGCCAAGTGCTTTATCTTCATGTTCAGAAATTCTGTCTTCCACTTGCTCAAATGTGCATCTCTGACTTTTTATTGAGTTGTCTATTTTTGTAATTTTAGGGTTAATCTTCTGAATTTCTGATTGCTGTCTCTCTATGGATTTTCCCAGCTTATTACATTTTTCATTATGTTCCTGAATAATCTTTTTAATTTGTTCAATTGCTTTATCTGTGTGTTCCTTGGCTTTTCTGCGTATTGCCTGATTTCCTTCCTGATGTGTTGAAGGGTTCTGTATATTAATCTTTTGTATTCTGCCTCTGGTAATTCCAGGAAGGCACTTTCATCTATAAGATCCCTGGATTCTTTGTTCTGAGAACTTGTTGAGGCAGTCATGGTCTGTTTCTTTATGTGACTTGATATTGACTGTTGTCTCCGAGTCATCTATACATTATTGTATTAGTTTATTTTATGTTTGCTTACTGTATGGTTTTTTACTGTATGGTAGCTTCTTGCTTTGTTTTATTTTGATATGCTCAAATGGGTCGCTTGAGTGAGCTAGCTTGATTATTTTTGTCTTTGGAGCTCTGACTTCCTCTCCCCAGATGGCTAGAGCTGTTATCGGGTATATCAGTCTAGGAGTCCATTCAGTTTTCTTGTGTGAATTCAGCTTAGGTGTCCAGGTAGCTGATCATCAAGTGTGTGGTACAGGCTCTGTCCTACAGGCTTAGAGGGGCAGAGGTGATTGGTGTAGGTACTGGTATCTGTTTGCAGCAGAGGGTCACACTCTGAACAAGGCAGGGGGCTGAGAATCATCCCCCACATGTGTCTGAGCAAAGCTTGTCCCTGTTCCCTAGAGTGTACAGGTGGGTGGTTTCTGCAGACAGACCATGGGCATGCAATGTTTTTGGTTGTAAGGACTGGGAGGTACCAGTTATCCTTGGACCCCTTTCATGGGTGGCTGGGTGACCTGAGTGGAGCTACCAGCCTTTAGACCCCGGATGGGGGTAGGTGAGTACCCTGTTTAACAGGCAAAGCAATGTCAAACACCCACCTCTCCACCACACAGCTGAAATGGCTGGAGTCTGCCAACAAGGGCCTATTGTCCTGAAATAGGCCCATACAGGTCCATGCAGAGGGGAAAGATACTTAAATTCCACAGACCATTTATGCCTGGACAGGAGCCACTTCTGCCTGCCTGTGCTCCCCTGGTTAGTGGAGCTGGCAAATTATCTTTTCCCCTAATTGCAAATTGATTCCTTCACCAAGGCCGGGAGGATGGCTCCAGGTGCTCAGTAGGGCCTATTCAGGCCCAGGGAATTCAGCTGTTGAAGTCGGTTTGGAAGTGGGGGGAGGTATGTAAAATATACGCAAGCACTTAGCTTTTGCCGAGAGTGCTGTTCTTCTCTGGTTCTGGAGGTGTGAGTAGGCTCTGTGGCTGGCTGCTTCTCCTTGAGGAAAATGTGGCCGAATGGTAGTTCCAGCCTGCCACTGCCAATCCAGGAATGGCGCCTGAGGGCTCCCCGCGATTCAGGTCCAGTAACTCCTCTCTGCTTCTGAACAGTCTCTTTTTCCCTCTGCCCCTCGGTTCTTTTTCTAAGCTTGCCTTTGATGTTCAGGGCTTTTAGCTTGTCATAAATATACTCATTTCACTTGTTTTTTCAGGTCTTTGTTGTAAAGAGGGCTCGCTGGAAGCGTCTGTCTATTCCACCATCTTGGCTCCACCCTCCTTCACATAACATTTTAAAGGAGATGGAGTTAGTGAATTTTCTTTAAGGCCTGAGACTAGCAGACATTTCCACAGGTTAAAGGAGTCACATACTAAAAGAGCTTAAGTAGTGGTTATTGTGATTATAATCAACTCCAGCCTTTGATTTAAAGTATTACTCTTGCAGAATAAGAATTATCACTGCATTGTGATGTGTTGCCTTGCCCTTTCTCTCCTTCTCTTTGAGTATGGTTGAAAGATTATTTCTCATCCCATTCAAAAAGCAGTGCACAAAGGAAAAAACAATTAATAAAGATATTTTCTTTATTACGCTTTCTGTACTGGAATGTGCAGTTAGATCCACCTCTGTATTCCACTTCTGTGTCAAAATGCAAGGGTGTATTTTTTTTTTTTTCTGTCTTAGGCTGTTATGGATTAATTTTTTTACCAAGCATCTTAAGTAAGACTACATTTTGTGGTGCTGTTTAGAGAGGTTAAGCAACTTGGCCAAGCTCATAAACCTAATAATACGGCAAGTCTCTTTCTAAAGCTGTTATTGTTGTGGTTAGTTGCTGTCGAGTGGATTCCAACTCATGGCAACTCCATGTGTGCAGAGTAGAACTACTTCATAGGGTTTTCAGGACTGTGACCTTTCAGAAGGATATTGACAGGCCTGTCTTCCGAGGCACCTCTGGGTGGGTTTGAACCTCCAACCTTTCGGCTAGTGGTCAAGCACAAATGATTTGTACCACCCAGGGACTGTTTCTAAACCTAATTGTGGATTATGTCAAAGCATTTGTTCTTTTTCACTATACAGTACTGCTCTGGAGATGAGAACCAGAACTATCTATACCCACACAGTTTATTGTCTGCATTAGTACGATTTTATTATTTGATTGTTGTCACTAACTTAAATGTTACTCATCAACATGGATTTACTATTCTAAAAACTCTTGCTCAGAAAAATAATTGTATTATTTGTACCTCCTAAGTATCCTGGCACTGTCTGCCCTTCCAAGCAAGCAGTGTTGCCAAGGTGGTGTTCTGCTTCACTGCGGTCAGCAATAATCTCAGCTTTGTCTTAGCTTCAGGTTGTTTTAGTGATATTTTTAGAAAGCCAGCATTTGAAGGTGGTTAAGCCTTATTTCTTTGATTCCATAGTTCCTAGGGTATACTAAGTGCCAAATAGATATGTGTTGATTCATTATGAATGAGACAACAAACTATTCCTTTGTTTCCATTCTTAGATCTACTTATCGGTTGTGTGGCCTGGGTAAGAGTACTCATCTTCAGTTTCAGATTATGATGTAAATTACCAGGTTGTCATAAGAATTAAATGAGAGAGTGCCCTGAAAAATGCTTTGAAAAATTCCATACAAGGGCACAACAGTGTCATCCTGTTATTTTTTTGTTCCCTCTATTGGTGTTGGAAACCTTGCTGGCATAGTGGCTGCTAACCAAAGGGTTGGCAGTTCGAATCTGCCAGGCGCTCCTTGGAAACTCTATGGTGCAGTTCTCCTCTGTCCTATAGGGTCGCTAGGAGTTGGAATCGACTCGATGGCACTGGGTTTGGTTTTGGTTATTTTTGTGGGCGTTAGTCATTCACTGCCAAAGCAAACTCAGATTTCTGACTGGAGTCTGAAAATGATGATGGAGGCCTCGTAAATGAGGATAAGTTTCAGATTTCTGTACTATATTATGAGACAGGGAAGATAGCACAAGGAGCAGAAGGGAGATGGAGGCTAGGGGTGGCAGAGATGTATAAAGAAGATTGATGAATCCCTGCCTCTGGCAACATTAACCGCTCCTTGACAATTATCCAAAAGTTAGTTTTCTTTAGGCATCTTTCTTTGATTAATTCTTCTTTTCTTCTGGGTGACCTTATTTATCCCAAAGCTTTGGGTACTAATCCTAAATTGATGACTCCTGAAGCATTAGCTCCACCCTGGACCTTAGGTTTGATCAGAGTACCATCATCCAACTGGAAATTTCCATTTGGGTTTCCTGTAACTGCCTCAACCTCAACCTGTCAAACACTGCACTTATTTTCTCCCCTATGTTGGTTAAAAGAACCAGGATCCATGTGGTTAACCAAATTATCCTAACCTTTACTGCTCCTTTCTTCATTTATTCATTCATCAAATATTTATTGAGCCCTTCCTGTTTGGCCACTCCCTTCTACGCTGAGGATAATGGCTAATGACTCAAACATACACAATCTCTGCTCTCTTGTAGCAAACAGCCCTTTTTACATTTCTTATATTTCTTTGCCCTGGCTTTTTAAGGCAGTATTTCCCAATGCGTGTGCCTTAGAATAGAGTCTTAGGTTGCCAGTAGGTGTTAAAAAAAAAAAAAAATTAAATTATAAAAAATTTGAGGTCAGGTGAATTGAGAAAATAAGATTAATAAAATTTAAAAGTTTTCATTGCTACTGCAATTCCCTGAGCCTTTCATATAGTCATGGACATTACGCATCTTCAATAGGAACGAAATATTATCCAGCACTCTATGGACTTCCTTGACCACAAAACACTTTACGTATAGACCACTTGGCACGGTGCACTTCAGAAAAATCTTTAAGCAGGGCTGCTTTAAAGAATGGTTGTATTTACTCTTCTATTTCAGAGGTACCATGAACCTACTGTATGTTTGTGTTCCTCCTCTTATGTTAGGAACTGTGGAGACTGAAAGAGGAGTACATCACCATCTTTAACATAAAGGGGTTGACGACTTCTTTTTCTCTTTTCCTTTCTAGCCCAATGGAATATTATATCTCTGTAAGCATTTGAACTCCTTTCTAATATTTGATGGTGAATTTAACCCCAAATAGGAATTCAAATTTCAATGCCTCTTTCCCCCATGGCTTAAATTTCCTTTTTTAATTTTCCTCCTCCCCGTGCCATTTTTTTTTTTTTTAATCTCACTGAATATCCCCTTGCCATTTCTTTTTGATTGTAAGTCCATGTTGTGTGAACTGGATCAGACTTTCCTTTGTACAATTTCTAGTAAATGTGCCACATCTACAGGTTAATGAGTGAGAAATAATGAATACTGCTGCCCAACAACAAACGGGCTCACCTAGACTGTGGCCTTTTAATAGAGGGGTTTCTGTGGTTAAGATAGAAATGGAATGCATTCTCTGGGTATTGATTAACGGATGGAGTTTTCCTTGCATTGTTCTGTAACTATTATTTAGAAGATAACTGTATTCTAAAGAGTAGTCATTTGTAGCACAGCAAGTGTAATTTCTCTGTTGTTGCGTTATGCCATCTTGTATAAATCTGTGGCTATTGTTGGGATCCCGATTTTTCTCATATGTACTGGTATGAGGTGAATCATATTTATTGAATAGAACCAATGCTAGCTTTATCAAAAGCTGAGCATGCTCATAGCCATTTTTTATTTTCTTTTTGTAAATCAGAAAATGTTCTCAAAGCTTCTGCTTAGAAACAGTGATTTTCTTCCAAGCTAATCTGAATTTCCCTAATGTAGTTATTCTGAAGCCTAGGAAGAGGAATGTGTGTTTATGTGTATGCATGTGTGTGATTGTGTGAGTATACTTTGTGGGTTATTTCTGGTGAAAAAGAAATACAATTTGCTTATCTTTCCAATTTTCCTAGGTCAAATATTTTCCACATAAGTCATAAAGGAAGGTGAGGTTAAGGCAAGGGCCAATCTTTAGCCTCCAGCAGGTGCACACAGCCCCAAAGCACTGACCTCCAGCACATGAGATGTCTGGAAATCACTGGGTCTCTTTTAGTATATACAGTGGAGCCCAGAGGAGAAATGAGTGTCGTATGTATACATTCCTGTGAAATAATCACATAAATAGCTTGTTTCAGTAAAAACTTTGGACAATCATGTATAGTACACTCTAGTTACCTTGTGATGATAGTTGGCAGAAACAGACTAAAAGGGCTAAAGTAAAATTGACCTAGTTAAATACTGGCTGTTAGAAATCTTATCATAACTCAATTTATTGATTTCAATTGGCTGTGTCTTGGGCTCTGACAAAAGCCCATAAAACTAAAATGGAAACGTGGTTTAGTGGACTGGAAGAAACTTGGAAAAAAGTTTAGCAAGAGAGGTATGTAATAAGACCCTGAAAAGGAGCCTCATATTGGGTGTCATGGATTAAATTATGCCCCCCCCCCAAATGTGTGCATCAATTTGGCTGGGCTGTGATTGCTGGCGTTGTGTGATTTTCCTATATGTTGTAAATCCTGCCTCTATGGTGTTAATGAAGGAGGATGGGCAGCAGTTGTGTTAGCGAGGCAGGATTCAATCTATAAGATTGGTTTGTGTCTTGAGGCAATGTCTTGAGATATAAAAGAAAGAGGCCAGCAGAGAGACGGGAGGCCTCATGCTACCAAGAAAGCAGTGCTGGTAGCAGAGCACATCCTTTGGACCCGGGGTCCCTGTGCAGAGAAGCTCCTAGTCTGGGAGAAGATTGATGAGAAGGCCAACAGAGAGAGAAAGCCTTCGCCTGGAGCTGACACACTGAATTTGGACTTTTAGCCTACTTTACTGTGAGAAAATATAGCCTACTTTGCTGTGAGAAAATAAACTTTTTGTTAAAGCCATCGACTTTTGGTGTTTCTGTTATAGCAGCCCTAGATAACCAAGACATGGGGACATCACTACTTTTGTCACCCAGCACTCTTCCCTGCCCTCCTTTCACTCTTGATGTCTCTGGCAACAGCACTACCTCTTCCTCTAGGAAATGCTCCCTCACATGTTCCAGTCCCTGAGTTTGAATGGTGTGGCCAGTTGATGGTCAACTCCAGTCTAGCCACAGCTAGCTGAGGTCCTGGGGTGGGCTTGCAAACCAGCTGAATCAGAATCCTTCCCTGGAAGTTTTCAGACTGGAGCAGGAGAGAAGGAGAGTCTACGATGGTGCCTAATCAATGAGATAGAAGATACAGGAGCAGCAAGGGCCATATTTCAGCATGTGGAAGAAGCTGGTCAGAGAGAATAATATCTCCAGGTAGAGAGAAGCACAGATAGGTGATGGAGAGCCTCAGAGGATACAAATTCCTGTCTCCAGGTGTACCTTAGGCCTAGCTGTACCCAGGCCTTTTGTTGTTGTGACTATCTGCTAATAAATTCCTCTTTTGCTCAAGCTACTTTGACTGGATTTCTGCCACTTGAAAGGAAAAGAATCTTGACTCATAGGCTCTGAAGACTATACACCAGGGAGAAGTATTTAAGAGACTAGAAAAAAAAAAAAAAAAACAGTTGGTTCTGGTGAACAAAATAAGCTTGCCTTATTCAAAAAAGTTGATTCCCCTGTGTGAGTGAGGTGCTACTCTACCAAGTGTTAGATGCACAGCTAGAGTTTTACTCAAACCTGATTAGTGTGTACGTGACTCTATTATGTAGGATCCAGAAAATATTTTGCGATTAACACTTTGTTCATTTCAGCTTTCTCTCTTCCCCATGCCACCACACAGAACTACTCAATTTTTGCTATAAAGCGCAATAAATAGCTGTATGTCAGGCCATCACAAGAATTCTAATACAACCAGGCATCATGTACACTCATTTCAGACTGCGGTGGAGTTCATAATACACAAGATGGATGAGAGGCAAAGCATTTCCTTTTCCACAGGAGCAAATCTAGATTGGATTTACGTATTTACCGGTCAGTTAGAGAACGAAATATTTATAACTAAAATTTTTTTTCTCTCAAGTTATAAGATAGCAACTTGAAGTGTTTCGCAACCACTTACCAATGAGCCCAGGATCTGAGCCGAAGTCCAGGAACCCCACCTTACGACATAATGGGTACTCCACTCAGCCCGCCTTTCCCCTGGGACGTGGATGTTGCTCCCAATGCCCACTTCAAACACCAATCTATGTCCCACCTGCCCTGCTTTGGTCCATGCTTCTTAGGTAGCTGCGGCATAGAGGAATGACCCCTAGACTCAGGGGCGGGTTAACCGGTAAGCAAGGTACACATGAGTTTCCAGCAAGCAAGGTAGCATGGGTTTAATTTCACATCCTTGATGTGGTGAAAAACAGGTGAAATTGTGCACCTCAGATTAGTAAGTGTCATGGACTGAATTATGTCCCCTCAAAAATATGTGTATTAACTTGATTGGGCCATGATTCTCAGTATTCTGTGATTGTCCTCCATTTTGTGATTGTAATTTTATGTTAAAGAGGATTGGGGTGGGATTGTAACACCCTTACCAGGTCACATCCCTGATCCAATGTATAGGGAGTTTCCCTGGGATGTGGCCTGCACCACCTTTTATCACTCAAGAGATAAAAGGAAAGGGAAGCTAGCAGAGAGTGGAGACTTGCTACCACCAAGAAAGAAGCACTGGGAGCAGAGTGCATCCTTTGAACCCGGGGTCCCCACGTGGAGAGGCTCCTAGTCCAGGGGAAAATTGATGAGAAGGCCGACAGAAAGAGAATGTCTTTCTCTGGAGCTGATGCCCTGAATTTGCACTTTTAGTCTACTTTACTGTGAGGAAATAAATTTCTCTTTGTTAAAGCCATCCACTTGTGGTACTTCTGTTATAGCAGCACTAGGTGACTAAGACAGAAAGTAAGCACAAGCAAGCCAATGTGTACCTTGCTTATTGGGTTAATCTGTCCCTGCCTAGACTAGAAACCTGGGGACAATAAGAAGTTTGCCATTTATTTATTCTAGAACCTTAGTTAAACTACATAACCTCTGAGCTCTTTTAATTCATTGGTAGGTTGAGATAATGCCAACCTTGTGAAGTTTTTATTCAGATAAAAATTTACTAATTAGTCAATTAATTCAATAAATATTTATTGAATGGCTATTATGTGAAAGGTACTCTTTTGGGAGCTAGCAGTGAACAAAACGAAAAACTCCCTCCTGCCTAAAATATAATGATGAGGCAGACCAGAATGAGTAAATGGCATCCTATGTAAGATAATGACAAGGGTAAAGGAAGAAAATAAAATGGATAAAAGGATTAGAAAGTTCAGAGGAGTGCTGCAATCTTGGAAATATGGCCAAGGAAGGCCTTGCTGAGAAGGTTATATTTGGATAAAGACCAAGAGGGAAGCAGGGCATTGTGATATAGATATCTGGGGGAAGAGCTTCCAGGGAGAGGGAGCAACATATGCCACATTTCTAAGAAGGGAGCGTGGATGGTGAGTTGGAGAAGTAGAAAGGAGATCATTGTGGCTGGAGTGAAAGAGGTGGAGGAAGGACCGTGGGGGGCCTTTCTAGGTCCCTGTAAGCCCTTTAGCTTCTACTCTGAGTGAAATGGAAGCTTTTGGAGAATTCTGTCACAATTGCTTTGGAAGTACCTAGCCCAGTTTCTGACACATAAAAGGTGTTCAGTAAATGCTTGTTGGTTGAATGTTAAGATTTGGTTGGATCTTATCTTTTTGTTTCCACCTTTCAGGAGGATGAAGGGTTGAGGCCATAGCCACATTGTGCCATGCTCTCCGTACAGTGTAAGAAACACCTTTGAATTTCCCAGGAATGACTGCAGCAGTTTGCTCCTTCATCATTGTTGTTGTTAGCTGTCTTCGAGTCAGCCCCTGACTCATGGCAAACCCATGTATGATAGAATGCTGCCTGGTCCTGTGCCATTCCCGTGATCTCTTGTGGTTGTCACCCATAGGGTTTTCACTGGCTGATTTTCAGAAGTTGGTCACCAGGCTTTTCTTCCTAGGCCATTTTCACCTGGAAGCTCTGCTGAAACCCGCCCATCATCACAGCAACACACAAGCCTCTAGCGACAGGGGGGTGGTGGCTGTGCCTGATGTTCATTCGCCGAGAACTGAACTCAGGTCTCCCACCTAGAAGGTGAGAAGTCAACCACTGCACCACCACTGCCCTCGTTACCATCCTTTCTTTCAAAGCCTGGTGAGGTGATCAAAGCTGACTTAGAATCTGTAGTGCAGTAGATTGACATTTTACCAATAACCCATTAGTATCGGTGCCTTTCCTTGGAGCAAATTTGATAGTCATCATATTTTCTATCATCACAGATAGGAATCAATAAATATGTTTAACTAGCAGTTTTAGAGCCATTAAGGAAGTTAATTATACGGTGATCAAGACAGCATAAAAACAGAAAAACAAAGTGAGTTGATCAGAGAAGAAGACTCACACCTGCTTGGTTTCTCTCACGACTTTGATCCTGAGATAGAATTGTAACGGCAGCGAGGTTGGCCCGGAATGTTGAGAGTGAGGCTTCCACTCCCTCTGTGTTCATGGGTGTTCCTAACTAGCTCGACTTTTTTTGAGAAAACCAGAAAATTAAGGTCAGGGATATGTGCATATGAGCTCTTGCTATTCAAAACAATAAGTTAAAAACTCTCTTGATAGAGTAAGCAAAAAAAAACAAAAACAAAAACAAAACCACCAGCTGTGTGGTAAAATATGGCTTTCCTATTTTCTTTTGATTTGTTTTAAGAAGGAGTTTACCAACACTTGCTAGTTCTGAGTCTTGCCTGCTGTGGGCCATTCGAGGTCCTAAACAGCGAGCAAATTTAGTCCTTTATTTAACAATGTGTCCGTCAATATCACATTTAATTTTTATAGCACACTTATTTTTCTGTCACCATAGTCCTCACCTGAAAAGCAATAAGACCTATTTACTGCTGGGTCAGGACTGTGTTGTAAGAATTTTCAAAGTGCAGAGTGTATTTAAAATGAAGAATCTACAATTCATTGAAGAGGATGAATTTCACAGCTATAAACAATCTTTTTATGATATGACTTATGGTCATGGTGGCGAGTATAGTCATCAAACGTGTTTGCAACAAATAGGAGTAAACGTACCTGAAAACATAAATGGTTTTTTTTTTTCCCAAAATAAACACACTTATTAGTAATATCTTTGAAACAGCACATAGAGTTTCTAATGCATGTGTGATTTTTACATTTTCCAGGTAACTGTGAGAATCAGATTTGTTGAAATAGATTTATAAAGAAGAAAATTGAAGTAAACAAAATTAAGGAGCAGGGAAGATGTGAGATTGATATTCTTCTAGACCAGATAATTATGATCTGACTCAGTTTAGACTGGACTCTATGAAAACTGGGCCTATAAATGTTGCCTAGGCATGACTAATTTGTGTTCAATGAATTGAGATATTTTTCAGTTTCCTTATTTTTTAAAAAACCAGACTAATTGGAAGGAAATAGAATTTGGCATATTGTATGAGCATTCATTTTGATGAGTTGAAGTTGGCGGGAATTTATTTGTCTGTTGAAATGTGTTCTTAGGTTTGCCAGCAACCCTCCTTTGTTGATAGTTGCCATCCAGTCAGCTTCAACTCTGTATAACAGGAGGAAATGTCGCCCAGTACTGCGCCATCTTCCTGCTCTTTGGTATATTTGAGTCCATAATTGAGCAGCTATTGTGTAAATCCATCTTATGGAGGGTTTCCTTAATTTTCGTCTGTCCTCTACTTTACCAAACGTGATGTTCTTTTCCAGTGATTGACCTTTCCTAATCACTTTGTCTAATGAAGTCTTACCATCGCCACTTCTAAGGAAGATTCTGGTCGTATTTCTTCTAAGACAGATTTGTTTGTTTTTCTAGCAGTCCACAGCATATTCAATATCCTTTGCCAACACCAAAGGTCAAAGGCATCAATTCGTCTTCTGTCTTCCTTTTTCATTATTCAACTTTCACGTGCATATGAGGAGATGTAAAAGACCCTGACTCGGGTCAGATTCACCCTTCCTAGTCTCTGATAAATGCACTTTCCTTCTCTTTAGCTAAGTGCCCCTTTTCCTAATTCTTTACCATGAGGTTCAGTTGATGCCATCATCTTTGTACAGGGACTGTTTGCGGAGTAGGCAATTATTTCAAGTTGAAATGGCCATGGTACCTAATCCAACAGCAACAAACACGAGTTTGAGAATAGGCATATGTGACCCAACCTGACCCAAATCAGAGTCTTCCCACATTTTCTTTTTTTTTTATTGCAGCTAATAGAAGAACAGTGGATCCTCTTGGAGGCCAGGAGTTGATGGAAACCGTGTATCTTGTGTGGAAGAGGTAAGGTTGCCTAAGAGATACTGAAATGAATTATCTTCCAGGAAAGATGAGAACCAGAGTGAGAGAGTCCTGAATGTGAACTAGTCTCTGGCTCCAGCTGCTGCAGTTGGAGCTGGCATTGCCTTTTTAGATGAGATTGGGTGAGAATAAGATAATCGTATCTCTGGCTGCATAGAGACTGGACAATATTTCCATACTCATTTAAAAATTTTGAAAAAACAATTTAAATGAGAACAAGTTTCTCAGGATGAGTCCCAATGCTTAAATAGATTGTTTGTGTTTGTTAATGATATTTGAAATACCTTATTTATGCTTGTCTTTCCTTTGGATACAATTAATATACTGTGTATGTAGTAGGCATTTTAGGCAGAAACTGAAATTACAAAGGAATGGGCTTGGTGGTAAGCAGCTTAAAATATGACTTTTACATTTTTTAGTGCATATTTTGATATTAGCAGTTCTCATTCTATATAGTTTTATCTCTATAAAGTGAATATCTTGCTATGATAATCAGCGATGATTTAGACCTCTCCCTGAGCCCTTTTATTGAGATATCTATATTTGTTGTCATGTAGAAACATAAGATGTACGTTATATATCAGACACACACACACACGCACACTCACACACATACACCTGCAATGAAACCTATAATAATACAATGATGTCATTTACCATCACTGAAACTAAGATCATCTCCCTCTTACCACTGGCCATTTGCAAAATATCCTAACATTAAAAGCAAGCTCACTGGTAAATATTTCAAAGCCAACTTAGGTAATGTGTGTCACAAAAAGTCCAACTTTTATTTTTATCTTGCACTGGCTTTTATGCTGGCCATTTACGAAAACAATTACTCTCTGCAGTCTGCCCGGAGTCTGTTGAAGCATACCGCAGTCGTCAGTGCTCATATGTAGATAGACAGATTGCCTGTCTTTGACATCAACAGATGTAGCATTTTCATACCATACGAAAGTAATGGTGCCTGACATTTCTAGGTTGAAAGCCCTTGTTTCTTGCACTAATGGAAATAGACTTTGTGGCCGCCTAGTTCACTTTCAAGATTGTATGTAAATCTTTCTATAAAAATAGGTTTCTTCTTTTTTTTTTTTTATTTCATGGAAGTTGGGAAATAAAGGTGAAGGGAGAAAATTGCCAGACAAACAAAAGGTGATTTAAAAAACAGTTTAAAGTCTATGTATAGAAAATAGAATTGAGATACAAGCAGTAATATTTGCTTTTTATTGTAGATGGTGAGTTTGTACGACATTTCTACAGAGGGCTAAAAGAATACTTCTAAGTCAAAGTATTTAAACAGCTGAAATCTACCTAGTCCCTGGTGTCATTTCACATTTAAGTGCTGTCCTGTTGGGGAGGACAGGATAAAACTCCGATTACTCTGATTCTGAAGAAAGACCCCTCATATGCTATGAGTCAGAATTGACTTGATGGCAGTGGGTAATGTCAATGGGGTGCATTAGCACCCAAGATTTTTTAAAAACTCACTTGAATCAGCTATATTTTGACCTATGACCATTTTCTAGTGAAGTGCTAGGGTATTAAATAGGTGCCCTGTAATTTTTGTTGCCTGAAATTTTGACATGTTGGGGCATCACGTGCGTTGGGAAGAATTAGCAGCTGAGTATAGAATAGCTGTGGGTAAGGTAGGTAGTGTTTGTATCTTGGAGAAGAAAAATGCCTTTTTATTTTCTGGACATAGTGTAGATGATAGTCTCTAATGTAAAATCTCAAGGCCGACTTGCTGTGCGGTACCCACGAGCTGCGGTAGGGTGCCCTACTGCGGTGGAAAGAAGTGTGCAAAGGTACTGATAAGACTTTTCAAAAAACCTCTTATTGAAACTTTCCCTATAAGCCTTAGTTTATATATTTTTAAAGGTTTTAATATTTGATATGAAGTTATTTTAATAACAGTGTAAGTATTCTAGCTTAGTGAAAGGAATGCATGCTTCTGTAGAAAATTTAGCATGAGCAGAAAACTAAAAATAAGAAAAAAATGGCTATTTATTATCTTATTATCCAGAAGTAGTGACTGTCAATATATTGGCATTATTTACTTTCAGTCATATATCTATGCATGTTCACATTAAAATTCAGTCTCTTAATCATATGTATTATGGTGTTACTTCATTTTCTGCCTTTTATATATAAAGTTATATAATGAACATTTCCCATCATTAAATGTTATCTAAAAACTTTTATAATAGATACATAGTATTATATTCTGTGAATGCACATGCCTTTATTCAAAAAAATTACTTAATTTTTCTGTTTCGGGAAACTTGCAGAGTTTACAATTATTTGCTGCATAAAATGGCATTCCAGTTTACGTTTGAGTAGCAATTTGGTAAGGTTTAATACAGTTGAAGCTGTGCATATTCTATAATCTTGCAGTTTAGTTTTAGTTATGTTCTGTAGAGAAACCCTTGCCTATGAGAAGTGTATATTGCTGCATAGCTTGCAATAGCTAGTTGTTCTGTCCATAGAGTATTGCGTAATATATTGCCATTTATTTATACCGTGGAGTAATGTATCCACCTGCACACTGAATACAGCACACAGCGAGTACAGTACAAACAGTATAAGCTGAACAAACTAGATCTATACTGAGTCAATGTGGATGAATCTCAAACACGTAAGGGTGAAGTAAAACAAGAGACAAAAGGATCCATAATATATTATTCATGAAAATTTAAAAAACACAAAAAAAGTATGTATTATTAATGGGTATCACAACAGCACTTCTTGATGATGGTAGAAATGAAATATCTCTTATGTTCCAATTTAAAGTCAGTCCTTCCATTTGTATATAAGATCCTAGCCCTTTTGCTTGTAGGATTATTCCTATTCCTATTGTTGAAATTCATTTTTTTCCAATGCAATGTCAGGAAGAGTGCATCTTTTCATTCCTTTTCTCTGGAAATTGAGAACATTTGATCTGTACCTTCTTTTGCTTCCATTTCTGTTTACTACTTCTTCTCCAGTTGTCCTAGTTTTTCCTTTATACTTGTTATTTTCTTTCATTTTGTCATCCCTCTTTTTTCTGCTTCTCTACATTTTGTTAATCCTTCTAATGTTTTTCTTCTATACCATTAACTTGACTTTCTGTTGTTTTGTTTTAAACGATTTTCATGTCTTCTTGCAGCCTATCAAAGATGTTACACATATTGAAAACTGTTTACTTATGACTACTACGATATAAAGTTTTTCAAAGATCATTCATTCTCTTGGTCATCATCATGATGTTTTCTTTTCCTTGTTACTCTGTATTTTTCCAAAACCCCTATTGCTTTTTTTTTTTTTTTTTTAATATTTATAAAAACAAAAAACCACGAAGGAATCCAATCTACCTTGATTTCGCTCTATCTTCTTGACTGCAGGATGAACTCCCTTCTCAGGTCTATAGCTGGACAGTCAGTCGGGGTACCTCATTTCCAGGACATCAAGTTTGGCAGTTTCCTTTGAATCTAGCTCTGATGTACAAAGATGAGATATTCATCCACCACCACCACTACTCCTCTGCATTGCTCCTTGTATCCGGGTTCCCTGGCATACTGATGCCAAGCAAAGTCCATTAAGATTGCAATTCCCGGCATTCATACCCCCAATTTTTTCTTTTTCAATATTTGCCTATAAATATTATAATTTCATAAATTCAGCACAAAGCTCTCCAACAAATCATCTTTGTATGCTGTCCATTTATTTTTTGGGAGCTATAACTTATGAATTGTTGTACAAGTTGAATTATACGTAGAAGAAAAAAGAGTAGTGTGGCTTACGCACACACACAAACACACAGACACACACATACATTTACAAAGTACGGACAAGACTGCAAAGTTTTCTAGCTGATATAAACCTGGACCTCTATTAGTGTATCAGGGACAGGCAATAGTCTAGGTACAAAATATATTCTTGTATTGTTCATGTTATGTGAGGTGGTGTTACTTCAGGAAGGAAAGCATAGTTAATTCTCCAGGTCTTTTTTTTCATATCCAGAGTTATTGAAATTGTAGTTAGAAAATTCTTCTAACTAGATAGGATTTACAGCATGTAGGAAAATCATATCAGATGACAAAATAGTGGATAATCACACAATCCTGGGAAACACGGCCTAGCCAAGTTGACAGATATTTTTCAGGGGCACAATTCAATCCATGGCAATACCCATAATAAAATTAGCATACTCGAAGATTTTTTTATTTGATAAAACTGACATTTTGTAAGTGCCCAAAGGAGTTGTCTTACAAAATGCCCCCCATTTTCTATGTGTCTGATTTTTCCTCCTCATAAGATGAAGGTTAAAAAATTTTGGCGAGCTAACCACTTATCTTGCATAGTTTTGATTGTATCTCACCAGGAAGCATACTTTCAGAAGGGTTACCATATGATTTATCATTCCAACCTGGGAAACTTTGAGAGTAAAAGAGGGTTAATAAGGATTTTATGACAAGAGGAGAATATTGAACATGTCCCATGTCCATGGTCACCTAATTGTTGATGCCAAGTTTGATCACTTTGTTAAGGTGGCATCTATTAGATTTTTTCAATGTAAAATTACTTTTCCCCTTTGTAATAATTAAGTAAAATGTAGGATAACACATTGAAAATGTATAAATACGGTATATCACTTAATGGTTTTATCAGCCATTAATGAGCCTTAATCACCACACATCTGTCAGTTTGTTGTACTGTGGAGCTTGGCTGTTACCATGATGCTGGAAACTATGCTACCAGTATTTCAAATATGATCAGGGTGACCCACGGTGGACAGGTTTCAACAGAGTCTCCAGACTAACACTGACTAGGAAGAAGGACCTAGTGGTCTACTTCTGAAAAAATAGGCAGTGAACACCTTATCGCTAGCCACAGAACATTGTCTGACATAGTGCTGGAAGATGAGCCCCTCAAGTTGGAAGGCACTCAAAATAAGACTGTGAAAGATCTGCCGCCTCAAAGTAGAGTTGACCTTAATGACTTGGATGGAGTAAAGCTTTCTGGACCTTCATTTGCTGATGTGGCATGACTCAAAATGAAAAGACACAGCTGCGAACATCCATTAATAATCTACTATGCCAGGAATGACAAATTGAAGAGGAATAGCATTGCATTCATTGTCAAAAAGAACATTTCAAGATCTATCCTGAAGTACAACTCTGTCAGTGATAGGATAATATCCATAAGCCTACAAGGAAGGCCACTTAATATGACTATTCAAATTTAAGAAACCAACCACTAATGCCAAAGATGAGGAAATTGAAGATTTCTACCAACTTCTGCAGCCTGAATTTGATCAAACATGCAATCAAGATACATTGACAATCACTGGTGATTAGAATGCAAAAGTTGGGAACAAAGAAGAAGGATTTATAGTTGAAAAAATATAGCTCTGGCGATAGAAACAACACCGGAGATCGCATAATAGAACTTTGCAATACCAATGACTCACTCATTGCAAATATGTTTTTTGAACAACATAATTGGCAATTACATAAATGGACCTCACCAGATGGAAAACACAGGAAAGGACAATGGAAAAGCTCAATATTATCAGTCAGAACAAGGCCAGGGGCCAACTGCGGAACAGACCATCAATTGCTCCTGTGGAAGTTTAAGTTGAAGGTGAGAACATTAAAACAGGTCCATGAGAACCAAAATACGATCTTGAGTATATCCCACCTGAATTTGGAGACCATCTCTAGAATAGATTTGATGCATTGAACACTAATAACCGGAGACCAGATGAGTTGTGGAATGACATCAGAGACATCGTACATGAAGAAAAGAAAGGGTCATTAAAAGACCAGAAACAAAGAAAAGACCCAAATGGATGTCAGAAGAGACTGGGAAACTTGATCTTGAGTGTAGAGTATCTAAAGGGAATGGAAGAAATGATGAATTAAAAGAGCTGAACAGAAGATTTCAAAGAGTGGCTGGAGAAGACAAAGTAAAGTATAACGACATGTGCAAAGGCCTGGAGTTAGAAAGCCGAAAGGGAAGAGTATGCTCGGTATTTCTCAAGCTGAAAGAGCTGAAGAAGTTCGATCCTCGAGTTGCAATTTTGTAGGATTCTATGGGCAAAATATTGAATGACACAGGAAGCATCAAAAGAAGAAGGAAAGAATGCAGAGAGTCACTATACCAAAAAGAATTGTTCTACATTCAACAATTTCAGGAGGTAGCATATGATCAAGAACTGATGATATTGAAGGAAAAAGTCCAACCTGCACTGAAGGCACTGGCAAAAAACAAGCCTCCAGGAATGGACAGAGTACCAAATGAGATGTTTCAGCAAATCAATGCAGTGCTGGAAGTGCTCACTCTTCTATGCCAAGAAATTTGGAAGACAGCTATCTGGTCAACTGACTAGAAAAGATCCATATCTATGCCCATTCCAAAGAAAGGTGATCCAACACGATGCGGGAATTATGAAACAATATCCTTAATATCACGCACAAGTAAAATTTTGTTGAAGATAACTCAAAAGTGGTTGTAACAGTACATCGACAGGGAACTGCCAGAAATTCAAGCTTTAGAAGAGGACTTGGAACAAGGAATATCACTGCTGATGTCAGAGAGATCTTGACTGAAAGCAAAGAATACTAGAGAGATGTTTACCTATGTTTTATTCACTATGCAAAGACATTCAACTGTGTGGATCTTAACAAACTGTGGATAACATTGTAAAGAACGGAAATTCTAGAATGCTTAATTGTCCTCATGCAGAATGTGTACATAGACCAAGAGGCAGTCGTTTGAACAGAGCAAGGAGATACTGCATGGTTTAAAATCAAGAAAGATGTGTGTCAGGGTTGCACCCTTTCCTCATACTTATTCAATCTTTATGCTGAGCAAATAATTTGAGAAGTTAGACTATGTGAAGAAAGACGTGGCATCAGGATTGATGGGACTCATTAACAACCTCCGATATGCAGTTGACACAACCTTGCTTGCTGCAAGTGAAGAGGACTTTAAGGACTTTTTTAAGCACTTCAGTATGGCTTACGCCTCAGCCATGATGTTTTCAATCACCTCATATGAGTGCAAAAGCTGGACAATGACTAAGGAAGACCTAAGAATTGATGACTTTGAATTATGTTGTCGGTGAAGAATACTGAATAAACCATGAACTGCCAGAAAAACGTACAAATCTGTCTTGGAAGAAGTACAGCTAGAGTGCTCCTCGAAAGCGAGGATAGTGAGACTTTGTCCCTTGTACTTTGGACATATTACCAGGAGGGATTAGTCCCTGGAGAAGGACATCGTTCTTGGTAAGGTAGACGGTCAGCGAAAAAGGGGAAGACCCAGTTGCTGCAACAATGAGCTCAAACACAGCAATGCTTACGAGGATGGCACAGGACGGGGCAGTGTTTCCTTCTGTTGTACATAGGGCTGCTATGAGTTGGAACCAACTTGAGATCACCTAACATCAACAAAAATGAGCTTTAAAGGAGCCCTGGTGGCACAGTGGTTAAGTGCTTGGCTGCTAAGTGAAAGGTTGGTGGTTGGAGCCCACCCAGTGGCTCTGTGGGAGAAGATCTAGACAATCCTATGAGGTAGTTCCACTCTGTCACATGGAATCACTAGTAGTCTGGAATCTATTCGAAGCCACAACTATACACGAGTCTTAAGGAGTCCATGGGTGACATAAATGTTTAAGCACTCAACTAGTAACTGAAAGATCGGTGGTTCGAACCCACCCAGGGGCACCTTGGAAGAAGAGCCTGGAGATCTGCTTCTGAAAGCTTACAACCTTGAGAACAGTATGGAGTGCAGTTCTACTCTGCAACACATGGGGTCACCATGAATCAGCATGGACTTGACGACAGCTGTTTTTTCAAAATGAGTCTTCCCTAAACAAATTATTAAATTTGAGTTAAAAAATAGTAGTTTTACAATTTTATCCTTTCTTTTTAGTTTATTAGTTGTCATTCTTTTGTGAAGTAGATCGTCTCTCAAAATCCTCCTGTTTTTAATATCCTTACAGAAGCCTAACGGTTTCAGAATTGCTGTAGCGATATGACAGCCAACAACAGCCTATTAAGTAAAGTTCCATTGTTTTTGTAGCACTCTTTTTGTCTTTAGAATATGACCCACATAAGGTATACAGAGAACCGTCTTAGAGAGTTATTTGAAGTTTTTTTTTTTCTTTGATTATGCCACCCATTTTTGGTGTTAGTAATTTGATTCTGTTTTATTTAGTATTCAGTTTTAGAATTTGCTTTTTTCAATCTTTTTGATTTTATTTTTAAAGTTATTAAGCATTTACAGGATTCATATACATATATATAAAGCTTTACTCAGACAAGTCTCATTCCCATCTTTATTTTTTATCCTTTTTCCAACCACATCCTACTAACCAGTCCATTATTTTCTGGGTTTTTTTTTGTGTGTGGGGGAGGGGGGGCAAAAATAAACATGTATATTATTTCTCTTTCTTTCTTACCAAGTGATATATAACTTGCATACTCTTTTGTTTCTTTCTTTTTTCACCTAGCGATATATCTGTACATCACTCCATGTTGGTCCCTAGGGATCTGCCTCAATATTTTGTACTAATTTTTACAGCTGTGTCGTGATCCATTTTGTAGATGCACCATAGTGTCCTCAACAAATGTTACACTTAGCTTGTTTCCACTAGTTGGCATTACAAATAAAGCCATAGTGAATAAATTCATGCATTCGTTCTTTTCTATTTGTAGAGGTGTACCTTTTACCTTTTAGGTGAAGGCAGCGGTGGTTCAGTGGTGGAATTTTCACCTTCCAGGTGGGAGACCAAGGATCAGTGCCAACCTCGTGTGCAGCCATCGTAGTCCTGTCGGTGGAGGCTTGCACGTTGCTGTGATGCTGAACAGGTTCCAGTGGAGCTTCCGGACTAAGACAGAGCAGGGAGGAAGGCCTAGGGACCTACTTCTGAAAACCAGTCAGTGAAAACCCTGTGGATCCAATAGTCCGATCCCGTTGTGCACAGGTCGCCATGAGTTGGGGGCTGACTCAATGGCAGCAAACAACAGCAACCACATCTTTTAGGTGAAGTTCTAAAACTAGGACAGGAAACACAAAGTACACGTGCATAAATAATTTTGTTAGGTATTGCCAAGTTCTCTTCCATAGAGGTTGTACCACTTTGCACTTCCGCCAGCAATGTTTCCTTGTAGGTAATACCCTTACAGCCTGACCAGTAATGTACATTGTCAAGCTTTTGACTTGTTTATTGATGCGATAGGTGAAAATGATGTGAGTATATACTTATTTATCTTTCTCTTGTTATGTGTAAAACTGAGCATATACAAATTTTATATCTATGAACTGTCGTACCCGTTTTTTCTATTGTGTCCTTGGTCTTTTTTCTCAACTTCTAAGAATGCTTTGGAGCCTTGGAGGCTCACCGGTTAAGAGCTTGGCTGCCAGCTAAAAGGTCAGCAATTTCCATCCACCAGCCGCTCTTTGGAAATCCTGTGGCTCAGCTCTACTCTGTCCTACGGAGTCAGAATTGACTCCAATGGCGGATTTTTTTTTTTTTTACTATGCTTTATAATAGAGAGATTAATCTCTTATCTGTGATATATTCTGTGAATATTTTCTCCTTTATCAGTTTTCTTTTCATCTGGTTTAAATTTTTCTATTTGACAAAGATTTTTTTATATTCAAATTTACCAATCTTTCTCTTGCTGAATCCTGATTTTGAGTCATAGTTATAAAGACTTTCTTCACACACCAGTTGAAAAAATGTTTGTATTTCTGCAGTATTTCTTTCTAAAAAGCTATGAGGTGTACCAACACCAGTTTTTAAAAAATCAGTTTTTTCCTCAGTGATTTGAGTTCTAACATTATCATATACCAAATTGCCTTATGTAACTGGGTCTGTTTCTGGACTTTCTCTTCAGTACCATTGGTTTGTCTTTCTATTTATACGCCTGTATCACACTGTTTTTTTTATCACACTATTTTAATTATAGATCTTTATGTTTTAAAGGTCTGGTAGTGGTGCACCAGTTGGCATCTAGTTGATTTCAGCTGATGGTGGCCCCGGGTATGTCAGAGGAGAGCTGTGCTCCATAGGATTTTTGATGTGCCAGGCCTTTCTTCTGAGTTGCCTCTGGGTGGACTTGAACTTCCAACCTTTAGATTAGCAGCCGAGCACATTAACCATGTGCACTACCCAAGGTCTCCCCTGGTAGGGGTAGTCCCCTATGATAATTCTTATTTTTCAGAATTTTCCCGGATATTCTTGTATTTATTTTCCACATGCCCTTTAGAATTAATTCACATAGCTCCAGAAAAAGAATCAACTTGTTTGTGCTTTTCTTGGGATTGCATTAAATTGGTGTATTAGCATGGGAAAAATTGACACACTTAAGTTAGACTGTCATAACCAAGAAGAGATAATGTCTTTGCATTTGTTTGGGTCTACTTATTTTTAAATCTGATCTTTCAGGAGAGTTTTAAGGTTTCTTTTCTAAAGTTTATTTCTAAGTATCTTTTGATTTTGCTATTGAATGTGGGGTTTTCTTTTTCAGTATCTTTTCTAACAGATTATTGTTTTGTATATGGAGACGATTTACTTTTGTGCAATAGTTTTATATCCTGATACATTATTGAATCCTCTAAATATTTGTATTAGTTTTTGCATGGATTCTTTCAGTTTCTCTAAGTACACTATCATATCTGCAAAATAGAGATGATTTTATGTTTTTCTTTCCAATACTTAGGCCTCTAAATGTTTTCATTTTTCGATAGCTGTGGCTTATACCTCTGATGCAGGTGATAGTGGAGTCAGTGGACGTGGCAGCCTATTGCTGCCTTGGTGGGAAGGCTTTCAATGAGTCCACATTACAGAAAACGTATAACGGGCTTTTAAAAATGACGAATGGGTAATGAATTTTGTGGAATATCTTTTAGCATTCGTAGAGAGAATCATGATTTTTTTTTAAACTGGATTTATTAACAAGATGAATTATATTAATGTGATTTCTTATATTTGTTACATCCCTGAAATACATTTTGTTTGGTCATAGTTTATTATTATTTTTTGAATGTGCCTTTGGATTCTGTTTGCTAATATTTTATTTAATCATTTTCCACTGATATTTAGAAGTGAGCTTGATCTGTAGATTTGTGTGTTTGTGGGCATGTACTATCATTATTAGGTTTTAGGTTACACATGTTATACTTGTTTCATAGACAGAGCTAAGAAATTTTCTTTATTTTCTGACTCTTTGCAACAAGTAAGATGCATTGCGAGGATTTGGATTTTGAAGGATTGGTAGAATTTTCACTCAACCATCTGGGCCTGGAACTTTCTGTTGGAGGTGTTTGTTCAGTGGACTTTATTTTTTTTGTGGGAAATTTTCTGATCAGGCTTTATCTTTGCTGATGTCAGTTTTAGAAAAAATTATGTTCTAAAACAGTTATTAATTTCATCTAGATTTCAACGTATTTGCACAGAGTTTTATTAAATAGTATCATTTAAAAATTTATTTCTGTTTTCATGGTTGTATTCATGTATCCATCTCTATATTTACATAATACATACTTTTATTTTGTATACTTTAGATTTCCCTTTTTTTTTTCTTGAATAGCTAATGCTAGTGGTTTGTTTTTGAATTAAAAAAATAACTACCATTTTATTTATGTGTATTAGTTCTACTTACTCCTCCCAAACCAAAAAAAACAAGCCCACTGCCAGCAAGTTGATTCTGGCTCATAGCACCCCTATAGGACAGAATAGAACTGCCCCATAGAGTTTTCAAGGAGTGGCTGGTGGATTCGAACTGCTGCCCTCTTAGCCACTATGCCACCAGAGCTCTGTTTATTCACCTCCATCACTAATTTCTGCGGATAGCTGTAGACACGCACTACAGATTCTTTCACTTGCTCACTGTTTTGTTCTTCTGTATGGATTTTGAAGCTATCTCAGGAGACACATAGTAAAGCAGCCATTATTGCTCCTATGAAACATTGATTCCTAGGTGACAATTAAAACCTGAAATCACCATTACATTATTAATCTCAGCCACTAAAGATGAAAATGTAATTTAGTTTCTCAGAATATTTATAAAAATTACTTAGAATTCTTCAATTTTTATAGCACTGATAAAGTGGAATTTCCACCAAAATATGAATTATTGATGCAACCATCAACTGTATATTTATTAAAAAAACATTAAATGTCTTTACAAAGGCTGGCTTAATATCCTGGGATTAATTTATTTTCCTTGGAATATTTCCACTACTGGTGAAGAAATAAAACTCCAAGGTCATACTTCCTTGTCATAGTTTCGTCACCATTGTTGTTGTTAGTTACCTGGAGTTGACTCTGACTCATGGTGACCCCATGTGAGCAGAGTAGAACTGTTGTAGAGGGTTTTCAAGTCTGTGACCTTTCGGAAGCAGATAGCCAGGTTTGTCTTTTGAGGTGTCCCTGGGTGTGTGTGAACTGCCAACCTTTTGACCAGCAGTGGAACGTTTAACCATTTTTGCCACCCAGAATCCCCTCTTCATCTCCACAGGTGGAACTAATAAAGGAGGAAGAGGAATGTGTTTCAAGACATCAGATAAAAGATGCCAGAAATGGTACACATTGTGTACTAACTAAACTCTCAAATACAGCAGAATACACCAAGTGTGCACTTGGGAGATGTGGGGCAGAGAGCTTTTCCTAAAGTTAGAGGAGACTGGAGAAATTCTAGCTTCTGCCCAGGCAAGAAAAGGAGAAGTACAGTGAGCATTGATTTGCATACCTGTGCTTTAGAAGAATAGAGCCTGGGTCCTTAGCACCAAGGTGTCAAATCTCCTCCACAGTTTGAAACTGTTAGAACACTTTAATGACCACATATGGGTGATTCTGGATTGAGTGGGATACCTGGTGGGGGTTGATGGTGGGTAGGTGGGGGAATGGTGGACCGATCCCCTGACTTGTAACCATCAATTGTGGGTATTTAGAATTCCTTAACAAAAACAAAAAGTAATAATAAGGGAGACCATTCATTCCACTAGTTGAAACTGACAGTTTGGATGTGCAAAATATTGGAATTCATTCACACTGACAAATAATTATTAAATCCATGAAGAATTATATCCCTAGGTTAAATGCTCTAAATCTAGCCAAATGGTTGGCAGTTTGAACCAACTCAGAAGCACCTCAAAAGACAGGCCTGGCGATCTGCTTCTGAAAAGTTACAGTCTTGAAAACCCTATGGAGCACTCTGCGCTCATGGGGCCGCCATAATTCAGAATCGACTCAATGGCAACTAACAATGACAACAAGTTATCAAAACTTTCTACCTCGATGGAGAAGGCACTCCTTGGGTAAAGAGGCTGGACACTGAATAAGAGAACAAACATCGAACAGCCAAAATTAGTTCAGGGTGGTCATCAATGAGGAGAAGAGTGAAGAAAGGGAAAACCAAAGAAAAGAAACGGAATAACAGAGAATGTCATTTTACCTTCATTTGACCCCCTTCCATATAACTCTGAGCTCAGACAAGCTAAAGAAGGGCTCCCTCTTTAGAAAACGCGAGCAACTCAGCCTGGCATGACTTCTGAAGATATATGTTAACTTTAACCATAGAAGCTAAAAATTATAAAGTTTTGTCTACTAATTTTCGCTGAATTCTGTTTGTGGATTATTATGTACTTCATTGCCATCAACAAACACTTTAATTAAGTATCTAATTTCATGTTGTTGTTGTTAGGTGTCCTTGAGTTGGTTTCAACTTACAGTGACCCTATGTACAACAGAACGAAGCACTGCCGGGTCCAGTGCCATCCTCACAATTATTGCTATATTTGAGCCCATTGTTGTAGCCACTGTGTCAATCCATCTCTCTAATGATATTCCTCTTTTTTGCTGACTCTATTTTACCAAGCCTGATGTCCTTCTCCAGGGGCTGATTACATGTTCAAAGTACATTGAGATGAGGTCTCACTATCCTGGCTTGTAAGGAGCATTCTGGCTGCACTTCTTCTAAGACAAATTTGTTCATTCTTTTGGCAGACCATGGTATAGTCAATATTCTTCACCAATACCTTAATTCTTCGGTCTTCCTTATCCATTGTGCAGCTTTCGCATGCATATGAGGCAATTGGAAACACCATGGCTTGGGTCAGGCGCGCCTTAGTCTTCAAGGTGACATCTTTGCTTTTTAACACCTTAAAGAGGTCTTTTACAGCAGATTTGAGTAATGATCGAAAAATCAAATAAGAGTTAAAGAAAAATAATAGTTAATCTTTTTTACACCCTTATTAGTCAGGACTCTAAACAGTTTACATGTATCAACTCATTTAATTCTTACCATAACTTGATTAGATAGATGCTATTCCCACTAAAACCTCTTGCCTTTGAGTCGATTCCAACTCACAGAGATCCTGTAGGACAGACTAGAACTGCTCCACTGGGTTTCCAGAGCTATAAATATTATTGGAAGCAGACTGCCACACCTTTCTCCTGGTGAGTTGAAATGGTGTCCTTTTGGTTAGCAGTTGAGTGCTTAACCACTGTGCCACCAGGGCTCCTTACAGATGCTATTTTATAATAAAAAATAAAGTTATTATATTATATGAGTCCCTGAGTGGCACAAATGGTTAAGCACTTGAAAGCTAACTGGAACAGAAGGTTGGTGGTTCGAACTCACCTACAGGTGCCTTGAAAGAAAGACCTGGTGATCAACTTTCAAAGGTCACAGCCTTGAAGACTCTGGAACACAGTTCTACTCCGGAACACGGTTCTACTCCGGAACACGGTTCTGCTCCGGAACACGGTTCTGCTCGGGAACACGGTTCTGCTCCGGAACAGAGTTCTACTCTGGAACACAGTTCTACTCTGGAACACATGAGGTCACCATAAGTTGGTATTGACAAGATGGCAATTGCAGTTTTTTTTTTTTTTTTTAATTACGTAATACTAATTTTACTGATGAGGAAACAGCTGAAGCACAGAGATTAAGGGGCATGCTTAGAGTTACATAGTTCAGAGGTGGGGTGGGCGTTGACGAAAACCTAGGCTCAGGCTCCCTAAGGAAAGATCACATCTGTTCTCTCAATATTTATTTCAATATTTCTCAATATCTCTCAATACTTCATCCAACAAGTGTTTATTGCTTACCTACTAAGTGGTCATTCCACTAAGTATGGAGATGTAACACACTGTATTTTCTGCCCTCAAGGCCCTCGAATACTACTATAAAGAAAGCGGGGAAATGTAAAGAGGTGGGTACACATGGTCAGGAACGTGGTGGGCTTTGTGTCAAAAGCTGGTCACCCACTGTGAAAAGTTGGGGTGTGTCCTTGGCTATTTTAAACTTCTGTTGTCCTGTTTGGAACACAGGATAATGCTGGAAGTAACTTCACAGATTTAGGATGAAGTTCCAAGCAGATGAACTATCGAAAGTGCTGAGCAGCAGGTCCAGCGCACAGTAAACGCAACATCAATGTCAGCTGCTGCTTTTGTTCTGGAGCTCAGCAAGATGCCGATCCTACCTCTGGAAACACAAATTTAGGAGAGCTCAGCCAAATGAGTCAAATAGCTGGACAAAGGCCAACTTGGGTGGGTGACTTCAGAAACACAAGAGGTTCTCAGGGAAGAGAGGGGGATGCCTGGTTCTGGGGAGTAGGACAGGCTTTATGGAGAAAGAGGTATTCGAGGCTGAATTTGGCTAAAGGGTTGCATATCCCCAGGCACCTATATGAATCCTTTCAGAAACAGAAACTAGCCCAACCCACAGTATAGATGCTAAGCTTTTTTTTTTTCCTGAAAAATTAAGATGTAAAGATGCACTTACTAATGTACGTCTAAGGAGCATGACTGTATTACTTTGTCGGGGAAAGGGTTGTGGTTCTCTGCCTTAGGGTTAGGGCACACTGGTTGATTGCAGGGGGCAGCCCGAGAAAGCTTCTGGAATCTGGATCTGACCACCATTCAGGGGGAAATGAACTTGAAGCCAGGACTCTCTGAGGTGTACCTCTCTTCACCTTCCGGGGAATGGTGACAGCTGGATTCTCAGGTGTGTGTATATGGTAATGACATTCTGATCTCCTCAAGGCTTGTGGCTGTTGTTGTTGGGTGCCATCAAGCTGATTCTGACTCAGTGGCCTCATGCAAGAGAGTAGAACTGCCCCATAGGGTTTTTTATGGCTGTAATCCTTATGGAGTGCTTAACCATTGCATCACCAGGGTTCGGCTTTTAGTTTCCTTTACCAGAAAGTAGAGAGAGGTCTTACTTAACTTCCTAGTAAGGAGGACTGAAAGCTGGTATCATCGAGATACTTCTTGAGAAGCCCAGAAAACAAAGAGAAGGAACCGTTCGTGTGATTGCAGCCTCTGGGCCCAGACAGTCTGAGTTTGAATCCCAGCCCTGATTCTCACTTGCTGTGGAATCAAGTACTTAAAACACTATAAAATGAGAATAATAGTAAAACTTACATGGTAATACTGTTGTATTTAATGAGTTAATACATATACGCTATTAGTGTGTCTGACATAGAAGAAGCGATAAAATGTTAGTATAAAAAAATAAAAGGTCACAGCTAAAAGTTTAGCTTTCCCCTCCTACCAGGAAATATAAAGAACAAGAAGGTTCTTGTGGGATCAACTCCTTGAGTGTAGCTGTGAGGGACTCACCTCCAAGAGGCCTGGGAAAAGTCCAGCAAGTGAAGTTACAGAGAGGACTTGGGTGATTGGGGCTTTTCTCCTGTTTTGTACGCCCCTTTGTCCCCTTGGGAGGGATCAGCAAAGGGCGGTGCTCACTGGGGGCCAGGTGGTGGGCAGGAGGCAAAAGGCAGCTCAGATTTCAGAACCAAGAAGAACCCTGTGAGCCTCGGTGATGCCAGTCCTTCTTGGAATGAAAAGTCTTGGCATGTCCCTGTTCTTAACAGTTGAACAAGTAGGTTTCTCCCTTGGGGCCAATTCCTGGAAGAAGTGTGAGAAAGCTTTTACTTCTAGGGTCATTTTCTCTTGGAAGAAACCTGTTGGAGCTGCAGGGTGTTTAGAAAGCTAACCCAAGTGGTTGAGTGGCTTCTCTTTGTAGGAAGGAGTGTGGGGAAGGATTCCTAGGGACCCGGCCCTGTCCACAGGTTTGCCTTACTGACAGTAGACTTGACTTGAGGTCATGGAATTTGACACTTCTTCTCAGAGTGTGGCTAATATCTGAGCTGTGAGTGTTCCAAAGTCTGAACTGCAACCACTTCAATGGTGATAGATTTGGAGATTAGAGATTTGGAAAGAACTGCTTTTCCTGGTGGCATAGTGGTTAAGTGCCATGGCTGCTAACCAAAAGGCCGGCAGTTCAAATCCACCAGGCACTCCTTGGAAACTCTATAGGGCAGTTCTACCCTGTCCTATAGGGCCGCTATGAGTTGGAATTGACTTGAAGGCAAGGGGTTTGTTTTGTTTTGTTTTAGTAGGGATAAGACAGGGTGGATTTAGATTGCGTTGTGTAGTTGCGAGATAAAAGAAAACAATGGAGAAAATGTCCCTTTCAATATTACAGCATTAAAGCAGCGTCCAATCTGGCAATATCTTTGCAAAGACTTAGTCAAATATATTTTGCCTTTTGGTTTGCATTTCACTCCTGAAACACTTGCCCATTGTCCAAGGAGGTCCAAGATCTTTATATCTCTGTGGGCTCTTGACATCTCGATTTTCTTTACCTGACCCAAATCACTAAGGATCCATACATCTTGGAGTTTGAGCCACTCTCTCATGTCCAGTGAAATTCTGGCGTTATAAATATGTTACATATCAAGGAAAAGTTGAAAAGTTGTTTAAGGCAGTATGAATGGGAGTTATCATTACGTGGTTCATTTAAATGTTAAGGAGATACAGGCTGCAGAGCCCTTGTGCTGTTTAAATAGAGTCACAGAATCTGTGGACTACAGGATTCCAGCGGAAAGCCCACGGTACTCTTCCAAGCGCACTAAAGACTTCCTAATAGTCACCTTGCTGACTCTTCTGTTTTCTCATTTACAAAGTGGCATAAACAATGAATGTTTTTCTCATATGTGGTTATTAACAATCTAATAAACTATTATCTATTGGTAGTTATTATTTCTACTCTGCTTTCTAATGTTCCACTAATCGGCACATTAAACTGGCTCTAATCTTGCCATGGATGTCCATCCTAAGTCACAATTGGATTATTATGTGCCTTTTAAATCATCAAAACAAGATTAAATTGCATTCACTAAATATGAATGTTTAAAGCTATGATTCTCAGTTGGGATAATTCTGCTTCCCTTTTGGCAGCGTCTATAAACATTTTTGGTTGTCTACTGGCATCTATAATTTGGAATCAACTCAAAGGCAATGGAATTGGTTTTGGTTTTACTGGCACATAGAAGGTAAAGGAATGCTACTAAACGTCCTACAATGCACAGGACAGTGCCCCACAACAAATAATTATCCAGTCCCATATGTCAGTACAGCCAAGGTGAGAAATCCTGTGTATAGAGTTTTGTAATGTTTTATAATTCTTTGGTAATTATAATCTAATTTTCCATATACCCAGAAACTGTATACTAAACATAACGATCTATTAACCAGGAACTCCTTCCTTCAACCCACATGGTGTCTGTCAGTTTGTCGTACTGTGGGAGCTTGCGTGTTGCTGTGAGCTGGAAGCTATGCCACTGGTATTCAGTTACCAGCAGGGTCACCTATGGCAGACAGGTTTCAGCTGAGCTTCCAGACTAAGACAGTCTAGGAAGAAGGACCTGGCAGTCTACATCTGAAAAGAATTAGCCAGTGAAAACTTTATGAATAGCAGCGGAACATTGCCTGATATAATGCTGGAAGATGAGCTCCCCAGGTTGGAAGGCACTCAAAAGACAACTGGGGAAGAACGGCCTCCTCAAAGTAGAGCTGGCCTTAATGATGTGGATGGAGTAAAGCCTTTGGGACCTTCATTTGCTGATGTGGTATGACTCAAAATGAGAAGAAAAAGCTGCAAACATCCATTAATAATCAGAACGTGGAATGTACAAACTATGAGTTTAGGAAAATTGGAAATTGTCAAAAATGAAATGGAACTCAGAAACGTATCTTAAACATTATGAGCTAAAATCGGCTGGTATTGACCATTTTCAATCAGACAATCATATGGTCTACTATGCCAAGAATGACAACTTGAAAAAGTATGGTGTTGCATTCATCATCCAAAACAAAATTTCAAGATCTATCCTGAAGTACAACGCTGTCAGCGATAGGATAATATTCATAAGGAAGACCAGTTAATACGACTATTGTTCAAATTTATGAACCAACCACTAAGGCCAAAGATGAAGAAACTGAAAATTTTCACCAGCTTCTTCACTTTGAAATTGATCAAACACGAAATCAGAGTTACTGATAATTACTGGTGGTTGGAATGTGAAAGTTGGAAACAAAGAAGTACTGATAGTTGGAAAATATAGCCTTGGTAATAGAAACAATACCTGAGATTGCATAATAGAATTTTGCAAGACCAACAATTTCTTCATTGCAAATACCTTTTTTCACCAACACAAATAGTGACTATACACATGGACCTCATCAGATGGAATACAGAGGAATCAAATCTACTACATCTATGGAAAGAAAAGATGGAGCAGCTCAGTATCATCAGTTAGAACAAGGCCAAGGGCTAACTGCAGAACAGATCATCAATTGTTCATCTGCAAGTTCAAGTTGAAACAGAAGAAAATTAGAACAAGTCCACAAGAGCCAAAGTATGACCTTGAGTATATCCTGCCTGAATTTAGAGACCATCTCAAGAATAGATTTGACACATTGAACACTAATGACCAAAGGCCAAATGAGTTGTGGAATGACATCAAGGGTGTCATACAAGAAGAAAGCAAGAAGTCATTAAAAAGACAGGAAAGAAAGAAAAGACAAAATGGATGTCAGAAGCTCTGAAACTTGCTTTTGAATGCTGAGCAGCTAAAGCAAAATGAAGAAATGATGAAGTAAAAGAACCTAACAGAAGATTTCAAAGGGCGGCTCGAGAAGACAAAGTAAAGTATTATAATGACATGTGCAAAGAGCTGGAGATAGAAAACGAAAAGGGAAGAACATGCTCAGCATTTCTCAAGCTGAAAGAAATGAAGAAAAAATTCAAGTCTCGAGTTGCAATAGTAAGGATTCTATGGGGAAAACATTAAACGACACAGGAAGCATCAAAAGAAGATGGAAGGAATACACAGAGTCACTATACCGAAAAGAATTGGTGGATGTCCAACTATTTCAAGAGGTAGCATATGATCTGGAACCAATGGTCCTGAAGGAAGAAGTCCAAGCTGCGAAGAAGGCATTGATGAAAAACAAGGCTCCAGGCATTGAGGGAGTATTAACTGAGATGTTTCAACAAACAGGTGCAGTGCTGGAAGTGCTCACTCTTCTATGCCAAGAAATTTGGAAGGCAGCTACCTGGCCAACCAACTGGAAGAAATCCATATTTATGCCTATTCCCAAGAAAGGTGATCCAACCAAATGTAGAAATTATTCAACAATATCATTAATATCATTTGCAAGCAAAATTTTGCTGAAAATCGTTCAAAAGCAGCTGCAGCAGTATATCAACAGGGAACTGCCAAAAATTGATGCTGGTTTCAGAAGAGGATGTGGAACCAGGGATATCGTTGCTGATGTCAGATGGATCCTGGCTGAAGGCAGAGAATACCAGAAGGATGTTTACTTGTGTTTTATTGACTATGCAAAGGCAATCAACTGTGTGGATCATAACAAATTATGGATAACATTGCAAAGAATGAGAATTCAAGAACACTTAATTGTGCTCATGAGAAACCTGTACATAGATCAAGAGGCAGTTATTTGAACAGAACAAGGGGATACTGAGTGGTTTAAAGTCAGGAAAGGTATACGTCAGGGTTGTATCTTTCACCATACCTATTCAATCTGTATGCTAAGCACATAACCCGAGAAGCTAGACTATATGAAAGAGAACAGGGCATCAGGATTGAAGGAAGACTCATAATCAGCCTGTGTTATGCAGCTGAAAGAACCTTGCTTGCTGAAAGTGAAGAGGACTTGAAATACTGATGAAGATCAAAGACCACAGCCTCCAATGTGGATTACACCTTAACATAAAGAAAATAAAAATTCTCACAACTGGACCAATGAGCAACATCATGATAAATGGAGAAAAGATTGAAGTTGTCAAGGATTTCGTTTTACTTGGATCCACAGTCAACACCCATGGAAACAGCAGCCAAGAAATCAAAAGATGCATTGCATTGGGCAAATCTGCTGCAAAGGACCTCTTTAAAGTGCTGAAAAGCAAAGAAGTCACCTTAAGACTAAGGTGCACCTGACCCAAGCCATGGTATTTTCAGTTGCCTCACATGCGTGTGAAAGCTGGACAATGAATAAGGAAGACTGAAGAAGAATTGATGTCTTTGAATTCTGGTGTTGGAGAAGAATATTGAATATACCGTGGACTGCCAAAAGAACAAACAAATCTGTCTTGGAAGAAGACAAAAATGCTCCTTAGAAGCAAGGATGGTGAGACTGTGTCTTACATGCTTTGGACATGTTGCCAGGAAGGATCAGTCCCTGAAGAAGGACATCATGCTTGGTAAAGTACAGTGTCAGTGGAAAAGAGGGAAACCGTCAACGAGATGGATTGACCCAGTGGCTGCAACAATGGGCTCAAGCATAACAAAAGTTGTGAGCATAGTGCGGGACTGAGCAGTGTTTAGGTCTGTGTACACAGGGTCACCATGAGTTGAAACTGACTGGACAGCACCTAACAACAACAACAACATAATCTTCTTTCGACCTTGCTTTTTTGGGTAGTGCTAACCCCCTCTGGAGCCCTGGTGACGCAGTGGTTAAGTGTTTGGCTGCTAACCAAAAGGCTGGCATTTCAAATCTACCAGCTGCCCCTTGGAAACCCTATGGGGCAGTTCTACTTTGTCTTGTGGGGTTGCTATAAGTCATAATTGACTCAGCAATGGGTTTGGTTTTTTTGGGTGTGTCTTTAAACTCCAGAAGGGCCCATATACCAGTCTGGTTTACTGTAGGTATTCCATGAATATCTTTTGATTAAATGTATTTAATTTTGCTTTGCTTTCAACGAACAGAGAATTAAAGTAGGAATAGATTTATGATTTCATGAGGCACTGTGATGGCTAATTTTACATGTTGACTTGTCTGGGCTATGGTGCCCAGTCTTTTGTCAACCGCTGGTCTAGATGCTACTGTGGAGGTATTTGCAGGTGATTAACATCTACAATCGGCTGACTTTAAGTAAAGCAGATGACAGTCCATAATGTGGGAGAGCCTCATCTAATTTGTTGAAGGCCTTAAAAGCAAAAACTACGGTTTTCAGAGGGAGAAGAATTTTGCCTCAAGACTGTAACATAAATACCTGGTGAAGTTTCCAGCCTGCTGCCTGGTCTACAGATTTTGGGCTTGCCAGTCCCCACAATCACATAAGCCAATTCCTTAATAATTCTATTCCTCTCTCTCTAACTATGGCTCTTTCTCTCTCAATACATCCTGTTGGTACTGTTTCTCTGGAGCACCCTGCCTAACACTTGTACGGCCCTGAAGGCATAGAATAGAAAGCATTGCCAGTGGAGAGCTGACTTCCTGTTTTTAGAAGGAGTGGCAAAATGAGAAGGGAGAGGAGAGGAGAGTGTTTCCAGAAACGGTTTTTAAAAATCCTTCTGTTCTTTATATCATAGTTGCTTTCATAGGCATAGCAAATATCACCAAGTACCCACCATGATCCACGGATAGTGGAAGGTGCTGGAAATACATTGATGAGCAAGGTAGTCAGGATTCCTGACCATACTGAATATCGTGTCCTCTTTTAAACTGGTCTCGTTTTAGACATATTCTGACATATTCAAGTAAACAAAACTGCAACATGACTGAGTCTTTCATGTGGTGTTTGCAGCCTGCAGCAAAATCTCTTGTGGAGTTGGCCCAAAGGGCCAAGTCTCTGCATTTGTTATGTCACTAGGGATAGAGATCATTATGGTTTGATAGATGTTAATTTGTCCACATTATTCTCATCCAAACTAGAAGCAGAATAAGAAATAATTACTTCGTCTTTGGAAACCATCAAAGCTTTAGGACTAATGTGAACATTGAAATAATTGGAGAAGAGTTGCTTTTCTTATCCAGGAGCTATTTGTTTGCTGTTTGGCATCCTCAGTTTGTTGTCTTCAGAGATTTTGGGTGTTCTTTCCTGATTAGGAAAGATACACGCTCACACACAGTTTTCAAAGTGGACGTGTACGTGAATTGGGCTGGATTTAGTCTCCTTTTTCTTTCCAGGTGAACTTAAAAATCCAAAGACGGTGGGGGGACCCACAATGGAGTCCGAGCATTAGATGCACCACCCCCTCACTCACCCATTCATTTCAGACTAACGCGTTTCATCTCAGGGAGTACATGAATATGGAAGTGCCGGCGCTGCACATTGTGAATAAGGAACAAAGAGTGGTGCTGGAGATTTCAATGCCTTTGGACTATAATGTGCTGCTTTCTTGATGATGGGCTTGCTTGGCATTGAAATGAAAAGCAAACATATCATTAAGGAGGCGCTCCATAAAAACTCTCTGTCATATATCTTAAGCTTCATTAGTTTAGATTAATGACCTACTTGATGTACATGACAATAGGTGAAGCAAATCTTTGTTTATTTATTGACAATTAAATGTAGCGGTGACATGCAGAAACAGGCTTCCCTCTGATTAGTTCCCTGTTTTAAGGTAACTTTGTGTTATAAAACTTGTTAACTACAGTATCATTTTATTGAGCTCTGCTTGGTGCATGATGGGATCTATATTGAAAGGCATCAATATTGCAGCCGTTCCTGGCAGTCACTGGAGCATTGTGCTCCCAGGTTGGAGTTGATATCTCATTGTACAAATCCAGGGACCCAGAAAATGTCCAGTTATTGAGGCTCTGCCCTGCGAGGACAATGTTCTATTCATGGAAGCTCGGTACAAGGTCACGGACTGAAACCTGAAGGAAGGGTAAAATTCAAATGCGCTTCGTGGTTTTGCTGAGGACCTTCCCGAAACTTAGGTTCTGAGAGCTCAGCGCCTTTCCCAGAATCCCCTGCTCCACGTAATGTGTCACAAAGCCATGCAAAGGAACGGGTAGATAAATACAGTGCGTTCTAACTGGGAGGCTGCTACAGGACCAGGCAAGCTTGCCTTTTAAAAAGATGCTGATGAGTCTGATACTGTGGGTTCAGATGACATCAGAAGCTTCCAAGAACGCCTCCTAACAGATGTATGTTTTAGAAGGGTCTGGGAAGGCAGGGGAGAGGAAAGAGAAGGAAAAGTGGAGAAGGGCAATGTGGCATAAAATGTATCTTCATGCGAGGCTCCCTGAAAGATTTGTGGTTTTCCTTTCCACGAATTCAAAAGTTGGAGGCTGTCAGGGATAATCAGCCCTTCCCATCACAGACACCCTGTGGCTCTCCTTAATAGCTCCCTTTTATGTGCTGGCAGCTCTCAAAAATCATATTTAGAAAAGACTTACTTAGAAGGAGGCATAAAATAAAATCCATGTTGCAGTTGGGTGTTACAAATGATTTCTGGACTCCATTCGGCGCTACAAGGCTCTCTGTAGACTTTTTTCTACAAAGTGAAAAATAAACTCTCAGCCAGCTTGAAGGAGAACTGGTTTGACAAAAGAAACCAGCTTATTCTACTACGTCACTCCCCAACATCGCATGAAGACAGATTTCCCCGGGCATTGGAGACCAGTAAAGCATCTTTGCTTTCCATAGGAAATATTTGGCAAAAAATAGGCACCTAGTGATCGTTCCTGTGACATATCCTGAGGCAAAGTTTGAATGCACAGGAAAGGGTGTGGTCCCCAGAGACTGAGGACATTAACCTGAGCGTTTTCTGATTTTGCTAACTTTTCCCAAGTTAGCTCAGACACAGGCCTTTGGAATTATATTGCTCATACCAAAAAACAAAACAAAACAAAACCCAAACGCATTCTCTTTGAGTCAATTCCAACTCATGGTGATCCCCTGTGTTACAGAGTAGACCTGCTTCATAGGGTTTTCATGGCTTGGTGGTGCAGTGGCTAAGAGCCTGGCTGCTAATCAAAAGGTTAGCAGTTTGGATCCACCCAGCCGCTTGTTGGAAACCCTATGGGGCAGTTCTACTCTGTCCCATCGGGTTGTTACGAGTTGGAAAGACTCAACGGCAAGAGGGAAGGGAGATCACCAAGCCTCTCCTGAGGTGCTGCTGGATGGGTTCCAACTGCCAACCTCTAGGTTAGCGGCTGATGGCAAACTACTTGAGCTACCCAGGGAACTTCATTTTGCTCATAATTGACTTGAAATACTTCATTTGTTTAATACAGGAGATCAATTCCTGTACTACAGAGCAGTAACCAAACTCATCTCCTCAAATTATCTTTTTCCCTTTTCTTTTCATTATCAGCCATTCTTTCCCTCCTCACCCAATGCTCCAATTTATAGCTGACACTCCAGGTGACAACCTCATCAACAGTTACCTGAGCCTGGGAAGACTGGGCAGGTGTAGCCAAGACCTGTGGACAGGGTCTTCAGGTGGCATCGTGGGGAGAACAATGCAGACTTGCCCTTCATTCATATCCATCTTCTACGATGTTTGCCCTTTGGATAGTGCTAATCCCTCCCAGGGGAAGAAAGCAAGAATATCTGGGACTGCGGACTGGGTAACCTGCAGGGATGCTAACGGAACATGAGGATTCAAACGTCCTCAGAACCTGCTCCTCGGTTGCTGACTTTCTTCATTCTTCTGTCTGTATTTAAAGATTTGAAAAGCCTGCTGAAACAGTGATACGGCGAGTTTTGAATTCCCAGGCACTCCACTGCTGAGTGGGGTCTCCGGTCATGCAAATGATGAGGCACTTGGCTGCAAGCCAAAAGGTCGGAGGTTCAAGTCCTCCCAGAGGTACCTCAGAAAAAAGGCCTGGCTAAGGTCTACTTCTGAAAAATCAGCCACTGAAAAAACTCTATGAGGCATAGTTCTACTTTGACACACATGGAGTCACCTGAGTTGGAATCAACTTCACAGCAACTTTATTTTTTCTTCTTTAGGGTTAAGTGTTTCCTTGAGTCAGCTCCAGATCCTTCCTCAGCGTCCTTTGGAGGGTTGTTAAAGCTGTCACGCAATAGTGTTGTTGTTGTTATTGGTTGCCACTGAGTGGATTTCGATTCATGGTGACCCCATGTGTTGCAGAGTAGAACTGCTCCACAGGGTTTCCTTGGCTGTAATCTTAACAGAAGCAGATCCCCCAGGCCTTTTCTTCTGTGGTACTCCTGGGTGGGTTTGAACCTGCCACCCTTGAGGTTAGCAGTTGAGCGCAAACTGCTTGTGCTGCCTAGGGACCATTACACAATAACAACTGCTGTCAATTAACAACGAAGAACACTTGGATGACCAGCCATTTGTTCTTTTTCATGGTGGGTCATAGCCTTACTTTTTGAAATGACACCTTTCTAGTATAAGCACATCTGTTCATATTTGGAAAGAAAAAAAAAAAATACGTGCAGAAATTTCTTAACCAAGGAAGAAGCACACTATCACCCTATAAATTTTTGTAGGTTAATTTATTTACCTACGTGTTTAAACTTTTTCATCTTTATGGTTTTGGAAACATATTTTGGGTTTCCGTTGACATAGCATACCATCTTCTACGAAAAAACAACTTTATAGATTTATCACGTATTTATAAATGAGATTTGTTACGATCGGGAGCTGTTAGATTGTAAGCTCTCTCTGAGATAATGTAAGACAACTGGTTTAAAAGATAAAGTGATGAGGGTCTGATTTATTATCGGACGATGGTGCTGAAGAGAGCACAGAATGTTAGAAAAGAAGTGAGTGCAATGAGATATTTTCTCACTGCCAGCAGCAGGTGCCCTCACAAACCAGGTCACTCAGATCCTTTACCAAACTACAAAATTAAATGTAAAACATCTGTGCCTTCAATAATAAATACATTTATTTTTTCGGAACACACAAATGAACACTTGGACTTTCCTAATGCCAGATTAAACCAAAGCTTTTGAAATGGTTTTCTACGATGGCCTTTGTTATATTTTCCATGTTTCACAAATTCTGCATCATTAGGCTTGATTTACCTATTAGAATGAGATTTTCTTCGGCTAATCGGGAGTTTCGCAAGCACTAATTCCTTCCCTAAAATACTTTACTTATTTTATTTGGCTCTCCTATGTTCATGAGACTCAGCCTTTCTTTCAAAATTGCACCCTTTTCTCTGTTGCAGTGTTCTGAGGATTAGAATACAAATGATCGTTTACAAATTGAAGGTTAACACAGACACACATTGTACTTGTGATTTGATGAGTAAAAACAGATCACAAAATAAGAACAAACAGCAGTCTTATCCCACGGGAAAGAGCCTTCTGTAGCGATCTATTATTTCCCAGCTTGAAATGTGCCACTACTGTAGTTGCGCTTATCAGCCTCGTTATCACTCCCCGGGTTGATTCAACTCGAGTGCTTCTGACATTTGCAAAGTTCCTCGCATATTCTGCTGAGCAGCAGGGGAAACCTAGTTAATGAAGAAATAACAAGTTGAGGATTTGAATAAATATTGAGCTGATTGAAAGGAAGTGTACAGTTAATTTTTTTTTTTTTTAATACTGATGACTGAGGAAACGCACTAAGATGCTTTGCTTGTGTTAGCTAAAAATGGGCTCTGGTGGAGGGGCTTGTTACACCCCAGGGCACTTTCATTTCCTGATTCTATTATAAACTAAGTGGCCACCTGAACCTGCCAATGGACCTGTTCTATTGTGTTTTCTATTTTTAATCCTGAAAGAGTAAACACATTTCTCATCAGATCTGTTACATTGGTGAGATTTATGAAGGTGCCATTGGCTTATTACCGAACCATTCGTTTATAAATAAGTATCCCTTCTGAAAAAGGAAACTATAAATGATAGCCACATTGTCATCATTTCACAAATCCATACTATAAAAGTGTGTAGGTACTTTTTTTTTTTTTTTTTAATGCTGGCTACAGTGGCATGGAAACAATTTGGATTTTATGCTTTCTAAGTTGTATTTTTAGTCCTAATATATGATGAAAGTTCTGGCCTTATAACCAAGGTGACGGTCTCTGTAACTAACAACAGCAGCTGTGAATGGAACACAACAGTTCCTTTAGGATTCAAGAATTAATTACAAGAGCCTGTGAGCTTGGTCTAGCTGCATAAGGAATGGCCTGGTGGGCCTAGAAACCCAGAAGAAGCTCCTAAGTTATCTTCCCCTGGGAGACAGCTTCCTGTGTGTTTTTCCAAGATGCATACCTATGGTTTTAGGGCACTTTCGGTGAACCTGATTTAGTGAACTGAGCTGAGAATATTTGAAGCTAACTTCTAAAGAACATGTCAAATATAAAATTTTGAGAAAGCCTCTTCCTTGAACACGTGCATTAGGAGTGAAGCGGGGGAGAGATGAGAGCATTTGGGCATGGGTGGGTTAGTTTACGTCCGCTCCTGTGTGTGCAACAATGTCTAGAATCATAGAACCTTAGGGTTGGAAGATAAATTTAGAAATCATATAGTCAGAGAACCCCGAGAGATGCTTGAATGCTCCCTAAAATATCCTTGGGGAGAAATAAAACTTTGCCATCAACCCGATTCCGATTCATAGCGACCCAGTAGGACAGACGGGAGCTGCCCCGTAGGGTTTCCAAGGAGCAGGTGGTGGATTCAAACTGCCAACCTTTTGGTTGGCAGCCAGCTCTTAACCACTCAGCAATCAGGGCTCCATCTTTGGAAAGATGCGGATTAAATAAATAACCCAGCCAAAAGGGCACAGGTCTGTTTCTGAAGGAAGCCTGTTCAATCTTTGCAGCTAAAATTTGCCTCATCTCACTTTTACCTCCCTGGTGTCATAGTGGTTAAGTGCTACGGCTGCTGACCAAAAGGCCGGCAGTTCCAATCCAGCACGCAGTCCTTGGAAACCCTACGAGCAAGTTCTACCCTGTCCTATAGGGTCGCTATGAGTCTCGACGGCAACGTTTTTTTTTTTTTTTTCCACTTCCACCAAGGCCCTAGTTCTGTCTTTTGGAGGCACACAAAACAGGTCTCCTGTGTATTCTGCACACCACACTTACTGATAATTGAAAGTAGAAACAACGTTCCTCTCTTGACATACTAACATAGTAATAATATTTCCTTGCTATCCTGAGTATTTGTGTCTACCTTAATGCCTACTAAGGGCGCATTTACTAAACTTTTTCGGAACACAAATACTGCAGAATTTAATAAATTATGCTAAAAACAAAAAAGGAGTTTAATCTTTAAATAAATTTGTGGAATCGAAGGTTAAAAAGAGCCAAGATGGTTTCTTAGCTGCAGTACTTATCAGAGAATTTAATATGGTAATATTCATGTTGACATGCAAATATACTTAATATATTTATGTGCAGTTCTCAAATGTATTTGATCATTGAGGGTTTTTCGTTTTGTTTTTTTAATTTTTTCTTAAGGAGTATCTTCCTTTGAGAGGAGTATCTTAGGGAATTCCTTAAGAAATGCTATACTGAGGTACTCACTGAACACATAATATCACCTTTACTTCTGGTCACATACCTAGCTAGTTAACCCTCACTGTGACCTATATCCTCTGTCTGTCAGTTTGTCATACTGTGGTGACTTGTGTGTTGCTGTGATGCTGGAAGCTATGCCACAGGTATTTTAAATACCAGCAAGGTGACCCATGGTGGACAGGTTTCAGCACAGCTTCCACACTAAGGCAGACCAGGAAGAAAGGCCTGGTTCCTGCTTCCAAAAATTAGCCAGTGAAAGCTTTATGGATCACAACAGATTTTGTCTGGTACAGTGCTGGAAGATGAGCCCCCTAGGTTGGAAGGCACTCCACAATAGCCGTAATAATGGACTCAAACATACCAACGATCATGAAGATGGTGCAGGACTGGGCAACATTTTGTTCTGTTTCACATGAGGTTGCCATGAATTGGAGCCAATTTGATAGTAGCTAACAATACAAGAGCACTGAAGTAGGTATGGCATTAGTTTTTTTTTTTTTTAAGTTACATACAAGATTGCATCTAAGCAGCCTTGTTAAGTCCACGTGGTAGACAACACTGGAAAGTATTTCAGGGCAGAAAAGCTACAGGTGTTGGCAGCATCTTTAGGATGGAGATGAGAGACCGTGGACAGGTAACTCAGGTATAGAACTGTTGGTGGACTTCCAGAACAAGAATGCAAACCTGCTGGTAGAGAGAGTGGTGAGATGGGGTGAGTTTGAGCCGTATAAAAATCACCAGTGGGAAATGGTGAGGACTGGCTATTGGGAGTGAAGGAGAGGGAAGAGCTTAAGAGGAATTCAGGGTCACAAGACCATAAAAATAAGGAGATACATTAACATGGGTAGAAATAGGACAGTTGAGCGAGCCATACAAGATATGTGGGGTGGAATGAGGAAGGAAGGGAGCAAAGAACAAATGTTTATTGAACACCTACCATGGGCTCCACATTTACTCATTACATAAATTCATGGTACCAAACAGATGAAAAAAGCATTTCTCTGCTTAAAAGAAGTTGGGAAGGCTCTAGTCCTCCTTGAATTCTCTCTTGAATCTGTAGTTTCTTGTGGGCTTCTCAGAGCACAGTGTAAAAATTATTGACTAATTCAACCAACAGGCTGAGTCTGAAAAAAAAAAAATTCTTTTTTTTTTTGTGGCAAAATATGCAGATGTGAGATGTTTTGTCGTGAACAAACATCTGGTTGCCTAAGGAAGTTAATGTGACTCCAAATGTGGAGTCACTTCCCGGCTCTTCATTTATAGAACACAACATTCATAAATTGCTCAGTTAAGTGGGTTTCTTGAGACAGTCTTTTACCACAATGTTTTTGAGAATTGGCATTTAAAAAAAACGTTTTATTGTGGTTTAGGTGGTTTAGGTGAAAGTTTACAGAGCAAATTAGTTTCCCGTTCAACAATTTATATGCAGACTTTTTCATAATATTGATTACAATATTCCCTCAATATGTCAATGTTCTCCCCACTTCCATTTTGGATTCCCTCTTTCCATTTATCCAACTTTCCTGCCCCTTCCTGCTTTCTGAACTTTGTTTTTGAGTAAATACTATCCTTTTAGTCTTGTACATTTGAATGTTCTGAGGAGATCACTCCTCAGTGGTGTTAACTGTTTGCTTTTCAGACTTGCCTATTGTTTGGCTGAAAGGTGATCTCTCAGAGTTGGTTCAGTTCCAAGTATGAAGGGTCTAAGGGTGATAGTCTCAGGGTAAGTCTGGTCTTTTTTTGTGTGTGTGAATTTGAATTTTATTCTACACTTTTCTCCCACTCTGTCCAAGGACCCGGTTGGTGTGATCGGGATCAGTATAATAGTTAGTAGTAGTCGGGCACCATCTAGTTCTTCTGGTCTTAGGCTAGAGGTGGTTGTGGTTTGTGTGATCCTTTAGTCCTTTGGACTAATTGTTTGTAATTAGTTAATCTGGAGAACTGGCATTTTGATATTGACACAGAGATACCTAATATTTAAATAGAAAAAAATCTCAAATATGAAAAATGATTTCCCAAAATCTTGGTCAATTGGTTTAATATCTCTCCATTCTCATTTAATGAATCACTTAATTTCAGGCTGAAATACTATGAAGGATGTCTTGGCACTGGAGAAAGAGCAATTATCTTAGAAAAATTGTATTCTCATCATGCAAACTGAATTTTGAGAGTTTGGGCTACAAGATTCTTATCAAGAAATGCTGTCTGTATTATTCACATATGCTATATATTTATTATCTTAATGCCCAGTCATAAGCAGAAACTCTTACTGAGGGGTTCAGTAAATAACTATCCTCCCGTTTTGTTTCTAAGTCACTGAAAGGGTCAGTAATAATGACAGCATATATCAGTTTTACATTTATACAGTGTATATATTTATATATTAATGAATTTAAAAGACTGCCTTAGCAAATTCAAGGCTTCCTATTTATTTTTAATCTTGATGCTGAGAAGTAAATTTAAAATTGTTGATGGGTACTGTTCTTAGGTTCAGTCATTGGCAGATGTTAGCCAAACTACAAAAGCATCATTTGGCTATGGCAACCTGTTTGCTGTGTGGATTATCAGATTAAAAATGGAAGTGCACTCATTACCCGATCAACATCATATATCAGCAAGCATAGTAAGTATGAATAGTATCGTGGGCGAAAAATACTGGTTGTATGCAATACAAAATGTTGAGAGAAAGTTTGGACTTTCATTTTTAATATTGTCCATAATCTTTACTAGTAAAGATGATGGTATGTCAGTGTTTTTCTGGTTTTATTAAAGGCAATGTTACTGTAATTCAACAGAACTATTTGTCAGTTCTTAAAATAGAGATGTTTGTAGAAGAGAGAAGGATAATTCATCAGCCTGAATGGAAATATCCCTTGAGAATATCCAGTTTGCCTTGCTCTGAATTTGTGTTCATAAAACAACCTCTGCTTTTATAATTTGTTCTCCTAGGGGGATTTATCTACCATGATTGAGTTTGCAAACAGCCTCCATTCATAAGTCCAAGTAAGTCTGTCTTTGTATTTATATCTGGATGGTGAAGTTGTCTTTTGTAAATTTAGTCAGCTCTAGTTTTTCCTTTAAAATTGTTCAGTAATGGGTATTCTTAAAAAGTTGAGTTTGGGGTCCTGCAAACCTCAGGCCAGATCCTAGAATTGTATCCTTCTACCAAGTGTTGGGGTGCAGCCAGCTGGTCTTTCAGATATTTTTAAAGCTGAGCAGACACCACATGTTCTATCTATGATTTATTGAAAAAAGGAGATGTAGATATATGGCATTTCTAATGCAAATTGGAATTGGAGTGTTTTCTGATTCTTTGTGCTCAGGAAGCTGTGGAGCTCCTGGGTGATGCAAACCATTAATGTGCTTGATTACTAACCAAAGTTTGGAGGTTTGAGTCCACCCAGAGGTACCTGGGAAGAAAGACCTGGCAATCTACATCTGAAAAATCAGGTATTGAAAACTTTATGGAGCACAGTTCTACCCTGACACATGTGGGTCGCCATGGGTTGGAATCGTTTCCATGGCAGCTGGCTACTGGTTAGTGGTTATGGCAGAAGACTGTTATATTGCTGGGCATGCCCCCTGATATTTATGCCCTTGTCTAGTCCTCTCACACACTGACTGTAGGCTTGGACACATGACTTACCTTGGTTGAGGCTTTACAAACACTGAACAATGGGGCTTGTCTGCTTCAAGGTTGAACTCTTGGAAGCCAGTTGCCATGCTGTAAGGAAGCTAGGGCTAGATTACCGCATAAGATAGGCCACATAGGAATGAGCCAAAAAGGATAAGAGGCCATCCTGGAAGTTCTAGCTACATGAGGGACTTCAGCTACATTCCATGGAAGAGAAGACAAGCCCAAAAGAATGGCCCAGCTGAGTCCAATCAACTAACAAAATTGTGATAAATAATAAATCAATGCTCTTTTAAACCAGTAAGTGTCAAGGGGTGGTTTGTTGCACAACAGTAGATAGCTGAAGCATGATTATTTTGGTTATAACCTATAGATCCCTTTATCTTAAATGTATCAGTATTGAATATGTAAAAACAAACAAACAAAAAAAACCCCATCTAATTTCAGGGGACAGTGTAGTGAGTAGTACTTATCCAAAGTCCCTTGAACCCATTTTTTTTCTCATGCTAACGTGAGTGGTATTACACTGCCACCTGGTGGTAAACACTAAGTTACTTGGACAATTCACGGAAGCTGGTGAGTTTATCCAGGAGGCTTTGTGAAATTGTTAAAAAAATGCAAAAGCACAAACATAAGCATGAAGAACTCCAGGGAATGAGAACTCACAAAGGAAAATGTTTCATGAAATGCAAGTGATGAAAATTTCTCAAGGGCAGGCACAGAATAAGAATTCTTTGCATGGGCCAGTTCTTCCTAATCACTCTTGAGCCAAAACCAAAACCAAACCTGTGGCCATCGAGTTGATTCCAGCTCATAGTGACCCTATAGGACAGAGTAGAACTGCCCATAGGCTTTCCAAGGAGTGGCTGCTGGATTCGAACTGACGACCTTTTGGTTAGCAGCCTAGCTCTTACTGCACCACCAGGATGCTTGAGCCAGGGGAGAGTTAAGATGTGATATGGAAAGCCTTCTATCTTCTTCTTACTCTTTTTATGAAACTAGGGAAGAGAAGACAGATTTTTAGAAGAGAAAGTTTGCTTCATACTTCTTCCTTATCAGTGCATATGAAGTTGTGAAATGTTCTTCAGCACTTTCAGAGGTTTTGTAAACCTTTTTGATGTGGGTAGAGACTGCTGCGAGTGGGGTGGAAAGTGGCTAGGCAGTGGAAAATGAGAGAGTCTCTGGGTGTTGATTGCGTTTGATATTCCAATACTGTTTTTCAGTCATCAGCAGGAACCCACACAGCCAGGAAGCAAAGCAAAGAGGCTGCAGCTGAATGACTCAGCAAACATAGCTCTCTGGGCCAGGCCACACAGCTGCCCCTGGGCTTGACCCCACATTGGTGGAGCCTGTCTAGGGTTGGGCCCAGAGTGCTTGCCATTGGGTCTATCCTTTCTTCATCAGATGGATTACTGAGGCAACTCAAATACTTTTGGGGCTTGAAAACATAAGCAATATAAAGGATCACACATTTCTTTCTAAATATAATATTTTTGTCACATATTACTTACCATCAACGTATAAAATCATGGTGCCTATTATAAGAATTAGTGAGTGTGTATTTGTGTTCATGTTAAGTCTAGAAAAGAAAGAAAGCAAACATAAACCAACAACAAAACAAAACCCAAACTGTGATTTCTTCCAAGTTGATTTTATCTGAACCTACGATGTTGAAGGAAACACACTAATTTTATCTTTGCAAGTTGAAGTAGATTTTTCTCAACATAATATATATTACAATAATAGCATCTAGTTAAGATTTCATTATGACATTTCAGTTCAGTATAATACACAATCCCTGCCATGTTTTTATAAAACATTGCCCCGTGTGAGATATTCACATTAGCTACAATTGCTGAAATGACAGATGTTTAAATCTAACGACAGTTGCTATCATTATTAAACTTCATTAGAAAATAAAGTGCGTGGGTGGAATTGTGGTTTGATGCTTTTGTAATTTGCTCTCTACCTTTTCAATGTACTTTTCAGTTACATCAACTGAGTCATTTCATCATACAGATGCAAAGATGAAGGGAAAGAACAAAAACATGGCCATTAACCGAAGCAGTGCAAATGTGCAGAGTGAATGGAAAGCATTTTGACATTTTATATTTGATTCCATGGTGTGTCTACTCAAACAATTTCAATGGTATATTAGAACAAAATGCTACATTGTGCTCTTCGCTAAGAACGCAAGTAATAGACTTCAAAAATTACCTTTTCACTGAAAGTATTATCTACTGGAAATGAAGAAATGTTTTACATTGTGCAAGGCTAATAGCAGGGAGAGGGAGCTGGCCCGATAACTCAGGCAGGGGGAATGTGACTCCTTCCTCCCCAAAACGCATTCTTTTATTTTATAAAGCATAATAACGATAGCAGCCACTCTCCTTCAGTTCCTCAGTTCCATTTTAATGTTTTACGTCTTCTGATTGCACTGTGACTCATCTAGATCTTGATTTACCACAGAGCCAAAGGATAAGAAGGCGAAATGGCTGCTTTCTAAGGACTGCGTTGGTTTTGATTCTGGATGAGGGACTTCCTCTATAAAAACAACTGTAGAAGTTGTTTTGGTTTTTCTTATTTTTATTTTTTAAATTTGGGTATGGGGGGAAAAACCATTAAGCCCTATTTTGCAAGTAAATAGGCATTTATTAGGAGTCCCTGGGCAGTGCAACGGTTTAACGAGTCCAGCTGTTAACTGAAAGGTTGCCAGGTCGAGTCCACCCAGAGGTGCCTCAGGAGAAAGGCCTAACTTCTGACGGATCAGCCACTGCAAACCCTGTGGAGCACAGCTCTGCTCTGGCACACACAGGGTCCACATGCGTCGGAATTGACTAGATGGCTACAGCTTTTTGTTTTAAGGCATTTATTTATTTATTAAATTAAATTCACTTGGTTATTTTATGTTTTATTTAATTTATTGGGGAGCAAACATAGGTCCTGTGGATTCTATCCAAGATATATGATTTATTATGGATATTTTAATGTGGGACAAGAAGGCGGATGCCTATGCATTTGAGTAAGTAGCCCCAAATGGAGGTGCATAGGCATTCTATACACTTTATTAAGGTATTTTCACAGAACCCACTGCCTTCAGTTGATTCTGACTCATAGGGACCCTATACGACAGAGTAGAACTGCCCCATAGCGTTTCCAAGGAGCGCCTGGTGGATTCAAACTGCTGACCTTTTGGTTAACAACCGTAGCTCTTAACTGCTGTGCCACCAGGGTTTCCATTTTCACATAGAGCTATCTTATTCATTCCCATAACAACTCTGTGAAGCAAACTTTATTTCCTTCACTTTTCTTCTGTGAAAATTGAAGCTCAGAGATAATAAATGATTTGTGCGGGTTCATACAACTAGTAAGAGATGTAACCAGGAATTAGGTTGAGTGAAATAATTCAATTGCAAAAGGGCAAATATCGTATGACCTCACTAATATAAAATATCTAGAATAGTCAAATAGAGAGAGATCAGAGTTTAACAGTGCTTTCCAGGGGCACGAGGAGCAGGGAAAGTGGAAGTCATTGCTTAGGTAGCATTGAATTTTGTTTATGGGGATAGAAAACGTGCCAACAGATATTGGTTGCACAGCATGATCGAATTGTGCACGTGAGAACTGTTGAAATGGCAACCATTGTGTTATCTATTTTCTTTTTTTTTTTTTTACAACAATAAAAAAGGGAGAGAGGGAAAGAGAGAGAGAGAGAACCAGGAACTGAACTCCTGCCTTTTGACTCTCATTCTGGTTGAGGAAAATGTAGAGGTGGGGAGGAAAAAGGGAAGATCAATCAACGTTACAAGACCAAGTTTAGGAGGGCTTTCTTGTGGGGGCTAGGCAGGTATTGACTCTACGTTCACACTGATTAGAAGAGGGAAGGAAACCTAGGTGAAGAGATGACAGTGATAAACCCGGAAGAACCTTTCCTTTGCAGCAATCTAAATAGTCTAAATTAACCAGGTAAAAAGTGCCTTGGTATCTGATGGCAGCTTTTAGCAGAGAGAGAGATGAAGTCTCCCTGGCACCTGCTCCTTAGCTAATCACGGTGATGTTATCACACGGCCTACCCGCTGGCAGAAGCCAGTGCTGACCTCAGTGGATCTTGCCCTGATGCCTTGGTGAGTCAATGGAAAAGGGGCAAGCCAAATCTGATCAGAGCTACAGGGAAACCCAAGGACCTACTTCTGTAAAAGAGAAAAGGATGATATGCTCTGAGCAATGAAGGCATACGGGGAAAGGCCCATTGTAACATCCTTTTCACTCCCTTCTATATTTGTTTCCTTGCAAAGTCACTTGCAGCCTAGGTTTCTAGCTCTTGGCCCATGGCACACATTAAATGGAGACCAACGGTTCAGAGTGTCTCCTGGTCCTGTCACTCAAGACAATTACCTTCCATGACAAGCCACTCTTGTTATTGCTCGTCTTGTGATTATAGATTGGATGGAAGTGTACAGTTATGCAGGAGAATATATGAGGACCGAATACGAAAAATTCAATGTCTGTGTTATCTGAAAAGTGCAAAAACGATAAATATCTACAAAAACCCAAGGTGCCTATATATATACACACACACATATATGTATGTATATAAATGCATACAAATTTGGCCAATTATCTGGCGTTACCTGTCTTAAACAAAAAGCAATGAAGTAATAGCATTAGCCTATGTGAAATTCCAAGTCTTGCTGTGCTGGCCAATTCCTATGAAACTGAAACAGCTGTGTGTATACGCAGTGTGTACATGTGTGCATGTTGGGGGAAGAACATCTAAGTGTGAAATCTTTTCTTTACAAGTAGTTTTTTAGCATGGCAGATATACTCCTTTAGAGCAATCATCTGGCCGTATGTTAGAAGACAGCACACAATCATAAGTATACACCAACTAGTGAGATTTCTTTCTTAATTATCTCCATTTTTGGATAAAGATATCAAAAACTAGTGTATTTCTCCTAGTTTGGAAAGTGTATCAGTATTTCTTGAGCTGTAACTAATCTCGGCAGATTCTGTTTTTAAACTGGATATTTCTTCAATCACGGAGTTAAGTGCACATCCCCAGAAAGGGCAGGTTTTAGTTTCACCATGAATAAGCAATTGCCACAATCTCTACTTCCAGAATCTGAAAGACCACTTACCCTCTAAGAAAATCCATTGCCACTGAGTTGATTCCGACTCACAGTGACCCTGTCTAAGAGCATCTGCCATAAGCTGAGTAACTGGTGCTCTCTGGGATGCCGAAGACACATCATTAGCCAATGGGATAAATGGTTCATCAAAGAAGGCATTATGAAGTCTGGGCAGTAAGCCAGGTCAGCACAGGGGGCCAACTGGGCACAGTATAAGGGAACAGAATTGTGAACCTGTATCTCCTTGTTAGCAGGATCTGGTGGACAGGGAAGTGGAAGATCCAAGCTCATGGTGTCCCCAGGAGCTCAGTCCCAAGCACATAGGAGAGTAGAAGAAGAGACAACGTATCTCCATGCCCAAACTCTTAGACGGTTGGGGGAAGGCACTTCCTGGATACTCGAGTTTTTATTAGGCCAAGGTCACAAAAATACTAATCCTCAGGCATTTGGGTACACTGGGGCAGGAGAGGCTGATGGACTCCTTTAGTGGATAGACCTTGGACAGTCAGCACAGGTGAGCCTTTAGAAAGTGTGGGCTCTGGGAGCATGGAAGGTTTACTTGCCCCTGCACTTTCACATCGAGGAGCAGGGAGTTAGCTGGGGGTGGTTTTTTGACCGATTTTGATTGACTGGTACCTTTCAAAGGATTACAAGGTCGGTAGAGGGCTCTTTTCAGGAGCAATGCGGTTGCTGAAACACAGAAAGGGTGTCTGGACCTTAGACACCCAAACACAGGGCAAAGCTTTGCTCTTGATTACCTGATGGCAAGCAGACAGGTGAGTGGGCAGAAACAAGTGCCCTATTTATGCATATGCTTCTTTGGGGAAGCAGAGAGCAATAATTTTAACCATAATCAATAGTTATCAATAAACATATGTAGATATTTTGATTGTTCACATTAAGATATGTATGCAAAGAATGTGTGCCACATTACAGCTACCACTTATGTTTGGATATTTGCCTCTTAAGGGACTGAAGTGTTTCCTAAAACGTGACACAGCACATTTATTGAAAGAAACCTGAGAAAAATATACTCTACAAAAAGCATGCCATTGAATTTCAGGAAACATTTCTGTCTAAAAGTTTTCCTCAAACAATACTTTAAAATACAAACAATGCTATTTAAACCAATAAGCCATGCCTTAAGATCTAGGCGCACGCATTGGCCGACATACACAATGGAGAAAACTGCAAACAGGATGATCACGTGATGTGTGAGCAGTTAAGGTGGCCAATGATGCCAGGTGGTGCATCGGTGCATAATACTAAGAACAGTATGTCGAAGCACAGCAATCAATACCAAAGAAAAATCAACACATATTCAACATCGTCCTTACAGTGGTAAACTGATTACCCACTTCAAGGAACTGAGGGAGCAGATATGAATGTCGTCGAACAGCCTTTATTTTTCTCATCTGGAATGCAGAGCTAGGTATAAAGTTTAACTGGAGCCTTCTGTAGCTCATCACTCCCCATCTCAGTCATAGATATCCCAGGAGAGAGAGACCTTTTGCAATCATTGGGTGACGCCAACATAGCTTCTATCATCTTTGAACCATGTAAAAAGAGAGGTTTATAATTTTTTCAATTATACACACACACACATAAATACATATATTCATGCAGAGAACATATAAACATATACACAAACACACACCACCTATATCTCTTGAAGGCATCAGGCATACGTACTGCATTTGAACAAAGGAAATTTCAAATTGGCCCTTGTAAGACAGACACTTCTATTTTACCTCTCCACCTCTAAAAAGAAGCATGACCTACGGGGCAGGAGGAGATTTGCACTGCACTCTCTGAGCTCAAAAATGGGCTCGTATAACCTCACAATCAGAAACTTTTCCAGGTTTCTATGGGGATCAAAAAATGTCTCTTCCTTTCAAGCTTTGAAGATAAGGTGATTGTCTTCCTCAGTGAAACTTTCTGTTGCTTAGTTGCTCTCATTGTCATTGTGCAAGCCTAAACTCTCTAGGGCATTAGGTTAGGCCCTTTTCCTCTTGGTCAGGATGATCAGCTGTTTCTCACCCTCTGAGTAAACATCCCCCATGAAGAGAATTTCATTATAACATGATGTCTCTATCTCCTCTTCACAAAACTTAAAGTCCTCACTTCCTTTGGATCCCTTAGACACATGGTTCTTTAAGATTTTAATCTGAATCTTTTCTAAATCTTCACACCTATTCTAAAATCTATCTCTATTTATTTATTAGCACTCTATCCCTCCTTCGGGGACCATTTAAGTTGTACCTTCTCAACAGATGGTTATCCTAAGAAATAGCAATTCCTCCTTGTTTTGAACTTGTCATAGTAATTCTCCTTTAACACATGTCAGGCACAGCGTGGAGGTTATTAGTGTAGCTTACATAGTCAATAGACCTGAGTTTGAATCCTGGTTCTGCCATTGCCTTTGGGCAAGTTGTGTAACATGTCTAAGCTTCCTTTCCTTCCTTTGTAGATCAGAGCAATCATACCACCTTTCACATAAGGAAGTTGTGAAAATTAAACGATCAAATGCAGGTAGAGCGCTTAGCTCAGGGCCTGGCACGTGCTATACACTCTAAAAAATTAGTTTTCATCATCTATCTATCCATATTGATTGATCAATTAATCAATTAATCAATATAGAGAGGTATAGTAGGTATAGATATAGATATATCTCACTATTCATACATTTACTTCTGCATATGTGCTTTCTTCAGTGGGTCCTGGAGCAGGAGCCCAAAGGTGCTCACATTAAGGGCTCAGGCTTGATCAAGGGCTTAGTCTTGACCAGGTTTGTTTAGAGGGATATGGGACCACCACCTCAAGTGTCTATTTTCATGAGGGATTTAGGAGGTTCAAGGAAAAGAATGTACTAGCAAGTGAAAGTCAAGGAGGCAAACGTGGTCAAAGAGGCAGTTTTAAACATAAATCCTTGGGCTTTGCTTAGATGGTCTTTCAGCCCAGAAGCCTGAGGTTTTGTCCTAAGACCTAGAATAAATGGGTTACCTAAGACTTAGGATAAGTGAATTCCAGTGAATAACCAGTTGCTGTTGAGTTGACCCCGACTCATGGCAACCCTACGTGTGTCAGAGTAGAGCCGTGCTTCAAAGGCTGATTTTTGCAAGTAGATCATAGGGCTTTTTTCCCAGGTGACTTTGAGTGGACTCAAACCTACAACCTTTCAGTTAGTAGCTGAGCACGTTAACCTTCGTTTGCGCTACCCAGGGTCCATCAAGGAAATCTCTGAAATATACTAAAGCACAATTTTGTTCCTTAGGGCACAGACTGTGATCCTAGTGGGGTTGAGGACATTTTTTCCATCTATTTTAGTGAACGGACTATTGAAGCACTTGTGTCATGGGGAGAGCAGAGAGGACTCTGCATGGCATATTATCAACAGTAAAAGAGGAGAAGGCCACAGCTGTCACTGGGACCCAGAACCTTGGAGATGGACCATTCTTTCTATGCTGGGACATCAGCAGACATTACAGAATTGAATGAAACCCAGGCAGCCACAACAGGGGATGGACCAGAAGCATACCCCATGGGATCTAGGAGAACTAGATTTCCTAGCAGAACCCTGAGCACTCCCTTCGTCAGAAGGAGTTTAAGGTAGGTGGGGATTGCCACTCTCTGGAAGGAAGTTCATCTAGAGAAGAAGTGTAACTGTGAAGCTACTGTCTGGCCTTGACTCTGTGAGGCCCAGGGCAAGGTGGGTACACATTTTCCTCACAACTGTGTTGTGAACTCCTTAGGGAGAGAACCTTATCAACCCTTATTTTACGAATCGCAGATTCACTGCGGGGAATACTTCTCCACTGAGAAGCCTGGACCATCACAGCTGGTCATCAGGGGTGAATATTCTGTGAAGGTTAAATTGGTCTAAAATAATACAGTGTTTAGCACATCGGACTCCATCATTTCTCACCAGAAAAGCCTCTCCTGTCTGGCCAAGCTTGAAGGAACTTTCACAGGCTATTGATAAAATACTTGGAAGTATTTCATTCTTTCAGTGAGTTGACCGAGAAGAGCGTTAAGAAGGACCAAAATTAGCTATATGTGGCAGGAAGTGCTGTGAGAGACCCCGGAAGGATTTAGTTGAGCATGTGGTCTTAACACTCGGTAAACCTCACTTCAGGCCCTGGAAACGGAAACCAGAGAATGCTAGATTATCAAGAAAAACTGGTGTGAAATGTAAAGTAATACCCACTATTTCTGATACAATTTTTTTATATCCTAAAAATATGAATTCTACTTGGTGAAAATAGTCTAAGTAATAAGTCAAAGATGTTCACAGCAGCGTTATTTATAAAGTGGAAAAACTCAGAGCAACCATTTCTTTAACGTTTAGCATTTAGTTTAACAAAGTTATGGTATAGCCGTATTGTGGATAATTACACAACCTTCAAAAATCGTGACTTATGTGATGTTTGTGCTAATCTACAAAGTGCTTATGTCATTACATTCAGGAAGATAACCCAACATTTTATATACACACATACACACGCCCCACATATATTTGTATAGTTTGACAACAGCGATGTGAAAGCAGCACACGAAAGCTAGAAGAATATGTGCCAAAATTTAAAAATGATTATCCTCAGTGGTGAGACTATTTTTTAAATATATATTTTTTCAATGTTGTAAATAATGAGCATATAAGCATAATGAAAGTGAAATAAAATTACATATACTTTAAAAAAGTATATACTCCTGCCTTACGCTAGGAAAGAGTTGTACCCATTTTATGCCTGCCGATAGTAAGTGGCAGAGCCCATTTCCACACCCTCGGTGGTAGGAATCATATTTTACTCATTTTTGCGTCCTTTCTTCTATAGCAAACTGTATGGCACCTGCCATATTGCCGAACGGATGAATGAATACTGGAGGGTGTTACCTGCCGTCAGTCCCTTTCTCTCTGTTCCCACCGCCTCCATGTCCCTTACCCCTTGCACACATTTTTAAACAGCCCCCTGACTAATCTCCCACAACTCTTTCTCTTTCCGCTCAGGGACTTACTTGCTTTGCTTCCTGAATGAGTAATTGAAACTCCTCGAGTCTCGGTTTCTTAATTTTTTCAAATAAAGGGATGAAAAAGTTGTAAAGTGCTTGAGAGACGTTAGGCAGCAGAGGAGCTTGGACGGACTTCACTGCGGAAACAATATCACCCAGTGCGTGCAGACATACCTTCTGTTACAGGCTGAAAATGGAAGGGGAGAAAACGAAGCATTTCCATGCCTGTGGGACAGGAAAGAAGTTAAAGAGAAGTAAAAGATAGTCTCTGAAGAAAAGAAATAGGGCAAATCAAGATTAAAAACAGTGCCTTTTTTCTCCTCTCTACAGAATACACTCTTGGCTCCTTTCTCTTGCTATAATGTGGCACAGATGCTCTGAAATACTATGTGATAGGAGACAAGAATATGAACAATGAGCTGGATTTTTTCTCAGCTCTTCTTAAATTGGTCTTCAGCAAAGTGAAAAGGAAGGTTTGATTGCTGCATGTGAGTATCTCTCTGTAATTCAAACCCAGTCTTACTTCCCTCTAACAAGACCACACTCAAAAATAAATAAATAAATAAATAATAATAAAGCACAGCTTATGGAAGACACTTATTCCTCTTTACTTTTAAATAACATTATAATCTAGTTAATTGAAATTTGAGGTGTTCTAGGGTAAGCATTAAGTGTAAGCACGTAGCAAATATCAGGAACTTTTAAATTTCCTGAAATTTTGACCCCCACTCAATGTTGGATACAATATCAAGGTGAAATGACTGCAGAATTTGCTTTGTAGAGTTTGGTGTGGTTGCTATGACAACGTAACTTTAGGGCATTGTTGCCTACAGGGAATCACAAAATGACAGATGGCCCATTATAGAATCATACATATTTGGAGATGAAAAGAAATACATTACTGTGAAGTCCATTCATTTTATGGTTGCAGAAGAGTTGGGATATGATAACCAAGTAGGACACGAAGAAAGGGAAGGTTAAAATAAAGCTGTATCCATCTTAAAGCATGTCAACTGACTTAAAGATTGCTTATAAATCACTGCCTATCCCCACCTGTATAGAGAGTTCCTACCCCATCGGGAATTTCTTTTGCAGAGCTTAGTGCAGACTAGAAACTTCAAGCATTATGACGACAGTTAGGAGGCCAATGTAAAACTGATAAAGACAAGAGAGGTTTCATTTCCGTACGTATCCTTTGGGTGGTTTTGACAGTATGCAAGTGTGACTGGAACTACCAGAAAGGCTGAGTTTGTTCCCCTGCAGATCTGTAGGTAGATATTAACAGATTGAAATTACAGATCAAATAGAATAAGATCAAATGTAATGTTCTCAGCTCGGTCCTTAAATCCACATTGCAGAATTAGGGTGATTAGCTTAGCAGTAACTCATCTGAAAGACTTAGCAATTTTGGCTGACTGGTGAACTCAGCATGAGTAAACACTGTGATGTACCTGCCAAATTATACTGTTTACTGCTAAAATATTCATGTCCAGACAAGGCAAGGGGTAGTTTTTTATGACTCCATGATCATTTCTTAGGATGTTTATCCATCCATCCGTCCGTCCGTCCGTCCGTCCATCCATCCATCCACCAGCTCCCTATCCTCCCATCCCATCCATACTCCCCCCTCACCCATTCATCCACCTATCCACCAACCCACCCACCCACATATCCATTCATCCATTCATCTGTACCTTTGCTATCTGTTTATGTTGTTGTGTGTTGGCAAATCAATTCCAACTCATAGTGACCCTATAGGGCAGAGTAAAACTGCCCTGTAGGATTTCTTAGGCTGTAATCTTTATGGGAGCAGCTCACAGATCTTTTCTCCTGTGGAGCCACTGGTGGGTTTGAACAGGCTTTTCAGTTAGCAGTTGAGTGCTTAACCATTGCACCACCAGGGCCCCTCTATCTACTTATCAATAACTGAAAACCCCTGATAACAAGTGGATTTTAATTCATATAATATTCCATATGTTAATGGAGCTTGACATATCTGACCTTCCTTCAAATATACAAAGGACCTTAATACATAAGGGAATCTTCTGAGGTTCCAAGTGGGAGTGTGGATGAAGCCTTCAGGAGGAAACATTTCAGTTCAATATTATGAAAACTTCCTAAAAAAAGTCTAGCTCATTCAAAATAGCATGGCACTTTATAACATAATGAATTCCCTTTCATTAGAAATAATCAAGCATCGGTTGGTATAGAAGATATGTTGTCAGAAGAAATTAATTCTCAGATGGGAGCTTTGGCTAAATGGCTGCAAGGCCTCTCCCAACTTTGAGATCCATTGTTTTGTGATCTCTGAGCTGAAACTATGGTGCTCATCAAACTCCTGAACCACTAAACTCCTGCCTCCTTCAGACCCAGACACTTCCACAGCAGGGCTCACAAATCACTTACAAAACTGAACAGTGGGAATGAGAAGGAGTGAATATTAAGGACAAGGCTGGGCTGACCAGATTTATTCTTTTTGTTGGCTACTTGGTATATTTTTAACCTTGGCCTCTAAGGATGTAGGGTCAATGCATTAACCATGATGACACTGCCTCTTTTCCAAAGTTTCCTATTTAATTAATGGAAACATAAGACTTGTCAACGTGAGGAAATGAGGCTATTTCTCTTTTCTAAATAGCTCTTGCAATAAATCAAAACACACTATGTGGAATAAAGCTTTCTCATATTTTAACAGCAAAACATTTATTGAGAAACAGCTTTGCTGGTTAAAATTTTTGTTGACTGCCATAAAATATTATTAAAAAATCTTTAATCTTGGAGGATAAGTGTGTGAGATATTACTAAGATATGTCACACACACACATATGATGTGTAAGTAATATTCATTTTTCTACTTTTCACATATTGGCATGTTGTAAAATTCTGTTTTCTTTCCATTCCTCGATGTTGTAAATAAACTGGATCTGTACAGTAGGTTTTTGTCAGACTCCCAGAAAGACAATTTGATTTTATAGCACTTCCTAGAGTAACAGCCAGAAACTGTTCTGCACCAGCTCAGTACAAACAAAATGAGCTTTTCACAATATTTTTGCAGATGTTAAAGGTCATTAAGAGAATGAAACCAGATGACTAAAGCAATACATTGGGAATGATTGGGTTTTCGTTTACTCCCCAGCTTAAAGACACAGAGCCCCCTTTTCTCTACTATTTGGCAGCTTTTCAGTTTTTTTTTTTTTCCCAGTTATTTAGTGGTTTCCAACATCGTAAAAGTCAAAGTGGTAGGATATGTATTTCTTGGCTTGTGCCACCTTCCTAGTTTGATAGAGTTGGTATTTTATTAGGATGAAAATAGTATTAACTGTCTAAAAAATCACACCGTTTAACAATTGCCCAAGCTTTCTGTTTTTCCCAAGGTTGAGCTTTTGTCGTGAATTATATGAAATCCTCTTTTCAACAAAAAAGAGGAGAGGAGATAATTACCTGGGAGAAATGCTGCTAGATTGCTCTTTCAGCACAGAAAAGCCATGTGTGAAGTGCAGTGACTCTTGTTTATTAAAGAATGTGCTGTGCTTTGTCAGGACAGATGGGCGTGCTGGCTGTCCGTACTTGGTCCTGGTTTATTTGCAGTCTCTGGCCCACAAGTAAGGCAGCTGCAGTTAATACTTCGAAGTAGGTGTATTTACGCTATGAGTTGGAATTGACTCGATGGCAGTGGGTTTGGTTTTGGGGTTTTTATACTTATGCTACTAATATTTACAGATCGGTTTGAAATTGGTATGCCTTCTAGAATGACCCCGTCCTTATTATCCAATAGGTGATTATTTAGAGAGTAATTTTCATCATGCAAGTTTAAGACAAAATCATTTTTTTACTTCATTTCTTAATGAAAATGGAGTAGCAACACCAGTCTGGCCCCAGTCCCCCAGATATCCTTGTGGGTATGTGGTGCATGTTGAAGGAGTCATGTGTTGTCCCCCAACAAGGAGAGAGCAGCTTCCCTCATAGAGTCATTGCAGAAGTGGAGTCAGAATTGAAGGTGTGAGTAGATAGCTCTTCGCAGTAAGGGTTGATTGTTCTTATGCAGGACTTCTCTGAAGGAGTGTGAAAGTCTTGGAAGGTAAAATGTGGAAGTTTTCAATATTGTTTCTTTTTATCTTGGATTTCCAGACACAATGGGACTGGCTAGGTATGCCTGAGAGAGCCAGCTGTACATTTAATATTAAAAGATATTTATTGAGACTCTACTGTATGCCAGGCACTGTTTTAGTTGCTGAGAATACAGTGGTGAATTAACTGACAAGGTATTGTTCTCAAGTAGCTTATATTTTAGTGAGGAAGTGAATCGTAAACAGGTAAACCGCCCCCCCCCAAAAAAATGAATTCCAGGCAGAGACAGCAAGCACATAGGGCTGCTGGATGATAGGGAAGAAGCCTACAAGTTAATTGAGAAGACAGAAAGTCTGCTTTTGCAATGGGTCTGGGAAACAGTGATAGAAGGAGGGGCAGAAGTGGTGGTGGGGGCCAGGCCGCCTAAAGTCTCAGTGGATATAGTAATGGGAAGTTTAGATATTTTAGATTCTGAATATGTATAATAGAATGTCTTTGGAGGATTTTGAACAAGGGGATGAAGACACTGGACTTAGATTTTCTAAAGAGTACTTAGACTGCTCTTTGTACTGTTTAGGAGAGCAGAAACCCAGACGAGGGATTTCTGCTGCTTTGGGAGACTAGTGGCAGTGAAGATGGAGACAAGTGGACAGGTTTAGGATATGTTTTGAAGGATGGAGCCACAAGGGATTTATTGATAAACTGGATGCGAATGGAGAGGGAGAAAGAGGAGTCAAGTATGACTTGGGGTTGTTATCGATGACTTTTCCTCACGCAAAAGAAACTTGGACATTTATGGCATGAGGTGGAAATACTAACTAAGCAAATGCCAATGGATATTTGAGTTTGGCACCCTGGGCTGAAAAAAAAAAAAATCATAAAGCATAGAGATATTGTTTAAAGTCACAGGCTAGACTTGAGTAACCAGGTTGGTGACCTTGCTTAGAGCAATTTGATAGGAGTAGAGGGTATTGAATCTAAAGTTTGGAGAAGAAGGAATTGACACTACATTTGAACAAACTGAGGAGAAAATGCTGGTTTAGGAGATTCACTGAGCTTAGATAACTGTGAGGGGCACCAGAGAAATGGAGAAATGGAGGGAATGTTATTGTTTTTTCAAAGTAGGCAATATAAGTAAATATAGTAAAGGAAATGATTTCTTAGAAATTGAGAAACTGATAGTGGAGGAGGGAGAGGAAGAGAGAAATTGAGAGAGAGAGATGGGGAGAGAGAGGAGAGTGAAGTCCTTGAGAAAATGAGTGGGCTGGGCTGTAGTTGTGGTAGCCACACCGCTTCTGTTGTACCAGGAGGGGAAGGAAGCCGAGATGGTGAGCAGATCCTAGGGTAGGTGGGAAGGTGAGGGCATCTGAAATCTGAGCAAGTTGCTTAGAATCATGGAACTGTGTTTATTTTCCTTTTGTTATCTCCCAAGACAAAGTTTTTCTGCTATTTAAAAAATTAGTTCTGATGCAGACAGGTAAGAAAATAATACTGTGTACGTGTTTTGAGCCAGTGTAAGGAAGAAACATCACCTCCCCACGCCTAAAAAGATTAGCAGGATGGTCAAAATTAAAAAAAAAAAAAAAAAGTTGCCATCGTGTTGATTCAGACTCATAGTGACCCTACAGGACAGAGTAGAACTGCCCTGTAGGGCTTCCAAAGAGCAACAGATGGGTTTCAACTGCTAACCTTTTGGTTAGCAGCTGAGCTGTTAATCACTGCACCACTAGGGCTCCAGCAGGGTGGTGGTGGAAGTTAATTCCTGAAAGAAAAACAAATGTCTAGGTTTCTAGGGAGCAGAGCTGGGCTCCAAGGTCTGACTGCTCTTTTTATGTGAAATTTGTTCTGTAGCTACTAACCATTGGATATTCTGTTGTTGAATTTTATAAACATTTAAGAATATGTTTAAGCTTCCTCTTATTTTTCTGATGTTGTTAAAAAATGACATGAAATATGATGTTAAATTTCTCTCTGACCCCTACCCTTTTATCTTTTCTTCCTGTGCTCCAACCCACCAACCAGGGAAACCATAATTATGAGTCTGATTTGTGCTCTTAGTATCCCAAAATAGAAGGTAACATTTTGTTATGTGTGTTTTTAAAAATCTGCATAAATTTTATTTTGCAATATTGCTGTGCAAACAGATAAATTCATACAATTTTTTAACCTATATTCATGATGTTATATAAAGATATTTTTGTTGGTAGTTGTTGTCCAATAGATTCTGACTCATGGCCACCGCATGTGTGCAGAGTAGCGTGGCTTCCGAGGGTGTTCAAGGCTGTGACCTTCCAAAAGCAGATCACCAGCCCTGTCTTCTGAAGCCGCCTTTGGAAGGGTTCGAATTGCCAATTTTTCAGCTAGTAGTCAAGCACTTAACTGTTTGTGAAGCCAGGGAACTCCATAAGCAAAAATATTCTCCTATATTTTTAAATACTTGAATGTCTTCATCTTTATATTCCATTCCTTTGATTGATTTCTAAACTAGTATTACCTCTTTTAATTACTCTAGTTCTGTACTTTGCAATATTTTGATGCCTGGTATCCTTCTTGTTAAATTTCAAAATTGTATTGGTTATTGTATTAATCAGAGGTCTCCAAGAAACAGATCCAACACGATATTTCTACATCTACAGAGAAATTTATTTTAAGGAGTTGGCTCACACAGTTGTGGGGGCTGGAAGGTCCAAAATCTTTAGGGTAGGCAGGCTAGAAAATCCAGCAGGTTATGTGTTACAACAAAATCCTTCTCTCTATGAAACCTCAGTTTTTACTCTTTAGGTCTTCTAATGATTGGATCAGCCCTGCCCACATTATCAATGTGTCTTTTTAGTTACTTAGTGCTGCTATACAGAAGTACCACAGGTGGGTGGGTGTTAACAAACAGAAATTTATTTTCTCACAGCTTAGGAGGCTAGAAGTCTGAATTCAGGATGCTGACTCTCTAGGGCAAGGCTTTCTCTCTCCGTTGGCTCTGGGGAAAGGTCCTTATTCCTTGGCTTCTTGGTGACCTTCATTTGGCGTGGCATCTGTCTTCTATCTCTGCTTGTTCACTTGCTCATTTAATCTCTTTTATATGTCAAAAGAGACTGACTTAAGACTCACCCTACCCTAATGCTGTCTTATTAACAAAACAAAGAAAATCCATTCCCAGATTGGATTATAAGCATAGGTATAGGGGTTTTTTTTTTTATAGGGGTTAAAATTAACAACACATATTTTTGGGGGACAAAATCCAATCCATAATATTCTACCCTTTGCCCTTTCCCCCAAAATTCATTTCCTTCCCACATGCAAAACACACTCACCCCATCATAAAAAAAAAAAAATAGAATTTTTTATTCCATCATACCATCCTAAAAGTCTTAAATCAACTCCAAGTCCAAATTCCATGCCGGGAGAAAATTCCTCTTCATCTTTGAACCTCTGAAATCTAGAATAAAAGTTCTCTGCTTCCAAGGTACAATGGTGGAACCAGCATAAGGTAGACATTTTCATTACAAACGGGCAAAATTGCAGAGAAAGAAAGGATAACGGGCACCAAGCAATTCCAAAATCCAGCAGAGCAAAATACATTAACTCTCAAGGCTTGAAAACAATCCTCTCTTCTCTGAGACAATCTGGGCAATGGCCCTATAATCCAGGCTCTGCGTGCTGGCCGTACTCTTTGGATTCTGGATGGAGGCCCTTAGGCCCAGGGCTTTAGCTCTGCCTTCCAGGTCCACTGGGACAACAATGCTGCCTTTTCTGCTTTATGCAGCTCCATTTTCCTAGTTCATCTGAGTAGCAACCCTCCCCCAAAGGCCCTGGCAGGCGCTGTTCTCCTGCCCCTTGCACATGGCAGCCCCGCTCACTCATCCTTGGATGGTGGCCCCGTCCTCTTGGCCTTTGGTCACAGAGGTCACGTACTCCAGAACCAAGTTGGTGGAGATCTGACTCTTTGAAACCTAGGAAGTCATGACTCCACCTTTTGAAACTGTGACAGCCCTGCTTCCCATGGTCCTTTCAACAGTTGTACGGATCTCCAAACTGCTGCCAAGATGATTCTTTTCTCTTGGAGGACAAAAGATGTGGCTCCTTTGGACTGTTACCTGCTGGTAGAATTCCAAGAGTCAGACAGCTTTCCTTTCTTTCATCCTACCTCTGGTTCCTTCAGTCTAAGCTGATGGGTTTTCTGCTGTGGTAGTTGGTTAGATCTATCAGTCACAGGCTTAATCTCTTAGCAAAAGGTTGTGTAGCCACATCCTTGGTGAAAATTCTGGGACACATGTACTTAGTTTGTACAGCAGAATTTTTCAAATCTTTAAGATTTGTTTTCATTTTGCACAATTCATTTTTAAGTTCCTCTCTTTCTTCTCACATTTTACTATAAGAGGCAAGGAGAGACCACACTGCCCCTTTAAGATTTTGCTTAGAAATCTCTCTAGCTGAATATCCAAGTTCATCACTTACAGTTTCTACCTTCCACTAAACATTTGACCATAATTCAGACAAGTTCTTTCCCACTGCATAAAAAGCATTGCCCATCCTCATTGTCCAGTCACATGTTCGTCATTTTCTTTTAAAGCCTCACCAGAAACACATTTTAAATCCACATTTCTAGCCACATTCTGTTGCTGGTGCCATATGTATTCTCTAAGATGATAGCGACTTTCCTTATGTCTCTCCTCACTTCCTCTGAGCCCTCACCAGAACTGCCTTTCATGTCTGTGTATCTATCAACAGTCTCTTGAAGGCAAACTAGGTTTTTATTATCAGGCACCTGAAAGCTCTTCCAGCTTCTACCCATTACTCAATTCTAAAAGCACTTCCATATTTTAGGTATTTGTTAGATCAGCACCCCCCCTTCTTGGTACCAAATTCTGTCTTAGTTATCTAGCACTGCTATAACAGAAATAGCACAAATGGGAGGCTGTAACAAACAAAAATTTATTTTTTCAGTGTGTTGTTGTTGTTGTTGTTAGGTGCCGTTGAGTCGGTTCCGACTCATAGCAACCCTATGCACAACAGAATGAAACACGGCCCTGTCCTGAGCCATCCTTACAATCGTTGTTATGCTTGAGCTCCTTGTTGCAGCCACTGTGTCAATCCACCTCGTAGAGGGTCTTCCTCTTTTCCGCTGACCCTGTACTCTGCCAAGTGTGGTGTCCTTCTTCAGGGACTGATCCCTCCTGACATGTCCAAAGTATGTAAGACGCAGTCTCACCATCCTTGCTTCTAAGGAGCATTCTGGTTGTACTTCTTCCAAGAAAGATTTGTTCATTCTTTTGGCAGTCCATGGTATATTCAATATTCTTTGCCAACACCACAATTCAAAGGCGTCAATTCTTCTTTGGTCTTCCTTGTTCATTGTCCAGCTTTCACATGCATATGATGCAAATGAAAACACCGTGGCTTGGGTCAGGCGCACCTTAGTCTTCTGGGTGACATCTTTGGTCTTCAACACTTTAAAGAGATCCTTTGCAGCAGATTTACCCAATGCAATGCATCTTTTGATTTCTTGACTGCTGCTTCCATGGCTGTTGATTGTGGATCCAAGTAAAATGAAATCCTTGACAACTCCAATCTTTTCTCTGTTTATCATGATGTTGCTTATTGGTCCAGTTGTGAGGATTTTTGTTTTCTTTATGTTGAGGTGCAATTCATACTGAAGGCTTCATTAGTGCTTTAAGTCCTCTTCACTTTCAGCAAGGAAGGTTGTGTCATCTGCATAACACAGGTTGTTAATGAGTCTTCCTCTAATCCTGACGCCCTGTTCTTCTTCATATAGTCCAGCTTCTCGTATTATTTGCTCAGCATACAGATTGAACAGGTATGGTGAAAGAATACAACCCCGACGCATACCTTTCTTGACTTTAAGCCAATCAGTATCCCCTTGTTCTGCCCGAACAACTGCCTCTTGACCTATGTAAAGGTTGCTCATGAGCACAATTAAGTGTTCTGGAATTCCCATTCTTCGCAATGTTATCCATAATTTGTTATGATCCACACAGTCGAATACCTTTGCATAGTCAATAAAACACAGGTAAACATCCTTCTGGTATTCTCTGCTTTCAGCCAGGATCCATCTGACATCAGCAATGATATCCCTGGTTCCACGTCCTCTTCTGAAACCGGCCTGAATTTCTGGCAGTTCTTTGTCGATATAGTGCTGCAGCCGTTTTTGAATGATCTTCAGCAAAATTTTGCTTGCGTGTGATATTAATGATATTGTTCTATAATTTCCACATTCGGTTGGATCACCTTTCTTGGGAAAAGGCATAAATATGGATCTCTTCCAGTCAGTTGGCCAGGAAGCTGTCTTCCATATTTCTTGGCATAGATGAGTGAGCACCTCCAGCACTGCATCTGTTTGTTGAAACATCTCAATTGATATTCCATCAATTCCTGGAGCCTTGTTTTTTGCCAATGCCTTCAGAGCAGCTTAGACTTCTTCCTTTAGTACCATCAGTTCCTGATCATATGCCACCTCTTGAAATGGTTGAACATTGACTAATTCTTTTTTGTATAATGACTCTGTGTACTCCTTGCATCTTTTTTTGATGCTTCCTTCATCGTTTAATATTTTCCCCATAGAATTCTTTACTATTGTAACTCGAGGCTTGAATTTTTTCTTCAGTTCTTTCAGCTTGAGAAATGCTGAGCATGTTCTTCCCTTTTGGTTTTCCATCTCCAGCTCTTTGCACATGTCATTACAATACTTTGTCTTCTCGAGATGCCCTTTGGAATCTTCTGTTCAGTTCTTTTACTTCATCAATTCTTCCTTTTGCTTTAGCTGCTCGACGTTCGAGAGCGAGGTTCAGAGTCTCCTCTGACGTCCATCTTGGTCTTTTCTTTCTTTCCTGTCTTTTCAATGACCTCTTGCTTTCTTCACGGTTGATGTCCTTGATGTCATTCCACAACTCACCTGGTCTTCGGTCACTAGTGTTTAATGTGTCAAATCTATTCTTGAGATGGTCTGTAAATTCGGTTGGGATATACTCAGGGTCATATTTTGGCTCTCGTGGACTTGCTCTGATTTTCTTCAGTTTCATCTTGAACTTGCAGATGAGCAATGGACGGTCTGTTCCACAGTCAGCCCCTGGCCTTGTTCTGACTGATGATATTGAGCTTTTCCATCGTCTCTTTCCACAGACGTAGTCAATTTGATTTCTGTGTGTTCCATCTGGCGAGGTCCATGTATATAGTTGCCGTTTATGCTGGTGAAAGAAGGTTTTTGCAATGACGAAGTTGTTGATCTTGCAAAATTCTATCATTTGATCTCCGGCATTGTTTCTATCACCAAGGCCATATTTTCCAACTACTGATCCTTCTTCTTTGTTTCCAACTTTTGCATTCCAATCACCAGTAATTATCAATGCATCTTGATTGCATGTTCGATCAATTTCAGACTGTGGCAGCTGATAAAAATCTGCTCTTTCTTCATCTTTGGCCCTAGTGGTTGGTGCTTAAATTTGAATAATAGTCATATTAACTGGTCTTCCTTGTAGGTGTATGGATATTGTCCTATCACTGACAGTGTTGTACTTCAGTATAGATCTTGAAATGTTCTTTTTGATGATAAATGCAACACCATTCCTCTTCAAGTTGTCATTCCCAGCATAGTAGACTATATGATTGTCCAATTCAAAATGGCCAATACCAGTCCATTTCAGCTCACTAATGCCTAGGATATCGATGTTTATGCATTCCATTTCATTTTTGATGATTTCCAATTTTCCTAGATTCATACTTTGTACATTCAAGGTTCCGATTATTAATGGATCTTTGCAGCTGTTTCTTCTCATTTTGAGTCATGCCACCTCAGCAAATGAAGGTCCCAAAAGCTTTACTCCACCATCATTAAGGGCGACCCTACTTTGAGGAGTCAGCTCTTCCCCAGTCATCTTTTGACTGTCTTCCAACCTGGGGGACTCATTTCCAGCACTATATCAGACAGTGTCCCGCTGCTATTCATAAGGTTTTCACTGGCTAATGCTTTTCAGAAGTAGACTGCCAGGTCCTTCTTCCTGGTCTATCTTAGTCTGGAGGCTCAGCTGAAACCTGTCCTCTATGGGTGACCTTGCTGGTATCTGAATACCTGTGGCATAGCCTCCAGCATCACAGCAACATGCAAGCCCCCACAGTACGACAAACAGACAGACACGTGGGGGTTTCACAGTTTAGGAGGCTAGAAGTCTGAATTCCGTGCACTGGCACTAGGGTAAGGCTTTCTCTTTCTGTTGGTTTTGGGGGAAGGTCCTTATTCTTTGGCTCCTTGGTGATCTTCATGTGGCATGGAACCTATCTTCTCCTATCTCTGTTTTCTCATTTGCTCATTTAACCTATTTTATATCTCAAAAGAGATTGGTTTAAGACACATCCAACCCTAATACTGTTTCATTAACAAAACAAAGAAAACATATTCCCAAATGGGATTATAACCACAGTTGTAGGGGTTAGGATTTACAACACATATTTTTGGTGGACACAATTCAATCCATAACGTAATTCAATCTGCAGCACTATTCAATCCATAATCTTTAATTAGAGCTGACTATAAATGTTAATCACATCAACAAAATACTTGCAAAGCAAAATTTAGGTTAGTGTTTGACCAAAAAACTGGATACCATAGCCTAAGGAAGTTGACATATGTGATCATTAAGGTTGTGTGTCAAATTGGCTAGGCCATGATTCTCAGTGGTTTGGCAGTTATGATGTAGTTTGGTAGATGCATGATGATGTGGTCAGTTCCATGATGAGATTTGATATAATGTGATCACTTCCATGATGGGATCTGCTGAGAGTAGCCAATCAATTGAAAGGGAAAGTCCTTGGGGTGTGGCCTACACTGAATATAAGTGGACGTTTTTGGCAAAGCTCATGGGCTTTTGCTAGCTCTGGATCCCGCAGCTGGCTCCTGTTCATCTGACCTCTGGTTCTTGGAACTTGAGCTAGCAGTTCACCTGCAGTCTTGCCTGCCAATCTTGAGATTCATTGATCTTAGCAGCCTGTGAGTAAGAACCCTGGTCTTGGACTTGCTGATCTTGGGTTCACAGCACCTGTGGCTACGTGAATCACGAGAAGCTTCTATCCCAACCCATGGACTTGGGAGGTTCCAGCCTCTACAACCTCATGAACCATTTCCTTGGTATAGACCTCTGTCTATACATATTTATATGCTTTACCAGTTTTGCTTCTCTAGAGAACCTAGCCTAAGACAATATACAAAATTAATAATTGCAGTTATTCTGTGACTTTATTCTTCCTTATAAATTTTAGATTCAGTATTTCAAGTTTCATAAGAAATTCTTTTCGTTTGGAAATAAATTGAATTGATAGATTAATATGGAGAAACCCAGCATCTTCAAGAAAATTGCCATGTCTATTTTTTTATCTGGATATTTTTTCCATTTAGCCAAATATTCTTTTATATTCTTGAATAAAATTTCAGAATTTTTTCCGTATAGATTTTGCCTATGTGTTAGGTGCGTTACAAATGCTGCTGTTACTACTACTGTTGCTGCTTCTACTACACAAGTTGAACCAGGTCGCTTTAGGTAATTCACATGTATCATTTAACTTAGTCTTCACATCCATCCTCTGGGAAAAGTACCAATTATTATTCTCATTTTTCAGATGATAAAACTGAAGTCTAGAGAGATTGAGTAACTTTATCAATGTCATGATGCTAGTAATTGAAGGAGCTGACTTGCAACTCAATCAATCTGACTCCATGGCTTCTAGTCATTATGTAAAGCAGTTTCTGGCTTCCTAGTTACTTTATGGAAACCCTGGTCGTGTAGTGGTTAAGTGCTACGGCTGCTAACCAAAGGGTCGCTCCTTGGAAACTCTATGGGGCAGTTCTACTCTGTCCTATAGAGTCACTATGAGTCAGAATCAACTTGACGACACTGGGTGGGTTGGGGGTTACTTTACAGATTTTATGGCTCTTTTAAATAAATTATTTTATATACATTTTTTATTTGGCTATAGTTGATATATAGGAACATTATAAATTGTTTACAGTGGTTTGTATTCAGAAATCTCTCTGGACTCTCAAATTAGTTTTATTAGTTGGCAGTTGATTCTATGGGGTTTCTGTGCTAACAAACATATTGTAAGCAAGTAACAGCTGTTTTGACTTTTTCTTTCCAATTTGTCCACCTCTTTATTCTTTATCTTGTCGTATTGCAAAGGCTGGTATCTCTGGCACAATGTTGAATATTAGGATTGCTGATGGGAATTCTGATTATTCCTAATTTTATTTTGATTTTACCATTAAGTATGATATTAGATATATGCTGGATTCTCTTTGTTGGGCTATTCGAGTTTCTTTCTAGGTTATTTGCTAAGAGATTTTATTATGAATGGACGTGGAATTTTATTTAATGTCTTTTTGGTAGTTTTTTTCCGTTTCAATCTGTCAATGTGGCATTCAGCACAAATCAATTACCTGATGCCAAACTATTCTTGAATCTCTGGGATACATGCTACTTGCTTGCAATATCTTATATTTTAACACATTTTGGAAGTGATTCATAAAAATTTTATTTACTTTATGTGTAAATTTTATTTATTTTATATGTAATTCTATTTTCATACATGAAAAAGTTCTATTATCACTTTTTAAACCAGATTTTACATAAAGCTTATCCTTTATTCAAGACATGCTTTGGGAGTGTTTCTTCTATTTCCATTGTTCGGACCATTTTCTGTTACTTGAAAATTTAGTACAACATTATAATATCATCTATGCATGGCGACTTTCTTGGAGGGAGGTTTTTCTTTAATGTCTATTGGTGTATTTGGGTTTAAAATTTTTTTCTTTAGTGTATTTCTGAATTTTTTTAATTTTCAAGAAAATGGTCAATTTCAGTTGTAAAAAAATTAAAAAATAGTTTTTCTATTTTTTTACATATTTATTGACATAATATTATTCATTGGATTCCTTTTGGAGAAAATATAAAATGTGTCTTTAGTTATGATCTTTCATCTATTCTTAACATTATTTTTTTCTTACTTAGTTTTGCCAGAAGTTTATCTCTCAGTTTATTTTCAAATATCTAGTTTTATGTTTTGCTGCTCATATCCACTATTTTGTGTGTGTATGTGTGTGTTTTCTATTTTTGCTTCATTTTTGTATTTATTTCCTTTTTTCTATTTCTTTGAGTTTTTATTTTCTAGCTTTTTGAGTTGAATGCTTAGCTCATTTATTTTCTAAATTATTATTATTCTCAAAGGAGCCCTGGTGGTGCAGTGGTAAAACATTCAACTGCCAACCAAAAGGTCGGTGATTCGAAACCACCAGCAGCTTCGCAGGAGAAAGATGTAGCAGTCTGCTTCGGTAGAGATTTATAGCCTTGGAAACCTAGTAGGGTTGCTATGAGTCAGAATCAACTCAATGGCAGTGGCTTATTATTATTCTGTCATATGGAAATTTAAAAGTATACATTTATGTCTTTGTATTTCTTTATCTGCATTATGCAAGTTTCAGTACTGTTCAATACTATTTTAGTGTTAAGTTCTAATTATTTTATACTTTTTATTTTGTTTGTAGCTAATGAATTATTTAAAAGCATGTTTTTAGTTTTCTACAATAGCTCTTTTTGAATGAGGGTAATCTATATTTTAGGATACGATTCCCAATTTTATTGCATTATGATTAGAGAAAATGTATATATTAGTTTGGAATTTGTTGAGACTTTCTTTGTGGTTTAGTATTTATTCAATTAAAAGAATTACATGTGGCCTTGACAAATTTTTGTTAAAGTCATTATTCAAATCTACTCTGTCATTTTTTGTCTCCTTGAGAGAGTTAAGTTAAAAATATCCCACTATTTCTGTGGTACCCATTTTTCCTTGTGATTTTGTTATTTTTTGTTTTATTTGTTTTGAGGTTAGTTGTAAATTGTAGCTAAGCTCATGACTGCTATGTCTTCTTGATGGATTTGCCTTTTAATAACATAAACAGTTCCTCTTGGTATCTTTTATTGCTTTTTGCTTAAATTCTGTTTTGTCTGCTTGGAGTTTCTTTAGGTTATTTGCCTTTGTTTTTAATCTTTCTATGTCATTTTTATTTGTGGGACTCTAGTAAACATAGATCGCTTATAGCCTACTAATAATCATGAAAAATCATGTGTACATATGTAAAATTACAGCCATGATAAATGAATGTTATGACACCACAGGGAGATTTGACTCTGTCGAGGAAGTCAGGGAAGGCTTCCCTGAGGAAGTAATGAAGGAGCTGCCATCTAGCAAAAGAGAAGAATTTTAAAAGGTGAAATGAAGAGTGGAAGAAGAGCTTCTGGGAAAGGTTAAAAAAAAAACGTGCAAAATCTCTGGTGATAGAGAGCATGGTGTGCAGAGAAACTGCTGGAAGGCCAGTGTGGCTGGACTGTGGGTAAGGGGAGGAAGCATGCTGCGAGACAAAGCGGGAGAGGCAGAGGGCAAGAGTTACAGGGCGGGGTTGAGCATGCAAAAACATTTTGTCACCATTTCTGTAAAGAGCAAGGGAAAGCATTACATTGTTTCAGTTGTGGAAACAAGAAATGGTTGTGTGACTTCATCAGAATACGCTGTTTTGGAAAGATCCCTCTGGCTGCAATGGAGAGAAATTTGTTCATGGGGTGGAGATTGGGAGATCAGGTAACAGGCATTCAGTTAAGATGGTATTGCAGGGGTGTAGTCATACTATGGTGAGGTGGACTAGGTGATGGTGGTGGAAATGTGAAAAGGACAGGTGTAAACACTCAGAGGTAGACTCTAAAGGGTTTGGGGTCAGCTTGCTTAAGCCAGAAGTTGATTGGGTTCTTGCTAGCTTCCATCTTAAATGACAGTGGTCTCTTTGGTAGAATATTAGATTGGATTGAGAGAGTTGGATTGTAGTCTTGGGTCTGCTTATATCCTTGACAAAGACTTTGATGCTGCTTAAGTTCTCTGAACCCCAGGTTTCTCACAAGTGAGATTGTATTTAAGCTCTCAGAGGGCTAAACTCTTGTAGGGCAGAGCTCATTCCTGTCTTGTTCATTGACATAATCCCACGCCCAGCTCAGGGCCCTTCACAGATATTAAGTGTTTGAATATGTTAGAATTGCAGATAATTCTGCATCTAAAATGTATTACAAGAATCATTAGGGATGGATTTCTTAAAACACAGATGGGTTTTATTACTGAGGAATTGATAGTAACCATTTTTTTTTTTTTATTACGTAGTTTTCAACTATATCCTTTTGTCTCTGTAATTTCCAACACCAAGTTAAATTTTTGGTGTCATTAAACATTGTTTGATGTTGTATGAGTTCAGTTTGCATTTAATTCTATGTGTAGAAAAATCATGTTTCAGAGAAATCTGTGAATGTGAATAACTGAATGTCAAATGTCCCAAAGAAGTAAATTTGGACTAGGGACTATAAGAGTTAAATAGGTAGGCTTCCTTGCCCAGCAGTGAAAATTAGCAACTTTTTATTTAGGCATAATTTGGTGACATATGATGTTTGGCCTAAAATTGTATGCCCCTTTGTTTAAAAATATTTGAAAAGTATTTCTATGGAATATTTCAAATGCAGTATTTTGACATGATATGTCTAAGGTCATGTATATATAGAACCATCTAAAGATTAAGGGCCAAATCGTTTGCAAATAACCTGCAGATAATTGACTTTCTCTCATATTTGAATTGGAACTACTGTTACATTATTCTCCTTCTTTTTAGGATTATGCAAGTGGCTTCTATTCTGTTTGCCACACATGATAAAATGACCGCTGATAAAATGACCTAGCAAAAATGCTGACTGATAAGATGATTGCTTAACTTTCTGTCGTTAGGAAAATCCCTCTTTCTAAATATTCCAGTTCTTCAAGTTTCCATAATTCTTCAAGTTTCTCAGCTATAAACATGGGATTCACATTTCACATTCCTTTTTCCTTCATTCAGGTTTGACACTGTGTCCTTTAAAGTATCTCTTGTATGTGTCTGTATCTGCTTAGTCATACCTCCACCTTGTTTGGATTCACATCAGGCACTTTTTGTTATTGAAAACCTCGACAGAAGTTGACACTCACTGCCCCAGGCTTCACTTCTCCTCTTCCTCCTCCTCGATATTCTCCATTTCATAGACAAGGAATTGAGGACTGAGAGAGTGAGGAATTTTCCAAGGTCATACATTTAGTGAATTGCTAATCTATGATTCAAACCTGAACGGCCAGCCTCCAGGGCCTGCTTTACCAAATTTTCATGTTTTCTTCCCTTGTCATCCAACTTGTATTCCACTGTCCTGTCACTGTTTCTCATTGTGACCCCAACATAATCAATAAGTTGTAATGTCTCTTATCACTGCCTATCACATTGAATTTAAGCTCCACTGCAGCATTTTAAAGGTCCTCTCCAGTTTGGTGCCTACATGTTGCTGTTCGTCTTTGATTCATGGCAATTTTATGTGCAACAGAACAAAATGTTGCCCAGTCCTGTGCCTTCTACACCATCTCTGATGTGTTTGACCCCACTGTTGTGGCTGTTGTGTCAATACATCTCATTGAGGGTTTCCTTCATTTTCACAGTGTTGGTCTTTTCTGATGGTGTGTCGAAGTAAGCAAGATAAAGCCTTGCCATCCTCACTTCTGAGGAACATTCTGGGTGTATTTTTTTAAAGACTGATTTGTTCATTCTTCTGATGGTCCACAATGCCCACGTAGCCACTGTTTATTTCCTAAATGTCCCCAATAGATAATCTCTATTCCAGTGAGTCTAAACTTCTGTTGCCTTCCTGCTCCATTCCTCCACAGCACACAACTTACAGATTCCTTCCTCTCTGTCCTGCAGATTTCCTAAGTTGGATTCATCTAAGTCCTGCTTAACTGACAGATTTTGCTTGCCTTCTTTTAAAATTGTTGTTGTTAGGTGCTGTAGAATAGGTTCTGACTCATAGTGACCCTGTGTACAACAGAACAAAACACTGCCTGGTCAGGTGCTAGGCTCACAATAATTGCTATGTTCGAGCCGATGGTTGCAGCTACTGTGTCAATCCATCTCATGGAGGATCTTCTTTTTCATTGACCTTCTACCAAGAATGATGTCCTTCTCTATGGACCGGTCCATCCTGATTATATGTTCAAAGTATGAGAGACAAAGTCTCTCCACCCTCGCTTCTAAGGAGCATTCTGGCTGTACTTCCAAGACAAATTTGTTTGTTTTTCTGGCAGTCCATGGTATATTCAATATTCCTCATCAACACCATAATCCAAAGGCATCAATTCTTCTTTAGACTTCCTTATTCATTGTCCAGCTTTTGCATGCATATGAGGCAATTTAAAACATCATGGCTTCGGTCAGGCACACCTTAATCTTCAAAGTGACATCTTCGCTTCTTAATACTTTAAAGAGGTCTTTTGCAGCAGATTTGCCCAATGCAATACGTCATTTGATTTCTTGACTGCTGCTTCCATGGGCATTGATTGTGGATCCAAGTAAAATGAAATCCTTGACAACATCAATCTTTTCTCCATTTATCACGATGTTTCTTATTGGTCCAGTTGTGAGAATTTTTGTTTTCTTTATGTTGAGGTGGAATCCATACTGAAGGCTATAGGCTTTGATCTTCATCAATAGGTGCTTCAAGTCCTCTTCACTTTCAGCAAGAAAGGTTGTGTCATCTGCATATTGCAGGTTGTTAATGCATCTTCCTTCAATCCTGATACCCATTCTTCTTCATATAGCCTAGTTTCTGAGATTATTTGCTCAGCATACAGATTGGATAAGTATGGTAAAAGGATACAACCCTGATGTACATTTTTCCTGACTTTAAACCACACAGTATTCCCTTGTTCTGTTTGAATGACTGCCTCTTGATCTAGGTACAGGTTCCCCATGAGCACAATTAAGTGTTCTGGAATTATCATTCTTCTCAATGTTATCCATAATTTGTTATGATCCACACAGTCAAAGACTTTGCATAATCAATAAAACATAGGAAAACACCTTTCTGGTACTCTCTGCTTTCAGGCAAGATCCATCTAACATCAGCAATGATATCCCTGGTTCCACGTCCTCTTCTAAAAAAGGCTTGAACTTCTGACAGTTCCTTGTTGATTTACCGCTGCAACTGATTTCGAATGATCTTCAATAAAACTTTACTTGTGTATGATATTGATATTGTTTGATAATTTCTGCATTCTGTTGGATCACCTTTCTTTGGAATGGGCACAAATATGGATATCCTTCAGTCAGTTGGCCAGGAAGCTGTCTTTCATATTTCTCGACATATTCGAGTGAGCACTTCCAGCACTGCATCCATTTGTTGAAACATCTCAATTGGTATTCCATCAATTCCTGGAGCCTTTTTTTTGCCATTCCCTTCAGCACAGTTTGGACTTCTTCCTTCAGTACCATTGGTTCTTGATCACATGCTACCTCCTGAAATGATTGAATGTCAACCAACTATTTTTAGTACAGTGACTCTGTGTATTCCTTTTATCTTATTTTGATGCTTCCTGCATAGTTGAATATTTTCCCCATAGAATCCTTCAATATTGCAACTTGAGGTTTGAATTTTTTCTTCAGTTCTTTCAGCTGGAGGAGTGCCGACTGTGTTCTTCCCTTTTGGTTTTCTATCTCCAGATCTTTTCCCATTTAATTATAATGCTTTACTCTGTCTTCTTGAGCCTCCCTTTGAAATCTTCTATTCAGTTCTTTTACTTCATCTTCTCTTCTGTTTTCTTTAGCTATTCAACATCCAAAAGCAAGTTTCAGAATGTCTTCTTACCTCCGTTTTTGTCTTTTCTTTTTTTTCTGTCTTTTTGGATGACCTCTTGCTGTCTTCATGTATGATATCTTTGATATTATTCCACAGCTCATCTACTCTTGTCACTTGTGTTCAACGCATTACATCTATTCCTGAGATGGTCTCCAGATTCAGGTGGGATATACTTGAGGTTGTATTTTAGCTCTCGTGGACTTGCTCTAATTTTCTTGAACTTCAACTTGAACTTGCATATGAGCAATTGATGATTTGTTACACAGCCAGTCCCTGATCTTGTTCTGACTGATGATATTGAACTTTTCCATCTTTCCACAGATGCAGTTGATTTGATTCTTGTATTTTCTATCAGATGAAGACTACATGTATGGTTGCCATTTATGCTGTTGAAAAAAGGTATTTCCAATGAGGAATTCATTGGTCTTGTGCTTTATTCATCCCAACTCTTTTATATGCTTCATTACTTGAGTCTTACCACATAAATCAATATTGACAGAATACTAGGTATAGTTGTTTTTTTTTTCATACACGAGGAACAAGAGTACCAAGTGGTTTAGTGCCATTAACAAAATGAGGCATATCATACCAATATGGAGTTTGAATGGAAGACACTAAGCTTGCTGTGGACATGTTAGGCTTTGCCTATCTGTGGGGTACCTAAACTGAAATGTCCAGTAGGTAGGTAGTTGTATAGATCTGCAGATCTGGAGGGATGTGTAGACAGGAGATACTATTTCGGAATTCACCCTGTAGAATGGGCAGCACAGCCATGGAAGTGGCTGAGAGAGCCTAGGAGTATTTAGAAGTAGGGAAGGACCAAGGACTGGACCTTGGGTTTCACTGATGGTTTTCAGGGGAAGCTGGAGGAAGAGGGCCAGCAAAAGGGGCTTAGAAAGCAGACGTGCAGGGAGCTGTGCTGATGCAGGGAGCCCACAGAGGGCTTTTCACAGAGGTCCCCAAACAGCCATGTGGAAGGGAGCTCCGTGTTTCATGTGCCACCCTGTGTTACCGGTCCTTTATTTCCATGCATATGCCCTTGAATTTGCATATTCAGGACCATTCTTCCCTATTGCTGTTCTGCAGTGATAACCATGCTCCCATGGTTTTAGTATGACTTGGCCATACTTCTTCGGTTACAGAGGTTTAGATGGAACCCATGTAAATATCTAGTTGCATCTCCAAATGATAAATTGTGTAAACGATATGAAATTCACTTTAAACATTACAAGTGAAAGGAGTATGTGATCTAAAATGTCATGCTTTGGAGGAGCTGTATGAGCGAAATTCCTATAATCAATCATCCGAAGCAAACTATTATTTAGGAACTATTTGAAAATAGATAAGCTGAAAATATCTTATTTTAAGGACAAGGGAAAAGTGATGGCATATCGAAAATTACTTTTTTATCAACATATTGGGTATTCAGTTAAATTTAGTGTTATTTATGAATCAGAGCAAGTTAGAACTTAAAAATATCTCAAAATACAATAAATATTCGTGAGAACATATCTGACTTACACTTCTCTGAAAATACTAAAATTTCTCTGGAACTTAATGCACTATCAGTTAAAAACCAGAGAAGGATGTTTTTAACATTCAGAAGATTTGGTTTGCTGTTTTAGAATCTGGTGTAAAAAACAAGTTTTGATTGGCTCAACTTTTTTCATTACACATGACACACACACATACAAATATACGCAAGTTATATTGGAAGAATATATCGGGTGCCTGAAATTCTCATACAATATGGTTAGTTTGAAATCTAAAAATATGTGAGAGGTTTAAAATCCTAGAAGTTTATATCTGGAAGGGACATTAAAGGTCATGTTCATTACATAGAAGTGAGAAAACTGAGGCCCAGAGACTTTTTTTTTTGGTAAGATTTAGTAAATAACGATAATAACAAAAGTAGTGGTAATAACTGCTTCTTTTTGCATGATTACTACGTGACAGATAATGTTCTAAGTGTGTTAATACATTATTTTATTCAGCTCTTACTAGCAATATAATTTTTCCTGCTTTTTAGATGAAAAAACTGCACAAAGAGGTTAAATTATTTCCATGTCCCACTTTGGTAAAGCCAGCATAAAGTTCATGTCCTCCTTTTTGTGATTTATGAAACTCAGAATAAATAAATACTATGATTTATGATTAAAAATAATTCAAGAACATAGGAATAATGTTTCTTTGTTTCCAAAACACACTACTTTCCTTCCTAATGGCCCCCACCTGACCCTCAAACATGACTGGACCGTTGCCCTTGTAATCTGTTTTTCTTGTTGTTGTTAGGTGCTGTCGAGTTGGTTCCTGCTCATAACAACTGTTATGTGCGACAGAACGAAACACTGCCTGGCCCTGCCCAGTCCTCAAAATCACTGCTGTGTTTGAGCCCATTGTTGTAGCCACTGTGTCAATGCATCTCGTTGAGGGTCTTCCTCTTTTTCTTGGACCCTCTACCAAGGAAGATGTCCTTTTCCAGGGACTGGTCCCTCCTGATAACATGCCCAAAATGTGTGAGACAAAGCCTTACTATCCTCACTTCCAAGGAGCATTCTGGCTGTACTTCTTCCAAGACAGATTTATTCATTCTTCTGGCAGCCCGTGGTGCATTCAATATTCTTTGCCAACACCATAAATCAAATACATCAAGTCTTTTTTGGTCTTCCTTATTCATTGTCCAGCTTTCACATGCATATGAGGTGATTGAAAATACCATGACTTAGGTCAGGTGCACTTTAGTCCTCAAAATGACATCTTTGCTTTTTAACACTTCAAAGGGGTCTTTTGCAGCAGATTTGCCCCATGCAATGCCTCGTTTGATTTCTCAACTGTGGGTTCCGTGGCTGTTGATTGTGGATCCCAGTAAAATGAAATCCTTGACAACTTCAATATTTTCTTCTATTCTTAGGACTTCTGTTTTGGGAAGTTTGTCTCTTCAATCGATAAAACGGTATTGAACAGTCAAGCCAAACCAGTTGCCGTTAAGTTGATCCCGACTCATGGCGACCCCATGTGTGTCCGAATAGGGCTGTGCTTTGTAAGGTTTTCAGTTGCTGACTTTTCAGAAGTAGATCGCCAGACCTTTCTTCTGAACTGCCTCTGTGTGGATTCCAACTGCTAAATTTGAGGTTAGCAGCTGCGCACATTAACTATTTGTACCATTCAAGGACTCCATTGAGCATCCAGACATAATGATAAGTATTGTAAGCAATATGAAGTTAAAAAGACATGGCCTTACTCTCAGGAAGAACATACTCTGGTAGAGCAGATGAGTTTTCTACAGAGCCCGTGGTGTGGGAAGGACGTACGGGCAGGGCAAACTTGCAAGTGAATGCTCTGAGATGGGCGAGCCCAGGGTAGGTTTGGGGCCTGAGGTTTGCTGTCCAACTGAGTGCAGAGAACAGCGCAGGAGTAATGTGGAGGGAGGATAGGAACACCTTTCCTGTGTATACAGAGAGCTCCCGCATATTGTATAATAACGTATCATTTACTCGTCATAAGAACTTCATCAGGTAGAAAATACAGTGATTATTATTCAGTTTTCCACCACCATCTGTCAGTTTATTTTACTGTGGTGGCTTGTGTGTTGTTGTGATGCTGGAAGCTATGCCACTAGTATTTCAAATACCAGCAGGGTCCCTCATGGTGGACAGGTTTTAATGGTGCTTCCATACTATGGCAGATTAGGAGGAAAGGTCTGGGGATCTACTTCCAAAACTTAGCAAATGTAAACCTATGGATGACAACAGAGTATTGTTCAATACAGTGCTAGAAGATGAGCACCCTAGGTTGGAAGGCACTCAAGGTACACAGTGGCTACAAAAATGGACTAGAGTAAACCAATGATTGTGAAGATGCCCGGGCAAAATTTTGTTCTGTTGTACATGGGGTTGTCATGAGCCGGAGCTGATCTGATGGCAACTAACAGCAACAAAAGGAACCCTGACTAGGCAGTGCTTAAAGCACTTGACTACTAACCAAAAGATTAACAGTTTGAACCCACCAGTGGCTCAGTGGGAGAAAGATGTGGCAGTCTACTCCCACAGAGATTACAGCCTTGGAAATCCTATGATATGAATGAGATATGAAGAAGAACAGGGCATCAAGATTGGAGGAAGACTCATTAAAACCTGCATTATGCAGATGACACAACCTTGCTTGCTGAAAGTGAAAAGGACTTGACCCACTTATTAATGAAGATCAAAGACCACAGCCTTCAGTATGGATTATACCTCAACATAAGAAAACAAAAGTCCTCACAACTGGACCAATAAGCAAGATCATGATAAACGGAGAAAAGATTGAAGTTGTCAAGGATGTCATTTTACCTGGATCCACAATCAACAGCCATGGAAGCAGCAGTCAAGAAATCAAAAGATGCATTGCATTGGGCGAATCTGCTGTAAAGGAACCTCTTTAAAGTGTTGAAGAGCAAAGATGTCACCCTGAAGACTAAGGTGCGCCTGACCCAAGCCATGCTATTTTCAACCACATCATATGCATATAAGAGCTAGGCAATGAATAAGGAAGACCAAAGAAGAATTGATGTCTTTGAATTGTGGTGTTGGTAAAGAATATTGAATATACCATGGACTGCCAAAAGAATGTACAAATCTGTCTTGGAAGAAATACAATTAGGATGTTCCTTAGATGCAAGGATGGCAAGACTGAGTCCTACACACTTTGGACATGTTGTCAGGAGAGATCAGTCCCTGGAAAAGGACATCATGCTTGGTAAAGTACAGGGTGAGCGGAAAAGAAGAAGATCCTCAGTGAGGTGGATTGACACAGTGGCTGCAACAATGAGCTCAAGCATAACAATGATTGTAAGGATGGTGCCGGACCGGGCAGTGTTTGATTCTGTTGTGCATGGGGTCACTATGAGCAGAACCGACTCGATGGCACCTAACAACAAGAACAATAAAATTATTTATTTTTACATCAACCCAAGTTGAGTGTAGTGGAATTTGGGCTCAAACTCAAGCCTCCTTTCAATTCACCTCCCTGTCCCCAGATAATGCTGGGATCTGCCCTTGAATGCAAGACTAAGGTTTAATTAAGTAGGACATGGATGAACACAAAAAAGTTCCAGTGTATTAACTGTTGGGTTAGTCTCGTGTGGGTGGATGGAGAATGAAAAGGGGAAGACCAGGCCAGGAGGAACAAGGCCCTGAACTCTGGGATGACTGCGAAGATAGATATGAGGGCTGGGAGGCCAGAGAGCCTGTAGCAGAGTCAGAATGGACATAACCTGGCAATTGGCTGCCTATGAATTATGAAGAAGAGGAAGGAGTCGGAGGCATTTCCAGGATTTGAAACCTGGGTGACAGTGAGAGTGAGAGTGAGAGTTCCCTTAGCAGAAGTGCAGATGTGCGGGGTAGGATTTGGTTTCAGTTCTGGTTTAAATCTGAGTGTTAGGCTCTGATAACTCTTTCAGGCAGAGGTCTCCGGAAAAGGCCCCTGGAAAATGGTTAAGTGCTCACTACTAGCTGAAAAACTGGTGGTTCAAACCCACTCAGAGGCACTTTGAAACACATACCTGGTGATCTGCTTCTGAAAGGTCACAGCCTTGAAAACTCCACTGAGCAGTTCTACGTTGCACACATGGGATCACCAGGTGTTGGAATCAACTGCATGGCAACTAACAACAAAACTTGAGAGAGAGGTCCTAAGTAAGAATAAAAAATTGACAAATAAGTACAGTTCCTGTATTCAAAGGAGCAAGAAGTTGTTGTGTTACGTATAAGCCCTCAGGTCACCCTGGTGGACAGTTTTCAGCGGAACTTCCAGGCTAAGACAGATCAGGAAGAAAGGCTTGAAGATCTACTTCCAAATATTAGCCGATGAAAGCCTTATGAATCACAACAGAATATTGTCAAGATGCTGCAAGATGAGCCCCCGAGGTTGGAAGCCACTCAAAATACACAGTGGCTACAACAATGGACTCGAGCGGAGCAACATTTGTGATGAACCTTAGTAGGAGGAAATACGCATAGTGTGTTAGGATAGGTTAGATTATGCTGTACTAACATCAACCTTCCTATCTTAGTGACTGAAAAATAATCTAAGAAATGTTTCTCACTTATGCTACATGTCCATTGCAGGTGGCTGAGGGCTTTGCTTTGCATCTTCCTCTCTCCAAGATCTGGGCTGATGGAGCAGCTACACCAGACACATTACCAGTCATTATTGCAGATGAAAATAGCGTTGGAGTTTCTTGTCCTGCAAACAGATGCTTGGCCTGGAATGACACAAGCCACCCTGCCTTCAACTCGCAGGTCACAATCAGTCCTATGACCTAACCCAAAGACAAAGGTCAGGAAGTGCCGTTCTACTGTGTGTCCACAGGAGGGGGATGGAAACATTTGTTGAGCACCACTCAGAGCTAATGAGTATACACTGAAACACAACTATTTTATAATAGTTTTAAAAGTTTCATTGTAATGCAAATGCTATCTTTCTAGCTTAACATATACAGGAGATCTTTAAAATAAGGGTGTGATTGAGGAAAGTAAAATTAAACAGCATATTAATGATATTTGATAATAATAAACACAACAGAGTGTAATGTGCATGTGACCAATAAGCAGACTGATTGTGAAATATACTAGAATGAGCGATCATAATTCCTAAAGAAGCTCCTTAGAGTTGAGTACGCTGGGTTGGCACATTCATAATATCAGGAATGTGTTAATATGAATCAATCAATATCATTTTGGCCTTCCTATTGCCCCCACATTTACAAGCAATAGTGCATGGGCTTTGTCAGCAGACAGAACAGTGCACATACTATGCATATCTAGTTGAGCGACTTTGTAAATTACTGTCTTCTTTAAACCTCAGGTTCTCATCTGCTGTGAGGATTAAATGAGTCAATGCAATCAATGACCATATATATATTCTTCGCCAACATCATAATTTAAATGCATAAATTCTTCTTTGGTCTTTGCTTTCTAACACTTTAAAGAGATCTGTTGCAGCAGATGTGCCCAATGAATACATTCTTTGATTTCTTGACTGCTGCTTCCATGGTTGTTGATTGTGGATCCAAGCAAAATGAAGTCCTTGACAACCTCAATATTTTCATCATTTATCATGGTCCAGTTGTGAGGACTTTTTTTTTATGTTGAGGTGTAATCCATGCTGAAAGCTGTAGTCTTTGATCTTCATCAGTAAGTGCTTCAAGTTCTCTTCACTTTCACCAAATTTTCTGTATCCATCCATCCGTCCGTCCGTCCGTCCGTCCGTCCATCCGTCCGTCCATCCATCCACCCACCCATCCATCCACCCATCCATCCACCTAATCCACCTATCTATCTGAGATATGAGAACTGGTGGCACAGTGGTCAAGTGCTCGGCTGCTAACTGAAAGGTTAACAGTTTGAACCTACCAGCTGCTCTGCAGGAGAAAGATGTGATGGTCTGATTTCTGTAAAAGATCTACAGTTTTGGAAACTCTACGGGACAGTTCTATTCTGTCCTGTAGCGTTGCTATGAGTCAAAATTGATGGCAACGGGTTTATATATACATACATATACATATGTACATGCACACACTCACACACACACATATATATAATATTAATATACATGATATCCTGATGGGAAAAAAGGAATGACAATTTCTTATATTCCATGTTCTAATTTGTGTTTTTTTTTTTTTTTTAATTTGTGCCGCCTAATTTCATTGCACATCTCGTTTAAGTTTGACAAAGATGCGGGAAGCAGGTATGATCCCCACATTACAGAGAAGAAAATGGAGAGCGAAATGTACATTTAAAAAGTGTATGGAGATTGAAATTCCAATATCACTCAGGAACGCCTTCAAATGATTCACGCCTTCATAACCAGTCTGTTCTTCCTGATATAAGACTTAACATTTTTCCTCTGGCAGTGATGCCCTCCAGTTTGATCCTACACTGTTTCTGCAGTGAAAATATAGAATTGTTCCTATTTATTCTTATAGCTTCATATAGATTCTAAAAATAGCCTCCTGTAGAAGTACTGGAAAAACTTCCTCCCTTGGTCAACATTGTCCTGAAAGGCTAAACCAAGGGCCTAGTGATTCAGTCAAGTATTTAAGGTGAACTTAATTCAATTAAAAAAAAATTAAAAAAAAAATTCTGAATCAAATATGTTTGTTTTCAGTGATACCAAATACCTTTCATTCTGGAACCACTGAGTGTATAATATTTCACTCTGGTGTAAATTCCCACATTTTTTTTAAAAAGTAAAATAATGATTATATAAACATCAGGAGACCTTGGGCGGCACAAATGGTTAAGTGCTCAAACACTAGATAAAAGGTTGGTGGTTCAAACTCACCCAGAGGTGCCTAGGAAGACAGACCTAGTAATTTGTTTCCAAAAGGTCACGGCCTTGAATACCACATGGAGCAGTTCTACTCCACATGCATTGGGTCACCATGAATTAGAATCGACTCGACCGCAACTAACAACAACAACATACAAACATCAGTTCTTTTACCTTCTATGTTTAGTAAGATAAAGGTGGAAATAGCTCCAAAATTTTAATTTTGTGAATGTTTCTCTCAGATTTGGGGCCCATTTCCCCATCTCGTTTTTTCCATCTTCACTGAAGAAAAGGCAAAATGTCTCTCTTTTGCAACAACTGCTCCCCCCCTTCAGCATAACGTCAAATTCGTGATGTCAACCATCCATCACTTTGGCTCATACTTGATCATGAGACAGTCATAGTCCGATAAGCATTAATTTCTCAAACTTACTTGTTTTCATGAAGTCATATGAAGAGAAGTGAACTCTTCGATAGCTTTAATTTTTCTTGAAATTCAGCAGAACATTGTAGAAAGAAAGGAAAATGACTTTGAAGTCAAACAAGTCTGGGTTTGAATACTGGCTTTGCCACTTGTTACTGGTATCGATACGGGCAAATTTCATAAGGCCTTTGAAACTGTTTCTTCATTTATTAAGTGAAATAGTGATGCTTCCTAGCTTTGTGGTAAGGATTAAGTGAAATAGCATGTGTCAATTTCTTTGGCAAGTGGTGTCTAAATGTTGGTTGAATTTATGAATGAAACCAGTTGAGTTGGCTGGAAACAACTTTAGAGGCTATCCAAGATGGTAAATTAGAGAGGGACGGCAGTAGGGTAGACTAGAACCAAGCATGATAGCAAAGTTCTTAAATGTTCACAGGAAGAGGAGTCCCAGCTCCTGCAAATGACAAATCTCTGACAGTTGCAAAAGTCCCAGCTGTACCATCAAGCTTAATTTAGGCACAGATCAAATGCTATGGTGCGTGTATCCTCTTCCCAGCTGCTTTTGTCGTGGGCTGGGAAGAGTTATAGCTGTTGTATCTACACAGATCCCCTGCCTGTAACCTGTGAAGCATGGGGGTTGCTTTGTGAGTTACTTCATCTATGCTCAAGCTAATGAGGATATTTAGCACAGCCCTTAGCAATTTGTCAACACCTTGGAATTCTAGAACCATTTCCCAGGGCACTGAGTAAACATTTAAATGTTAGAGACAAAACAAGCTTCTCATTAAGAATAATGTTGTATGTTCTCTGCATGCTTTATTCTGCTATTTCTAAAATGAAGATGCTGTTCTTTTAAGTTGCTGATTTAGTAGAGAGTTGTAGGATATTTTTAGAATTGTTTTAAACAATTTCCTACTGGAGATTTTCTGGGGTCTTCTAGACATCTGTGGTGGGAAAGTCTTTTGCAAATTTACCAGCTCACATCTGTAATTTTACATTTTATTCACACAGAAAAGATTTAGAACATGACAAAATGTGAAAGAAAACAGAGAGGAAGTGAAATATTTTTAGGACATTCTGTTCATGTCATTATCTATTCTGGGTCAATGACACGAATGCATGGCCATAAACTTCATAGATGTCTTAGTGTTTATCGAACGTTAATTTCTTAGCTTTGAGAAATGTATGGTGGTTATGCGAGGTGTTAGCATTAGGGGGAGCTGGGTGAAGGACAGATATGTGTTATTTGGGAGCTCTGTATTATTTTTGTAAATTTTCTGTAAATCTGAAATTATTCTAAAAAGTTTTTCAAAACTTAAAAAATATCCACGGATGTAGCACTTAGGGTGGGATATCTAGTTTTATCCTTGTCTTCTACAGCTTTACATAATTTTCTTATAAAGTACAAAAGTAGGAGATGTATTTATTGAACACCTATTATGTGTTATTATAGGCACTTGGATATATCAATAAGTAAAACAGAAAAAATCCCTATCCCCATAGCACGGATAATAATATGGCATGGAGACTAACGATAAAGAGGGTATATAGAGTGAATGAATGAATTAAGTTAGAACATGGTAAGTGTTACAGGGAAAAAATCCAGAGCTGAGTGGCAGTGATCAGGGATGTCAGGCAGGGAGCATCAGGGTGTAGGCTATAACTTCCAGTGGGGTGGGCCTCATTGAGTAGGCAACGTTTTAGTCAAGGCCTGTAAAGGTGAAGAAGTTAGCTATGTGGAGGTCTGGGGTGAAACACATCCCTGGAAGAGGGAGAGGCAGCCCAAGACCCTGAGGTGGCCAACCTGCTGTGGAGAGGAAGAGCAAAGGGGCCAGAGCAGAGGGAGGAGGAAGGAGAATGAGGGCAGATGAGGTTTTCAGTCTATACGTGGTTATGTTTATTGACTTCACTTTAGCTCACAGTAAATACATTTGGCTCACATAGAAGGAAAGAGAAAGAACATTTATCAAACACCTACCATGTGCCAGGATTTTATGAGCATCATCTTACTTATTCTTCAAAGAAACCCATAAGATGGGAATAACAACTCCTAGTTTATAGGTGAAGAAGCTGAGGCTCAGATCGAGCAGTTTACCCAAGGTCACACAGCTAATAAATAATAGAGCCAAGGTTCTAGCATTTGTGTCTCAGTGTGGAACCCAGGGCTTGTCCATATTCTCCCCTCTGCTGAGCTGCCAACCCTCTGTCACCAATATCAAGCATGGCGGTTTTTTTTTTTTTTTTTTTTTAAATCTCTAAGATATTGCTACCGATTGTGGAATATTGAGGATTAGGAGCGTGTGGTCTTATAAATTACTTTCTTTTTATTTTCAAACATGTATCGACTCTGCAGCTTCTATATGGGTGAATGTGACATCTTGTGCCCCAATTGCTAACTCATTCTAGACAAGAAGAATCCATTTTATTGACAAATATGCTGGAATTTTGTACTTACATTGTAGTGTGAGTTTAGAGACTAGTAATTTCAGCATCCACAGGTTTTCATGGATGCCGAAATTGCCAGTCTATAAATTTATAGTCTTTAGCTCACACTACAACATAAGACAGAATCAGGAGTTACTGCTATTTCTTGATTTAAGGATCTTTTTAGCTTTAAAGAAGAGATGAGTTTGGATTTGTCATCTAACAAAAAATCCTTGCCAGGTCACACTAAAGCCCAGGAGTGATCTGGAGATGAGAAAAATCTTTTAGGTTAGATTTTAGAGGGGAACACTGCAAGTATCAGCGATTCAGTCTTCCACGGAAGGAACCCACAGGGCCTGAGGTCACATTTCTGTCGTTCACACTGAACATTTAGTTACTGAGCAGAAAAAGAAATGTTGAAATTTTGTCATCAAGTGTATGGAACAAAGTCAAGTCTTATAATTTAAAGAAAAATAACGATGTCAACAATAAAGTCATTTAATCGCTAATAAAATAGGAGGAATATAAGACAACTGTACTGTCCTTTGGATAAGGTCAGAAAGAAAATCTCTGAGAGAACACTAGACGTGACCCTAACTAAATAATGTTTAAATCTCAGAAGGGCCAGAGATTGGTCTAGACAAGATAAAATACTTATTTTAAAAAAAAAAAAATCAAGACTCTGCAGATGATTTAAGATTTTGATATAAGCAGTTTTTCTTGTAAAATTGTGTCTACGTTTACAAGCGACTACTGTGGGAAATACCCAGAATAAATATTAATGGTTCAGCACTTTTGATGACACAGTTTCAGATCTGTGGTTTGATAAGGTGGAAGATTCTGTTGCTTCTGTCTTGCAGGTGTCATCATTCGTAGTAGCGAGTGGAGATCTCCTTGTACGAAACGCCAGCATACAGAATGACATCCAACCTGCCAGCTGGAAAAAAATGATTAGGGGATAGAATTACAGCCTCCTTTTCCCCCACTTTCCAATTTTCAGCAGAGTTGTCACTACTCTCCTTTTCGATTTGTTTATTTGGACACAATCCTTTTTTTTTTTTTTTTGCTCAGTCAGTTGGTGCAACCATGGATCTGATCTGATGTTTTCTAATCCTTTTTTGTTGTCTATTTGTGATCAGCTCTATCATCCCATCTCTCAGTATGTGATAAGCAATGACAAAAGAAGGCCCTGTGCTAATCTCTCACAGCACTGTTCTATGGAGGGATGGAGTGAGCTGGTTATAGGGATAATGCTTTTTACAATGCCAGAAGTTTCAGAAGATATGCTTGTGATTCTGTGGCCTTTTCGCTCTTCTTCATTTCTCACAAAAACATGAGAGTAACTTAGCTCAGAACAATGGAACGAAAGAAAAATAAAAACATTAACTTTCTATGCTGAAGAATTATTATTCAAACCATATGAGTTCATTTCGGCATCTCCTTCCATCTTTCCAAGTGCCTGGAAGATGGGAAAGGGCCTGAGCTCTGTGGATATGGACATCGTACCCTTGAGCTTCTCTAGCACATTCTTAGTGCTGTCTTTCCGTCCTATTTTGGGCAAGAGCCTTAGTTCTGATCAAGCAGCATTACGAGGCAGTTGATCCAAAGGGTAGACAATTTCAGCATTCCTAGGCAGGATTTGCCAAATGTGATGAGTCAGCTGGTCTTCAGCTGGGCTATTGCTGGTTTAGCATTATTTTGAAATATTTTTAGCCATTTGTCATCTGTTTCTGATAACACCAGCTAAGGTGGCTTGCTGAAAGTCAAATGGGAACATGGACCCTGCTCAAGGCCAAGATTCTGAACACATGCAGAGAAATGCAATACAACTGCAAATTCTCAGTAGGTCGATTGCTTTTCTTTCCATGGCTCACTCCAGAGTGGATATTATTAAGGAAATTGCATGTATATTTAATGTTTTATTTTTTGTTGTTGAAAGCAATGTCATCAAGGGACTTAGATTTACAGTATTAGGCTCAAATTCTACTTCTTGAGTTACCTTTCTAGTTAGTTAAAGGCTTCTGAAATTCTATATATAATTACTATGTTTTCTGAATCCAATTCATCATTTCATAAAGTAGTCATTGTTGACTGTTTTAATAAATATTTTACTTTGCAAAATAATCTGTCCCTGGGTATTAAAAATAGATAATCACCATGTTAACTAATAAAAATGACTTTCTCCTATTGTTCCTTTTGAAGAAGTCACAGTTAAAGACAATATTTTGAAAAGGAAAAACTTTATTTCCTTAACTACATTCGTAATTGGAGTTTAGTCTTTGTTGGGTAAAAACAGTTCCTTAAAAGAATGGTGGCGCTATATCTACTTCCTTCTTTTTCATACACAGCAACAGAAGTCTGTAGTCTTGCCTCGAGAACTTTCTCGACGACTGTCTACCATCTTCCTTCTTTGTGGACCACAAATCATGTGGTCACACACTTAGAGAGAAAATTTGTCTGTACATTTAGAGTATGATGCAGCCGAAGATTGGAAGATAATCATTCTTCCTTCATTTTAAGAGTTGAACCACATTTCTTCTATATAATAAAGTCAATTTCTTCAGATAAAGTGAGCCATAAGTCATGTGGGAGACAGCCTATGTCTGTAAAAAACTTGAGCTTGTTGCCATATAGACCTGGGTTTAAATCTTTGTTCTGACATTTTCCAGCAGTGTTGCAAACATTTTTTTCACCTCCCAAGCTTCCATTTCCTTCTAATTAAAACTAAGATAATACTTTCTATTGTAAGCAGTAAGTGGTTTAAAGTATGTGACACACTTCATGCTGTGCTTTGTAGATGATGTTGTTGTTGTTAGGTGTCATCAAGTTGGTTCTGACTCACAGTGACCCTATGTACAACAGAATGAAACTCTGCCTGGTTCTGTACCATCCACACAATCATCGCTATGTTTGAAGTCATTGTGTCGATCCATCTCATTGAAGGGCTTCATCTTTTTCACTGGCCCTCTCCTTTACTAAGTATGATGTCCTTCTCCAGAGACTGATCCCTCCTGACAATATGTCCAAAGTATGTGTAATGCAGTCTCACCATCCTTGCTTCCAAGGAGCATTCTGGCTGTATTTCTTCCAAGACACATTTGTTTATTCTTCTGGTAGTCCATGGCATATTCAATAATCTTTGCCAATGCTATAATTCAAATGCATCATTCTTCTTTGGTCTTCCTTATTCATTGTTCAGCTTTCACATGCATATAGGGTGATTGAAAACACCATGGCTTGGGTCAGAAGCACCTTAGTCCTCAAAGTGACATCTTTGCTTTTCAACACTTTAAAGAAGTCTTTTGCAGCATTGTAGATAACAGACATCCCCAAATGATAACTGATTTTTGTGAAGAGTTGCTATAAATTGAATCCCAATACAGCCAGCTACTAGCCAAGTGGCCATGGGCAAGTTAGTTCATTTTTCTAAGCCTTAGTTTGCTGGCCCACTAATTTTATAATAATACAGCTGGTGTGGATTTTTGCCTATATAGTGCCTAGAATAGATAATTGGTATATGCTAATACCACTGTCTGTCATACTGCCGTGGCTTGTGTGTTGATATGGTGCTGGAAGCTATGCCACCAGTATTTCAAATAGCAGCAGAGTCACCCATGGTAGACAGGTTTCATCAGTGCTTCCAGACTATGACAGACTAGGACGAAAGACCTGGCAATCTACTTCTGAAAATTAGCCAGTAAACATTTATGGGTTACACCAGAACATTGTCTGACTCACTTCCTCTGGACATGTAGTCAGGAAGGATCAAATGCTGGAAGAAGACATCACGTTTGGTGAAGTGGAGGGCCAATAAGGGTGCAAGAGACCCTCGGTGAGATGGATTGGCACAATAGCAGCGAGGATGGGCTCGAACATGTTGGCGATTATGATGAAGGCACAGGACTGGGCAACATTTTGTTTTGTTGTGTGTAATGTTGCCATGCTAATATGGGCAATTATTAAAATAATGATGACAGTCATTTGCCCTCTCTATCATGTTTTTGTCTCTGCCCCCTGGGTTACAGCATTGTATCGACCGTCACCTAGTCGTTTTGCATTTCTGCCTCAGATTTGGTCCTGGCTTCCATGCAGATGTTCAGGGCAGGGCTTCTATTTGCCCCGTCATGTGTCCAGGTGGCCTCTCTCTTTCCTGAAGTGTGGGGAGCATTGCATTCTGTCAGGTTTTGGCAGTAGCCTCTGTAATTTCATGTTGTGTTGCTTAAACAGAGATTGCTTTGTTGACACACATTAGTCATATGGGAGCGATTCTGATCGTACTGTTGACAGTCATGTTTACATTGCTGTTGGTGTTTTTCTTTTTTTCCCTAACTCTAAAACAATTCAAGAGTAGAAGATTCTATCTACAGCATAGTAAGTATATTTTTCTTTTTACCCACTGACCTCTTCAAACATAATTTGCTTCTTATTTGTATGTGTAGGCAAATCACTGAGGTGTGCAGAGGAATTGACGATGATGAGTAAATTTCAGAGTCTTCCATCTTAAGGGAAATATATTAAGTTTCCATTGATGTTACTGATTAAAAAAAAAATGTAAGAAAAATAGACTAATAAGATGAGTCAAAGAGAAAATTTTCAAAGTTTAAATAAGGGATTTTTATAATAGAAAGATGGAGGAATGGTCTGAGTGTTTTTGTGGGTAAGTCAGATTAAAAACTTATTAAATTTTAATAAAGAACACAGGACTATTGCATATTTTGATGAATTGCAAAGGCTCCCTATAAATATCTTCTGTCAGAGCAGTGGAAATTTTGATCACATTTTGGAAAGGAAGAGAGAAAAAGTCTTTAGATGATTTGCAATCTATAAATACCTTCTGACAGCATACTAAATTTGGTGGACAATGTTCTCCAAGTTAGACATTTGCAGCAAATGGACTAGATTCTTCAGAAGCAAATCTTAAAGAAAGAATTGCCAAATATGTCTATGAACAACAGCTTCCATGTCATGCAAAATCCTTATTTCAACAACAAAGGTGGGATGGTGGCAGGATTTAATTTATTGTTTTGTAATGAAACAAGAACGAACTTATAGTATTATTCCATTTATATGAAGTACTGTATTGAAACAGACAAAAACTAATCTCCAGAGATTTAAATCAAATCTGTGGTTGTCTGGAGCAGGGGTTAAGAGGAGAGTAACTGAAGAGGGGCAGGAAAGAATTTTCTGGAGGATGGAAATCTTCTATATCGTGATTGGGATGTTGGTTACTTGGATCTATACATTTGTTGACACTCACTGAAATGTACCCTTAACATATGTGCCTTTTATTATGTGTTAATGTACTTCAATAAGAAGCCCTGGTGGCACAGTGGTTAAAGCAATTCACTGCTAACCAAAAGGTCAGTGGTTCAAAACCACCAGTGCCTCTGAGGGAGAAAGATGTTAATTAAACATCAATAAAGTTGACTAACAAATTGAATTTGTCCAAAGACATAGAAAAGAACATAAATATTAGAGTTACTTATTAAGACCTGGAGACAGTTATCATACATATAAAATGTTAGACACTAAACATTTTTCCAGAGAAATAGCACACATGATCCCATGAAAATAAAATCTTTAGTTAGTTATTGATTAAAACTGTACAGTTTTAAACCAAGAACTGCATGTTTATTTCTTGAAGTTATCATTCTTTTAATTGATTCTTGGATCTGAGTCAATATTTTCAGAATCCAGATTTCTAAGAATTTTTCTGTAGGCTTTGAGCACATTATGGCACCATATTTTTGTAAAGGGGAAAAAAGAACCAGTCATCCATTTAGAGGAGCTCTGTTGGCATTGTGGTTAAGAGCTTAGCTTCTAATAAAAAGGATGGCAGTTTGAATCCACCAGCTGCTCCTTGGAAACCCTATTCTGTCCTATAGGGTTGCTATGAGTTGGAATCAACTCTAAGGCAACAGGTTTTTGTATCCATTTAGGTGTCATCAAGCATCCAAAGACTAAAATACACACCTTTGTACAAAATTATAGTTTGTGAATGCTGCAAATCTTTTTTCTGCAAGCTTGATTTCTCTCCTTAGATAGAACTGTTCTACACAGAAGCAGGGGGGCATTGGTGACTCAAGGGTAAAATTCTCACCTTCCATGTAGGAGACCTCGGTTCAATTCTTGGCCAATGCATCTTAAGCTCAACCATCATCCACCTGTCAGTGGATGCTCATGTGTTACTATGATGCTGAACAGGTTTCAGCAGAGCTTCCAGACTAAGGCAGACTAGGGAGAAAGGCCTGGTGACCTACTTCCAAAAAATCAGTCAGTGAAAATCCTATGGATCACAGTTGTTCCATATGTAACTGATCATGGGAATGGAGCAGGACTAGGGAGTGTTCTGTTCAGTTGTGCATGGAATTTCCATGAGTCAGATCCAACTCTACTACAGCTGAAACAGCAATGGCACAGAATTTTAAAGCAAACAAAACTCAGTGCTCTTGGGGTATATTTATGTAATGGGAGTGCTGCCTCCAGTGAAACAGGTGTTGCCATTGGACTGTGTCACTTCCAGAGAAACCTTCACATCAAGTTGGAGAGGTGGCAGGGGCAGAGCCAACAAGGTGCTATAGACAGATGAACCATGCTGTCCCTCTACAGCAAAGATCTGAAAAACTAAGAAAATCAGAGACAAAAACCAATCCTGGAACACTAAGCATCAAATGAAGAGATAAAAAACTTAACCAAGCACTGAATGGGATAAGAAACTGACAGAACAGGGCAAGGAGAGTGGAGGTCCCCTATCAGCTAACATGGCACAGATTTGCCATCTTGGACTCCTCAGCCACCGAGATTGGTGGACAGGGAGTATGGGAAGGCAGCTTCACAGAGCTCTCAGCAGGAGACAGAGCACCTAGTAACCAGTGATGTATGCTTTCCCACCCCCCACCCTTTTTCCCCCTTCTTGGCCTCTGCCACTTCCAGGTGGGCTGCAGTCCCTTGGCTGGGGAGGCGCTGACTCCATGCTGCTTGGATTTGCCCCACCTACACCAGCTGGCTCCTTCAGTGCCATTTTATTTGTGGCTGTTGTTGCTTTTTTCAGCTTCTTTTGGTTTCTTCTCTCTCACTTCCTTCCCTTCCTTTCTCTCGAACACCTGGCTCTGTGTGCCATCTCCACTCCTTCTTGACAGGCTGTGAATCGCTGCTCAGCTGGGGAGCCACTTCACTGGTCTGTGCTGCCACACCAGTGAGCTCTCTTGGGGCATTTGTTCTCTTTACTTTCCTTCTTTTTTTCTCAGCTTCTTGTCTCTCTCTACCTTCCTTCCTTATTGTTTTCCTGATGCCAGGCACAATCTCCACTTCTTCTGATTGGGCTGTGCAGCACCAATCAATTGGAGACCTGCTTCTAGTGGGCTCCCTTGGGGCATTTTTTTTTTCTTTCTTCTTCTTTTTAACTGGTTTCCTGTCTCTCTCTATCTCCCTTCTTTTCCTTCCTCCCAACCACGTGATGTCTTTTTTTTTTTTTTCTTGGCTTCTTATCTCTCTCTACATTCCTTCTGTTCCTTTCTTCTGACCACGTAGCCATGTGTGCCTTTCTTACTCCTTTTCTTTTAAAACAAGATTCTTATCTCTCTCTCCCTTCCTTCCTTTCCTTTCCTTTCTTCCATCCACTTAGCTGCATGTGCTGTATCTGTCCCTTTTTGATGGGCTGTGCCTCACCACCTGGCTAGAAAGGCAGCAGCACATGGCTTTCCTGGCCCTGTGCCACTCCAGCAGCAGGTTCCCTCAACCCTTTTTTAAAAAAATTTTTGGCTCCTGTTTCTCTGTCATCTTTCTCTTCCACACACCACAACCTCCCACCTCTTTCCTGGCTATCTGCACTGTGCAGTGAGCATTGTACCTCCTAGCAGCACAGACATGCTCTACCTGAACCTGCCCCGCACTGACTGCCTGCCCTGCCCTGTCAGCCCTACTACATGCCACAAACGACCCATCCCAGCCCCTCCCCTTCCACTGGACCTGCTCTGCTACACCATAACTGAGTGACTGGCCCTGGCCATTGGACAAGGTGGTGAGAAGCATCATGCCCACAGATGAGCAAATAACAAAGAATTCCCAGCTTGCCTGCTCAGACATAACTAAATAAAACAAAAAAGCAGGATGAACAAACAAATCTACAATCAATAAACAAAGGAAATAACTACTGAATGTCCCAAAGGCAGCAAACAATACCAAGACATATGAAAAAAAAAAAAAAAAAGGATGGTTCCAGTAGACATCTAAAATAAAACACCAGACAACCCACAACAGAAGAAAAGGAACTGGAACTACTTGCTAGGGAATCAAATCTCTAATATTCAGTGCTATCCAAGAGTTGAGGAAAAAGTGCACAAAAATGAGGAAAAAATTGACAAAATCATGGAAAAGACAGACAAAACAGTGGAAGAATTCAGGAAAAAAATGTCAAAATAAGTTGAAAACTAGAAATCTCACAAAAATAGCAATTAGCAATCCAAAAGATAAACAACAAGATTTCAGAAAGGGACAGTGTCATAGAAGGTCTGAGGAGCAGGTTTGAAATGAGGGAAGACAAGATCAGTGAAATTGAAGATAAATACTTGGATACCACATTGTTTGAGGAAAAATCAGAGAACAGGATGAAGAAAAATGAAGATATCCTGAAAATAATCTGAGATACAATCAAGAGCAAAAATTTATTAGTGATTGGATTTCCAGAACAGGGGGAGAAAATGGAAAACAGGAGAGGATCACTGAAGAATTGCTGACAGAGAACATTCCTAATATCATGAAAGATGAAAAGCCGACTATCCAAGAAGCTCAACGAACACCATATAGGGTAGATTCCAAAAGAAAATCACCAGACATATCAAAATCACACTTGCTGAAACCAAAGACAAAGAAAATCCTGAGAGCAGCTTGAGAAAAATAAAAAGTCACATACAGAGGGGAAACAATAAGACCAAGCTCTGATTACCCAGTAGAAACCACACAGGCAAGAAGGAAATGGGATGACATTTATAAAACCTTGAAAAAAAAAAATCACCGACCAAGAATAATATATGCTGCAAAAATCTTGCTGAAATACGATAGTAAAATTAGAACATTTCCAGATAAACAGAAATTAAGAGAATATGTAAAAACCAAACCAAACTTACAAGAATTATTAAAGGGAGTCCTTTGGTTAGAGAACAAACAACATCAGACAACAGCCTGAATCTAAGACACAAGACCACACCAGCCATATACCATCCTAGGTAATGAACTCTCAAGGATTAATCAAAACTAAAAGATTAATGACAAAAAGGTTAATCTGTAAATGAGAACAATGTCAGAACAATAAAAGAAAAAATGATGTAGGTATAGAACTTTCTAATGAAGAGGAAGGAATGGTGATATCAAGTAATAAAAGACTGGTTTAAACTTTGGAAGATAAGTGTAAATTTCAAGGTAACCACAAAGAAAGTTAACAAACTTACTCATCAAAATAAAGAAGAAAAACAAAGTTTCAGTAAAAACAAAATCTACAAAAACAAAAGAAATGGAAAAAAATCCACAAACAAAAGAAATTCAACACAAGAAAGAGGAAAAAAGAAAACGTCAGCACCACAAAATAAAGCACCAGAAAATGACAGCAAGAAACATACACCTATTAATAATTACACTGAATGTAAATGGCCTGAATGCACCCATATAGAAAGTGACAGAATGAATTAAAAAAAACAGGATTCATCAATATGCTGTCTACAAGAGACACACATTAGAAACAAAGACGTAAATTTATTACAAATCAAAGGATGGAAAAAATATTTCAAACAAACAGCTACCAAAAAAGATCAGGAATGGCAATACTAATCTCAGATAAAATAGGCTTTAAAACAAAATCAACCATAAAAAACAAAGAAGTGCATTACATAATGATTAAAGGGACAATCCATCATGAAGACATAACCATAATAAATATCTACTCACCCAATGACAGGGTTTCAAAATGCATAAAACAAACTCTAACAGCACTGAAAAGAGAAAATGACAGTTCCACAATAATAGTCGGAGACTTCAACACACCACTGTCAGTAAAGGACAGAACATCTAGAAAGAAACTCAGCAAAAGTACAGAAGATTTAAGGCCACAATCAGCCAAACTGACCTCATAGACATATATAGAACACTCCACCCAACAGCTGCAAAGTACACATTCTTTTTCAATGCACATGGAACGTTCTCCAGAACAGACCAAATCTTAGGCCACAAGGCAACCTTCAACAAAATCCAAATCATTGAAATAATACAAAGTATCTTCTCTGATCACAATGCCATCAAAGTAGAAATTAAAAACAGGAAGAAAAAAGAAAAAATACATGAAAACTGAATAACACCCTGCTTAAAAACCACTGGGTAAAAGAAGAAATCAAAGACGGAATAAAAAATTCCTAGAATCAAGCAAGAATGAAAACACATCATGCCAAACCTTTGGGACACAGCAAAGGAAGTGCTCAGAGGTCAATTCATAGTAATAAATGCACATATCAAAAAAGAAGAGACAAAGTCAAAACATTAGCTATACATCTTAAAGAAATAGAAATGGAAGAGCAAAGGAAGCCCACAGCCACCAGAAGAAAGGAAATAATGAAGATCAGAGCAGAAATAAATGAAATAGAGAATAGAAAAACAATAGAAAGAATTAACAAAGCCAAAAAGTTGGTTCTTTGAAAGGAGCCACAAAACTGGCAAACCACTGGCCAAGTAGAAAAAGGAAAACAGGACAGGATGCAAATAACCCAAATAAGAAATGAAATGGGGGACATTACTGCAGACTCAACCGAAATAAAAAGGATCATTACAAAATACTATGAAAAACTGTACTCCAACAAATTTGAAAACCTAGTGAATATGGACAAATTTCTAGAAACACACTACATACCCGATCTAACGCAAAATAATGTTAAAAATCTGAACAGACTCATAACAAGATTAGAGATTGAAAAGGTAATAACAACAACAACAAACCTCCCAAACAAAGAGCCCAGGCCCAGATGACTTCACTAGAGAATTCTACCAAACATTCACAGAAGAGCTTCCAGCAGTACTACTCAAACTATTTCAGAACACAGAAAAAGAAGGGCTACTTCTGAATTAATTGTTTGAAGCCAGTATAACCCTGGAACCAAAACCAAGCAAAGACAGCACAAGACAAGAAAATTACAGGCCAATATCACTCATGAATATAGATGCAAAAATTCTCAGCAAAATTCTAGCCAGTAGAATTCAGCATCATATGAAAAATAATTACAATGGTAATACACTACAACCAAGTGGGATTCATACCGTTTATGCAAGGATGGTTCAGCATTAGAAAATCAATCAACATAGTCCGCCACATAAATAAAAGAATCACATGATCATCCCAATCGATGCAGAAAAGGCTTTCAACAAAGTCCAACACCCATTTCTGATAAAATCTCTCAGTAAAGTAGGTATAGAAGGGAAATTTCTCAACATAGTAAAGGGCTTCTATACAAAGCCAACAGCCAACATCATTCTTAACGGAAAGAGGCTGAAAACATTCCCTTTGAAGACAGGAACAAGACAAGGGTGCTCTTTATTTCCACTCCTATTTAACATTGTGCTGGAAGTCCTAGTTACCGTAATAAAGCAAGAAAAAGAAATAAAGGGCATCCAAATTGGTTATGAAGAAATAAAACTGTCCCTTTTTGCGGATTTTTTTTTTTTTTTTTATGATACTATACATAGAAAACCTATGAGAAAACTACAGAAAATAATAGAAAGATTCAGCAGATTAGCAGGACACAATACAAACATAACAAAAATCAGTTGGATTCCTACACACCAATAAAGAGAACTACGAAAAGGAAATCAGGAAAACAATACCATTTATAATAGCCTCTAAAAAAGTGAAATACTTAGGAATAAATCTAACTAAGGATGTAAAAGACCTATAGAAGAAAACTACAAAATGGTACTGCAAGAAACCAAAAGAGATCTACATAAATGGAAAAACATACCATGCTCATGGATAAGTAGACTCAACATTGTGAAAATTTCAATTCTACACATAACAATCTACAAACACAATGCAATCTGATCCAGATACCAACAACATTATTTAAAGAGTCGGAAAAACTAATCATTAACTTATATGGAAAGGGAAGCGGCCCTGGATAAGTAAACCACTATTGAAGAAGAAGAATAAAGTTGGAGGACTCACGCTACCTGACCTCAGAACCAACTGTACAGCTATGGTAGTCAAAACAGCCTGGTACTGGTACAATGACAGTTACATTCACCAATGAAACAGGATTGAGAACCCAGGTGTAAATCCACTCACCTACAGTCACCTGATCTTCAACAAGGGCCCAAAGTCCATCTAATGGGGAAAAGACCACCTTCTTAACAAATAGTGCTGGCAAAACTGATGTCCATCTGCAAAAAAAAGAAAGAAACAGGATCCATACCTCACACCATACACAAAAGCTAATTCAAAATAGATTAAAGACCTAAGTATAAAACCCAAACCATAAAGATCATAGAAGAAAAATAGGATCAACACAAGAGGTTGTAATACATGGCATTAACAGGATACAAAGTATAATTAACAACACACAAAATCAGAAGACAAGCTAGATAACTGCGATCTTCTAAAAATTAGACACTTAACGCTCATCAAAAGACTTCACCAAAAAAAGTAAAAAGAGAGCCTACAGACTGGGAAAATTTTTTTGGCTATGACAAATCCAACAAAGGTCTAATCTCTAAAATCTACAGGAAAATCCAACACCTCTACAACAAAAGGCCAATAATTCAATTAAAAAATGGGCAAAGGAAATGATTAGACACTAAGCCAAAGAAGACATTCAGGTGGGTAACAGAAACATGAGGAAATGCTCGAAATCACTAGTCTTTACAGAAATGCAAATCAAAACCACAGTGAGATACCACCTTACCCCAGCATTCCTGGCACACACACACACACAAAAAACAGAAAATGACAAATGTTGAAAAGGCTTCAAGGAGATTGGAACTCTTTTTTTTTTTAATTAATAATTTTTAATGTGCTTTAAGTGAAAGTTTACAAATCAAGTCAATCTCTCACACAAAAATTTATATACGCCTTGTTACACACTCCCAATTATTCTCCCCCTAATGAGACTGCTCTCTCCCTCCACTCTCTCTTTTTGTGTCCGTTTCGCCAGCTTCTAACCCCCTCTACCTTCTCATCTCCTCTCCAGGCAGGAGATGCCAACATAGTCTTAAGTGTCCACCTGATCCTAGAAGCTCACTCCTCACCAGCATCCCTCTCCAACCCATTGTCCAGTCCAACCCATGCCTGAAGAGTTGGCTTCGGAAATGGTTCCTGTCCTGGGCCAACAGAAGGTCTGGGGGCCATGACCACTGCGGTCCTTCCAGTCTCAGTCAGACCATTAAGTCTGGTCTTATGAGAATTTGGGGTCTGCATCCCACTGATCTCCTGCTCCCTCAGGGGTTCTCTGTTGTTTTCCCTGTCTGGGCAGTCATCGGTTGTAGCCAGGCACCATCTAGTTCTTCTGGTCTCAGGATGATGTAGTCTCTGGTTCATGTGGCCCTTTCTGTCTCTTGGGCTCGTAATTGCCTTGTGTCCTTGATGTTCTTCATTCTCCTTTGATCCAGGTGGGTTGAGACTCATTGATGCATCTTAGATGTTTGCTTGCTGACATTTAAGACTGCAGACGACACTCTTCAAGCGGGATGCAGAATGTTTTCTTAATAGATTTTATTACTCCAATTGACTTATAGGTCCCCTAAAACCATGGTCCCCAAACCCCTGCCCCTGCTACACTGGCCTTTGAAGCATTCAGTTTATTCAGGAATCTTCTTTGCTTTTGGTTTAGTCCAATTGTGCTGACCCCCCCGTATTGTGCGTTGTCTATTCCCTTCACCTAAAGTAGTTCTTATCTGCTATCTAATTAGCAAATACCCTTCTCCTACCCTCCCCCCGCCCCACTCTCATAACCACAAAAGAATGTTTTCTTCTCAGTTTAAACTCTCTCTCAAGTTCTTATAGTAGTGGTCTTATACAATGTTCGTCCTTTTGCAACTGACTGATTTCACTCAGCATAATGCCTTCCAGATTCCTCCATGTTATGAAATGTTTCACAGATTCATCACTGTTTATTAACGATGCATAGTATTCCATTGTGTGAATATACCGTAATTTACTTATCCATTCATCCGTTGATGGGCACCTTGGTTTCTTCCATCTTTTTGCTATTGTAAACAGTGCTGCAGTAAACATGGGTGTGCATATATCTGTTCGTGTAAAGGTTCTTATTTCTCTAGGATATAGTTCGAGGAGTGGGATTGCTGGATTGTATGGTAGCTCTATTACTAGCTTTTTAAGGAAGCACCAAATCGATTTCCAAAGTGGTTGTACCATTTTACATTCCCACCAACAGTGTATAAGTGTTCCAATCTCTCTGGAGCCTCTCCAACATTAATTCTTTTGTGTTTTTTGGATTAATGTCAGCATTGTTGGAGTGAGATGAAATCTCACTGTAGTTTTGATTTGCATTTCTCTAATGGCTAATGATCGTGAGCATTTCCTCATGTATCTGTTAGCTGCCTGAATGTCTTCTTTAGTGAAGTGTCTGTTCATTTTTTTATTTTGTCCATTTTTTAATTGAGTTATTTGTCTTTTTGTAGTTGAGTTTTTGGAGTATTATGTAGGTTTTAGAGAACAAGTGCTGATCGGGAAATGTCATAGCTAAAAACTTTTTCCCAGTCTGTAGGTGGTCTTTTTACTCTTTTGGTGAAGTCTTTGGATGAGCATAGGTGTTTGATTTTTAGGAGCTCCCAGTTATATAGTTTTTCTTCTGCATTCTTAATAATGTTTTGTGTACTCCTTATGCCATGTATTAGGACTCCTAACAGTGTCCCTATTTTTTCCCCCATGATCTTTATTGTTTTAGATTTTATATTTAGGTCTTTGATCCATTTTGAGTTAGTTTTTGTGCATGGAGTGAGGTATGGGTCTTGTTTCATTTTTTTTTGCAAATGGATATCCAGTTATATCAGCACCATTGGTTAAAAAGAGTCTTTTCCCCATTTGACTGTTTTGAGGCCTTTGTCAAATATTAACTGCTCATATGTGGATGGATTTATGTCTGGATTCTCAATTCTGTTCCATTGGCCTATGTATTTGTTGTTGTACCAGTACCAGGCTGTTTTGACTACTGTGGCTGTATAATAGGCTCTAAAATCAGGTAGAGTGAGGCCCCCCACTTTGTTCTTCTTTTTCAGTAATGCTTTACTTATCCAGGGCCTCTTTCCCTTCCATATGAAGTTGGTGATTTTTTTCACCATCTCATTAAAGAATGTTGGTGGAATTTGGATCGGAATTGCGTTAAATGTATAGATTACTTTTGGTAGAATAGACATTTTTATAATGTTAAGTCTTCCTATCCATGAGCAAGGTATGTTTTTCCACTTATGTAGGTCTCTATTGGTTTCTTGCAGAAGTGTTTTGTAGTTTTCTTTGTTTAAGTCTTTTACATGTCTGGTAAGGTTTATTCCTAAGGATTTTATCTTCTTAAAAAAAAAATCTTTATCTTCTTGGGGCACTGTAAATGGTATTGATTTGGTGATTTCCTCTTCGATGTTCTTTTTGTTGGTGTAGAGGAATCCAGCTAATTTTTGTATGTTTATCTTGTATCCCGATACTCTGATGAGCTCTTCTATTAGTTTCAGTAGTTTTCTGGAGGATTCCTTAGGGTTTTCTGTGTTTAAGATCATGTCGTTTGCACATAGAGATACTTTTACTTCTTCCTTGCCAATCTGGATGCCCTTTATTTTTTTGTCTATCCTAATTGCTCTGGCTTGGACCTCCAGCACAATATTGCATAAGAGCGGTGATAAAGGGCATCCTTGTCTGGTTCCCATTCTCAAGGGAAACGCTTTCAGGCTGTCTCCATTTAGGATGATGTTGGCTGTTGGTTTTGTATAAATGCGCTTTATTATGTTGAGGAATTTTCCTTCTATTCCTATCATGCTGAGAGTTTTTATCATGAATGGATGTTGAACTGTGTCAAATGCCTTTTCTGCATCAATTGATAAAATCATGTGATTCTTGTCTTTTGTTTTATTTATGTGATAAAAAAAAAAAAGATGGATTACATTAATTGTTTTTCTAATGCTGAACCATCCCTGCATGCCTGGTATGAATCCCACTTGGTCATGGTGAATTATATTTTTTGACATACTGTTTAATTCTATTGGCTAGAATTTTGTTGAGGATTTTTGTATCAAAGTTCATGAGGGATGTAGGTTTGTAATTTTCTTTTTTTGTGGTGTCTTTATCTGGTTTTGATATCAGGCATATGGTGGCTACATATAATGAGTTTGGTAGTATTCTTTCCTTTTCTATGCTCTGAAATACCTTTAGTAGTAGTGATGTTAACCCTTCTCTGCAAGTTTGGTGGAACCCTGCAGTGCAGCTGTCCCAGCCAGGGCTTATTTTGTTGGGAGGTTTTTTTTTTTTATTACCTTTTCAATCTATTCTTTTGTTATGGGCCTATTTAGTTGTTCTACCTCTGTTTGTGTTAGTGTAGGTATGTAGTGTGTTTCTAGGAATTCATCCATTTCTTCTAGGTTTTCAAATTTGTTCGAGTACAATTTTTCATAGTAATCTGATATGATTCTTTTAATTTCAGTTGGGTCTGTTGTAATATTGCCCATCTCATTTCTTATTCTGGCTATTGCTTCCTCTCCTGTTTTTCTTTTGTCAGTTTGGCCAATGGATTATCGATTTTGTTGATTTTTTCAAAGAACCAGCTTTTGGTCTTGTTAATTCTTTCAATTGTTCTGTTTTCTATTTCATTTAGTTCTGCTATAATTTTTATTATTTGTTTTCTTCTGGTACCTGTGGGTTTCTTTTGTTGCTCTCTTTCTATTTGTTCAAGTTGTAGGGATAATTCTTTGATTTTGGCCCTTTCTTCTTTTTTGGATGTGTGCATTTATTGATATAAATTGGCCTCTGAGCACCGCTTTTCCTGTGTCCCAAAGGTTCTGATAGGAAGTGTTTTCATTCTCATTGGATTCTGTGAATTTCTTTATTCCATCCTTAATGTCTTCTCTAATCCAGTCTTTTTTGAGCAGGGTATTGTTCAGTTTCCAAGTGTTTGATTTCTTTTCCCTGCTTTTGCTGTTATTGATTTCCACTTTTATGGCCTTACGGTCAGAGAAGATGCTTTGCAATATTTCAGTGTTTTGAATTCTGCTAAGGCTTGCTTTATGACCTAATATGTGGTCTATTCTAGAGAATGTTCCATGTGCACTAGAAAAGAAAGTATACTTGGTTGCTGTTGGGTGGAGTGTTCTGTATATGTCTACGAGGTCATGTTGGTTGATTGTGGCATTTAGATCTTCCGTGTCTTCATTGAGCTTCCTTCTAGATGTCCTGTCCTTCACCGAAAGTGGTGTGTTGAAGTCTCCTACTATTATTGTGGAGCTGTCTATCTCACTTTTCAATGCTGATAGAGTTTGTTTTATGTATCTCGCAGCCCTATCATTGGGTGCATAAATATTTAATATGATTATATCTTCTTGGTGTAAATGTATTGTCCCTTTAATCATTATATAGTGTCCTTCCTTATCCTTTCTGATGGATTTAACTTTAAAGTCAATTTTGACTGAAATTAATATTGCTACTCCTGCTCTTTTTTGATTGTTGTTTGCTTGATATATTTTTTTTCATCCTTTGAGTTTTAATTTGTGTCTCTAAGTCTAAGGCGTGTCTCTTGTAGGCAGCATATAGACAGATCTTGTTTTTTAATCCATTCCGCCCTTCTGTCTCTTTATTGGTACATTTAGTCCATTTATATTCAGTGTAATTATGGACAGGTATGAATTTAGTGCTATCATTTTGATGTCTGTTTTTGTGTTGTTGACAGTTTCTTTTTCCCACTTAATTTTTTGTGCTGAGTAGATTATCTTTATATATTGTCCTTTCCTCATATTTGTTGTAGTTTATTTTGTTTCTGCTGAGTCTATTTTTGTCTTGTATTTCATTTCGATGAGTAGGATAGTTTTTCTCCTTTGTGGTTACCTTATTATTTACCCTTATTTTTCTAAATTTAAACCTATCTTTTATTTCTTTGTATCACTGTATCTTCCCCTCCATATGGAAGATCTATCATTACACTTCTTAGTCCCTCTTTATTGCTTTAATGTTGTCTTCTTTTATATAGTAACATTGCTGTTACCCAGTTTTCAGCTTTTTTTTTTTTTTTTTGCAATCTTGCTTTGTTTTTTTGATTTCCCTGTCTGGGTTGACTTTCTGATTACCAGCCCTCCGCCGCTGCCACTCCGGGAATGTTGCCTGAGGGCTCCTCACAATTCAGGTCCAGTAACTCCTCTCCACTTCTGAATGGCCTCTTCCTCCCCCTGCCCCTCAGTTTGTTTTCTAAGCTTGCCTTTAAAGCTCAGGGCTCCCAGCTTGTCACAAATATACTCGTTTTACTTGTTTTTTCTGGTCTTTGTTGTTAAGAGGGCTCTCCGGAAGCGTCTGTCTATTCCACCATCTTGGCTCCACCCCCCTGACTGGAACACTTATGCACTGCTAGTGGGAATGTAAAGTGGTACAACCATTTTGGAAAATGATATGGTGCTTCCTCAGTTAGAAATAGAAATACCATATGATGCAGCAATCCCACTCCTAGGAATATATTCTAGAGAAAGAAGATGCGTCACACAAATAGACATATGCACACCCATAATCATGGCAAAATTGTTTACAGTAGCAAACCTAGAAGCCCATCAACAGATGAATGGATAAACAAACCGTGGTACATACACACAACGGAGTTCTGTGCAATGATAAAGAACGATGATGAATCTGCAAAGTGTCTCTCAGCATGGATGAATCTGCAGGGCATTATGCCGAGTGACATAAGTCAATCACAAAAGGACAAATATTGTATGAGACCACTACTATAAAAACTCATGAAAGGTTTACCTACAAAAAGAAACAATCTTTGATGGTTACGAGGGATGGGAAGGGTGGGACGGAAAAACACTAAATAGACAATAGATAAGCGGTAACTTTGGTGAAGTGTAAGACAGTACACAGTAGTGGGGAAGCCAGCATAACTTGTCCAAGGTAATGCCATGGAGGCTCCATAGATGCATCCAAGGTCCCTGAGGGACCAAATTACTGAGCTGAGGGCTATAGGGGCCATGGTCTGGGAGAATATCTAGCTCAAAAGCATAACATAGTTTATAAAGAAAATGCTGTACATTCTACTTTCGTGAGCAGTATCTGTGGTCTTAAAAGCTTGTGAGTGACCATGTAAGATACTCCACAGGTCTTACCCCGTCTGGAGCAAGGATGAATGAAGAAAACCAAAGACACAAGGGGAAGATTAGTTCAGAGGACTAATGGACCACATCTACCACAGCCTCCGCCAGTCTGAGTCCTGCACAACTAGTTGGTGCCCGGCTACCACCACTGACTTCTCTGACAGGGATCACAATAGAAGGTCCCAGACAGAGCTGGAGAACATTGTAGAACAACATTCTAACTCACACACACAAAAAAAGACCAGACTTACTGGCCTGACAGAGACTGGAGAAAGCCTGAGAGTATGGCCCTCAGACACCCTTTCAGCTCAGTGATGAAGTCACTCTTGTGGTTCACCCTTTAGCCAAAGGTTAGACAGGCCCATAAAACAAAACAAGACTAAAGGGGCACACCAGCCCAGGGTCAAGGACTAGAAGGTGTGGGGGGGGGTTGGGCAGGAAAGCAGGTAATAGTGAACTGAAGATTGAGAAGAGAGGGTGTTGACATGTTGTGGGGTTGGTAACCAATGTTACAAAAGAATATATTTCCCAATTGTTTAAGGAGAAGCTAGTTTGTTCTGTAAACCTTCTTCTAAAAAAAAAAGTACAACTAAAAAAAAACATTGGAGAGGTAGCACAGACAGGGATCCATCTCTGTGCTAAGTGGAAGTCCACCAGGAGTAAACTACCTTATGGAGCAAGCAGAGGGCCTTGCTCATGGTAGGTATTCACACAAAAAAGTTTCGAATATATTCATTGCCTTCAACAGTCAATTCTATTTCCTATTTGAAACACTAAGGATATGTCAACTAGTTATACTTCTCGTCTTCCTAATGCAATGGATTTCTTTATGAGCTGGAACTTTATTAGACAGTTTATTATAGTGTACAGTGCTAATTTACTATCCTAGATAACTAACAATAAAATGGGAGCTTCCTTGGCAAGCATTTCTTATCTTGATGAATTGTTGAATTATTGAGAGGTTGCAGTGTGTTCCTTGGTGATCATGGGATTCTACCTAGTATGCAAATTAAAATGTATCGGGGCTACAGAAAAACTCTCCACATCAATTCAACCCATCCATAAGATTCAATATGATTTGAGTATCTATTTTGGCTTCATTTGTTCTGCTTCAGGTAGTACCAACTTAATGACCTGTTTATGTAATTGTATAACAATAATAAAAATGCCTAACAACCTTAAGACTCAGTGGGTTTCAAAATGTTTTCCATGGACATCTAATATACCCTAACATGGTCTGAGGAAAAAAGAAAAAGAATTTTGTGTCAAATAAGTTTGGAAACAATTTATACAGTTTCATTACACCTATTTAGCAAATGGAAATCTTAGGGAAGCATTGCAGTGAAGAAACATGTTGAATTTCATTTAACTCAGCATCTTTCAATTTTCCTTTTTTTTTTTTTTTGGTAACAGTTTTTGAGATCTCAAGAAATACTGGCCTTGAGAAAAATAGTTTTTCCTCAAAGCAACCGAGTGAACTACTTAAAACCCATTACCATCGAGTTGATTCTAACTCATAGTGACCCTATAGGACAGAGTAGAACTGCCTCATAGTATTTCTAATGCTATAATCTTTATGGAAGCAGACTGCCACATCTTTCTCCCATGCAGTGGCTGGTGGGCTTGAGCTGATGACCTTTTAGTTAGCAGCTGAACATTTTGACCACTGCACCACCAGGGCTCCTTGTGAGGTATTTAAAACCCACCCAGTGCCATCGAGTCGATTCTGACTCATAGCGACCCTATAGGACAGAGTAGAACTGCCCCATAGAGTTTTTTTTCTTTTGTGAGGTATTTAGAAAGCCTAAATTCATTTACAAAATCAACCTAGTAAGTGATGGAAGAGGGATTAAGATCTGTTGTTTTACTCCAGTGCCTTCCATCCATCCATCCATCCATCCATCCATCCATCCATCCATCCATCCATCCATCCATCCATCCATCCATCCATCCATCCATCCATCCATCCATCCATCCATCCATCCATCCATCCATCCACCCACCCACCCACCCACCCACCCACCCACCCACCCACCCATCCATCCATCCATCCATCCATCCATCCTCCTTTCAATAAAATACATGTTTGCCTCTGTTTTATGCTTGTTGGTTCAGTGATAAATCAAACAAAGGTGGTTCTTATCCTCATAGAGCTTATATTCTAGTGGGAGGGGAATACATCTGATAAACAAAGAAGACATTTTCATATAGTGATCTCTACAATGGTGGAAATAGCCTGGTAGATGTTACAGGGAGGGAATGGGGTGTGGCTGGATTGGGCTAATTTAGTTGGGGTAGTGAGGGTGGTCCTCTCGGTGAATGTTAAACCTGCTTGAAACCCGACAGTGGAGAAAAAGGTCTTCCTGCTGAACCATGTTTTTAGTTTAGCTGGAGGACTCAAAGATGGTCCAGCTTCCTGGTTAACAGCACAAGTTCTGGAGTCATGTTACCTAATTTAAATCCTAATCCTTACAGGCTGGGTGACCTTGGGCAAGTAATGTAACCATGCT